>NW_026622808.1:47515474-48140474 GCF_023065955.2 Ursus arctos | reverse complement strand
ATACGTTACTCAGTGCTCATCAAGTGAAGTGTACTCTTAATTCCCATCACCTATAACCCCCGTCCTCCCACCTACCTCCCCTCTGGTAACCATCAGTTTGTTCTCTAGTTAAAAGAGTCTGTTTTTTGGTTTGTCTCTTCTTTCTTTGTTCATTTGTTTTGTTTGTTAAATCCTACATATGAGTGAGATCATATGGTATTTGTCTTTCTCTGACTTATTTCACTTAGCATTACACCCTCTAGATTCTTCCCTGTTGTTGCAAATAGCAAGATTTTGTTCTTTTATAAAACCTGTTCTTTAAAAGAAACAGATATCAAGGCAATCAAAATGTTTGTGCCATCACTTTGCATTGATATTTTAGGTAGGAGAATTAGGGCCTAGAAAAAAACTTAAATTGCTTGGTGTTTCTTTTTTTAACATATCTTTTGAAAGTCAGCTTTGCAGTATAATTTACATACGTTAAAAGTCTTCCATTTTTAAAAGTACAAATGATAAGTTTTAACAAATGTATGCAATAACGTACCACCACACAACCATGATATCGAACATTTCCATCACCTCAGACATTCCTCTTGGGCCCCGTTGCAACCTCTCTCCCCACTCCTGGTCCTTTATGGTAACTGAACCTGTTGTCATTACAATTTTGCCTTTTCCAGAATTTCATATAAATGGAAATACACACTTTAAAAGATTCCGACAGCTTCATTGAGCTATAATTTACATACCATAGAATTCACTCATATAAAGTATACAGGGTTGTTGCATGGGGGTTTTTTTTTAGTATGTTCAATACGTGCAGCAATCACCATCGTCAATTTTAGCAACTTTTCATCACCTCAGAAAGAAAGCCCAAACCCGTTAGATATCATTCTTCTACCTCTGTTTCCTGAGAGGAAAGTGCCAACCAAGTGGTAATCTACTTTCTGCCTGCATAGGTTTCCCTGTTCTGGACATGTCACAGGAACGGGATCATGTAAGATGTGATCCTTTGTGACCGGCTTCTTTCTTATAGCATGTTTTCAAGGATCAGACATGCTGTAGAAGGTATCAGTACTTCATCCATAGCAGTCTATGGATGATGTCCCGTTGTATTGATATACCACATTTTGTTCATCCATTTGCCCGTTAGTTGATGGATATTTGGGTTATGTCCTCCTTTTGGCTATTATGAATATACAAGTTTTTGTGTGAACACATTTTCATTTCCCCTGGGTGGAGTGGAATTGCTGGGTCATATGGTAACCATGTTTAACCATTTAAGAAAAAAAAAAAAACAGACTGGTTTCCAGCACAGGTGTACCATTTTACATTCCAGCCTGCAGTATATGAGGATTCTAATGTCTTCACATTCTTCCCAACACCTGTTACTATCTGAATTTTTTATTTTAGCTATTCGAATAGATGTGAAGTGGCATCTCATTGTGGTTTTGATTTGCATTTTTCTGATAACTAATGATGTTAAGCAACTGTTCATGTGCTTATTGGTTATTTGTGTATTTTCCTTGGAGAAATGTCTGTTTAGATCTTTCACCCATCTTTAACTTGGGTTGTCTTCATTATTGAGCAGTAAGAGTTCTTTATGAACACTGGATTTGGTCGTGATATATTCTTGTAGATGTTGCTGGGTTCAGTTTGTTAGTATTTTGTTCAAGATTTTTACATTCATATGCATCAAAGATATTGGACTGTAGTTTTCTTGTGATGTCTTTATCTGGTTTCGGTATCAGGGTAATAGTAGCCTCATACAGTGAGTTGAGATGTGTTCCCTGCTCTTCAGTTTTTTGGAAGAGTTTGTGAAGAACTGATCTTCATTAAATGTTTGGCAGAATTCGCCAGTGAAATCATCCTGGCCTACTTCTTTGTGGTCAGTCTTTGGTTACTAATTCAACCTTCTCCCTTGTTATATGTAGTCCATTTAAATGGTTATTTCACCTTGAGTCGGTTTCAGTAGTTTGTATCTTTCTAGGAATGTATCCACCTCACCTCAATTATCTAATTTCTTGACACGTAATTATTTGTAGCATTCCTTTATATTCATTTTTATTTCTATAAGGTCAGGGTTGATATCCCTCTTATTCTCTGACTAGTAATTTGGGACTTTTTCCTTTTTCTCTTGGTTAATCTAACTAAAGGTTTGTAAATTTTGTTCATCTTTTCATAGAACTGGGTTTCAGTTTTATTTGTTTGCTCTATTACTTTACTATTCTCTATTTTATCAATTTCTGCTCTACTCTTTATGTGTCCTTCTCCCTGCTTTAGATGTAGTTTGCTCTTCTTTTTCAAGTGTTTTAAGGTAATAGGTTAGGTTACTGATATGAGATCATTCTTCTTTCTTAATATGGGAATTTTCAGCTAATAATTTTTTCTCTAAGCACTGCTTTAGCACATACGTTTTGGCAAATTGTGCCTTTATTTTCCCTCATCTCAAAATATTTTTTTGTTTCTCTTTTGATTTCGTCTTTGATCCACTGGTTATTTAGGAGTGTGTTGTTTAATTTCCACATATTTAGAAAATTTTCCTGTTATTGATTTCTAATTTCATTTTGTTACGGTCAGAGAACATACTATATATTATTTCTCTCCTTTTGAGTTTGTTGAGGTTTGTTATAGGACCTAGCATAGGATCTGTATTGGAAGGAAGTACTGTTTGTTTCTGGCTTTGTTAGCACCGTGCTTCAGGATTCATTCATGTGTTGCATGGATCAGTAAATCAGTTTTTAATACTAAATAATACTCCATTGTGTAGGCATGCCACAATTTGTTTACCTGTTACCTAGTTAATGGACATTTGGTTTACATCTAGTTATTGAATATTATGATAAATGTGGTATGAGCATTTGCATACAAGACTTTGTGTGGAAATATATTTTCATTTCTCTTGGGAAAATACCCAAAAGAAGGACTCCTGGATCATAGGATAAGTGTATATTTAACTTTATGAGATACTGTCAAACTTTTTCCGAAGTGTCTGTATCATTTGCATTCCCACTAGTAAATCAATGGGATTCCATCTGCTCAGCATCCTTGCCAACACTTGGTGTTGTTAATCATTTTAATTTAACTTTCTAGTGGATGTAATGGTATCTAATTGTGGTTTTAATTTGCATTTCTCAAATGAATAATGATGTTGATTATTATTTCATGTACTTATTTGCCTTAGTGTTTCTTCTTTGGTTAAGTGTTAAAATATTTTCCCATTTTTTAAAATTATATTTTTCATAATGTTATTAAAGTTATTAATTTTTTTGTGTATCCTAGATAAATTTTTTTTAACAGGTGCACTTCTTGCAAGTATTTTTTTCCAGTCTGTGTTTTTCTTTTCATCTTCAAAAACTGTCCTTCAATATTTTAATTTTGATGCTATCCAGTTTATCAAAATTCTCTTTTATGGTTTACGCTTTTTGTGTCCTGGGAAATCTTGACCTAACCTGATTTACAAAGATTTTTCTCATATTTTTTTTCTAGAAGTTTCTCATTTATTTGTTCTCGTAACATTTTTGTAGATCCTTTAGGATTTTCTATGAAGACAGTCATGTCATCTGCAAATAAAGAGAGTTTACTTTTCCTTTTCAAATCTATATGCTTTTATCTTTTTTTCCCCTTATAGTGTTAGCTACAATGAAATATGATATAATGTTAGACAAAAACGTTGAGGGGACATCCCTGAATTGTTCTCAGTTTCAGGAGAAATAAAATATATACGAATATTAGCTAAAGACTATTTTGTAGATGCCCTTTATCAAGTTTAGGAAGATTCTTCTTTACTCTTCCAGATTTATAGAGTGTTTTTATCCTGATTGGATGGTGAATTTTGTCGAATGCTTTCTCTGCATCTATCGAGATGACCATATGACATTTTCTTAGTCTATAAATATGATAAATTACAGGTTTTTTTAAAAAGTTAAACCATTCTTGCCTAACTAAGATGAATTTCACTTGGACACAATGTATTATTATTTTTATAAATAGCTAGATTCAGTTCACTGATGTTTTGTTAAGGATTTTTGTATTTCTGCTCATAAGGGATGTTCATCTGGATTTATCTTTTCTTGTCATGTCTTTGCTTTTAATATCAAGGGTATGAGGGTCTTGTGAAATGAATTCAAATGTGTTTCCTTCTTTTGTATTTCCTGCCTGAGCTTATCTGGATTAGTATTGTTATTTCCTTTAAATGTTTGGTAGAATTCACTGGTGAATACAGTAGTTTTCTTTGTGGGAAGGTTTTTAACTACAAATTAAAATAGTCAATTTTTTTGTTTTGAAATTGAACATAGAATTACTGCTCTTATAATACTGAAGAATAAATGTAGATATGTTTCTCAAAAAATGCTTGCTTTGTTTCTAAATTAAGGTTTAAAAGCTGCATTTGAATATCAGTAGGTTATAGGACATTTTTTCTTTATACCTTTCATTCTCTACAAATATAAAGATTCATGTTTTCTTCCAGGAATGCTTTTTTAAATCACTCTTTGTATATGAGTAATTATTCCTATAACTGTGTGGATTACCTATTACTGAAATGCGAGCTCTAGTTTCCATTTACTTTTAATATAGTTTAATTTTCTATTCAGCTAATTTAGGAAATGTGTTTAGTTTAATTGGAACAGAGTATATGGTTGAAGACCTCTTTCATTTTGTATATTGAGTCCTGCTAAATACTTGGTGTGTTATCTTGAGGATTGTTTTATCAATCACTTTTTTTTTTCTCTCCGGAATAAGTTCTGGGCTTATCATTATGCCTTTCGACTCTATAAAGAGTCTTTCAGTACCGCTGTTTCTAAAGCACAAACTGATAATGGAATGGCGTCTTCAGCATATGTGCACAGACACACACCCACACACATTTATGTTTATATTCCTCTTTATCTATCTCAAGCAAATGCTTGTTTCTTGGAAACTAGTATCCTGACCGTTGTGGCTTAGAGACCTTGGCCAAAGCAGCCTCCCTGAGAACCGTAGGCTGAAGGTGTTGCAGGTGTGTCCATGGGATGCTTACTCTTAAGCACATTGATGTTAAGACTAGTCTAAATTTTTCTTAGGCTTCTTTCCCCCAGCTTTATGGAGATATAATTGATATAACATTGTGCATGTTTAAGGTTTACAGTGTGTTGATTTGACACACTTCTGTATGTAATATGTCAGGTCACACCTGTTAGAATTACTGTCACCAAAAAGACAACAGACCACCTTACACCAGTTAGAATGGCAAAAATTGACAAGTCAAGAAACAATAAATGTTGGAGAGAATGTGGAGAAAGGGGATCCCTCTTACACTGTTGGTGGGAATGCAAGTTGGTACAGCCACTCTGGAAAACAGTGTGGAGGTCCCTTAAAAAGTTAAAAATAGAGCCACCCTATGATCCACCAATTGCACTACTGGGTATTTACCCCAAAGATACAAATGTAGTGAAGAGAAGGGTCATATGCACCCCAATGTTCATAGCAGCATTGTCCACAATAGCCATACTGTGGAAGGAGCTGAGATGCCCTTCAACAGACTAATGGATAAAGAAGATGTAGTCCATATATACAATGGAATACTACTCAGCCATCAAAAAGAATGATTTCTCAACATTTACTGCAACATGGACGGGACTAGAGGAGATAATGCTAAGCAAAATAAGTCAGGCAGAGAAAGACAATTATCATATGGTTTCACTCATTTATGGAACATAAGAAGTAGGAAGATCGGTAGGAGAAGAAAGGGAAGAAGAAAGGGGGGTAATCAGAAGGGGGAATGAACCATGAGAGACTGTGGACTCTGGGAAACAAACTGAGGGTTTCAGAGGGGAGGGGAGTGGGGGAATGGGATAGGCTGGTGATGGGTAGTAAGGAGGACACATACTGCATGGAGCACTAGGTGTTATATGCAAATAATGAATCATGGAACTTTACATCAAAAACTAAGGATGTACTGTATGGTGACTAACAACATAATAAAAAATTATTATTAATAAATAAATACAAAAAAAAGACAACAGATACCTGTTGGTAAGGATGTGGAAAAAAGTGAACCTTTGTGCACTGCTGGGAAGAATAAAAACTGGTACAACCACTGGGGGAAACAGTGTGGAGGTGGTTCTTAGGCTTTAGAAGCTACAGCTAGAAAGGGGGAGAGACATGACATACAATGGTTTTGTCTAAGCAGATAATCAGAAAAACTGGAATTAAAAAGGGTTTCTAGCTTCTATGTTTCTGCCTATAACTATTGCTAATATTTCTAGATTCTTCATGCTAGACCTTTTAGACCTTTATTCGTTCTAATTTATGCCGTTGCCCCCTTTCTTCATTACTTCTGTATATAGTTCCCATTTTTTAGTTGACTTCTTCTCCTAACGATACCTAGTTGGCAAGAAAATCAAGGTAATTTGCGATTAACTTTCTCAATTTCGTGTATTCATACTTCATATTCACTTCTTTTCTTCTTTCTATTCAGTGAGAATGATATTTATTGCTCTCCCCTGGGTGTGCTCATTGGTGTAACTGTGAACTGTATATTAATAATACTAGACGAAAGTAAACTTCTAAACTATATTTACCTAAAAAGAACTAACTATATCTTTAGGGCTCAGATAAAAGTGAAAAGAGAAGAAACTCTCAAGAATGTTTTTGGTGCTTGCTACCTAACCTCTTTATTTAAGTCTGGCTTATTAAAATGTAACTATGTAGAATGAAATGGAATCATTTTTATTGTAAATTTCAGTGGGTTTTGACAAACAAATATAGTGCTGCTGCCCTTTTAGAATCAAGACATAGAACAGTTATAGCATTCCTCAATTCCTCCTTCCCCTTTGTCATCAATGCTTCCCCCACCCCTAGCCACAGAAAATCACTAATCTGTTTTCTGTCTCTATTGTTTGCCTTTGTAATAATGTCATATAAGTGGAAACATATGTACATAGTCTTTTGAGTCTGGCTTATTTCGCTTGGCGTAATTCATCTGATAGTCTATGTCGTATGTATCAGGGGCAGCATTCTTGCTTTTACTGCTGAATGATATTTAATTGTATGGATGGGCCACAGTTTTTTAATTCATTCATCAACTGAAAGATATAGGAGTCAAGTGGATTGTTGGGTTATATGGTAAATGTGTGTTAAACTTTATAAGAAACTGCCAGACTGCTTTTGCATTTCCGGCAGTAACATTACAATTGCTGTGCACCCTCGCTAACACTTGGTAGTCTCAGAATTCTTTTTATTATTATTTTAGCCATTTTTCTACTAGATGTCTAGTGAAATTCAATAGATTTGAATTTCCCTAATGACTTATGATTTTGAACATGTTTTTATCTGCTTGTTTGCCAACTCAGCAGGGTGCACAGGACTATGCTGAATAATAAATTAAAAAATTAGAACTACTTTCCGAGGAGGCTGGAACTGGTCTCATAGATCTAGGTTTTTGTGGCCATGGTACCTGTTACGTATTTATGTGTTTAATTTTAGCCAGGGATGAGTGGATATGGACCCAGTCTCAGCTAACTTTTGTCTAAATGATACTTGAGTTAGATTTCCCCCCAAAAAAATCAGTGTTTGAGAAGGGCTTGCATATAATCATTAATTTCTGGAAATTATCCCAAGGGAGAGGGTTATAGGTGGGGGAAGATAAAACAAAGATCCAGCAGTGTTATTGAGCTTATTACTTCTGGAATAGCTGGAGCCCAGTTCTGGATCAAGATTTGGCTTCACTTCAGGAGCTGTAATGAAGTTGATTTGCTTTTCTTCTCTTTCTTCTTCCTTCCTCCCCCATCCTTTGTAAATTCCTTTCCATTCCCACACTGTAACTGTCATGAGAAATGCGCAATCACATGTCAAGAAATATCTATCGTCCAGAAAAGAGAAAGAGGACCCACTTCTCTGAACATCATGATTCTCAAGTCTGTGAACACTTTGAGGGTAAAAAATTATGCCTTATTCTTTTAATTAATTAATCTTCATTAATTTAATTTTAATTAATTTAGTATTGAGCCTATACACAGAACTCAGAATATAGTAGATGCTTGGAGATTGTATTTTTTATGAATTAATGAACGATTGAGGATATGGGCCATTCCCAAATCCGAAAGTTCTGGGTTTTTTGGGGTTTTGGGGTTTTGGGGGCTTTTTCAGTCTAGAGGTAGACAAAACTATGGAGTTAACTTATGCTTAAAAATTTTAAACACTCCATGGTGTTCCTGAAAAACCATCTTCGAGATTTTCTCATTCTTGGTATCATCTGAAGGGCAGACCTTACAACTTCATGCATTGCCTCCTCAAAGGCTCTCAAAAAACATCTCTTTTTAAATCAGAACAGAATCTGTGGAGATTTCTGTATTGCATTTGCATTTGAAGTCTGCGTAGAAACCAGTGTTCCTCTCCCTATAATTCAGGCTCTAAGACACTGGTTTTTCTCACCCAGGCCTGTGAACAATGATCTATCCACCCAAGTTAGTAACATTAACTTAAATTTACGCAGGCAGGTTTTCAGCATATTTTCCCTTTGGAGCTGCCTCCTTCTTCCATGGCCTGCATGTGAACACCAGCTTTAGTTATAAATGTTTCCCAGCGAACCAGCACTCCAGATGACAGAAATGAAATGTATTGTATTTCTTATAAAACTGACATGAATTCCACCAATCACCATGGCACACGGCTGAGAAATGCACTTGGCTTTGAGACTAGTGTTTTATCACTCGACAGTGAACTGGCAGGGCTTGAAAGTCCTCTGATCAGGTAAATTTTCTTAAGAGAATGGGTGGAATGTTGTCAAGTGAACATATTCTTGACTGGCAGGGAGCATGGGGACCAGTTGACTCAAGAGAATGTAGAAATGATGACACTCCACTTTGAGTGATGTAATTACCAATACGGTTTTTAGAAAGGAAAAAGGGGCAGCAGAGAGCACGTTCTGTATTTTATTTTATTTTATTTTATTTTTAAAAAGTTTTTGTTTAAATTTCAGTTCACATAAAGAGTGCTTTATGTGAATCAAAGTTCACATAATAATTAGCTTCAGGTGCACAATTTAGCAACTCGGCACTTCCATACAACACACCTGGCGCTCATCACAAGTGCCCTCCCTCATCCCCATCACCTATTTCCCCCGTCCCCCCACATAGCTCCCCTCTGGTAACCGTCAGTGTGTACTCGATAGTTAAGAGTCTGTTTCTTGGGGGCACCTGGGTGGCTCAGTTGGTTGAGAGTCTGCTTTCAGCTCGGGTCATGATCCTGGGGTCCCGAGATCAGACCCCATGTCGGGCTCCTTGCTCAGCAGAGAGTCTGTTTCTCCCTCTCCCTCTACTCCTCGTCCCTACTTGGGCATGCTCTCTTTCTCTCAAATAAATAAATAAAATCTTAAAAAATAAAAAAAAGAGTCTGTTTCTTGGTTTGTCTCTCTTTTTTTCCCTATGCTCATTTGTTTTGTTTCTTACATCCCACACATGGGTGAAATCATATGGTATTTGTCTTTCTCTGACTGACCTGTTTTGCTTAGCATAATGTTCTCTAAAATGCGTTTCAACTGTCTTCTTTCTGATGCCCCACTTTTTTCTTCCTAATGGCATATGATCATCTTGTTCATGTCAAATGAATTATTTGAAGTAGAAAATGTGATTTCTGCGTCCCTGTTGCTCATGGATGAAATGACGGTGCCAGTGTGCTAATCTGTTGAATACCAATTCTCTCCCTCTCCCCAACACACACAATCCCTCACTCGTTCCCATGTAAACCACACTGGTCATCATTTGTAATGTTTGCATGACAACTTACCTTGGAAAGCATTTCCCTAAGCCTGTTGTATATCCTTTAATCCCCACCGCAGGTCTGTAGGCAGCTGTCATGCCCATTTTCAGCTGCAGAAGCTGCTGCCCAGGGTGGGTCAGCGACTGGAACCCGCAGTGACATACGTTTGGCTCGGTGCTCCTCTACTGCACTTGTAGGGATAATGAAATCATCTGCCTCGAATGGTTGTTTTAAGAATTACATAGGACAGTGCACATGGGGCATTTAGCACGGTGCCTGGTATGGAATAAGAGCTGATAAAACAGTGGCTCAACGTACGAATATCCTGGGGAAATACATACCATACCAGACACCTTTGTCTGCCCCTTTCCACAGCCTACTGAGGTAGGTAGAGCTCCATGGAGCACATTTCCCAAGAAGTCATTTAATCAGCCTTAAAATCATACTACTTTCCGAAACCAAATGCATGGTGTTCTTCTAACACAGGATTGGTGTGTCAGTAACCTCCGTATAAAGACAAGCGGCTGCCTCTAGTTCCTGGCATAGAAAGCCATATTAAAATGATCAACATTGTGTGAATGTTTATAAAACTCACTCTATTTTTTGATTATCATACCTCAACTTACAATTCTGATATTTGAAGTTTTGACATCTGTGTAAGAAAATGGTTCATAATACCTGTCTTCAGTCAGCTTGCTCCGCAAGCAGTCTGTGAAATAGAGGTGAGCGTGTAGGAAATTTACTGGGGGGGTGCCCCTGGGATCAGCCCCTGGGCTGAGAGGGTGCTGTGACTGCCATGGAATGCTAGCCTGAAGCTGGGCTGCTCCTTCCGAGTTGACTTCCTTGGACCTTTCTAGGCCATCAGTCAGTCATTGTATGCAGGCTTTCTTTGAGGAAAGGTGTGGCTTGGAGTGCAGCTCCGCTGAGAGCCATCAGCCCGGGACACTGCTGGCAGCTGAGAAGGAGGAAGGAGGCGGAGGCCCAAAGAGGGTATCTGTGCAACCCACCACAGCACCCGCTACAAAACAACAGCTTCTGCTGTAATTCCCTTTCCACATGTCTCCCGCGTGCTTATGTGTTCTTGACACTTCTTGACCTCATTACAGGAGAGAGGGCAGGCAGAATGATGCATCTTAAATGCTTTTCTTTTGGATTTGTCATTGTGATTGTATTATCATTTCTTTTGTCTCTTTACTTTTAAAGATACTAGGATTAGGAGGGTTTTTTTTCTTTTTTAAGATTTTATTTATTCATTTGACAGCGAGAACAAGCAGGAGGAGCTGCAGGGGGAGAGGCAGAAGCAGGCTCCCCACTGAGCAGGGAGCCCGATGCGGGGCTCAATTCTAGGACCCTGGGATCATGACCTGAGCCGAGGGCAGTAGAGCTTAACCGACTGAGACATGGAGGCGCCCCATAGGGTTAGGAATTTTAAAAAACACCTAGCTGGACCGGTTTCCAACTAATGTTCATAATTTGGGTTAAGGCCAAGGATCCTGGCAGGAAACAAAGGGCACATTCAAATGGGGGTAACCAAGGAGAGTTTAAATGAAGGGACTGAAGAGGTGCCAGGGTAGCTCAATTGGTTAAGCGGTTAAGTGTCTGACTCGGTTTCTGCTGGCCTCGTGATCTCAGGGTCCTGGGATCAAGCCCCATGTTGAGTACGTGCTCAGTGGCAGCGAGTCTGCTTGGAATTTTTCTCCGTCTGCCCCTCCCCCCTGCACTCGTGCAGCACCACCCCCCTTCCTCTAAAATAAATAAAATAAATCTTTAAATGAAGGGACTATTTAGAAATGTATGGACAGAAGTTAAGGGAAACTCACAATGAGTGATAGAATCCTTATTTGGGCAACAACGGCGGAAAGCCATCCCCGCCCGTAAGCTTGAAGGGCAAAGAAAGGGAGAGATTAAGGAAAGCAGAAAGTAGAATCCAACAAGAGCCAGGCCCTTTGGAAGGAGAACACAACCAGGAACAATCCAGCAGGGAGGGAGCTGGGTAATCAATGCCCTGACCTCTCTCAGGCTACCCTTTGATCTCCCGCTGATAGAACCCAGCTTCTGAATATAATTGGAATGTAGCAGGTGAGGGAGCCTGCGGATGAAGTCCATGTGGGTCAGCCTCCTGGGTGCACAGCAGGGGAAAGCAGGTCTGGAGCAGCACATCAAAGGTCCCTCTCCATGGTCTGGTGCCATTTCCAGTGTCGTTCACGTTTTCAATATTCAGGTCAATTTGTAAAGCCTTTTCTATAAGGTCAGCTCTGGTGCATAGCGTCCTCAGTTGCTTCCACGCTTGCCCCCTACTAACCCTTTTCCACCCAGTAATCAGAACGGTATTTTTAAAACAGTGCTCCTGCTACCTACTTGCGGAAAAAATCTTCAGTGTCCACCCACTGCTCTTAAAGACAAAGGCCAAAGATGGTAGCATGACCCCCAAGATTCTTGGTCTGATCCTGTATACACCCGCTTCAGCCTTCCTGTGCCAAGCAATTCCTTCTTAGGTCCTTGAACAGTCTGCCCTCTCTTCACCTCCCTTCCTCCTGTTCCCTCTCCCTAGAACACACTGGTCCTAGATAACCCCTCCTGGTCTTCCACATCTCAGCTTGGAGATACACTTCTTCAGGAAACCTCTGATCCTTTTTCCTCTACCCCCAGAACCCTTCAGGACCCTCCGGCAAATGGTCATAGCACCCCCTACATTTTAACTCATAGCATTCTTTTTAATTTGTAATTTTGTGTAACCATTTACTATCCATTTCCCCTTAGGCTGTACATTCTAGGAGCAAAGAATCTAGCAAAATGTCTTCTGGCACATGGTAGATCCTTAGGAAATATTTACTGAAAGCATGTGTGAATGAATATTTGAATGAATGGGTGAATTGGGCTGGGTAGGAAACTTTACGAACTAGATTGCTCACACCTGCTTAAAGGGGCAGTTATGACAAGTCCCTGCAGATCACAGGCTCAGTGTTGCCAAAAGGTGACATGAGACTAATATTGCAGGAACTTTCCATGTTTTACCGTAAATCAGTGATGGCCTTGATCTAATGTAAAATCTCTTGCTTTTCAAATGTTAGTCACTAATTACAGTTTGTTTAAAAATGCTATACAGTCCAAAGAAAACACTCAGATAGGTTGAATTCAACCCAGGAGCTACCTCATTTAATTCCTGGTGTACTTGGCTTCAAAGAAGGTAAAACTTCATATCAGAGTTTCTCTGTTTAGCATGTAGACCCAAGACTTTTTTTTTTTTCTACTGTTCTTATTAATATCTGGGTTTACTCAAACTTCTTTGTAATCAATTAATGGTCCACCCTAGCTTTCACTTAGTCATAATAAATCAAAATATTAGAAAGGACCAATTAGGCAGCAGACAAGATCTATGGAGTAGTCAAACACCCTTACTAAAAATATGAATTTATAAACACTGGATTATCTGGCCTTTTTAATGATTACCTAGAGAAAATGCGTCAATTAAAATGAGTAGTGTTGTTTTCTTAATGGTATTTTTTTTTCATGGACATAAAGCTTTGCTTCAAGACAAGTCACACTGGGAGAAACCGTGTCTGTTTCTGTGGAATTCATCAGTCATTTCAGCTCCTCCTATTAGGACTGGGCCATGTGCAATTACTAAAGAGCCAGTTTGGACAAGTGCTGAAGACGAGGAATGGCAGGGATGTGGGGAGTGATTATGTCATGGGACAAATATGGCTACCATGGTAGGCTCTCTGAACAGTGGGTAGCATACTTTCAGAAACATTGCGTAGATTTTTGTTTTGTTTTTGTTTGTTTATTTTTAAGATTTCATTTATTTATTTTGCGAGAGAGGGTGGGGAGGGGCAGAGGGAAAAACAGACTCCCCGCTGAGCAGGGAGCCTGATGTGGGACTCGATCCCAGGACCCTGAGATCATGACCTGAGGCAATGCTAAGCAGACACTTAACTGACTAAGCTACCCAGTCGCCCTGCATATTTTGAATACCCTCATGCGAAGGGGTTGATCTGATCTCTTTGCCTTTAATCCAGTGAGTGTTTTCTTGGGAAGGAAAATAGCATTACCATTCCAAACCAGTTTTCCAAAGAGAGGTGTATGTCTTAGGCCTCTTCTGGCTTTATATTTTCAAAAGCTGTATATTCTGTCCCCCCTCCCCATTCTGCCATTGCCTGGAATGAAAAAAAATATATATCTATACTACTGACGTCGAATCAAGTGTCTTTCATCCAGGGTTAGGTTTCCTGGTGGCTTTCAAGCTCCTTCCCTTGGAAAGCCTGTGGAGCTTGTCACAAGTGATATTTTCCAGGTGAAGAGGTAAGCAGCATATCAAGGTCCTACATCAGGAGGCATATTTTTCAGTCATCTTTGTGAGGATCTAAACATCTTTGCCAGACTCCAGACGTGAAGCTGCACAGGAATTAGATCATCACAAAATTCACACCATTCTGACTGCTGGTCACATTAAGGAATCATTTCCAAACCCTCATTGCGTTCTCCCAGATGAGGAAGTTTCACCCTGAAGCTGAAAGTTGATTCTGTCTTTTCAATCTTGGAAGCAAAATTTGAGGGGAAAATTTATTTTTTCCCTACAAATGGAATCTGTGATTGCGAAGAAGACTTTTATAAACAAATTTGATTTCATAGCGTCCTGGCCAAACTTCATACACGTCACCGTTTGTGTATCTTTTTTTGATGGAATAGTATGTAACGGGGACCAGTGCTTTCTAATTATTTTCACGTCCAGACATCCAAGACTATGTGTACAAGATGCCAGAGGTGCCTCCCAACCCGCGGCCCTGAAGTTTGTAGGGATTCATATCCCTACATACTTTCAGTGCATCCAGGGCACACAGGTTGGGAAGCTCTCCCTGGAACCACCTACCTCTATTAACATTGTATTATTATACGTCACTTTCACATAGCAGAGAGCGATGATGAAAATACTTTTAATATTTTTAGTTTATTTCCAGTAAGTGTCTTTTCTGTTAGCTCATCAAACATAACCTGTGATATTAAAAGATTATTCTCATTATCATCCCCGACACTGATATTTACTGTGTGGGTAGAAGTTTTTTCAAGTGAATATTTATTTTTCATGTTGAGCGTAGGAATCTTAGAGACCCCTTCAAAATGCAGAGAGCAGTCCCAAACCGTTTGGCGCTTGTCACCTCATGTAGATTCCCATTTGGTAAGTGGATAAGGTTTTCTTTTTTTAGATAAGTAGGTCTGTGACATTTTGGGTAAAGTAAATAACAGATGCTTGTGAGTCAGTATTTTTTAATTTTATTTTAATAATCCATAGAGTATTCACTGACGATGGGTGAGGGCAGTGAAAAGAAAAAGAAGACCCTGCATAAAACTCTCGTATTGACTCTATTATTCATGTTCCAGTGGTAAGGAAAGCCCCTAACTCGTTTGTTTGATACTTTACCTGAATCTTCTACAGCCACTTATTAGAGGATCTGCACACACATGGGAAACCATAAAACCTTCAAGAATGTCCTTTGCTATGTCTCATTAAAAATACATATTTTTAGGGGCGCCTGGGTGGCACAGCGGTTAAGCGTCTGCCTTCGGCTCAGGACGTGATCCCGGCGTTCTGGGATCGAGCCCCACATCAGGCTCCTCCGCTATGAGCCTGCTTCTTCCTCTCCCACTCCCCCTGCTTGTGTTCCCTCTCTCGCTGGCTGTCTCTATCTCTGTCTAATAAATAAACAAAATCTTTTTATATATAAAAACGTGTAGTAGTGTACTTTATATACCAATAAAGAGACAAATTAGGCTTATACCGGAAATCAGAACAATTGAACCTGTGAGTGAACTACCATCTATCTTTTCTTACTTAAGACAATTTTTCTAATGAGAAGAATTTAACATTAGAAATGAAATAATTTCACCAGAGTTAATTACTGACAAAGTTGATTTGGTATGCTACGGTATGGTCTCATATCTACTAAAAATATCAGTAGTTTCTTTTTTCTCCTCAGTAAAGTAAAAATTGTCTCACAATCAGTACTTTCTGGTAGCTAACTACATTTTCTCAATAGTTGGCTTAATATTCTTCCGAAAGATCGCTCCGTTTCTCTGCTTCCTCTCCATTGTCACCATGCTGACAGCTGGTACTGAATGGCATCCTCCCGACACTCTGTTCTCTGGAAGTTCTGTTTGCTCTAATGTCAGTGCCCTGGGCTGTTTTTCTCCCCATTGCCCTCCCACCTTTCCCCTCTGGAACACATTATCTCATGAAGTATGTTGACTTTGGTGTATCCTCTAAGAAGATGGAGGTTCTATAGTCTCTTGCCTTTCTTTGTAATCACCAATCCATCTTTGTTTCCCATTTCCTATTTTCTCAGCGTCCTTCTATTCCATGGGAAGATATTGGCATTAATATCAGTCATGGACCCTGGGGTTTGAGATGCTTCCTGTATCTCATAGCTTGTGGTAATTGTGTTAGTATCTGAAAAATTGTATTGAATACTAAAGATGCAGTCATGCAGCTTTTATTTATTTTTTATTTTTATCTTTTGAGAGAGAGAGAGAGAGCAAGCATAAATGGTGGGGGGGGGGGGCAAAGAGGGAGGGAGAGAGAGAATCTTAGGCAGGCTTCACCCTCAGTGCAGAGCCTGGCGTGGGGCTTGATCTCATGATCCTGAGATCATGACCTGAGCTGAAATCAAGAGTCAGGCATTTTAACCATCTGAGTCACCCAAAAACCCCTAGTCATTCTGCTTTTAAAGGAGATTCTATACTTCTAGGAACTCAGGAAGCTGAAAATAAAAAGTTTCCCAATTGTGCACTCTATTAGGGGATTAAAAATATTATAGTGTTAATGCTGGAGAATGCATATACTCAGTTACTCAGCTGAAATTGGTGAGAAAGCAGGAATACAAAAGCAGTCATGTGCTACCTTCTTCACCCTTTTTTTCCAGCCTCTTCTATTTTATGAGTGAATATGAGATAGGCCTTAGGTGCCCAAAAGCATGGCAGAAGCTGGGGGTGAGAAACCGGAAGATAGTAAAAGCTATTCAATAGTTTCTGTCTGACAATTATCATCACCTTCTCAAGTAAATTTATCTGAGAGTAACATGAAACCCTGTGCCTTGGTTACCTCATCGTAGGGATGTTAGATAAAATCTATCATGAGTATTTCATATGCATTAACTTTTGTACAAATTATTATTTTTTAAGTATTTAAATTGGTAATACTGGTCTGAGTATTTTATAGGATTCAAGAATTGATTCTCCAATATCCTCTCAGCATCCTGTCTATCCAATCTGCTCTTATTTCTGCCTGGATACTAATAAACAAACCACCTAGGCTGAATACCTTCCTTTGCCCTTCCAGATCCCTTGTGTACCTTTTTTTACCTGGCTTTCTGTCCCAACAGACTGATGTCAGCTTCCTTGTCCTCTGGCTTCCTTTTGAGTTCAACCATTGGGAACCCTGAGAGGAGCTTGGAAGGAAAAGAGAGATCTGGATAATTATTCCTCCTCCCTCTGAGGTTGCCTTGGCCTGCATTTTCTCTAAATTGCTCTCAAAACAGACTTCTCTGCATGACTTTCCCCTCCCAGGTGGTGGTAACTACTCTCTCTGTCCTTGCAGGCCTAAGTATGGTGACAGTTATGTTGCCATTAACACTTTATTCTTGCAATATCATTTTTGTAAGTAATTTTCTGCAAATAGTTTTTTTTTTTGTAAATAGTTTCTATAATTACCCGCTAATTATCTTAATTTGAGTATGCTTTCTTTTTCCTATGATAACCTATGGATATACCAACTCACCAGTCATAGACTTGTACTTACTATGGGGTGTTGTATATGGCTTATATTTAATATTATTAAATAAGGTTATTTTAGCAATGTAAGTTTTATATGAGACTAGCATAGTTTTGCTACTCTGAAAATCTTAAATAATAGACCAACTATAAAATACTCAAGACTAAACTGAGAGATAAGCAAAATTTGAAGGAATTTAAGAACAAAAAAATGAAACTTTCAGAAAGTTTGTAATTGGCTCCTAATTTTGGCAAGAATCACTAGGCAGAGGCTGGTTGGATCTCCACAAAAGAGATGAACATTTCTTACTATGAGACTTTATAGTAAAATGACTGTAACTATAGCAGAAGACGAATTTAGAGCAAGAGAAGTGGACTCTCTAATGAGATCATAGAAAAAGCATTAGTACCACTCAAATCTGGCCAGTGTGGATTTGAATAACAGGGCTTTAAAAACTTTTCTGTGTGAGAACTCCGGCTTCCAGAGAGATTATATATATATATATATATATATTTAGTAAAATATATATATATATATATAGTTTCCTATTCTCACCAGTAACCACAGCTAAAAACTCTGGATGTTGTAAGTTAAGCAAATATAAGAAAACTCTGAAAATTGGAGAAAAGAAGGAAAACCAACTAGGGACCTTGGAACTCAGGAGTGATGTGGTGATGATTTTCCAGAGTTTTCTTTTGGCCTCATTTTGAAGATGAAGAATCCAGCAACCCAGATATGCCAGCAGGTAAAACAAAACAAGCCCCAACAAAAGCCTGCTTTCTCTAGCTGAAGAACAAGGAAAAGAGAAGCCATACAAGACCATACAAGCTTTTAGAAAATAACTGATCTATTTTAGCCACACACCATAAAGAAAAAACTGCATCTTCACCCTTATTTTATGATAAGGAAATGACTCTTCCTTTCCCCACTGAGATGATGAGGAACCCGCCAGAAGGCTATTCAAGAGCCTGAACTTCTTCCCTTACCAGGTAGCAATGAGGTGGTATCTCATTCCTCTGCCAGAACAGTATCATAGGAACCCTACCAAAACAGAACAGTTAAGTAAGTTGCAGATCTTACAACATAATATTCAAAAATGTCAAGGTTTCAATTAAAAAAAAATCACATCATACTAAGTACCAGGAAGATTATAACTTCAATGAGAAAAGATAATAGAAACTGACACCAAGATGACAAAGATTTGAACATTATGACAAAGATTTTCAAGCAGTCATCATAAAAATGCTTCACTGAGCACATATAAATTCACTTGAAATACATAAAAAAATAAAAAGTCTTAGCAAAGAAATAGAACAAAATAGAGATTCTAGAACAGGAATAAAAAAACTAAATGAATGGGCTCAACAGAAAAATGGAGAGGACAGTGGAAGGAATCAGTGAACTTGAAAATAGAATAATAGAAACACTCAATTTGAACAACACAGATATATCGATTTAGAAATAGGTAGATATAGATATAGATACAGATATGAAACTCAGGGACCTGAGGAACTATAAAGAAAGATCTAATGCCCATGTCCTTAGAGTCCAGATGGAATGTTAAAGAGGATGATGGCGGGGGTTGAGGAGACAGGTATTTAGAGAAAAAAACACCTGAAATTTTCCAAAATTTATCAAAAGATATACACCTACAGATCCACGAAGCTGAACAAATCCCAAACATGATAAACCCCAAGATATCCAAGCCAAAATACATCATCATCAAAACCTTTGAAAAAGAAAAAGAAAAAATCTCGAAAGCAGTGAGAAAAAAATGATGTATTAACTATAGAAAAAAAATCAAATGACAGCAGATTTTTTAATCAGAAATCATGGAAGCCAAAAGGGAAGTGGCACACACTTTTAAGGTGCTGAAATATCAATCCAGAATCCTATATCCAATGAAAATACACTTCAACAATGAAAAGAAAATCAAAACTTATCAAATAAAGAGAAACTAAGGGAATTTGTTGCTGGCAGACCAGATTGGCTGAACGAAATTTTATAGAGATATAGAGAAGGATAAAAGAAGGAATCTTGAAACACCAGAAAGGAAGAAAGAACAATGGAAAGGGCAAAACATAATAGATTTTCCTTCCCATTTTCCCTTCCCTTATTAAAATTATGCTTGACAATTGAAGCAAAAGTTATGACAACATCATATGTGGATCTCAGTGTATGTAGAGCTCAGATATATTGAAGACAGTTATATTCTGAATGGGAGGGAGTGATGCAATGTAAAAGGAGGTAAGATTTCTACTCTTCAATCATATTGATAAAATGATGACACCAGTAGACTGTGATAAGATATACAATAATTTACATATAATTCCTAGAAGAATCATTAAAAGAACTGTACATATAAAGAGGTACACTAAAAAACAGGGTAGAGAAATCAGAATGGAATTCTAAAACAATGTTCAAGTAACCCATAGGATTATAGGGACAAAACAGCATACATACATACATACATACATACATAAAACCCAGGAAATAAAACAAGAAATGGCAGGCTTAACCTGTAATATATCAATAATTACATTAAATATAAATGATCTAAAGTGCACCAATTACAAGAGAGTTTGGCAGAGTGGATTACAAAAACATGACCCAACTGTATTCTTTCTACAAGAAACTCACTTCAATTAGTATGATATGGGTAGGTTGGAAATAAAAGACTGAATAGAGATTTACCATGCAAACAGTAGTCTTACCATATAAAAATGACCTCAAGATGAATCTTAGCTCTAAATGAAAAAGACAAAATTACAGAATTCTTAGAAGACAACATAGGAGTAAATATCTGTGACCTAGGTAATGGTTTCTTAAGTATGACATTAAAAGCAAAAGCAGCAAAAGAAAAAAATAGATAAATTAGATTTTATCAAAATTAAAAACTTTTCTGTCTCAAAAATACCATCAAGAAAGTGAAAAGACTTTCACAGAATGGGAGAAATATTTGCAAATCATGTGTATAAGAAAATTTACCCAGAAAACATAAAGGACTTTTACAACTCAACAAATAACCCAATTAAAAAATGGGCAAAGGATTTGAGTAAATGTTTGAGTTTGAGTAAATGTTTCTCCAAACAAGATATACCATTGGTCAATAAACACATGAAAAAATACTAAACATCTTTAGTCTTCAGAAAATTGCAACTGATGTTCACAATGAGATACCATTTCACACTCACTAGGATAACTAAATCAAAAAGATAGACAAGAACTAGTGTTAGTGAAAATGTGGAAAATGGGAATCCTCACCCATAACTGATGAGATTATAAAATGGTGAGACCCCTTTGGAAACTAGTTGGGCAGTTTTTCAAAATGTTAAATGTGGAGTTACCGAATGACCCACCAGTTATAAAGCTAGGTATATTCCCAAGAGAAATGAAAACATGTCTACACAAAACTTATACAGTAATAGTCACAGTAGTATTATTCATAATAACCAAAGGGACAAACAATCCAAATGTCCAACAACTGGTGGATGGAAAATATAATGCAGTATATCCATATAACAGTATTCAGCCACAGAAAGGAATGAAGTACTGATGCATGCTACAACATGGAGGAACTTTGAACACATCACGATAAGTGAAAAAAAGTCAGTTACAAGAGGCTATATATTATATGATTCCATTTATATGAAATGTCCAGAAGAGGCAAATCCATAGAGCCGGAAAGTAAGTTAGTGTTTGCCAGGAGCTGGGGGGAGGAAGGAATGCTTATGCAGCTTCTTTCTGGTGGTAGAAATGTACTAAAATTAGATAGTGGTGATGGTTGTACAACTCTGTCACTGTACTGCAAACCACTGAATTGTACACTATTTTTTTTAAGATTTTATTTTTATTTAGTTGTCAGAGAGGGAGAGAAAGAGAACACAAGCAGGGGGAGCGGCAGGCAGAGGGAGAAGCAGGCTCCATGCTCAGTAGGGAGCCTAATGCTGGGCTCAATCCCAGGACCCTGGGATCATGACCTGAGCTGAAGGCAGACACTTAATCGACTGAGCCACCCAGGCTTCCCAGAATTGTACACTTTAAAGGCGTGAATTTTATGATCTCTGAATTACATATCAATAAAGCTATTATTTATAAAATTAAAAGAAGAAAAACGAAAAACAAAATAAAGCAAGAGTGCTTATATTAATAGCAGATAGAGTTTGGATTAAGTAAAATGACCAGGGACAGAGAAGGACAGTATATATGATAAAAGTCAACCCACCAAGAATACATAGTTACCCTAAACATGTATGCACCAAATACTACAGTTGTAAAATATGTAAAGCTAAAATTGATAGAACTGAAAGGAGAAATAGGCAAATCACAGTTATAGGTGGAGTCTTCAATATCTGCTTCTCAACAGTTGATAAAACAGCTGAACAAAAAATAAGCAAGGGTATATCATCGACACCATCCACCAACAGGATCTAGTCAATACACATAAAACACTCCTCCCAACTAAAGCAGAATACACATTCTGTTCAAGCATTCATGGGACAGCCCTGACATAGACCATAATCTGGGCCATAAAACAAACCTCAACAAATTTAAAAGAATTAAAACTATTCAAAGTATTTTCTTCATGCTAGAAATGAAAAACAGAAAGATAACAAGGAAATCTTCAAACACTTGGAGACTCAACAACATACTTCTAAATAACCCATGGGATTAGAAAAGATGAAAAGTTTCAAATCAATAGTCTTACACCATAGGAAATCAGAAAAATAAGAGTAAATTCGCCCAAAGTGATCACAAGGAAAGACATGACAAATATAAGCAGAGAAATTAATAAAATTGAAAACAAAACAATAGATAAAATTAATGAAACTAAAATATCCTTTAGTAGGTGAATAAACAAAATGTTGAATATCCACATCATGGAACACCACTCAGGAATAAAACGGAATGGACTAGTGATAAATATATCACCTTGGATAGAACCTAAGGACATTATGCTAAGCAATAAAAGCCCCTCTCAGTAGGTCACATAGTGTATGATTCCATTTATGTAAGATTCACAAAATGACAAAATTATAGAGACAGAAAAAAAGATTTGTATTTACTAAGTGTTCAGCTAGGTGGAAAGTGTTTCTTGATTGTGGCAGTGGTTACCTTAATCTACAGATATGATGAGATGAGATAGAACTATAACATACACATTTTACCCATTTCCTTATTTTGCTATTATACTGTAATCATGTGAAGTGTAACCATTGGGGAAGAAAGACGGAGGGGGGACATATCTCTTTACAACTTCCTGTGAATCCAACATTTCCAAATTTATTAATTTTAAAGAAAATTTACTAGATGAATTTCTCTTTTATGTTTCTAGGACCATGCATGTTTATTATTTATAAATGCCCCCTTAGGCACACTTTCATTTGAATACTTATTCAAATATAAAGGAAGTATCAGAAAACCTGTTTTTAAGTTCTGACTTATCCACATTTCAACTTTGTGACTTTGGGAAAGCAAATTAACCTCTATGAAGGCTCTCGATTTTTAATGGAATATTTGGTAGACTTTTTTTTCCCCCTTATAACACTCATGATAGTTTATTAAACCATTTACTTTTTTTAATAATAATATTTTTTATTATATTATGTTAGTCACCATACAGTACATCCTTAGTTTTTGATGTAAAGTTCCATGATTCATTACTTGTGTATGACACCCAGTGCACCATGCAATACGTGCCCTCCTTAATACCCATCACCAGCCTATCCCATTCCCCCACCCACCTCCCCTCTGAAGCCCTCAGTTTGTTTCCCAGAGTCCACAGTCTCTCATGGTTCATTCCCCCTTCTGTTTACCCCCCCCCCCTTTCTTCTTCCCTTTCTTCTCCTACAGATCTTCCTAGTTCTTATGTTCCATAAATGAATGAAACCATATGATAATTGTCTTTCTCTGCTTGACTTATTTAACTTAGCATTATCTCCTCCAGTCCTGTCCATGTTGCAGCAAATGTTGAGAAATCATTCTTTCTGATGGCTGAGTAATATTCCATTGTATATATGGACCACATCTTCTTAATCCAGTCATCTGTTGAAGGGCTTCTAGGCTCCTTCCATGACTTAGCTATTGTGGACAGTGCTGCTGTGAACATTGAGGTGCATATGGCCCTTCTCTTCACTACGTCTGTATCTTTGGAATAAATACCCAGTAGTGCAATGGCTGGATCATAGAGTAGCTCAATTTTTAACTTTTTAAGGGACCTCCACACTGTTTTCCAGAGTGGCTGTACCAACTTGCATTCCCACCAACAGTGTAAGAGGGATCCCCTTTCTCCACATCCTCTCCAACAATTGTTGTTTCCTGCCTTGTCAATTTTTGCCATTCTAACTGGCATAGGGTGGTATCTCAGTGTGGTTTTGATTTGAATTTCCCTAATGGCTAATGATTTTGAACATTTTTTCATGTGTCTGTTAGCCATTTGTATGTCTTCATTGGAAAAGTGTCTGTTCATATCTTCTGCCCATTTTATGATTTGTTTATTTGTTTCTTGTGTATTGAGTTTGAGAAGTTCTTTGTAGATCTTGGATACCAGTCTTTTATCTGTAGTGTCATTTGCAAATATCTTCTCCCATTCCGTGGGCTGCCTCTGTTTTTTTGACTGTTTCCTTGGCTGTGCAAAGTTTTTATCTTGATTAAGTCCTACAAGTTCATTTTTTCTCTTGCCTTTGGAGATGTGTCGTGAAAAAAGTTGCTGTGGCCATTGTCAAAGAGGTTGCTGCCTATGTTCTCCTCTAGGATTTTGATGGATTCCTGTCTCACATCGAGGTCTTTCATCCATTTGGAGTTTATCTTTATGTATGGTGTAAGAGAGTGGTCAAGTTTCATTCTTTTGCATGTAGCTGTCCAATTTTCCCAGCACCATTTATTGAAGAGACTGTCTTTTTTCCACTGGATGTTTTTTCCTGCTTTATCAAAGATTAGTTGCCCAAAGAGCCAGAGTCCATTTCTGGGTTCTCTATTCTGTTCCATTGGTCTATGTGTCTGTTTTTGTGCCAGTACCATGTTGTCTTTGCGATCACAGCTTTGTAGTACAACCTGAAATCCGGCATTGTGATGCCCCCAGCTTTGTTTTTCCTTTTCAACACTTCCTTGGCGATTCGTGGCCTTTTCTGGTTCCACACAAATTTAAGGGCTGTTTGTTCCAGTTTTTTGAAAAGTGTCATTGGTATTTTGATTGGGATAGCATTGAAAGTGTAGATTACTCTCGGTAGCATGGACATTTTAACTATGTTAATTCTTCCGATCCATGAGCATGGAATATTTTTCCATCTTTTTGTGTCTTCTTCAACGTCTTTCAAGAGTGATTTGTAGTTTCTAGAATATAGATCCTTTATGTCTCTGGTTAAGTTAATTCCGAGATAACGGTAGACTTTGTGTTGTCTAATATGTTATGCATGAAGCTAAAGAGCCCTAGCCTGCTTATGCCACAGAGTGCTTGAGAAGAAAACCAAGGGTTATGTTGTCATGATTTGCACATAGTAAGTGCTCAGTAACTGCTTGCTGGATATAACTAGACTGGATCACAGAAAAAGGTCCTATATGTGTTATAAGGAAATGTATAATGTTAGGTATTACCATTGCTATGTTTGTGATACATAGTGCATCCAAACAGAGTAAGTCTTGCAAAGGCAGAGTTCAGTAACTGATGCTGCCTTTTTAGAACATCAAAGTCATGAGTCAATTTTGAATATGGAAGGATGGTCCATGTAGTCCAGCTGGCTACCTATAACTAGGATATCTATAGTTGATGTTAATGCCAGGATCGTCTTTACCAGGACGGTCCCCTCATCTCCTGCCTGCTGTGAGTGTTGTTGCTGATGGCCGACATTTACCTTCCTCACCAGAGAATTCTCAGTGAAGCAGCTTAGTCTTACCTGGAAGGTTATTCCCAGCTCTGGGAGCTGCTCACAGTAAATGCCTGCGCAGGTTACAAAAGGCCACACTCCCTTGCTTCAAAGTGGCACCAACTATGTGGTCCAGTTTGTGCTTTGGAGCTTTCCTTGGGATTAGGCTAAAGCTAAGGTCCAGCTGAGAATATGGCCTTGCTTAGCTCTCTCCCCTGCCCATTCTGTCCCTCTCCCTTGCTCCCTTCCTCTGTAAGCCTTCTCAATCAATCATGTGCTCCCAAATCCCTGCTTTAGGATCTGCTGAATTTAAATTCCTACAGGGGTCAGCAAAGTGGACTAGAATTCAAAAACAGATTAGATATGGAGGTAGAAACGCCAGAGAAAATATAGGATGTCCAGTTAAATTTAAATTCCAGACAAACAATTGTTTTTGATATTAAGTATATCCCAATTATTGCATGGGACATACTTACAGTTTAAAAAAAGATTTCATATTCCTGAAATTCATACTTAACTGGGTGGCCTGTATTTTCTACACCTGGCAAAGGGGTGGGACTGTGGTTGAATAGAACCTCAGCGTGTGGTCCTTAGAGAAGCAGCAGCAGCAGTGTTTGAAAGTTTCTTAGAAATGCAGATTTACAGCAACATTATTTACAACAGCCAAATTATGGAAATAGCTTGTGTCCATCGACTGGTGAATGGATAAAGAAGATGTGATATTTATACAATGGAATATTACTCAGCCATAAAAAATGAAATCTCACCGTTTGCAACAACATGGATGGAGCTAGAGACTATTATGCTAAGTGAAATAAGTCAGTCAGAGAAAGACAAATACCACATGATTTCACTCATATGTGGAATTTAAGAAACAAAACAAATAAGCAAAAGGGTTTTAAAGAGAGAGAGAGAGGCAAACCAAGAAACAGATTCTTAGCTATAGAGAACACACTGATGGTCACCAGCGGGAAGGTGGGTGGGGGGGATGGGGAAATGGGTAATAGGGATGAAGGCGAGCACTTGTGATGAGCACCGGGTGGTGTATGGAAGTGTGAATCACTATGCTGTACACCTGAAACTAATATGACACTGTATGTTAACTAACTGGAATTTAAATAAAAAGTTAAAAAAAAAAAGAAATGCAGAATATCAGGCCTCACCTTGGACCTTCTGAATCAGGATGTACATTTTCACAAGATTCTCCAGGTGATGCACACAGACATTACCATTTGAAAAGCGACAGACTAAACGAGGTGGACACTCTGCACACCTTGAGAGCACCGGCGCAGCCTGAAGGGGCCGCTGGGCCAGCTCTGGCCAGTTGTCAGTGCAGGACTGTGGGCCCGGTGCTACCAGACCTCTTCCTTTTTCAAAAGAATAAGAGAGTCTGGATTTTTCTATAAAACTTCTTGATTTACAAATGTTGGCGACCAACTCAGTGCATCTTAATGACTTTGTGAACCGAATTAAACAAGTCTATGGAGTGAACTCAATTTGTAGACCATCTATTTTGTTACTACTCATCTAAAACAATTCCTACAGAGGTTCTTGTATGTAAAATTTTATAGAGGCAGCAAGGTGAATGAAAATGCCTGAACCCTCACCGCAATAATGAGCAGTAGTAGTTAAGAGTAAATACGAATGTGAAATGCATGTGTCTTTGAGTGCATACATACAGGTATGTGTGCATGTGCACTTGTGAACGTGTGAAGTATCTCTGTGTGTGCATGCATGCCTCTGTCTGTGTGTGTGTGTGTGCATTTTGTGGGTGTGTGCAGGGGTGTGGACATGTATTTATGCATGTGTTTTACACACACATGTAGGTGTGTATATGTGGTTACAATGAGGCTCTAGTATTTCATTTTTCCTCTCTTAGCAGCAGCTGAAGATCTTTGGTCAGTAGTTCTAATCTTCTCCTTTAAGTGTCTGTCATTCTTGTCCCACCCTGGGATGTGCAAGAGTAGCCAATTCCTCATAACAGTACTCTTGTTAACTTCACCGGAAGAGCTCGAGGGGCGCCTGAGTGGCTCAGCTGGTTGAGCATCTGATTCTTGATATTATCCACTCAGGTCATGATCTCAGGGTCTTGGGAGGGAGCCCAGAGTTGGGCTCCCTCCTCAGCAGGGAGTCTGCTTGAGATTCTCCCTCTGCTCCTCCCCTTGCTTGCTCATGTGCTCTCTTTCTCTCTGAAATAAATAAATAAATCTTTAAAAAAAGAAAAAAAAAAAGAGCTCTAGCTTCAGATGCAGATTAGCTTTAGTAGGGCATTTTCCCCCTAACATTTAAAGGAAGGTGCTTTTGCTACTCTGCAGAAGGACATCTCTTTCTGACTGCGTAGTCCTATAGCTTCCTGTCTCTCTCCCACAGATCTTTCATCTGTTCTGCCTGAGCTGCAGACTCAGGATGACTTTGAAACCCCTTTCCTTGATGGGGGACAAGCTGGTTAAGTCCAACCAGTAAGGATCTTTTTGATTCTAGAAGGAGACTTGGTGATACTCTACCCCTATGTGCTAGTAAAGCCCAGAATTTTGCAATATTACTCTGTTTCTCCTTCTGACACCTTGGTTACAGCGAAATGTGTGCACATGCATGTATGGACCCACAAATTCACTGGTTCATGTGTGTGCCTAAATAATCACATAAAAGCCAGGGAAGCACCAGTCGATGACCCTGGAGGCCCTATCAATGCCTCTGTGTCCACCTGTGCTCTGTTGCATCTGGTGGGTCAGAATCCCTTCATGTGGGGTGAGCAATGTTTGGGGAGGTATGTTCCCTTCTACCTGAGGAGTTTGGACTCTCCCTAGTGCCTTAATCTTGACTAGATAGACTATTATATTTGACTGGATAAAATTATACATGACAGTATCTGCCCCTGGTTTACAAGAAAGAACATTCCACTCACTTATATTTGAGCCATGGTTACAAAAATTGCTATTAAATTATCCTTAATTGCAGAAAAGAATGTGCTTACAACAATTGATGTTAGACTTATTTCTTCAAAATCAACCATTTTTTATTTAAAATTAACATGAAGTTTCCATTATGTCCTTTAATATGTCCATGTTAGCAACATTTTTAAGTTTTGAATTACATCAAATACAATTTATAGCTTTGGCGATTCTGCCAGCTTAATAAATATAGTGGTAGTTTGTTCATTAACAATTTTTTACTTGTTTTCCAATTTTCCTTTGAGCACTGAATAATAGTAAGAAAATAGTACGCAAGTTAAAAGAGGACAATGTAAAATATTTTGTCCCCTTCAAACGTTTGTCCACAAAATCCTTTTTCCTTATTCATTGTTACAAAATGCTTTCTTCAGCTCTCTTATTGTAGCTTGACATGTAAGAGATTTCAGTAATGTCAAGCAAGAACTTTTTCACAAGCCTGTTATAGTCGTTTTGTAGAGTGAATACACACAAGTGGGTATAATCAGCTTACATATTCTTTGGCAATAAATGTGGCACTCTGGGACCGTTAACAACTGTAGTATCTTCCTGTTACTTAAGTGGCCCAAAAGAGACAGAAAACTTCTAAAAGGGGTTAGCTCACTTCCAGAGAAAAAATCTGGCTCATCCACTCATGAATAAAAAAATAATAGACACTTTGAGTAAGCTTTATGATTGTGATATGTGAGAATATCTACTCCTTTTACTTTCCCCTTGTGGAAATTAGGTAGAATTGAACATTTATGTTATGGTAGGGAAACAGGAAAACCTGTGCTCCCTGAACATGAACCAAACAAAGGACAGTTTTTCCCCTGGAATTTATCTGTATCTCTGCATTTTTGCAGCCTCTACCTATGAAAGCAGATTTGTAATAAGTTCATATATTCATTCAACAAACGCTGAGGGACAGCTTAGTATGTAAATGCAATTGTAACCAAGAGAGACATTGTCCCTGCCTTCACAACACTGACATTTTCTGGGGAGATGGACTAAGAAAAAATACCAACAAGCAAATCATTGCAGATTTTGAAAAGTACAACAAAGGAAATTGCTGAACGGGACAAGATTTCCTCCAGATATAGCAATGAAGAAAGGTCTCTCCAAGGAGAGGCTATCTTAGTGGAGGTATGAGGAAATGAGAAGGATGGAGTGTAACCCAAGCAGAGAGAACAGCAGGTCTTGAAATAGGAAAGGATTTGAGGAAAGGACTGAGAGGTATGCGTACACAGTCTTTGGCTCTGTGGGAAACAAGGTTAGACAGAGAAGCAGAGATTCTGAATTTAGTACGTTTGGATTTATTCTAAATGCAAGTGAAAGACATTAAAGATTTTAAGGCAGGTCAACTTAATCTGATTCTTCTCTCCACTTCGTGGAAGATGCATTTAAAGGGGGCAAGGGATAGAGAGACAACTTCAAAACAAAACAAAATGAAACAAAACAGAACAAAGACTTTTTTTTTTGAAGAAACCAAGTAAGCACGGGTGATTGTCTGGGCCAGAATGGAGCCAGAAGGATTGGCCACTTCATGATACAGGTTGGAATGGTGAATTGACAGAACTTGTTGATGGCTTGGAAGTAGAAGAAAAGGTAAAAGGAGGAAGCAAAGATGACTCCTCTGTTCCCGGCTTGAGCATTTGAGTGGAACTTAGTGTCTTTTACTAATGGAAGGAGGCCAGACTACTTTCAGGACTCATATCTGCAGGAGGAATGTCACAGTTATTCTTACTTGTTAGTGTTTCAAATGATGTTAACCACACAACATGATACATTTGCTTTCTTATCTGATGCTTAGCTACTTTTTTATTGCATCCTAAGTAGTAGGTAGATTTCTGCAGTTATCTAATATATTACAGGGATAATGTTGATATCAGTGATTTTTAAAAGCAAGGAAAAGACTTCTACCCTTAAAAGCAATTTCTTGCATATATCCAGTGGATTGACACTAACCCTTATGGAAAAATAAGCACAAGACTTGATGTAAAGCTTTCTTTCAAGTACGCATTGTGTGGTCTATAATTCACCCTGAAAAGCTGGTAGTAAGATAACAGGAGACCTCTCAAATATATTCATAACAATATACAACTGCAGATTTCTGCTTTATACAGGTCAGTGGAGAACCATCACCGCTGAATCAATGTCTCTAACTTCTTGAATGTCTAAATTTAAAAAGAATACATTCCTGCTAAGATTCCTATCAACTCTTGCTGATTATGTTTCATAAAGGCAAATTCTCGTACAGTGGGCTTTTAAAAGGACCAATTTTCTGCTTCTCTTGACTCTATGAGACATTCAGGAATTAATGAAAAAAGCAATGCCTGTCTGGCTTGTAAGCATCACATTCTTATTTCTGCATAAATTCTCACAGGTCAACTCAAAAAACAGTTCAGGGTCAAAATCTCATCTGGTCACCTAGATTAAAAACTAATTTCTCTAAAGTACATCCTATATTGAGGCTTTTTCATGCAAATAAATAGCAAGGGCCTTATCCTCCCTTCCTTTATTAGTTGGGCATGTCATGAATTTGAACAGAACATTTTGTTCTGTACTCTAATTACATGCGTTATCAGGAAAAAGCTATTCCTCGCATACATATCATTAGAAGCAGCTCTAAGAGTGTGGTTCTATCACAGGGCTCGTCACGGCAGTTCATCGTAATATTGACAGTTTAATCTTTTTGTTTCATACAAGATTAAAAGTGGCTTGATATCCATCTCTTCTTAGCTCAGACGGTGAATCCAATTGGACTCAGTCCGTATCTAAGTACCGTCTCTATCACGAAGATGGACTCCATTTTCTCAATATACTAGGTAATTAGCTACCGTTATGGGGAAAATACTTCGTTGATGAGAAAACCCAAGAAAACTGATTTTCCAAAAAATAATGTTTACTCACAACTAGTGGCTAAACAAGAGGAATGAACACTCTCCTTTCCCTTTAGATGAAGTGACAAACCAGAATCATCACTCACTCACTGCCTCTTTCCTCTTAGGCAGTTTGAAGACATTGTTCTGTTTGGTCATTTGCTTTATTGGCTGTAGAAACATCATGGCTACCATTGAAATGAAATGACTTTTCAAAGCCCTTTATTGGATCTCAGGATGTGTCAGTAAAAAGAAAGAAAAAAATAAACAGATGGAATTTGAACACAAAGAAAAACGACCTTCACTCAGAAACTATTTATTAAAATGATAGTACAATGCACTTCGTCTGTGAGGTGGCAAGTCACAAATAAGAAATATGGGAACCCGTAGAGCTGTTGAAATTTAAATTATGTGGCAGCTTTCCATCAGAAATGCAACAGTAATTTAGAGTTAGGCTTTCCTGACAGATTTATGTTTCAGTAAACAAACAAAAGGACTTTCTTGACTACAGTGGCAGGTGCAGGGAAAGATCCATGAGAATTGGAAAGAATGTGGGCGAATTGATGTGGTTTTCCCCTCGCATTCAATATACTTACATATTTCACCCATATTTATATTCATATTGAGGGCCAAACCTCTCTGAATGGGATTCAGCACATCCTGTTAGAACGCACTGAAACATCACACCTTCGAATAGCTGGCAAGTGGGGCCTGGGGAAGAGGAAGCCCTCTTCAGTTCTTTGTAGTCCTGCAGAATTTCACGTTCAATCTCTGAACCATGTCATGGGTGTTAGTTCATGACTGAAATGATTTTGCAACAAGTGCCTGCTACTGTGCAAATGAGGACGTGTTTTGTATCTCAATAAAAACGAGTAGTGTGGGTTTAAATAAAATGAGAGTTTTGAAGAGTACGTTTGAATATTGGGGAAGGTGTCCTGTGTACTTTGAAAGGAGAAGCAGACAGTCTCTGTCTGATGGGGGCTTCCCCTCTTCCCTTGTCTCTCCTGAGATGAGCGTGGACATTGTCGCTTCCTTGTTTTTATCAACACCACAGCAGTCACTTGGGAAAGGACGAGGTGCTGGGAAGCTTTTCCTGGCATCCCACACAGACCTTTTTACCCAAAAGCCTTAGAGGCAGATAATGAGGTTGTAATATCAGGCTATGGAAGGATTGGTCATCCTGTTCTCCTTACCCAAGTGATCCTGAAGAATGGATGGTAGTAGGCAATGAGGCCACTAGCCCTTACCAATAGATGTGATCTATCGGAGCTGCTGGCTGACATTGCATGTCCAAGGAGTGATTTTTTAGTGACTTTTTGTTACCCTAAACCTGTACACGATTCTAGGGTGTATAGCCAAGCAGTGAAACCCAGAGGTTTTCTAAGAGGTTCTTTTTTAAAGATTTTATTTATTCATTTGAGACACACACAGAGAGAGAGAGAGAGGAGAGAGAATGAGCAGGGGGGAGAGGCAGAGGGAGAGGGAGAAGCAGACTCCCCACTGAGCCGGAAGCCTGAAGCTGGGCTCAATCCAAGGACCCGGAGACCACAACCCGACCCAAAGGCAGACGCTTAACCATCTGAGCCACCCAGGCACCCCCTTTCTGAGAGGTTCTTAAGGATCCTTTCTCATCAGCTTTTCTTTACTCTATCAGGGGTAAGGCCAGTCCATTCTAATAGAGGCAGTTTGGGATAGTGTTGCGCTATGACTGTTTTATGTAGTAAGCTCAAAGCCCAACTTATTGGAAGCCTTTGTTTGAATTCCAAAGATTTGCTCTGGGAGAAATGTGTTAATCAATGACCACTTTCATCTCTTCTGTCCTGTGTGATGTCAGGCAGCAGTGGCCACAGGGCCATTGTGCACACGGAAACACTCTGTCCTATGTAGTCCTCAAATTTAAGGCATAAGACAAATGAGTTGTGATGGAATCATTATCAGGTGGTAAGTATACTTTTCAGGAAAGAATATTTCTTAACCTTTTCTAAAGGGCAAGCTCCTGTTCAACCGTAGAGTGAGAGGTATGGTTTGCTTTATAAAGTGTGAATGTATCTGAGGACATTAAGAAGAACTTAAACACACCATAGAGGGAATATGAGAATAGATTAAGATTCCAATTCGAATTATCCCTTAAAGGATGAAGACTTTCTTTCCTTATGAGTTATAAAAAGCCTATTCAATTCAAGCTCAGCAACTACCTTCAAGATAACAAAGAGGAATATTTGTAATGTAGTGACTGTGTAATTTATGAAAATGTCTAGTTATACATGAACCATTGCTGTGTTGGGGTTTTTGCACTTAATCAGGCAAATTATTTTTTGTATGTTTTATAGCTATGTTTTTATATAAATATAAATAACAAATACATATATTAATTTTGGATAAATATATATATACATCTATATGTAAATATAAATGTTATATCTTTTGTATATGAATATACACTTATATTTATATATACACATAATTAATGAAAGCATGTTGTTTGTTTATTTCTTGCCTTTTGTGGGTGCTATTCTTTTGGCAAATATTGTTAATGGCAGTTTCTAGACCGTGAATAATATATGTGGCCAATTGCCTCTTCCCATAAATGTAATTAAGCAGGAGAGTGAGTCAGAGATAAGCTCCAGCTTCTAGTTCATTTTTATAGACATTTGGTAATGATGAACTGAGCAATCAAGTGTCTGTGTAAACTGATGTAACTTTTCATACCATGAGCCTAATTATAGCTCTGCTTAAACACAAGCTAAATTGATAGCGAGTATACTTCTAACCTGAAACGTAGTCTCAATAGTGCTTATAATTGCAGGGGGTTTTTTTGGAGGGAGGGGTCTACGGAGGGGCATGTGAATTATTGCAAATGTTCTTCTCTTCAATAACATCATAGAGAGAATCCTTGTCTTTGTAATCTATGCCACTCAAGCCCAGGTAAGCATATTTCCATCGTTCGATTCCCCGAGAGGTCTGGGAGTAATAGCCCAAGCACAAGACAAGGAAATATTTTGCAAATTTAGTGCAAACTAGATAACCAAACTACTTCTCATGGAGCTTATTTTCAAGCAAGAGAAAATGTAAGCAAATAAGCAAAATAGTTAATTTTTTACAATTAACATTTTTTTAATCACACAACTAAATAATTGTGCTAAGTACCAGGAAGGAAACCAACAGATAACAAGTAACTGGCTACCTATGGTAGGCATCAGGTTAGGCTCCGCAGAGGAACTGACCTTCCAACAGAGACTTGAAGGGAGATAAGAAGCCAGCCTTGCTGAGAGCCCTAGAAGAAGGAAGAGCAAGTGCAATGTTCCTGAAGCAGGATGCAGTGTGGCTGTTATAGGTTTTCGTAGAAGGCTTGTGAGCTTGCAGCTTAGTGAGTGAGGAGAGCAGGATGAACAGACCGTTTGGATTTGAGGGGGGGACAGAAGGAGAGGGGAGAAAAGAAATGGAAAGAGAGGGTTCTCTTTCATTAGCTGATTTTATCCAATTTATGCTGTTAATCTGATGGCTTTCTAACCTAGCACTTTACTTCTGTTGCCTCCAAGTTAAAATATATATATGGAAGTTTATTATGTTTCATACTCAGAGACTCAGAGACTATCAGCCCTAATATATGAATCATCCCACCACCATTGACATAGACTCCATCAAAGAATAAAGGTCTTATAAAAAAAAATCCAAATGGTCTAAACACTGTGCTTATAGGAAGGCTGGTGACAGTGTCTTATATAAAGGGCAAATAATCTAAGACACATGCTGCATCCTCAGTAACCTTGGATCATATAAAACTGATAAATTGCAAACTGGTCCACAACTATTTGGCACCATGAAAATAACCCTTCACTGAGATGTGCTTAATATTAATTCCTTGTCTCTTACAAGGAAATTATAAAACACAGCTAATCCCAGTGCAAATGGCCAATAAGCATATGATAAATCACCTACCTAACACAAATGAAAGAAATACAAATTGCAGGAATTAATAAACAATATGAAAAGATATTCAACCCAGCTAATAATTAAAACCTAACTTACAACATCACTTTTTCTTTCTTCTATCTATCAGATTAATAGGAATTTAAGATTTGTTATTATCCAATGCTGGTAAAAAAGTGAAGAGTATTTTCTTTCAAATACTGTTGGAAGGAATGTATGTTGGTATGACGTTTTAAAAATTGAGATGTAATTGATAGATAGAATTATATTAGTTTCAGATGTACAACATATTGATTCGATTGATACATGTACATACTGCAAAACGATCTCCACAGTGACTCTGGTTAACATCCATCACCACACATAGTTATAGATTTTTTTTCTTGTCATGAGAACTTTCTAGATCTACTCTCTTACCAACTTTCAAGTTACAGTACAGTATTATTAACTACAGTCCCCAGTCCCCAGGATTTATGTATAACTAGGAGTCTGTACTTTCTGGCATCCCTTTACCCGTTTCCTCCCACTCCCATCTCTGACAGCCACCACCTGCTCTGTATCCAGGAGTTTTTGTGTGTTTTTTTAAATTCCATATGTAAGTGAGATCATATGATACTTGTCTTTCTCTGCCTGACTAATTTCACTTAGCACAGTACCCTCAGTGTCTACCCATGTTATCACAAATGGCAGGATTTCATTCTTTTTATGGCTGAATAATGTTTAATTGCATATAGTACCCTACATTTTCTTTATTTATCCATTCATGGATAAAGTTGCTTGCATGTCTTGGCTATTGTAAATAATACTGCAATAAACACAAAGGTGCAGATATCTTTTCAATTTAGTGGTTTTGTGCTTTTTTTTCCGTGCCGATAGCGCTCTTGCAAACATGGTTAACGTTCCTAAAACCCACCGGACTTTCTGGAAGAAGTGTGGCAAGCACCAACCCCACAAAGTGACACAGTACAAGAAAGGCAAAGATTCTCTTTATGCCCAGGGAAAGCGGTGTTATGACAGGAAGCAGCGTGGCTATGGTGGGCAGACTAAGCCGATTTTCCAGAAAAAGGCTAAAACTACAAAGAATATTGTGCTGAGGCTTGAATGTGTCGAGCCTAACTGCAGATCTAAGAGAATGCTGGCTATTAAGAGATGCAAGCATTTTGAACTGGGAGGAGATAAGAGAAAAGGGCCAAGTGATCCAGTTCTAAGCTTTGTATTTTGTTACATTATGAAGACAGTAAAATCTTGAGGTTATGTTCACTTCATTTGGTTGCAGTTGGTCTTGTAAGAGGGAAATAAACTAGTGCCACCAATTAAAAAAAAAATTAGTGATTTAGTTTCCTTCTGATAAATACCTAGAAGTGGAATTGCTGAATCACATGGTAATTCTATTTTAATTTTTTGAGTACCCTCCATGCTGTTTTCCATCATGGCTGCACTAATTTATATTCCCACCAACAATGCACAAGTATTCTCTCTCCTCCACATTCTCACCAACACCTGTTCTTTCATGCCATTAGCTAATACCCAATCTAACAGATATGGGGTGATATCTCATTGTGGTTTTGGTTTACATTTCCCTAATGACTGAGCCCTTTTTCAAGCACCTTTTGGCCATCTTTTTGTCTTCTTCGGAAATATGTTTGTTGATTCAGATCTTCTGCTCATTTTTTACTTATACTATTTGGTTCTTCTGCTGTTGAGTTGTATGAGTTTTTTATGTATTTTGCATATTAACCCCTTATCAGATGCATGACTTGAAAATACTGTCTCCCATTTTCATAACGTAGGTTGCCTTTTCATTTGTTGATGGTTTCCCATGCAGTGCATAAGCTTTTTGGTTTGTCGTAGTCCTACTCACTTACTTTTGTTTTTATCGTCTTTGTTTTTGGTGTCAAATAAAAAAAAAAAATCATCACCACGACCAATGTCTAGGATCTTACTACCTGTGTTCTTTTAGGAGTTCAAGTCTTTAACGCATTTTAAGTTGATAGTGGTCCAGTTTCATTGATTCAGTGTTTCAGTTGCTCTCCAGTTTTATCAACACCATTTACTGACCTTTCCCCATTGCATATTCTTGGCTTCTGTATTGTAAATTAATTGAGCATATATGCGTGGGTTTATTTCTGGGATCTTTATTCTGCTCCATTTATGTATGTGCCTGTGTTTGTGCCAATACTGTACTGTTTTGATTACTATAGCTTTGTAATGTGATTTGAAATCAGAAAGTGTGATACCTCCAGCTTTGTTCTTTGTCAAAATTGCTTTGGCTATTTGACGTATTCAGTGTTTCCAATACAAATTTTCCAATACAGATTTTCTGACTCCCTCCCAATACAGAAGGAAACAAAACTACTTCGGTGTTTTATTTCTGTGAAGAATGCCATTGGAATTTTCATAAGGATTGCATCTGTAGATTGCTTTGAGTAGTATGGTAATTTTAGTAACATTAATTCTTTCAATCCATGACCATGGAATGTCTTCCCATTTATTAGTATCTTCAGTTTCTTTCATCGATGCTTTATAGTTTTTCAGGTATGAGTCTTTCACCTCCTTGGTTAAATTTATTCTAGGTATCTTGTTCTTTTTGATGTAGCTGTACATGGGATTGTTTTCTTGACTTCTCTTTCTGATAGTTTATTATTAATGTATAAAAATGCAACTGACTATTGTATATTGAGTCTGTATCCTGCAACATTACTGAATTTGTTTTTACTTCTAACAGTTTTTTGGTGAAGTCTTTAGGATTTTCTATATATAAACTATCATGTCATCTGCACATAGAGACAGTTTTACTTTTTCCTTTCTATTCTGAATGGCTTTTATTTATTTTTCTTGCCTATTACTAGAGCTAGGACTCCCAATTCTGTGTTAAATAAAAATGAGAAGCATGGGCATCCTTGTATTATTCCTGACCTTAGAGAAAAAGCTTGTAGCTTTTCACCTTTGAGTATGACGTCAGCTATGGGCTTATCATATATGGCTTTTACTATGTTCAGGTACATTCCCTCTACACCCACTTTGTTGAGAGTTTTTATCATAAACGGATGTTGAATTTTGTCAAATGCTTTTTCTGCATCTATTGAGATGCTCATATGATTTTTGTGCTTCATTTTGTTAACGTGGTGTATCACCCTCATTCGTGGATGCTGAACCATCGTCCTTGGACTAAATCCCACTTGATCATGGTGTATGATCCTTTTGATGTAGTGTTAAACTCCATTTGCTTATATTTTGTTGAGGATTTTTACGTGGATTTTCTTCAGGGATATTGGCCTATAATATTCTTTTCTTGTAGCGTCCTTGTCTGATCTTGGTATCAGGGTAATGCTGGCCTTGTAAAATTCGTTTGCAGGTGTTCCCTCCTCTTCTATTTTTTTGGAGAGTTTGAGAAGGGTATTAATTCTTTGAATTTCAGTATAATGCTCCAATAAGGCCATCTGGTCCTGGCATTTTCTTTGTTGGGAGATTTTTGATTTTTGATTTTTGATTTTGATTACTGAGTCAATCCCCTTAGTAGTAATTGGTCTCTTTGGATTTTCTATTTCTTCATGATTTACCTTGTTTGATTGAATTTCTAGGAATTTATCCATTTTTCTAGGTTATCTAATTTGTTGGCATAAAATCATTCATAGTAGTTTCTTATGATTCATATATTTCTGTATCATCAGTCATAAAGTCTCCTCTTTCATTTCTGGTTTTATTTGTTGGAGTCTTCTCACTTTTCTTCTTTGTACAGCTAAAGGTTTGTCAATTTTGTTTATCTTTTCCCTCCCCCCAAAAAATCAGCTCTTGGTTTCACTGATTTTGTGTGTGTGTGTGTATGTTTTCAGTCTCTATGTCATTAATTTCTGCTCTGATCCTTATTTTCTTCTTTCTACTGACTTTGGGATTGGTTTTTTTCTTATTTCTAGTTCTTTGAATTCTAAAGTTAGGCTGCTTATTTGAAATCTTTCTTTTTTAAATGTAGGCAGTTTTTTATTTTTTTTATAAAAAAAATTAAAAAGATGTAAAGAAAAAAATAAAATAAAATAAAAAATAAAATGTAGGCAGTTACCACTATAAACTTTCTTTAGAAGTGCTTTTGCTGCATCTCAGTTTTGGTGTGGTGTGTTTCCATTTTTATTTGTCTGAAGATATTTTTTGATTTCCCTTTTAACTTTTTTGTTTGACCTATTGGTTGCTTAGGAACATGTTATTTAATCTCCACAAAACTTGAGTTTTCCAGTTTTCTTCTTGTAATTTCTGGTTTCATACCATTATGGTTAGAAAAGATACTTGATGTGATTTCAGTACTCTTAAAGTTATTAAGACTTGTGTTGTGGTCTAACATATGATCTGTCCTGGGAAATGTGTATGCTGCTGCTGTTGGGTGTAATGTTCTATTTATGTCTTTTAGGTCCACCTGGTCTAATGTGTAGTTTAAGTCCATTGTTTTCTTACTGATTTTCTGTCTGGATGATCTGTCCCTTGTTGAAAGTGGGGTACTGAGGTCCCCTATTATCATATTGCCTTCTATGTCTCCCTTCAGATTTCAAATAAGCAAATATTTCAAATAAGTTCGTATTTGTTTAAATATTTAGGTGCTCCAATATTTGATGCATAAATACTTATAGTTGCTATATCCTCTTGATGCATTTCCCCCTTTATATAATATAATGAAATTTTTGTCTTATTATTGTTTTTTGTCTTAAAAATCTTTTTTGTCTGATATAAGTATAGGTACCCCTGCTGTTTTGGTTTCCATTTGAATGGAATATCTACTTCCATTCCTTCCCTTTGAGCCTATGTGTATCTTTAAAGCTGAAATGAGTTTCTTGTAGTCAGGATATTCTGTTTTTGTTGTTGTTGTTGTTTTTTAATCCTTTTGGCCACTCTGTGTCTTTTGATTTGGAGATTTTAATCCATTTACATTGAAAGTAATTATTGATAAGTATTGACTTACTACTGTCATTTTGCTAATTGTTTTCTGACTGTTTTGTAGTTTCTTTGTTCCTTTTGTCCTCTATTGCCCTCTTCCTTTGTGATTTGATATTTTCTGTAGCAGTATGCTTTGATTTTCTTTATTTTTTGTGTATCTACTATGGATTTTTGCTTTGTGATTACCATGAAGCTTATATAAGACATCTTATGGTTATAATAGTCTATTTTCAGGTAATAACTTAACTTCAAATGCATACAAAAGTTCTACATTTTGTAACCCCCCCCCCACATTTTATGTTTTTGGTATCATAATTCACATCTTTTTACTGTGTCTATTTATTAAAAAACTACTGTAGTTATAGTTATTTTTAATGCTTTTTCCTTTTAACATTTATACTAGAGTTATAAATGACTTACCACCCCCATTACAATATTAGAGTATTCTGAATTTGAGTGAGTTTTGGGAGGAACCCCACCCAACATCACCTGCATATATCTTATTTGTCTGGGTTACTTAGCTATCTCTAGTTGGATAGGAGTCAGAGGATATTAGTAATTTTAGCTTAGAACATAATATTGTTGCCTGAAGAAAATCAAGATATTATTAGTAAGGACAAAATAGAGAGTGGATATTGGATAGGTAAGGAACAATGTCTGCCATACTATAAAAATCCAACTCTTATTTAAATGGTTCAGTTTGGAAGAAAACCAGATTGATGCCCATGGACACATCTTTATGGTTCTTTCCTTTTCCTTCTCTTATTTTATTTTATTTTATTTTATTTTATTTTATTTTATTATTTTTTAAATATTTTATTTATTTATTTATTTATTTGAGAGAAAGCAAGAGGGAGAGAGAACATAAGCAGGAGGCAGGGGCAGAGGGAGAGGGAGAAGCAGACTCCCTGATGAGCAGGGAGCCTGATGCCAGACTGGATCCCAGAACTCTGGGATCATAACCTGAGCCGAAGGCAGACACATAACAGACTGAGCCACCCAGGTGCACTCCTCTATTTTAAGCAAAGCCAAAAAGGGAATGGATATTTCATACAGGTTTCCATGGCTGCCTTCATCTGTTCTCTGCCCTATTTCCCTCATAAAACTGATGCAGTTGTTTAGCGTGGACAGGCTTTCCCAGCACACCTTACTGGAAGATAGCATTGCCAGTCTACCACCTGGTAGAGTTGTATTGCAATTTCTGTCTTCCAGAGATGGAAGTACATTCCTTTCCTCTGATAAGATAAAACTCCAACTCCTTAGCATTACATTTAATGGCCTTTGTAATTTGACTTCTTCCTACTTCATCACCAACTAGTCCTAAGCGTTGACTTTCGGCCTCAAGTAGCATAAAATTGCTTGCCCTTCCTTGTACCTATCATGCTGTTTCTCCCTAGTCTGCCTTTGTTCTTGCTGTGACCTCTTTCAGGAGTGCCCTCCCCCGGTTTTTCACCTAGGTACCTCTTATTCTTTAAGTTACTGGTTCTTACCTGAGTTGGTTCCCTTCATCCCCAGCAAGGGGACGTTAGGGAATGTCTGGAGACATTTATAGTTATCCCAACTGAAGAGAGGATCCTATTGCATCTAGTGGGTAGAAGTCATGGATGTTGCTGAACATCTTGCAATTCACCGAACAGCCCCCCACAACAAAGAATTATCCAGTCCAAAATGTAAGTAGTGCCAAGTTTGAGACATACTGCTTTAGATATTGTTTCCTCTAGAAAAAAAAACTTTTACTGAACTTAACCAAGACTGTCTCAGTTACCTTACTTAATGTCGCCTTAATGTTGTTGAGACTTCTTAAGAACCTTCTATTTTGGTGATTAAGAGCTTCTACTCTACTACTGTGTGTCCTTTGGTAAGTTATAGAGCCTCAGTTCCCTCATCTGCAAAATCAGTATCTAATTCATGGGCTATGGTGAGTATTAATGAGACAATGCAAGTAAAGTGCTTAGCACAGTACTAGGTACTGAGTATACAATTGTTGCTGTTATTGCTGTTATTGTTGTTACTGTGTTTGTCATTATTTATTACTCTACTTCTAGGGTCAGAGTTAGATTTGCCAAGAAACCAGTGAAGCTTAAATTTCAGGGCTCCTCTTTTTGCTTGGGGTTCTTCCAATGCCCTGTACTGTATTCTCTATGAAAGATTTTACATTATCATCTTAAAAACTCCCCCAACTCTGCTTCCTGTTCCCATCTTATAAGCTCCAGACACTACAGAACTTAGACCCACTCCTGTTCAGGATCTAGTATAAAGCCTTGCTATTCACCAGCAGCAATAAGCTACCCAGGACTATAGCCTCTTCAGCAAGTCACCAGCCAGCCTGAAGATAAATGTACTTTTCCATTATTGTCTGGTTTTTTAAAAAACCCTTCAGCCTTAAACTCACTTTGCTTCCTCTCTTCCTTGTTGGTAGGTCCTCTAAAAGGCATTTCACCTATCATTCAGGAATCAATAGCATCCCTCCCCTTTTGTTCTCTCTTTCCAGTTGATGATTCAGCATCGTTGCAAGGACAATGAGAAAAAGAAAATATGTGTTATCACTGATTATTTACTGAAGAGAATTTTGATATAACTGCAACAGCACAGCCCTGTTTCCATGGGGACTGTGTGGGTCTCAGAAATCTGTTAGCACAAACTTCCAGTTATGGTATTTGCTATGTAGTTATCTGACTTATGTGGCTCCCCCTTCTTCAACCTCAGCTGCCTCCAACATCCCTCCCTGTGTTTCCAGTAATAAATACGTGTGTATATGTCTGTGACTGGCTTCCAGCCTTCCAGTGTCAAGGTTGACGTGACAGGACCAGAAGAGCTGGACAGGTCAATAAGAAAGAAAACACAAACAAAAAACCATGGTAGTGGAGTAATTCCAAAGACCAAACTGTTATTGGAAATTATATGAGGCATTGAAATTCCCACCACAGAGAATCCCCAGTGACAGACACCTAATAAAAATGGAAAGATAATAATAGAAAAAGGATTGCAAAAAAAATAAACTCTTGGGCTAGCCAGACTCACATAAGAATGAGAAATAATAATACAAATATCAAACTTTTCCCAGTGTATTGTTGATTGTTCAAGGAAGATGACTTGTAGCTTTTCTTCCCTTGATTTTGATCTCTTCTCATTATCTGATAGCACCCAGCCCCCAAAATAGAAATCACCCGGGTCTTTATTGAGAAATCACAGGCAAAATCTCCTCCTTGATTTTCAGCAGTGACTGCTATTTTATCCATGGTTCTTCTGATTAGAATATAGGCTGGGGAGGGAACAGGCACATTTAATCATTTTGACCTAAGAAAAACTAGAGGATAAAGGAAAAAAGGAGTGTTTCATCAAAGGAGAAGATCTTGTAAATCAGGTTAATAATATTCACACATGGGGTTTTGGCAGGTATAAATGACTTGACACATGGAAGAGATCTCTATGGTACTTTCTCCACAGAGACTCTTTTCTGTGGATGCATTGTTTTAATTAACCAGAAGGACACACCAGTGGCTTCCACCTTGATGTCTCTTTACAGACCCTTTTAGTAAGCTTTCAACTCATATATTCTGTATTCCCAGAATATCTCCATTTGGCCTTCTCTAGGGCATCTTCAATGCACACAAACCTGCTGGACTCATCATCTTTCCCCAAAAATCTGGTCCTTTCCTAATATTCTCCAGCTCATAAATGGCATCACCATTTATCTGAAAAAAAAAAAAAAAAACCAGAAACCTGAATGTCAATTTTCCAATCTTTCGTGACTACATTCTTCTCAGTACAGAGTTAAAGCATTCTGAACATAGTCCCATGTTCCCTTACATCTATGAAGACAGGAATGTAAAAGAAAAGCAGAGATTATTTTTATGGAATACAGATTCTCTAATAAAGTACTTTGTATCTGAACCTGTGAAGCACATGGAGTTAACAAATAAGTATACACTTCCCTGAACTGCTAACCTGCCAGGACAGATCCAGTACATTGACAAAGAGTCCTGTGAGAAGGAGATGCTGTGTGTGGGTTAGAAATGATTTTGTTCATTTTAACTTCTCTAAAAAGGCAATAGAAATCCAATAGGCTTTAGAAGAAAAAAGGAAGAAAGAAAGCAGTTGAAATGCCATTTTCTTGCCTCCAAACGCACATTACATTTATCAAAGGAAATAATATGACTTGTAAGAATGTTTGTTATTGCCTTTTAATTTCTATTCAATAGCATCACTCAAATAATACCATGTAGGCTCTTGGAGAATTTGAAACTAGCTTGGGAGAATATTCAATATTGTTTGCAGCTTGATTTTAGTTCTCATATGAATATATTTCAGTCTCCACAATTGCTGCTGATCTCTGATTTAGAATTTCTGTTGGAATTCTAATGCATTAACTTTTTTTTGAAAAAGTCACACACTGAATCACACAATTGCAGGTTCAAAGGGATATTTGGAATTATCTAGTTTGTCACCTTTATTTGCAGCAGAAACTGGGGTAGAGCAAGTTTAAGACTTGTCCAGATCTCTGTAGATAATGTCAGCACTGAGTCTGGAACCTGGACTTCGTGAATCTCTATGTAGTTCCTTTCGTCCGGTACTGGCATTCTCTACCTAGTCTATTTTAAACATTTTTGTTTTAACGAAAATTTCCCTCACCAAAATCCACTAAAATATTTGTTTTGTTAAATTCTTCTTACATGCTGCATGACAGTCTAATCATAATAAAGATAGAATAAAACTTGGACACAAAACCAAGGGAAATAAATGTTGTATCTTGACCATTTCATTCCCACATTATTCTCTTCCCATTTTCCCTCAGCACTCCTGGCATCTACCATTCTGAATCTTCCCTTGACCTTGACTATTTTATCAGTTGCTGCAAATTTGTTATTAACGATCTTTTGAATTCATTACCAAAATAATCTAAACCTATTATTAAAACATTTATATCCTCACTCGTCGACATCCAAACATTAAACTTTCATTTAAAGTTGAATCCAATAAAATAGCTATTTTTTTAAACCTCTTGGGAACTGGCTTCTTACCCATCGTTTTTTAGGAGTTGAATTAATTATTAAAGTAACAGATTATTTGCCTTGAGATTAACTGCTTGGTTTTTAAAGCCAATTTGTATGGGTAGACAGCCTGCTGTTCCCGGCATATTAAAATTCAGAATACACAAAGTAGATTTCAGCTTTGTTTAGCTTCTTTGCAGATCCCACATGATATTACAGTAGCATCAAATGCAGTGTACGCATATGAAAAATCCTTAGCATTCACTTGTGAGATATATTTCTCTACACGTATCACAGAGCAACACAAGATCACACAAATTAGAGATGCTCTCTCCATCAAGAAACATCATTGATCAAACATTGATAAATAAGGACAAAGTCATATTTTTTCAGGTTAAGTAGCATTTTTACCTCCGCTTCCTCCCAAATATAAGCATTATACAAAAAAAATAGGAGAAAAAAATAGGCATGTGGGCAGGCATATCTTAGAGCAAGCCTGGGAATGCCAGTGTAAGGGCGCACTGATACTGTTTCTGACTTGACTGAAGTTTCTTTAAGTGGTCAGGAACTTAATGGTCTCCACTTGCAAAAGGGGCACTTAGCCCCTGACCACATGGTTGGTTCAGAAGCAGACATTTATCCCAAGCAGAGCTTCTGAGGATTAGTACTCTTGTCAGTACTGTTGGGAAGGGAGGTGCTTTCTCGGTGTGATGAGAATATAATTTTTCTTTGGTATGCAAGCATACAATCTGCATTCTTCTTAATTTATAGTTATACAGTTCTTACAAAGAAGTTTAAATGAAGTATCCCATTCTGTGATTGATCAGACATGGAACTGATAAAATACTATATTGATTAAGATGTTTCAGTGCTAACAGTCGTAAGTTCTAAGTCTCTCTCCTTATTTTTGTTTCCTTAGAGAGATCAAGTCTGTAGTTGCTTTGGCCTTTATATTGCAAAATATAGAGTAGAGAGTCTTTTATATGGACCACTGTAAGCTGCCCATCGACTAATGCAATCATTTCCTGAAACCGCTCCGCTCTTCTCTGGTATGAAAGAACAATAGGCTGATGTTTGCCTCTCTGATTTACTTCCTGACCCCTGTACCTGAATTTCTTTTTTGTAGGATCTCTCAATCTATACAGTCAAACCCTAGGGCAGAAAGAAATTATGTCAAGTGAAGGGTTAGATAAAATTATGACACCCACCATTGACATTTAAGAGATTCAGAGAGCCATGTGTTCCAAGTGAGTTCACACTCATGGCTGCGTGGCAATGAGAAGGCTGTATTTGTATTACAATATTTATAACATCACTGCATCACCTTTTCTTGGATATATTTTTTCTCTCCTATATCCATTCTTCCCCACTTGTGATATACCACTACCTGAGTTTCTTAGAGGAATCATTGTTCCCTACTTCTCTTATTCCTACATTTGATTAGCCTGGTGTCACATAGCCCAAGCTTGACCACAGAGGCTACAAATGTTTTGTTTCAGGACTTATGTTGAAATTATTAAATTTACTAAAAAGGGAGAGTCTTCTTTCATCCATTAGACTTGAAGGTAGGCTGATGTCAGCCTGGAGCAGCTGGTTCCTGAAGCAAATGCTGTTGACCTACTCATAGGCCCTAAGCTCTCAACATTTCCATGTTAGCAGACCCAATAGCTCCCAACTGTAAGCTATACGTCTCTGCCTAAGAGCTTTCTCTGGCCGTAGCAGCCAGCCTGTGCACCTGGCATATTCATAGGACAGGCTGTAAGTGCCAGAGAATTCAGGCTCCCAGAGCAGCTTTCCGCCAGTGACTGGAGGGAGCTGGTGGATCAAAACCCCAGGCCTCTCTCCCTTTAGATGACAAATCTCTGAAGTGTGGACTTGAATTTTCAGTGTCAAATTTTTTATTTACCTTTGGATGGATATATAGGTGTGTGTACACATATGAATACATTTATTTATATGTGTTTTTATGAAGATATATATACATGTATGTGAATATATACCTAAATATTCATACAAATGTAGAATTCATATTATTTATATATCATTCATAATATTTTTATATGGCTTTATGTTGTTATATGTCTTTGACTTAGGTAGGGGTTGTATCTTTTAAGTATCTTTCTTGGCTCAATCATAGAACACTGTTCTAATTAGTTCATTAAAATCACTCAATATTTATTCAGTTTCAGAGCTAATATTCAGCCATATTTATCAGTACAACCATATCATTTCTATGGCTAGCCCTTATCTTACGGGTGTCCAATCTGGTTCAGCGTTCATGCCATAATCTGTTAAGGCTGGAATCAGCATCATGACTGTCAGTTCACACTCACCACCAAAGCCATGTCCTCTTCTCCCCATGGCTCAGAAGGTGGTTCTATAGGCTCATAGAACATTCTTGAATCTCCAGGCCAACACCCGAGATAACCAAAATTGAGAAGAAGACACCCAGGAAAGGAAAGGTGAAGAATGAGATTCTCATCTCCTTCCATCTGTAACAGACTGAAGGCAGGGTAAATTTTTAGAGATATTTGCATGTGTGTGTTCTCTTGCCTTTTCCTCCATTCCAAACAGAGAGCCAGACCCTTGGATTTTTTAAGAACTCAAAACAAAATCTTCTTGGGATCTCTGCTACTATTACCTTGAGTAAATACCTGAATTTATTGAATCTATTTCTGCTCAGAAGGGGCAGATAACAAGTAAATAGACCTCAGAAGGGAATGGGTGCACAGCAGTGTGTCTTGGCAGAGAAGGAGAAGGATGTTTAACTTCACAAGCCTATAGTGGTTGATGTCAGCAAGCCCTGGCCATATTTTCTATCAGATAAAGCTCTCAGATTCCACATTGCAACTAGTTTCTTAAAGCTGGAGGAATAAAGTGGGTACATTAACCTGATTTAGGGAAATGAATATTTTTATTTAAAATGTATTTTTTTTTCAGATAAGCAGATATCCTTTGTTGGGATATCAATAAATAGGGAAAAGTAGGAAATGGATATTTCTTACCCACTTGAATTTTGTGATTGAAGAACTATACCTTTAATAACCATATAGACAGACATATGAGAAACAAGCTGTTCTCTTATAGTGAGAGCATGGGCCCTGGACCAAGGACTTATCATCTTATGAGGAATCTTATAGCAATCATATGTGGGATTGTGGCAAGTGTTACCTTGCATTTCCTCTATGAACAGGGTAGGGAGACTGTGCAGGACTCTGTAGAGAATGCTCAGGTCAAGGTCTGCTGGCTTAAGGAGGTATAGTGTTGTTCCTAACTGTTTGATATGAGGGGCAACCAGGCACAGCTTTCTATGCTCTGGGATTGAGCACGTTTTGTTGTGTTTGCAAATGCCTCAACCAGGATTCTAATCTATTTGAGAATTTTTGCACCATATGAATAAGGCCCCAAAGGCTTTAAAAGAGAAAAATACGCACACTCTGACATAAAGATTTATGGATTTCAGTGCACATTTCAGTAGGGAGACTTAAAAATTAATTTGTATTCGAGGCAGCACAACATGGAGTATTTGAGGCATTTAAGAATTTTAAATATGAAGGAATGTGCAGAATAGGGAGGCGATTCGTTTGAAATAGTGTATCAGAGTTTAGAACAGGTGGGGAAACTCGACTTTTTTTTTAATGGAAGAAAATGTTGCAAAATTGAGTTTTGCTTTGCCCACATAGGAGTACTCAGAAACCAAAGCACCAGGCTTCATCTCTGCTAAAGAGCTCTGGATATGGAATATTGCAGTTACTTCTGTACCTTCAGTGTAAGCTACCATGTGTGTTTGTAAACAACTAAAAGACCCAGCTAATCTTGAGCAATACACAAATGAGCCATCTTTGAGAATGCCAGTCGCCTGCTAATAACTTTCTAAAACTGCTCTCCAGCACTAATTGAAACCATAAATCCTCATCACATTCAAAGCCTAACCACTGTATACCATTAGCTCACTTCAGGTCTTAATCTTCTTCTGGGTACTTTCTTGCTGTATCCATCTGCCCCTAGGAGCAGCCACATTTGTTATTACAGTTCAAGTACCCTGAGATAGCCCTGTTGGAGAGCAATATCCCATCTCGCTAAGCCTGTCAGGACTAGGGTACGCTTAATGGGAATACCTCCCTACCCCATTCCCATTAGAACAAGGTCAAAAAATGTCGGGGAATTATAATTTTACTAATTTTTTTCCTAGAGGCCTGTAGATAACACAGATCGAAAGAATATTTAAATTCTGTTTTGCTAAGACAGGCTACTTCTGTTATATAATGGAGCAGGTAGGAGGTTATGGTTGCCTCTAGACAGTTTGCCAGACAAGAAAAATGGCTTCACGGACCATCTGACAGCTTTATTCTTGTGGCTCTGGCAGAAAAATAGGCAAAAAAGATTGCAGAGGCGGCTGAGTGGAATATAACACAAAAGTTCAGAAAAATATTAACTGGTTGTAAAATGAGTGGGAGGATGTAGTAAAGGAACTGGCATTTCAGTTATATAAAATCACTTATTACAACATTTTTATACCCAAATTATGCTCCCTTTCTGTGCTGTGTCTTTGGGTCTGTTGCCCGGAATAGGTGGTAAAGAATCCTTCCACGAGGCCCGGAATGTTTATATGGAAGGAGAGAGGAGCGGCGGCCGTGAATCACTTTATGGCTGAATCATGCTCCTGATCCCAGTGAAGACCACCCCCCCACCCCCGGCAGTTTGGGTCTGATTTATATTAGGCCCTGTGCTTTTACAGATCTGTCCTGGCCTGTTTATTTACAGACACAGCCACTCCTGGCTGGGCCTTCTGATGGACCCTTGTAATTAATGTGGAATGCTCTGATACTTGTATCGAGACAAGTCCATTTGGGGCCCTCAAATAGCTGAGACAACAGTGAATACTGCCCGATTTTCTGTTCCTTGAAGCAGAAAAGACTGAGCAATAAAGTATTTTCTTCGATGACGGTCCACACAGTAGAGTCATCCTGGATTCCATCCCTTTTAGACAAACTGGCTCATGAAACATAGAGAAATGGGCCTCTCAACCCTTCTGTAAGGGGTTATAAGGATGTGGATATTCCCTTAGGAAAGCTCTTCTTTAGCATAAAAATGGAAGACTAGAGACCCCGCATCCCTTGCAGTGATACACCCCAAAGTTGCAGGAAATATTAACATATCGTTGTTTAAAGAAAAAAATGAGTAATGAAATACTTGGGAAAACACTGGGTGAAACACTTAAATAGGTTTTCCTACTGCAGGACATCCCAGTGCCTCTCCTAGCCTCACAGGCGCTTCAGATCTCCACGAGAGGAATATATGCATTTCTGATGCGTTTCACCACAGGACTCTTTATTTTATGGAAACTTGCATGTGGTCAGTATTCCTTAGACTAAGATAAACAACGCCCTTCTTTATCAAGGACTCTGTTATATAAAGAGAAATGATGTTTCTTTAAACGTCTGGCAAATTTAAATACTTGTTTTTGGAAAAAAAAAATTAGAATTCCCCATTCTGTAGAATAATGATCAAGTACTTGTATTGTATTGTATTGTATTTTGTCATTCAAATTCCTAGTTGAGCTGGCCCCAGCTTATTTTTCCCCATTTTGACCTGTTACTTCGCTTGCCTTGCCCCTCACACTCAAGTCTAATTTACTTCTTGCTGCTTTGTGTATACTCTTCGTATCTCTCATCTCTCTATCCTTGAACACAATGCTTCCTCTTTCTGAAACAGCCTTTCTCCCTACTTTTACTTATTTGGGACTTAACCATTTTTCTAGAATCGTTTTCCCAGCTTTAGTGTTCCTATTGCATTCGTTGTGGACCTCTGTTCAAGCTTACAGCAACCTTCCCATGTTCTGGTTATTTGCTGATTTCTGTGAGTTCTTGCTCGAATATGAGTTCCTTAAAGGCGGGCTCCTGTGTCTTGTTCACCTTTGGGCACATAGACTGTTACATTATCAGAACAAATGTAGGTCAAGGTAAATTGAGATATGTGGTCCCTCAACCCAGTTTCTACCTGACTCTCTCCCTTCAGCTTTCCTCAATGTTTCTGAAATGGCCAGGCCATCCGATGCTGGCAGGTTCCCCCCGAGAGCTGATCTAAGCCCACCCTAGCAAGTCCAAATGCGCTGTACTGTGCTCAGTGTTACTCTGTTTATAACACCACGACTGACAGGGTGCTCCTAGCAGAGAGACAGGTTTCCACAGGCGTGTCTACTTTACCTGCAGAGTTGCTCTAGACTTGTACCCACAAGGCTTAGCCTGCCAGGTTGGAGGAGGTGGCTGAGTTTACAAAAAGTCTAACACAATGCTTTTTCTCAGATCTAGTAACTACCAGTGTGTACATCCCTGCTGAGGATACTACCACCAGGTTCCTCCCTCACACAGTCATCGAGGTCCCCTTCCCAGAGCCCTTGGGATGACACTTTGCTCAGACTCAATGGCTTCTTCCCTGAGTACTGTCTTAGCTCTATGCTCTGTAATCTGAGAGACAGTTTTCACCCTCATGTGTAGTCTCTTGGCTCAGCTTCAGCTCTGGGAACCCCAGCTCAGGTCAGAGGCCTGAGCCTTTCCCTTTTATCAGGACACACCTGCCGTTACATTGCATCATTCCAGGAAGGAATATAATGCACATTTAAGAGTAAGTATGAGCTCTGGAGTCAAACTGTCTGGGTTCATATCTTGATTCCAACACTGAGTAGCTGTAAGTTTGGGCAAATTAACCTTTGTGACCTCAGTTCACTTAGCTATAAAGTAATAGTAGTACCTATTGCACATGGGTTCTTTGGTGGGTTTTTTTGGTTGGTTTTTTTTTTTTTTTTAGAATTAAAAGGAATGATGCCCATGAAATACTTGGCGTGATGCCTGGCATGCTCTAAGTACTCAAAAATGGCTTTGTTTTAGAATAGAAAGGAGGGCCAGCTTAAAGCCTTGGGAGCCCCTATGCAGCATGTTTAACATCCTCACTGTCCTCGCCTGTCAAACAGATGTGTTCATCTCTTGTTGCATAACAGAGTATCACAAACTTAGTGGCTTCAAACAACACACATTTATGATCTCACAGTTTCCAGGGGTCCAGAGTCTGGGCACAGCTTAGCTGGGTCCCCTGCAAGGCTGCAATCAAGAAGTCAGACATGCTGGGTTCTTCACTGGAGGCTGACCGGGGAAAGTTCACTCCCAAGCTTCCTTAGGTTGTTGGCAGAGTTCATTTCCTATGGCTGTGAGGCTCGGAGCAGCTCACTTCTTCACAGCCAACAGTGGAGAAACTCCAGCAAGATGGCCCTATGGTGTGATCACCACATCCCATCCCTTTGCCATGTAACATTGGTTAGAACCAAGTCAGTGATCCCACCCACAGTCGTGAGGAAGGGATCACACAAAGTCATGAATATGGGGGCCATCTTGGTGCCTATCCTCCACAAGGGGGAAGATACTAATAGTAATGATCTCATTGGTGGTTGACAAGATTAAATGAATTAATGTATATAAAGCTTTTGGAATAGTGCCCAGCACATAGTAAGTGCTCAGTAAGGGCACTCCATTTATAATCAGGCCTGTGAGTGGAGGAGGACGTTGGGTTGGAATAAATGAATGAGTCTACGTTCGGGATTTGTAACTGGGTAGATCCTTCCCAACCAGGCTTTATGTGGGGCTGATTTCCCCAGTGGTTTTAGATTAGCGGTTGTGAGCTCTGCTGTGGGTGGTATTGAATGTCGACTGTAGGTGGGTATTACTTGCCTTAGTCATGTGTAACTAATTTAGAGTACACTGTGTATTCAGGCAAGTGTCTGTGATTGCCATTTTTGTTAATGGTGAGAATGGCTTGTTTGCCATCTTCCCTTAGGAATCGAGTAGTGGCCTGAATGTATTGGCTTCCTCCTGTGTGTGGTACCTAGGTGTTAGTTTGTTGCAACAGGGTGGCCTGTAGGCAAAGTTCAAATAATCATAAAACCAGGAATCAACTCAGAAAACCTGTGACCAAGCCCAGGCTTCCTGGCACACAAAGAGTGTGTCACAAGCCTGTGACTCTTCTGTGCCAAGACTTGTGCTAGATGTTCACAGGATAAAGGAAAAGAAACTTAGACAAAAAATCATGCTTATGGAACTTTTAATGTGTGGCCCCCAAATTCTTTGCTCTTCCCATTGAGGGGGAGGGAGAATTTTTGTCTCCTCTCCTTGAATCTGGGCTCTGTGATTGTTCACCAATAGAATGTAGCAGAAATGATGCTGTGCCACCTTCTAGTCTCAAACCTTAAGAAATTTGCAACCTCCACTCCCTGTCTCTTGGGAGGTTAACTTAAAACTCAGCCACCATGCCATATGAAGAGGCCCGGTGCAGGTAGAACGATAGCCATCATCACCTGCCAGCCATGTGAGTGAGCCATCTCAGAAATGTATCCTTCAGTGCCAGCAGAGCTGATGGCCTGTGGAACAGAGAGATGAGCTGCCCTCATCAACTCCTGTCCAATTTGCAGATTCATGCACAAAACCATGGCAGTTGTTGTTTTAAGCTACTAAATTTTGTTATGCAGTAATAAGTGTCTGGAAGAGGAGACAGACACTAATCAAAGACTAACACTGGCAACAGTACATCTGTATGCTATCTTCACTGCCCTGCACAGTAAGAACATGGTTCTATGATGCCGTCGAACAAGGAGCCTCACTCTTAGGTTATGCAACCAGGGAGGGCTTCCTTGAAGAAGAGAAGCTTGAGCTGAGAGTGAAAGAAGTTAACATAGAGAAGGGGAGGTAAGAAACAGCTGTGCAGAGGCTCCTGGGGTACAAGCACATGAGCTATTTGAAGACGGGGCAGCAGGAGAAAATTGGAGTGATATAATGAGCACTCAGGTAGGCAGCGTTCATATTTAGAGTGGGCCCGTCCCCATGCAAGGAGACCATCCTGAGTTCTGAAAGAATCTTTTGAGACTGTGGGGCACACACACGTATGTCCAATGCGTGGGAGTGGAAGGGCTAAAGCTTGACCGGAAATCTGGTGTAACCCACCTATCTTAGCTGTAAATGCAACCTACAGTGAGCGTCCGCAGTGCTGGCATGGGGTGGGGGTCTTGATTCAGTTAGAATTAATTGCTTCCTGGCAGAAGAAAGGTTGGAAGACTTTTTCTTAACAGTTTTCACTTCCTTTTCCAAACTGCATTTCTCAGCTGACCTAATTCAGCAGCGATGTCTATAGGAGTTTTTAATAGATTCACAGGGGCTAGTGTTTCGCAGACTGCTCTCTATTTTTACATCTTTACAGTGAAGAAACTATTCCTTATAGTGAAGCATGCTTGCTGGAATTTTGGCCTGCTTTCTCTCCCCTTGCCTCTGTGTAGATGGGAAAGCAGAGAGCAGAAGCCTTCATATGTATTCCATTCACGTGTGTGAGAATAGCTACCCCCACCCTCCTCCATACGCCCAACTTTTCCAATTGTCCCTTATTTTCTGGACAGCATCTTCCGCTCTAACCCCTCAGATTCACTCTTCCTTCTTTCCACACACGCATCATGTCCGCATCACTTCAAACCTCAGTCTTGGCTTCATGTAAGCAATAGTTTTTGTTTTTGTTTTACTACCTGTTGTGTACTAGGTTCTAGGCCCTGGGGATTTAGGAGTGAAGGTGACCGTCATCAGACCAGAGCAGTGGTTCCCACCCGCGGCTGGAGGCAGCGGACGTGGGAGCTTGACAGTATGTCAGTGCCTTGGATCACTTCCCAGAGTTTCTGATTTTACTGGTTTTTCACTATTGGAGCAAGAGGTTACAAATAAACCAGAGGAGGAAACTAGAATGATCCATGTGGTAATTGATCAGACTCTGAAACATCACTAGGAACTCATGTTCTGCTTAGTAGAGATACAAATGGTTACATGTAGAAATATTTACAGAAATATATAGGTATGTATATAAATATGGATTAGTATGTTCACATATATCTTCTTGCTCAGTCAGCTGAGAGGACTTAGAAGCAATGCTATGCCAGGAGCAAGGAGCACACCAGAGCCCCGATCTTGGTTTCTAATACCATTCTCCAATAAAAGAAACCAGAAATCCTTGCAGAAATGTCTGATTTTAGCACTGGGGCAGGAAATATGCCAGATGAGCCTGGAGCATCTCATTGTGCCAGAAAGTATGGAAGTGCACAGAAAATGAAACACATGAAAACCCTCCATATTAATGGCGGCATGGTAAAGTGGCACTTGGAGCTCCCAGGGGTCAAAGCTATGAAAATGTGAGCAAGAAGAAAAATAAAGCAGTACTGTATGATAGCCCAAAGTATAAAATAAATATCCATGAGCCCATACTGGCATACAAAAATGACTGAATCAACAAATTAATGGGGCAAGGAGAGAAATGAGAGAGCTCTACCACGCAGGAGTCCAAATAATTCATGCACGTACTTGGCCCTCAAGGAGGTGGAGCGTAACTCCCCACTCCTTAAACGTGGGCTGTGCATAGGGACTTCTTTCCAAAGAGTGTTTACAACATGGACAGGAGGGAGAAGAGTAACTTTGCTGTAAAGAAACCTGGCAAACAGTACTTCAGCCAGCCATGTGATCAAAGTTAACATTAACACTAAGGGGCGCCTGCGTGGCTCAGTCATTAAGCGTCTGCCTTCAGCCCAGGGCGTGATCCCAGGGTCCTGGGATCGAGCCCCACATCGGGCCGCCTGCTCTGCTGGGAGCCTGCTTCTTCCTCTCCCACTCCCCCTGCTTGTGTTCCCTCTCTTGCTGGCTGTCTCTCTCTCTCTCTGTCAAATAAATAAATAAAATCTTTAAAAAAAAAACGAAACAATTAAGTCTCATTGACAGTATATACACCTGACAGGATATAATGCAAATAGCACTTTACCGCTGTGATCTTCTTCCTTAAAAAAATTGCAGCTCCAGATCAATCATGAGAAAAACGTTAGATCCCAGTTGAGGGCCATTGTATGAAATACCTCACCAGTACTCCTTGACACTGCCAAGGGCATCAAAAACAAGGCAAGTCTGAGCAACTTGCACAGTCCAACAGAGCCTAAGGAGACATGACAGTTGAATGTAATGTGGTCTCCTGGGTGGGATCCTGGAACAGAAAAATGATGATGGCTTAAAAAAAAGGAAACCTAGGGGCGCCTGGTTGGCTCAGTCGGTTAAGTGTCTGATTCTTGATTTTGGTTCAGTTCATGATCTCAGGGTTGTGGGATGGAGGCTTGTGCCGGGCTCCACACTCAGCTTGGAGTCTGCATGAGATTCTCCTCCTCTCCCTCTGCTCCTCCTCTCTCTATCTCTAAAATAAGTAAAATAAATTTTAAAAAATAAAACAAATGAAAAATAAAAGTCATTTTCATAGTATTTTAGTCACCTCCATATTGTTTGTCTTCGAGCCAACTAACTAGACTATAATTTCTTTGCAGCTAAGGAAACTTCTTTTCTTTTGTAGTGTTTTCTTATGTACTAGAAGGTCCCACCCACAATAGGTAGGCAACTGTCTTTGTTAAATTTTTTGCGGTGGCCTGATACTGTGTAACTTTTAAGTAACATATATTTCTTTTCTAAACTTGAGAAGGATTTAGTTAAGGCAAAAAAGAAGTGTATTAAAAACACTCATGGTTGCATGATGTCTGAGAAGATCACTGTTAATGTGTTGGTATTCTTCTAGATATTTTTTATTTTCCACTATAAAATTGGGATCATGCACTACTTACTATTTTGAAAACGATTTTCACTTATGGTCTACTATGAACTGTTTTCCATCCCATAAATTATCTCCTTAAAGCATAAACTGAGCATTTTAATAGCTGGATAATGTTGACTTGCTAAGTTTACTCAAGAACATGGGGAAGGAAGGAAAAGGTGGATAAAGGATAGGGGAAAATAGGAACAGTTCTGGGTGATGACAAGTGGTTCTGGCATTGCGTGTCAGGAGTGGCTGACCTGCTGGTGTGGTTGGAATTTGGCAGGCAGAGGGAAATCTAGTCCTCCTTGCTCCTCTAAATCTACTGTTCTGTAGACGGAAGAGCCTAGAGAGATCCTTTCAATGTTTTTCCTTCTCTACCACAAAGGAGGAGGAAGGACATCCACCAGCAAGTTGAGCAGCATCTTTAGTGTCCTATTATGTCTTCATCTCATTAGATGGATCTTCCAAGGCTCAGAAGTTATTTAGGAGACAGTGAATAGCTCTGTTGTCTTTGTAGAGCCCGTCATTCCAGCTCAAAGCCACTTTCTGGCCCATTTGTACAATGGTGGAGTGTTTCTGGGAAAGGACCAGTTGAGGGGGCAGTGGTTTCCCCTCTTGTCCTCAGTGTATAGAAAAACCACAGCACCCAGCAGGATCTGGGAATTGGTCCCATGTTGCAGTCCTCCATCAATTTCCTAACTACTCCACCACCACCAAGGTCTAGTTCCATAGTGCCCAAGCAGGTTGCTTCTCCATAGAACAAAGTGTACTTGAGATATACTGAGTCATCTTGCCCACATTTTTAGTTAAGGCAATGCTTATAGCTCTTCCTTAACCAATTATCTGGAAGCAGAAAAAGAAATCAAGTAGTCTTTATAAAAGCCAGTTGCTGGGTACCAAATTCTGTGATATCCATTCCTCTTTTGGACATTTGAAATCAAAGTTGAAGGGAAACTTTATCTGAGTGGGTTGCTGTGAGTGGAGACTTATTTTTGGCTGGCATAATGAAGACATTTAGAAGACAATGAGTGTTTACAGGAGGAGTGATGGAGGCAGTCACGAAAGTGTGGGACCAGTGTGGATTTGGGGTTTTGAATAACATGTGGGTGACTGCTGACATTTGAGAACTTTTATCTGGGGTGGATTACAGATGTAGGAATTCAACGTGTAGGCATTTAATTGCCCATTTAGTAACACTAAATCAACATCTGATTCAATTTGGTGGGACAAAAAAATCCATACATTGATTAATTCTTTTAAGAAAGATACTGGAGGGTCACGTTGGTATGTATTTCTGGATATTAAGGAGTGTATATGGCTAATAAAAACCAACCTTTCTGAAAGAGTAGGACTTCAAAATTATGAGGGTTTTTTGCTACAGAGGAGGTTTCAGATCATGAGTCCATCTTAAATGCCACCCCAGGAAAGTTATTTAGAGAAATAATTTAAAGCCCTTCTTAAAAGTTGCTTTAACTATGAGAGATTGGATGTCACTAGGACATGCGCTGGGAAAGAGGAATCAGAGATTTGGGTTCAAATCCCTGCTTGGTTACTACCTTGCTATGCAATGACAGTAAAATACAGAATCGTGGGCAATTGTATGTCACTGTTGGTACATGTGGGGTCAGAAAGTTTGGGTCCAGATCCTTGCTTATCACTTCTTAGCTGTGTTACCCACAAGCAAGTCAGAGAACCTTTCTGAACTTCAGTCTCCTCTTCTACAAAATGAGGATACTGATAGTAAATACAAGCTTTACAACCTTTACCATATTGTCATAAGAATGAAATGAGGGAGATGTAAATGCCTCAGGTAGGTAATACAACTACAATATGAAATGCTGGCACAGACTCCCAAGTTGGTGTTGCTATGTGGTTCTAGTTCCAATTGAGGAATCTTTAAAATCTTGAAATGTATCAAGGTCTTTTGCTATTGTTGCTCATACCAAACCAGACTAACTCTGATCCTAGGCAAAAGGAAAAGCTTTGTTGCCATTTGCCCATGATGGGGGTGGTAATCCAGAGGACATGACCGCCACTTGACCCGTGAGCCGGATCTGCGCAAAGTCTCCTCAGCCCCTGCCCTGTCCTTGGAATGTACATTCTGCCCATGTTCCCACAGTGAGAACTGTTCCAAGGACATAGCCTTGAGAGCGTAAACTGTTGTTGAGACCATCTGGACCAAATACGTGAGTGAACCCAGTTAAGGCCTCTTTATGAATGTCTAAGATTAGGCAGGTAGATGTGGAAATCGACTTGTCTCACAGGCACCCAAGACAAGCCTTGTAAGTAAGTTTCCTTGCTTATTAAAACTGCCACCCACCAATCTGGAGTGATCTGCCTTCTGTCTTTAGTCTCTCCTTACCCTCCATACAATGGGGCCAGTTTGTGAACCAAAACTGCACCAGAGTGCCTTGAAATTTTTCAAAAGGGGAAAGGATTTCTAATGAAGGAGACTTGAACGGATGCAGGCACTAGGTATCAGTAGAAGTTATTTGTGATTGTATCAACTAGCTCTTGAATTCCAAAGTGGTACAGTGAATGATGCCAGGACCAGTTTTCCAGTTAGCGTAAGGGCTAGGGAAAGGGAATCTTCCTCATTACTCTCTCCACAGATAACTGTGATGTCCTTAACCATAAAGACAGCACCAGCTGCACCAGATCCACAGCCTTAAATCTTTTTAATGCATATACTCTTGCCTCGTATCTCCCTCTGCTAAAGTGTAAGCTCCTTGAAGACAGGCACGTGACTTACTCCTTAGCAAGAAAGCATGTGGCAAATGAGGATAAAATCCTTGATTTGGAGCTAGAAAAACCAAGTTCAAATCTCATCTCCAAAATTCATTAGTTGTAAGAGACAAGGCACAAAGCTTTTAAACCCCCTTTGAGCCTTATTCCCTGCTTTCGTATAATGGGAGTCTCCAACAGCGTGGTTTTGTTTAAATCTACTTAGTATTGGTACCATGTGCTGGGATATATATGCTTGGTGCTTTGTATTTATTCATAAAGTCTTACAACTCAGTGAGATATAATATTATTATGTCCATTTTGCAGGGATAATTATTTGCCATTTAACAGAAACACTAAAATGTCTTGGAGATTCTGTTGTTAGTTCTCTACTCTTTTCTATTTTGACTTATTCTGTGGGTATGTCATCTGTCCTCATGGCTTTACATACCAACTAGATGCCAGGACTTCCAACTTAATATATTAAGCCAAGGAATGCCTGGGTGGCTGTCGGTTAAGCATCTGACTCTTGTTTTTGACTCAAGTTATGATTTCAGGGTCATGGGATTGAGCCCCTGCTTGTTCCTCTCCCTCTGCTCCTCCCCTGCTCATGTGCTCACTCTCTCTCTAAAATAAATAAGTAAATAAAGTTCTTAAAAAAAAAAAAAATATATATATATATATATATATATATATATATATATATATATATATATATATATATCAAGCCAAGGCTACTCCCTTGAACTTCAGACCCATATACCCAACCACCCACTCAGTATCTAATAGGCATCTGAACATGACCAAAACCAAGCTCCTGATAGTTCCCCTAAATGTGCTTGTTTCCCAGTTACTCCTTGGTACTTGTTAATACTATTCTTTCAGTTGCTAAGGGCAGAGAACCTCGGAGTCATCCTCCAATGACCTCTTAGTCTGACCTACCACATTCAGTCCACAAAAAAAATAATTTTAGCTCTTCCTATGGCCCCTCTCTTCTGGGCTTCTACTGCTGCATGTTAGTCCAAGGCATCATCTCCTACCTGGATTATTACAAGAGCCTCCTGACCGAACTCCTTACTTACGACCTTGCCCCACGATAGTCTTCTCAACACAGCAGCCAGGGAAATGCCGTTGGAAGGTTAGGGTAGATGATGTGTCCCTTTGCTCTGTGCTCTTGATGGCTGCCCATCTTTTCAGAGGGAAATCCAGGTCCTCATGTGGTCTATGAGGGCTGACGTGATCTGCTGCCTCCTCTTGGCCCCTCCGACCTCATCTACCAACCTTGCCCCCTTGGTCCTTCTCCAGCTTCCTTACATCCTGGCTGATTCTCCAACATACCATCACATTTGCTTCTCAAAACCTCTGTGCTTGGTGCTCTCTCTGGCTGGAATTTTCTGCTCTCACATATCCACATGGCTCCTTGCCTTGCTTCCTTCAGGCTTGTCTCAGACATTCTCATTGAGTTCTCTCTTGTCCTCTCTTCCTAGAGAACCAACCCTAAAACACCCTTCTCTATCACTTCCAACCTGATTTATCCTCCCTGATTTATCCTCCTCCTTAGCACACAGCATTGCCTAAAACATTGCATATTTCCTTTGTCTGCAGTCTGTCTTTCCCTCTAGAAGGAGAATGCCACAAGGGCAAATATGTCTTTTCTGTTTGTGGCTGTGTCCCCAGTGTCCAGAGCAGTGCCTGACACTTAGTAGGTGCTCAGTACATATTTCTGGAATCAATGAATAAAGGAAACCAAATCTCCTAGAGATTAAGAAATTGCTTGTGCTCCAAAAGGTTGAAATGGGCAGTAGTATCTGCAGTCTGAGACTTAAGGTCTCTCTGAGATGGGGACAGGCAGGATTCAGGCTCTTCTGGCTTGGGTCCATGTATTTCTGAAAGCCACGGAAGTGCTGTTCTTGCCAAAAAGTGTTTTTTAGAACTCTCTGCAAGGGTGCCCCAGTGAGTAAGACCTGCCAGGGTGCCCGGCACATAATAAGCTGACAATGCTAACTCCTGGGGTTCTGTGTATAACCCAAATTCATAGTCCTTGACATGGCCTGTCAGCTTCCACTGCCTTCGGTTCTAAATTTGTATGATCTTAGCATAATTAGCCCAGTTTTTGTCGTTCCACAACTGCTAAGTATGCAGTGGCTGTGGCGTGTTATGGCTCCTCTTGGAAGCAGATGACATATCATGAAATATTTATTAAAAAAACAAGTGCAGGCATTCTTAATTATTACCACTGACTGCTTTCCTCTCAAAGTCCAGGAGAGTCGAGTCTGCACAACAGAACTGCTTGAATATGATAATTTCCTTTTGATCTTTAATTTTCCTCCTATGCATTTGGGTACATTTTATGGTTACTTTGAAAAGCTCCACTCAGTCTCACTGGCTGCTTGTTTATTGTCCCCAATCTGCAATGTCTTTTGTTTCATCATTTACATTTCTTAGCCTGTTTCAGATGAATAAATATTGCCCCAACTGCTCTAGCTTAATAAAACTATTATTGCTCATTAACTCTCTGTGCTAGAAATAGCTGGAAAATATGCACTGGGGTTGTTTCCTGTTTTTGTATGTTAGTATTAAAAAAAAATCATTTCATTCTCTGGGATCTCTGAAGTTTATTCTTGGCAGTGGAGAGACAGATCTCTGGACACAAGTTGGTGACTCGAGGTCATTGCTACAGAGGACCTGCTTGTTATTCAAAGGGATCACCAGTTCTTGGTTGGACAGGTAGAATTAGAAGGCAAATGGGTGTTTCAGCTTCTCACAGACATCCTAGAGCCCACAGGAGGAGAACGGAGTCATTAAAGCTGTTTGGTTTTGCTTTGCTTTCTCCTCTTCCTGGTCCTGGATCGCGCTTCTGTTTTCTCCCTATTTCTTTCCTTCTTTTTCACTTTCCCCACAGTTCCCTTCTCATGTGACTATCAGAAACTTCTTTAATGAATTTTCGTCTGTAACTAAGCCCAGGGGCTGCCCATCTTCACAAAATGGAACCAGAGGGTGGAAATCCTATTCTGTGTGAGGATCATAAAATCATTAAGCATGTAACAACATTAAAACAGGAACACACCATCTCTCGGGTTTCTTTTGACCTTTTTCAACTGTTCTAAGGCTGATTTTTTTGGGAGAAGACAAGGAAATTGGAATAGAAAGAAACTTTTGCACTAAGTTCTCAAAGTATTCATTTATTCTTATACTCTCCAGGGAAGGAGGTAGAAGCTAATTTTCTAATTCCCATTTCATAAATGGGAAAGCTGAGGAATGAGATGCTAAGATCTAAAAATTCAAGTGGAAACTGAGGGTAACGAGGGGGAGTATTTAATACATACAAAATAATACATATGTAATACAGTAAGGCATAAAATACGATAACAAAATGATACTGAGAATACTCTATCCAACTCAAGAACCAGAGTAGTACTAATACTGTGGAATTCACATGTAGATAGCCCCAGAGCTAACTACTATCCTAAATTTTGTGATTCTTATTCCTCTACTTTTTACAAAATAGTATTACTACATTTGTTTACATTTATAAACAATTTACTATTTCATTTTGGCTATTTTTAAGCCCTATAAAAGGGTAACATACTGCAGGTGCTTTTGTGACTTACTTTTTTCCACTAATACAGCACAACCCCATCATTACCAATACATGTGATCCAAAGAATTCAAGCACATGAAATGTGGGATCACATTGCTTCCAGATTAGTGAAATGATGAAAGAAAGCCCAAAAAGCTAGTTGGCTAGGATTCTGGAAGTCCAGATGCAGAGTTCACATCCATCCTAGTCCTGACTCCTGGTAGCATTTGCCTGCTCCTGCTGATAACCAGTGGAGTGAGTTATGCAATCACTGTCACCATTTGGAGGGGAGCCACCAAGGAGAGTCAACTGACCTGCATTGGACTCGGACTAGAATGGTTTTAGGTCACTGAGATTTGAGTTATTTTTTAGAGTTTTAGCACCTTTGATTTTAGCCCCTTTCTACTCCAAATGACCTTTTTCAGATTTGTGCCTTCTTGGTCTCTCAATTAGCCTTAGTAGAGATTTGTTGACTTTACTAGTATTTTCAAATACCTGACTTTGGCTTAACGGATCATCTCTAATTGAGTGTTGTGTTTTTATTTCACTTAAAGATTCTTTTCCTTCCATTTTCCTTGAGTCTGTGTGGTCATTCTTTTTCTAATTCCTTTAATGTGTTTCTTAGCCCATTAATTTTCAGCCTTTCTTCTTTTCCTTTGTAAGAACCTAGAGCCACACATTTTCTTTAAGTACTGGTTTTGATCCATGCCACTAGTCTTGACTTATAGTTTTATAAGTCAGGATAGCCTAGATATGCTTCAGTAATAAACAGCTCCAAATTCTCATTTCGTTAAAGCAACAAAGGTTGTTTCTAACAAGTTCCCAGTTGATGCTGATGATGCTGATTCATAGACCACACTTTGAATAGCACTGCTTTAAACGTATTTCAAAATGAATCTTTCTCAAACAGCTCTTTGCTGTTTCAGGTCAAAGGAGGGAAATAAATGGCTTATTTGGAAAATCATGCATTTTCCCTAGCCTGTCTGAACCTTCTGGACAGCATATTATATACCTACTTCAGTGATACATCTCTGGATGGTTGTCAGCCCAGCCTGTGTTCCCCCAAAGAAACATCAATGCCTCCCTGACCTTGAAGTCACCACCAGGATATTGCGAGGCTCTCAGAATTCTTTAACACTAGGCTTTCAGAAGCCCCTTTTTGCCCACACTTGGTTGATGGATTTTTCTTCCAACATAGGAAAGAAGTCTCAGAGGGTGGATGTTATGATCCGTGGGTGATTCAGAGTTTGTTTAAGGCTCCAGTGAAAAAGATTTCAATTCTCACCCCAATGATCAAATGCTCATCTTCATTCAGAGAATTAGGATTCAGCCACAGCAATTACTTCAATTCAGGCACTCTCTTAGACAAGGCTGAGAAGCAGTCTATTTTCTAAATGTACTCATCTTGCGGCACTTTTCCCTGTTTCCTTGGGGCAATAAGAGAACCCCCTCCCCCATTCTGGCCTTAATTTTTAAAAAAATTCTTCCTTCCCTGAAAGCTACATTAAAGTTAGCCTGGATTGACTTACTCAGTGCTGGGACAAATTTAAAATTAGGCACTAGTGCTTGTGTTATTTATTTATTGCTGCATAAAATCAACCCAAAATCTAGTGACTTAATCAGCAATATTGATGTATTACCTCTCCTTATTTCTGTTGGTCAGATATTTGGAAAGGGATCAGAGGACTAGTTCTCCATTGAGTCTCTCATGTAGTTGCCATCTTACATTAGCTGGGTCTACATTCATCTGAAGGCTTGACTAGGGCTGAAGGACTCACTTCCAAGATGCCTCATTCATATGCATGGCAATTTGGTGCTGGCTGTAGACCGAGGGCTCCAGTTTCTCTGCAGGGCTGCTTCAGTAGTCTCAATCCATGGCAGCTAGCTTTCCCTGTGTGCATGATCCAAGAGAAGGGTGGAAGTTGCAATGTGTTTTATGTTCTAACCTTGGACATCACTGCCACTTTTACCATATTCTGTTGGTTGAGATACTTTAAAAAGTCTGTGCAGGTTCTAGGGGAGAGAACATCGACCCTACCTCCTGATGGAAGAATGTCAAAGTCACATTTTAAGACAAGCACATAAAATGGGACATATATTATCACAGCCAGTTTTAGAAAATTTATCTGCCGTAATGGCTAATTAAAATGTTAATGCATACGCCACAGTTGTAATTGTTGGAAACAAGAGTTTCCTAAATTTCCGTGGGCATGAGGCTTTACCACAAAGGCCTGAATACACAATGTTAGAAGTGGGATTGTCCCTTGCATCGTAATCTAGGATAGCAACAAGAAACTGCCTGAGAGATTTAGAAATGAGTGGGACATAGGACCTGACTTAGGAGGTCTCACAAGTGTGAAGAAAGGCAAAATATTAGCATTTACAGTTTGAGAATGTTCCCCTCTTTTCTCCTTCCTATGTTTGCTTGAATTAAAAGGTTCTAAGTGGGTTTTGCTTAGGGAAGCTATGACTTCGCAGACAGGCTCCTTGAGCTTCAAGGATACAGAGTTGGGGGAACAAGGCTGGGCGGGTGGGGTTGGAGTAAAGAGGGAAATGGGAAGTAGGAAGGAAAACATAAAGGTTTAGCCTTGAAAGGGTGAGCTGATCTACTTAACCAAAGTGAGTGAGGAAAAGAAAAGGAAACACTTTGGCCTGGGATGAAGGAGGAGTTGGGAGTTTAGTTTGATGGGTCCCTGCAAGATAGTTGTTAGCTGTGAGTGTAGGAGAAGAAGGAGGATTTGGGACTTTGTGAAAGATTTAAGCAAAGAATGGGATTCTCTTTAAATTAATTTTGCCCACTGAGTTGTGCTTTTGGAACGGGATTCATCCCAAAGGCTGAACCACTGGGTGCTGGGGTTCAAGAACCCAGAAATTAAAATGTGTGGTGAAAGGTGTGATCTCTGAAGTCACATGGACCTGGGTATAAAACTTGGCTTATCAAATACTAACTGTGGGGCTTGTAGTGAACTATGCACCAACTCTTCTTTTTTAAGATTTTATTTATTTATTTTGACAGAGAGAGAGGCAGCAAGAGAGGGAACACAAGCAGGGGGAGTGGGAGAGGGAGAATCAGGCTTCCCGCTGAGCAGGGAGCCCAATGTGGGGCTCGATTCCAGGACCCTGGGATCATGCCCTGAGCCGAAGGCACACGCTTAACGACTGAGCCACCCAGGCCCCCCTGTGCACCAACTCTTGGCCTCAGTTTTCTCCCTAGTCAAATGAGGTAATGCGTTTCTAAGTCTTCTCTATTAAAATGCTAAGTCTTCTCTGGCATTTTAAATACTAGGCCTGATGCAGCCCGAGATCTTATGACTTCCTGCAGTTTGGCATCTAGGCAAAATCAGGGCTTTGAAGAAGAGTCCCTGAAACAGAATAATAAGAGGAGTCGCTTAAAATAGAGGTTCTCCAGCAAATCCAGGGCACAGGACTCTTCATTTAAGACAATTAAAGCTTTCAGCCCTTGCTGTGGAAACTGGGGCATTCTACCTGGCTCCTCAGCTCCTATTTGGCATATCATTCGGATCAGGGAGGAAAATAAATTGTAGAAGAATCAAGTAGAATTCTTAAAAAAAATAAAAATAAAAATAAACAAAAAACCATGTAAACTATGATATGTCCTCATTAGGTTTGAACTCTTCTTTAGGGATATTTAAAGTGAATGTAAAGGTGGAAACTAAGGCAAAATATCAGCTTTCTCCTAAAACTTATTTCAGTTGGAAAATACTCAGAGATTTATTTTTCTTTTTACTTAAGTCTTCATTAAGTGGATTTTTCCCCCTCTCTGCTATGCAGGGGAAGAATTTCGATATGATTCATACACAATTTGAAATTATTTTTAAAGATTCTATATTTTTCCTATCATTTTCCTCACCCATAGGGTTATACTTGAATTGAGAGTCTTAGGTTGCCGACAGTTAAGTAATGATCATAATTGAATATGAAAAACCTGCCATATTCCTCTTTTACCCTCAAGTCGGTTATTTCTTCCTTCTCTTCTTCCTATCCTTCTTTCTCTGGGCACCATCTTCATGACCATCATCTCCACCACTTTTTAAGCCCATCACAATGCTTAGAACTTTTCATGTATTCTCTCATCTGATTTTCATGGCAACTCTCTGAGTCTTCTGTTATTAGCTCCAATTTAGAGGCAGGAAATATAAACCCAGCATGATTAATTAACCTGTCCAAGGTCCCACAGCCAGCAAGATGGCAGAGCTAGGATTTCCTGATGCCAGCAGAGTTCTCTTGTAACATGCAAAATACTTCATTTATCTTTCAACTCCACCACTAGCACTGTTCACTGACTTTTTTCCTCCCCAAACACACCAACTAACGCTTTTCAAGAACTCCTGTATAAAATAACAAGTTGATCATCATTGCCTTCCTGTTTTAAAAAATTTAGACTTTATTTATTTAAACTTTATTTATAGTTTAAGGCTTACAGAAAATTGGCGAGAATGTACAGAGAATTCACATGTTTCTTTTCTGCCCAGTTTCCATATTATTAACATCCTGCCTCAGTGTGATATATTTGTGACAATTGATGAACCAAAATTGACACATTATTAATTAGAAACTGTAGTTTCCATTAGAGTTCTGTGTGGTACAGTTCTATGCATTCTGACAAATGCATTGTCATTTATCCTCCATTACGGTATCATACGGAATATTTTCACTGACCTAAAAATCTCCTTACTTCCTGCGCCCCGATCCCTGAGCCCCTGGCAACCACTGGTATTTTCACTGTCTCTATAGTTTTGCTTTTTCGAAGTGTCGTATGACTGGAATCAAATAGTATGTGGCCTTCTCAGACTAGATCCTTTCCACTGAGCAAATCACATTAGGAAGTTTCTAAGCTTTGTGAGAAGGAAGAGAGGCAACCCCTTCCGCACTTGCTTATATCCCAAGTAATCAGACTCACTGCTTCTGCTTGTGCTCTCAACGTGGGAGAAAAGGCATTACCGGAGAATAAATGTAGAGAGTTAGTGGAGTAGTCTGTCTGTGAGATGGAGCTGCTCTATGCCCATGGGCCACCAGAACTGAGGTGTGGAGAAAAGATGAGAACGGGGTGTTCAGATTTAGTGGAGACTACATACGTCGAGGGCAAACCGGCTGTGTCGAAGGGATGTACCTTGATGGCACCGGCAAGGAAATACGGGCAAATCCGGTGAAAAATAATCCATAGCAGGGAAGGGGGTATTGGGTTTGAGTATCACACCGAGCTGGCCTTTCGGAGCCTGCACAGCATCCTGTGACTCTTCAGGTGCCATGCGCTGTCACCTTTCATGAGACAGAGAAAGGAAAGAGGAATCTAGTCAATGTGGCAGAGGGACACTCACATTCAGAAGTGGTCATTCCTGCCCACAAAGAGAACAGCCAATTCTTCATGGTGCTGAGACAGAAGGACACACACAAACTTTAGTTTATCTCCTACCCTGCCCCAGAGCAGATGAGCAAAGGCAGGGTTTGGGATGGGATGCAAGGTGTGTGAAACACCCGCTTCACTCCAAATTTCTGGTCCCCAAGTCTAAGCCTGTGTTGGGGGAGAGGAAGACCCTTTAAGCTGAATAGACTATTGGATTGAAGATAGGAAGGACTGAATCTCAACTTACGTGAGACTAATTGAATAATTAAAAATGACTGGAGGGTCATGGAGTTGAAATGAGAGATATTAAAAGAGCTTCTCTATAATGAAAAAGGTGAGATTTGACAAAGGACAGTTAGTAACAAATAAAGAAAAAATGAAAAAATGAAACTCATGTTTATAACTCAGGGAATTGAGACTGTGATCAGACTGACTCCATATAATAACTCACGTTGGTATAGTGCCTTCTAGTTTAAAAAATGCTCTTATATCTTTTGCTCCATTGCTCCTTTTAGAAACCCTGAGAGAAAAATAGGACGAATATTATTTCCGATTTCTAAGATGAGAAAACTAATGTTTCAAGTGAAGAAGTGACCTGACCAAAGCTACATGGTCATTAAACAGCTAACCCATTATTAATGTCCAGGCTGTCTGACTTCCCTTCTGTTTTCCTGACTACCATGATATATTAAGAAAACAACTTTAGAATTCAGATGAATCACTCATGTAAAGAAATTGGTGGATTCAAAGGAAATGTTGCAAATGGGTAGAGAATGAAGGAAAAATGAGAGTGTTTCAAATAGTGAGATCTGTGGTCCAGAGGCATTCAAATCTCCTGGGTATGAATCTACTAAAACTTCACATTTTCAGGGTTCACCTTCAGACCTTTTGAATCAGAATTTGGGGGGCCTGACATTCTACCTGTTTAACAAACTCTCTCAATGATTCTTACTCATTCCAAGGGTTAAGAATCACTGACACTAAGCCTTCCTGTTTCTCCAGCTCTTTTTCCTTAGATCTTGCTGAGAATCAGACCTGGTATTTTGATAATACTTTAGGACATTTATCTCATTTAATCTGCAAAACTACTCAGCGAGATAGGTGCTATAATCCCCATTTCACAGTTAAGAGAAGGGAGTCACAGACATTCAAATAATTTGTTCAAGGTCATATCATCAGTAGGCAGAAGAGCTAGAATCCAAACCCAGGCTCACCCAAACTCATGAGCCTACAAGTTGAACTTTTAGGCTCCACGGTCTCTTTGTTCCTGTTCTGCTTTCACATTGCCTAGATGTTATAAGCCCTCTGATTCTAGCAAAACATATTGCTCTCTCCTGTCTGGGGGAAACAAGAGTCAAACATATCCAGAGTCACGCAGCTTAACGGAGGTTAGATAAGCTCATTTTTCAGTCCTACAAAAGTCATCAGAAGATTGCTTTTAAGGGATGCTGTTTACACACTGATTTAGCTCTCAATAATTTATTAATCTATTAATATCTCTCCTTTTTCAATTTTATTCTCAGAGGAAGCAGCCAAGTTTTCTCTTAGGGTGTGTTTTAGTGTGAGGATGTGGAGTATAGGATTGTTAATGGGTTTTCCATTATTGCTCGAGATTTTGCACCCTGAGAATATCAAAAGCTGGAGGAGGAGATGCTGGGGCAGGAAGTGGAAAAAGAGCCCAACCAGGGCCTTTTCTCATCTCTCTTCTGAAGTATCCATTCAGCAAGAAATCCTCTGAAGTTCAGTATTTCCTTCCCCAGCGCCTGATTCAGACTCATGTCCCTTTATGCCTGTGACTTAGCCTCATAACTCCAGGTGTCCCCTGGAAGCTCTCGTGCATGCTGTGGTCCATGTTCACGGACCATATAGAGAACCCTTCCCAGGTACTCAATAGAAGGGGCTGAATATAGGGATCTAGGGGTTAATGAGCTCTGTCGTGGGAATCTTCTCACATTGTCACACTGTGCACTTTTAATATATTACGTATATTTAATATATTTATAAATGTTATAATTTGAATACATGACAATTTCATTTGTCATTTATATCTCAATATAGGTGATCTAGTTATGGAGATGTTGAAAGAACTGAGAGTGAACAGGGAAAGGCAGGTCAGCCCAGAATTTAACAATTGCAGGAAGGTGCTGCTATGGCTAGACCAGGAGAGAGTAAGAGAGGGGATGGTGTTAGAATTCAGGGGTCAGGGATGCCTGGGTAGAGCTGGAAGCTGGAGGAGGAGCTGGCCCAGGGGACTACATGGCTGAGACTGTCAGATGAAAGGTGGAGTCTGGAGAAGGTGCTACTCACTGTAAGCTGGAGCTAACACCGAGTTTTCCCAAAGGGAATGACGAACACAGAGGGAATGTGAACCTAGCAGGAACTTGGAATATGCCGGATATACAGCCACTGACAAGATGCTGTATGGAGGGAAATTATACTGCCTGCTCCTTTCTTCCTGCCCTCCCGTCTGTCAACATTGCCTCCCATTGGATGAACCTGGCCAGAAACGAGTTAGCAAAGGAGCGTGAGAATTGAAGTTTGCAGCCACCGACTTCCTGTGGTACAAAGCAGAACAGAGAAAGTGTAGGAATGGATCTGAGAGCAACCAGACAAATGATCAGCACAGGCACCAAAGGGAAATGACAGGTGAGTGACATCACCAATACAGCTTACAGAGGACCACGAAGTCTGGAAACACTGAAGAATATATGCAATACATGGTTTATTGATATTACATTATAATACATGTGTTCAGGGACATTAAGCAACATGTTCAATGTTTTGACCCTCATTAGTAGTGCATAGTTCAGTGAACTATGGAAATTGCCACAGTAATGGTACATTAATGCATTTCCATCAATTCCTGTGCAGGCGTCTGAGATCAGTTGCTTCCCACGAATTGTGCCTCTGATTTCCATTGCGTAAGCCTGCATCGTTAGCATATCCCAAAAGAACTGTGTTCAATCTGTTTTTTTTTTTAATCATCTATGTTTCCATCTGCCTCCTATACTTTAACTTGTTTAATTAGCTACCGTTAAACGTTAAACTTCATCTCCAGTTTATTCCAGAGAGAAATATGAGCTAAGCTGCCACAAAGTAAACTTTTTCCATTCTCACATGCCCGATTTCCCGACAAGCAACTGAGGCCCTAGTGGTCAGGATGCACTGAAGAAATAGATCAACGGGGTTCTTGGCTGCATGCCACAATTCATTTCAGAGTGGTGGATTGCCATGTCGAAATCTAGAAATGCTATCCACTGGCTCATAAGAAATCAAGAAATATGAGAAGCGCCCCTGGAGGATCACAGTTTGAACAGTAAGAAAGGATTTGAAGTTTATTCCTTACGGACCTAGAAATGAAAGTTCAGGGAAAGAGGAATGTTGTCAGGTTATTAGGTCAGAAGTTAATCTTAGAATCTTCAGAGACCACGCATGATGGACAGGGCCTGGGAACTATTTTCTCTTCCACCTTCTTATCTAAATTATTAGTCTCAACACTCACTTTTTTGTCCAAGGTTTCCCACTCATTACTGCGTCCCACTTTTCTTAGTAACAAGTCTTGTAAAGCCTTCTTACGCCTTTGTTTCGGTCTAGGTGTCTTGCTCGTTCGCCTGTATGCGACTTTATTTCAGATCCACATTTACTCTTTGCCTTCTTCACTGCAGTAGCTTCCAACTGGGCCCCCGTTTTGACTCATTAATTTACTTAATAAATCTTCCAATTTTTATTTCCATATGGTAGCTAGAGTGATATTTCTAAAATCCTGGTCTAATCCTCTAACTCCTTGGTTAAAACTAATAGTTGTCCATTTTCCTATTAACTGACATCCATTAAGACTTGCCATTGAACACAGAAAAAAAAGCTATTAACTTTTCAGCATGGCGTACGAGACCATTCCTGATCTGACTTCCACCTGACTTTATAGCTCCTCTCCTGCAGTTCCTCTGTATTCAAGGATCTTGTCATTCTAAGGAACAGAACCTGACTGAAAAGAGTTCAGGTGTGGATACAACAATTTTCAACATCTCTTTTGGTCTTCAGCATTGTTTATCATACATTTCCGGTCCTTTACCTTCGTAGTACATGGTGGGCGTTGTATTTCCCCTGGTATCTAAATGGGTCTGTACGGCTAGTTCTGGCCAGTGTGTTTTACGTGGTTGTGATGTGGGCCACTTCCAGACTGAAACACTTAATCTTTGTTGCAAGACTTTCCACAGGGTTTGACAGTGCTCGGCATGGTGGCTATTGTGTCAGCCTTCTTCCCTGAGTAAGGAGACTTGGCCCAAAGCTCCAAGGGGAGGGGCAACATCTTGTTATAAGCTTCTGAGTTTTGGTGATGGTTATTACTATAGTGCAGGGTTGGCAGACCTTTTCTGTAAAAGCTTTGCAGACCACATAGGTAGTTGATTCTTCTCCTTTTCCTTCTTTATGACACTTAAAATTGTAAAAACAATTCTTAGTTCAGGCTATCCAAAAACAGACCCTAGGCAAGATTGTCCCAAGGGGTGTAGCTTGCCATCCCCTGCTATAATGTGACCTGGTGTGTTTTGACTAATACAAAAGACAGGAAACAGAATACATGTGGTTCTTTAATCACTGCCTTTGTCCATGAGTCTCTTCAGTTCTTGCTTACCTCTGAACAGGCTTCCTCTCCTTTCTTGCCTTGCACATGGCCTCATATAGTCACCACAGATGGCTTAATATGACTGCCCTTGTCTCAACTTTTCAGCTCAAGTATCTCTGGTCAGTTAGTTCAAGTTCTCTGAAGACCATCTGACTGGTTACTTAGCAACCATGTACTGTAAGGTATCCATCTTTGACCCAATCAGCATGAGCTGAGCCGGTTGCAGGCATACAGAACCACCCTTTCCCGAGCAGAGGTGGGGACAGTCTCTCTAGAAGAGACCATGAACTGCGGATGTTTATAGATGTTTCTAATAGAGTACTCTAACATTTGTATAGACCATTTCCCCTCCCCTTGTTTGGTATAGGTGGTCCATGTTTCTTTTCCCTGCTGTTCACCTGGCAATCTTCAACCATTTCTCATGATTCAGCCTCAGTATCACCTCCTCTGTGAGGTCTTTCATTAACCATTAACATCACCTCATGTCTGCCATTCAGCTCACTAGGCAAAGTTAGGTGCTTCTCCTCTGTAATCCTATCGTACTTACGTAAACATACCAAATCAACATAATGTAATGATTACACGTATTCATTAAATTAAAAGGGGCTCAATTGGGGCGACTGGATGGCCCAGTCGGTTGAGTGTTCTGCTCTTGGTTTCGGCTCAGGTCTTGATCTCAGGGTCCCGGAATCGAGCCCCACATCAGGCTCCACACTCAGCAGGGATTCTGCTTGAGGATTTCTCTCCCTCTCTCTCTGTCCTTCTCCTCCACCCCCACTCATGCACACTCTCTCTCTCTCTCAAATAAGGAAATCTTTAAAATGGGGGGGGTGGTGCTTGATTTAATGGAAGAGAGCATAGTTTATTCACTATCATAACAGCTTTTAATTTTCTGAGGAGGTGCTCCCTCCTCGTCCTTGAGGGACACCATCCAATCATAATTCCTATCATCCCATATTTAGATTTGTCTTTGGCAACCGCAGCTGTGGTCCTTGGCTATAGAGAGTCAATGAATTTACACTTTTCTTTAGTGGAACATAATTTTATGTTTCTTAAAAACTAGTTTTCAGAAGTACAGAAATTGCAAAATCTATAGCCAGTGCAGTGTAAAACGTAGCTACCAAATAAAATTCTAGCCTGAAGGTTAACAAGAATTAGGGTAACTGGTGCCTGTAGCCTAAATCCACATGACGTGTTTTTTGTTTGTTTGTTTGTTTGTTTGTTTGTTTGTTTTGCCTCCAGTGCAGTGCAACATAACAGCCTTTTAAGGGACTTGGGATATAACTTCAGTTACCAAACCGCCACCAGCTGGCTTAACGTTAATAAAACATCAAGCTGCTAAATATGTCATGCATTTCTGTTCCAGCAGTTACTATGTATACGGAGTGCTTACTGTTTCTGGAATGTGGGCCAAAAGTAAATAGAACAATATGCATAAAATATTTATTCATCTTAAATTATTATTTGACAACATATGGATCCCATACTGTCACCTTTTAAACATTTAGAAACTTTTTTTTAACATGTAATGCCATTTAAAAGCAAGAGTTGCCTTGCTTCAGGTCACTGAAAATTTGAAAATGCCAAAGTTTACGACCTAGGAACTCTTGTTAGGCATTTCAGTCAAAATGGTCAGTATCAGTCAGAGGATAATCAGTTGTTGGCTGATGGTGGACACAGTTTACTCATAGATTAGCACATCCTTTTTCTTTAATAGGCAGTAAAGTGTTCTGTTTGAGTATTCTTTGATATTGCTTAGGAGAGTCAAGGGGTGAGAAAGAGGAAATAATGTAGAGTAGCCAGTAGTTATTTGGGGAAAAAGTAGTACACACGTTGCTGAGAGAATAGAGAGAAGGGAAAGGCACAAGAGGCAGGGGAAAGGTCCTTAGAGAGAATACAGATTAAGAAAAACAGGCCATCTTTTAAAAGAAATTGACCATCCACCCATACACTGACCCTCAGTCAGTGGCTGTTGGGCTTTGGGATGGTCCGATGTGCTACATGTCGTTCCTGTGACCAGGGACCCAAGAAACACACAAAGTCTGCCTTGGGCCACCCAGCCATTTTCCCCATGAGGTCCTCCCAAGAGATACATGCCTAGGGACGTTTACCAGTGACAGGGTAACTAGGTGTTATTGTATTTGAACCTAAATGCCAAGGCAGAGTTTTAGTAACACAGTTGACCAAATAGAAGTCTCCTTTCTCCAAAGCTGGTTAGGCCCAATCAACCTCAGATAAAGCAGGTTGTGAGGATGGCTCTGACTCTCTGCTCCATGTCCCCAAATGCTCAAAGACTCTGGTTCACTTACCATGAGATAAGTGATGGCCAATGACTACCAACAACGGGCAGTGTTGCTGGATCAAGCTGGACTAGGTTCCCTTCCAAAGCCACTGAGCAGGAAGGAAAGAGAGCATCTAAGGAGGGACTGAGAAATGGCAGGCCCTGTAGGAAAAGCTCTAGGCTCTTACCTACCCTCTGGGGACAAGAAAGAAAGAGAAGCCAGGCCCACATATGACGTGACCTTTATCCCCTCTGAAAGTAGACCCGTCAACATCCTTAAATTTCAGCAAATCTTCCCTTCTTGGGAGGCCAAGTTTCTTGCTACTGATCTTAAAAATTAGGAATCAGATTAAGTAGGCATGAGAAAGGAAGGAAATAGTCTTGACTCTCTAGAGACCAATCATGCCTCACTTTATTGGTCATACAAACATACTGTGGACAGGATAGACTAGTGTCTACTAAGTGCAATAGACAGGTCCTCCCTGACCTTTGTCAATTTCCATTGAACAAAACTTGTCAATTGCTTATAAACCTCTGGCCCTTGGATCCTAAATAGTAACGATATTTCAGACTTTGACCAAATTCCTGGCCCTGGTATGAACATTCTTTTTTATCCTACCCCCTTTATCTTACTGGTCTTCTTGCTGCCTGCTGCCTGCTGCCTGCTGCCTGCCTGCCTGACCATGCAGAGATCCCTGACCTCTGTTTGAATGACCTCACATATTTCACTCAAGATTCTGATCCTTCATTTTTAAAATATTAGGCATCTGAGCAGGCCACATTTTCCTCTAGGAAAGCTTTTTGTTTCTTTTTAAACAACAACAGAAGAGCTATTTACAAGGAGCCAATTTAGTAACATTCATTTCCAAAGTCATTTTCGTTTTATAGGCTGTAAATAAATTTGCAAAATCATGTAACTTCATGGTAATAACATGACCTGGAAATTACAAGGTAATTAAACTCAAAGCATCTAAGAATAGTACTCCAAGAATAATTTACTTCTCCGTGCCAGGAGTCAAGACTTTTTGCTGCTAAGCACTAATGCAGAATGAATTAGTACTGAAAGTTCCAAGCTGCCACACTCCAGGAATTATGGGAGGCTGCCTCTGTAGCTGCCGGGTGTAATTGATGACCGCATGGAGAGGAAGCAGTAGCATTGTAAGAATGTTTGGAGATGACTTGTTACAAAAGTTTATTGTGATTTTAAAGTAAGTTCTGTGTTCCTGAAGAAAGTGAATGTGGGCATCAGGGTGGCCTATATAAAGAACTACTGCCCTCAAAGTCAGTGTTCAGTCAAACCTGGATGAATCTAAAAGTTTGAAACTGGAGGTGATAGTTTGATGGTACAGCTTGAATTTAATGATACTGTAGGAAAGTCCTAGAAGATATTTTTTTCTAGGGTAAAAACGGCAAGTATTCAGATCACAGTTTGGATTGTCCAATCTCAGTGGAAAAGAATCCAAAGCCAAGCATTTTTTCCTAAAACCTGAAGTCAACTTCCTGCCCCAAAGGCAGCTGGCCAGCAGACATGGTGGCCATCTTGATATAGACACTGTTGTCTTGGACCGTCCTTATCTGCCTCACCAGAAAGCTGGCACTGAAGAGGTCTTTCTTTCTGCTGAAAAGAAAGAGATAAAATACTTGAGGTCACCTCCATATTATCTGCTTGGGCCTCCTGAGAAATGTTAAAGGGACCTACTGGTTTTCCAGCCTTCTGAAGAACTGGCATTGTCTATGGTGTGCTGTGGCTCCGATAAAGTGGCTGCAAACGCACTAGGAATAGAGTCAATGTTGCCGTCTATTTAAGACCTCGGGTTGGCTATACCTCAACCTCAGGTCACTTCTCTTCTCAAGGTTGCCCTCTCACATGATTTTGTTTCTTCTAAGCTCTGATTATCTTTCCCGAATCTTGCCTCTTCAGACCTAGGGAAAGTAACCATTCCACTCTTACTAACCCTGGGGCACTGCACTATTCCTTGTGCTTTCCTTACATCTGTCCACATCTTTCGAACACCCCCTTCGTTAAGCCCTCCTTGGATTGTCCTAATTTGAATTAACCATCTGTTTCCTGTTGGAATGATGACTGACATTCTTACTAATGTTTGGGGGGACTGGGTGTTAGTTAAATATTTGTCATTGAGATCTATTTTAATTGTTAACAGTATGTGAATACATATTTGTATGTGGAATACAAATTTTAGCTCTTTACGGTTATCTTTATTTTTGTTTTTAGTGATTTGTGAGCTAGAGTGTGGCCAATTTTTGTAAATGACCCATGAATATTTAAAAAGTCATATTCTTTATGTGGAAGACAAGGTTCTACGTAGATTCTTTACACTAAACTTAAGAACAAAATCAGACTCATCAACAGTCACAAGAGAGAACTTCAGACATGAATTTTCTCCCATAAAATGTAGTAACAGTTGATTGAAAAATGTAAGTCACCCCCCCACATCTGTACAGAAAGAGCGATTACAAGCTATCGTGAGTAGAAAAGCAGGCCAGTGTACAAGTCGGGGCTGGGCCACCTGCTAAGTTCCCTTACAAGCTCTATTTACCTGGGTCAGACCCTCAGAACTTCAGACTTTAGGAAAATCTTACGTAGCTCTGTTCCAAAGACCTTTGGAGCACTCGTGTAATTAGACGTGCAAGTGCTGAATGCATGAATACCAAGTGACCTGTGTCCTGCAAATCCAGTCACCAGTGTCACTGGCCAAGGTGCCCATCAGCTACGATGCAGGCACAGTCTGAGCGGCCCAAGGACAGAGAGCCCTGGTGTGAATGCACACGTATGGATTGTAGACGTGAAGACAGTGTCTGGTGTGTGGAGTGCAAGGCACTTGTGTGCTATGACTGTATAAAGCCTGTGAAGACAAGAAAGATACGTTAACAGAAACCACAGGGAAACCCAGCCATTGCACTACTGGGTATTTACCCCAAAGATACAGACGTAGTGAAGAGAAGGGCCATATGCACCCCAATGTTCATAGCAGCGATGTCCACAATAGCTAAATTGTGGAAGGAGCCGAGATGCCCTTCAACAGATGACTGGATTAAGAAGTTGTGGTCCATATATACGATGGAATATTACTCAGCTATCAGAAAGAACGAGTTCTCAACATTTGCTACAACATGGACAGCACTGGAGGAGATAATGCTAAGTGAAATAAGTCAAGCAGAGAAAGACAACTATCATATGATTTCTCTCATCTATGGAACATAAGAACTAGGATGATCGGTAGGGGAAGAAAGGGATAAAGAAAGGGGGGGTAATCAGAAGGGGGAATGAAACATGAGAGACTATGGACTATGAGAAACAAACTGAGGACTTCAGAGGGGAGGAGGGTGGGGGAATGGGATAGACCGGTGATGGGTAGTAAGGAGGGCACATATTGCATGGTGCACTGGGTGTTATACACAACTAATGAATCATCGAGCCTTACATCGGAAACCGGGGATGTACTGTATGGTGACTAACATAATATAATAAAAAATCATTAAAAAAATAATAATAATAAAAAAATAAAATGTGATATTCTTGGGAAAAAAAAAAAAGAAACCACAGGGAAAGCAGAAAGGTGAACAATTCAGAGATTTCTACATTTTTCTCTTGGCCTCTGTTTTTGAAACTGTTTCTGTAAGGCTAATTCTAATAAGGGACATCAACACAGATTAAGCCTTTAATTAATGATATTAATGATCATTAACTTATAATGCTCAATATTTTATATATCTTTAATCATTTTGTATGTTTGATTCACTAGTGACTGAAAGAGATGTGATAAGATTTCTCATCATGATTGTGTTTGTCAATTTCTGCTTAGAACTTCTTTTCTTCATCACTATAACTTACCTGTCATGGATCCCATTTCTTGATCTTGGTTGTCCAAGGTGACAGTTCTCTTTAAGTTAATTTACTCTAAATTATTATTGGTTGGTAGTAAATTAATATGTTGTTTGAGTCCATAGTCTATATCTAGAAAGCCCCACTACTTACAAATAGGTTCAGTTCTGAAAGATTCTACTCATAAGTCAAAGAGACCACTAATGCCTTTTGTAGCCACATTTAATGGGCTTTTTGATCTAGTGTGTTTCTTTGCTCATATTTATAGCAGCTTGCATCAATGAGAGTCCCAATGTTTAGAGTGCATAATTAAAGGTTCTTCTGTATTAACTTAAGTCATATATCTGCTCCACAATGAGGAAGAGATGAAATCATGTTGGGAGTCATAGCAGACACAAGTAATTCAGATCGCTCTTCAAGAAAGAACTCCTTGCTCAACTGCAAGATGTGTGTTTAGCTGACAGCCTCTAGCTGTTCCTCCTTTGGTGGACCCTAGCTTTTGGGCCAAGGTCACGGGCTTTCCAGGGAAGCCCCAGCTCATGACTGAGCAGCACAGTGGTACAGGGCTTAACCTTTTCTACCCAATGAAAGACTCCTCCAAAGGGCAATCTGCACTCTGCACAGTCCTGTTGGGTTGCCAGATCTATTGACCCTCCCTGCCCAATTCAACTTCCCCCCTTTTCCTTTTACAAACGTTACTTTTCAATAAACCTTATGCACTCCTAATTCATTCTTAGCATCAACTTCCCAGAGGCCCCAACTGACCCCAGCGTTAACCAAAAATGTTCATTCCAATCTAGTTCTCTTATTTTCTCTCCGTGCTGCTTTTATAATCCTTCTGGAAAGATTAAAGATTTTATTTCAATGGTGGAATCAGTTTTTATTTCAACCAGTGAAGTGATGTGTACAACAGGTTCATCAATAGGCTCAGGAAACCATTAGTTCATAATACTCTTAAAACTCTTGCTCGGTATTAAAGTATTTTGCCTGAGCAAACTCAGTAACATTGAGGCACAAATGTTAGATTACAGATGCCATTGATCTCCTACAAGGTACTGCAAGGAACTGAGGTATTGGTCTCATCCGGGGATGCCAATCTGCATCCATGTGAGGAGAGACCATGCAGGGAAATGCCGTGTTTTAGGCAGTTTCAAGTCTCAATGGGAAGTGTTTGTTTTGAGAGTTTGGTCTTCATCTATACCTTTACTGTTCTTAAAAAATGGGGGGAGGGTTAGAATATGAGAGGGAATTTAGTAAACCATGCTCGGGCGGGGAGGGAGTCAGACAGCAAAGTGAAGTGAATTCCAAGCAAGATATACCTGCATTGCTAAGAAGACTAGAGGAAGAAACGAGGTTCGTAATAGCAAAGTCTGTCCTTTAATTACTTGAATCATCCAGAGGAGTGGTGTCATGTGGTAGATAAGAATGTTCTCACCATCCATTTCATATGAACTTCCAGACTTTGAAATTCTAGACTCACCCCAGTAGTAGTGTCCTAACATAGTTGTGGATTTATCATGAATGTACAGGGTGGGCACATAAAATGGGATGGGGTTGAGTGATGGTATAGAGCCTAGTGCCAAAATCCTGGTGGACCACATTCAATGTGGTTTATAAGGCTGCATGGGGTTCTGAAAAGTGGGTCAAATGTTTGTTCATGACAACCGCTGCTTTGCTTTACAACTCAGTGAGATTGACCAGATCTGTACATCTTTAAGCTCTTTTATTTTAGTCTCTCTGTTAAGCTAATAACATCTGTACTGTGATTCCTTCCTCACTGGGGCAGAGGGGGTGGGGAAGGGGTAATTGTAAATTGGTATTTGTAACAGAAAGTGAAGAATTCCATAGGCAAAACTTCACTTACCTCAAGGAAGTGGGGAAGTAAGTCCCTAGGAAGGTGATCATACACTTTAAGCGATTTGAAAGTAGTCTCATTCCCCTCTGTCTCCATATGTCCTAAGGGTAATTCCAGGTGTCCAGGTAGAGAAGTGCCTGGGAGGGGTGAATGGGTCATCTGCTGTCATTAATCACTTGCAGACTGGTTCCTAGGGCTCCCTCAGTCCTGCGCTGGTGTGATCTACGGTATCTCCTGGCAACAAGGTGTGTGAAAGCTCAGGTCCTCGTTGGGCATTTTTCTTCTCTAAATGTCAGCCTCAGAGAGTTATCCTGGGGGAGACCAAAAAAAAAAAAAAAATCTCCTTCAGCTGCTTTAAAACAAACCATGCTTTACACGTGCATTTTTAAAAGAGGATTACAATGCTTACTTTTTTTTTTTTTTTTACTTTGGGCAACACACTCAATGTGTTAGATAGTATATAAAATGGAGATTGTGTATAAGTGGAATTGAGTTATACTTGTCTCCCCTACCTCAAAGGATTGTTTTACAAGTCCTCAAGTGGTATGTCATTGCTACTTATTTATCATACCTCATACATCAGCATTTGTCAAAATGTGTTCCATGGAACCCTGGTCCTTTGAAATGTTCACGAAGAAACAGATTGGGTTCAGTTGGTCTTAGGAAGTGCTCCCCACCATACCTCAGTCTCCGAGATTCACCATACACGTTAAGGGATGTGAAGAGTCATACGGTCAAGAAACCTGTTCAACTTTTTGTTTAAATGGATATTTCCTAAACTCTTTTGGTGATGGAATCCTTTTCGTATGTGTGTAATATTTGCTAACATCCCATAGCAATGTGCTGAGGACATACAGTCAAATGATTAAGAGCCTATGCACTTAATGCTTGGGTTTGAATCCCAGCAATGATATTTACTGATTTGTGACCTTGGGCAAGGTTATTATGCTCCTTGTACCTCATGTCTCTCGTCTGAGAAATGGGAATAGTGATAATGCTGCATTAGGCTGCTGTAAGGTTTAAATGAGTTAATATTTAAAGTGCGGAGTAGAATCTGTGACCTGCAGTAAGCATTTCATGATGTTTCCTGTTATCATTGTGACTTTTCTGTCTTTATCTTTACCAAACAGTTTTGGTCTAATAATAACAATAAATATGAAGTGAATATAATCTTATGGTTCACAAACTTTCTCATATGTGCGTGTCTAATCTTCAGATCAATCCTAATAGGTAGGCATTATTGTGGTTATACCCATTTTACTGATTAGGAAAGGAAGGCTAAGAAATGTGAGTATATTTCATGAATGGGCAGTAAAAGGGAGAGCCAGAATCAAATATGGGTCTTTCGATATCAGATCTTGTGCCTTTTCCACTTACTATACTTGGTTTTCCTGTGATTCCAAATTAAAATATGAAAACTTTCTACTTGAAGTAGCTAAGAAGGTTCTCCTTTCAAAAGACATATAGCTTAAACCCCAAAGATTAAAAATAGAAGTTAGAAATTAAAGGCATTACAATGGATGAAATTTAAGCAAAGCAAGCAAGCCAGGGCTTTTTGAGTTATAAAGTCCCTGGACTAGTATTGTAGAAGAGTGAAGAACACATACATGGGATACAAATACATTCTCCAGGTTACAAACTAAAAATCAGTACATATAATCTGACCAAGGATCATTATACTTTTTTTGTCACACAAGAGGAAATTCTAGATGTCAAAATACTAAATTTCTATGATAGCTTAAAAGTTATGAGGAAAATCAAGCTCAGTATTTGAGATCTGTATTTGAGTTGAAGAAAATTGATTGGTCCTTATTTTAGCATAATTTATGATCTCCTTCAACCATACATTATCTGAAATTGAAAAAAATCATGCTTCAGCACTTAACATTTCCTAGAAAATGCAATTGGTGCATTAGCCATGTTGCTCATGGTGCTATCATTCTTGACTCATCTTTGAGTCTCTGAGTAACATTGAAATAATTAGGTGTTCTTTGAAGAACTTTTTAAGGGATCATGTCAAGGCCCTATGACAAACTTATCAAAATGTTTTCTTTATAAAATAGTGGAAATAACAGAGGGTAGGGGTAGGACGATAATTCCACTGATTTGCCATTGATTACTTTTATAAACAAAGACAATCTCATCATAAGTTCAATTTCTGGTCAAGAGTTAACGAAACCAAGTAAAACACCTGTGTGGAGGAGTGGGTAGGAAGAGAGGAAAACATTTCATTTCCCCAAAACACAACGGTCCAGCGATATGACCAGCTTGATCCAACTCGACAAATGAAAAGTCATAGAAACCTTTCCTTTAGGTCACTATGACTAGATTTTAATACTCCATATTTCCCCCAAAAGTTTATCTTGCCTTATGGACTACTTTTGCTCCTTTTAATTATAAAATGGCATCTATTTCTCATTTTGCCTTGCCTGCCAGGGAGCTCAGAGCTAAACTTAGTGGTAAATCATAGTCATGATTTCATGTATCTGAAAGTTGATGCGGTCTCACCTTCTTTGTAGCTATGACTGCTAATATTAATTTCTCTCTATATAAATTTGGGCATTCATGTGCTGATACTTAACATCCTTTTTGCATGTCTCTTAGAAATGAGAGTGAAATGAAGATTGGAAGAAAGGAAGACATTTAAGAGAAAGATTTTCAGCGTTGAGCATTGGAAAATTAAAAATTTTTCTTCATTAGCACTCCATTAACCAGAGTTCCCCCAACCCACACATTTTACTTAATGATATTGTTAGTACAATAATTATACTTAAGGATAAGCACTGTGAGAAAACTGAAAAATATGTTCAGGTGGGGGACAGATGGAGTGATAGAAACGGGAAGCTAGAAAGACTGAACCCAATCAGGGCGCCTGGGTTGTTCAGGCAGATGGGCGTCTGACTCTTGGTTTTGGCTCAGGTCGTGATCTCAGGGTCATGGGATCAGGCTCCACGTCAGGCTCCACACTCAGTGCAGAGTCTGCTTGAGATTCTGTCTTTCCCTCTGCCCCTCTCCCTCCCCCTGCTTGCTCTCTTTCTCTCTAAAAATAAATAAACAAATAAAATCTTTTTAAAAAACCCGAACCCAGTCAATACCTGTGACTTTTATTAAAGGTTTAAAGGAAATGCTTGTCAATATTAAGATAAAACGTTCTGCAAAGTAGAGAGAGCCTATTACATCCATCCATCTGAGAGGAGCCAAAAAGACAAAGAAAACTGACAAGTGAACTTTGGGGAAAGGTACCTGCAATGCACAGGTTCACACAAGGGCTACGCTCCTAGTTAAAGTTTTTTGAGACATTTTACCTGACAATAAGATCTTTGCATTTCCAGGTCCTTTAAAAAATGTTTCTATTTTCTCCAGGGCATCAGAAAGGAAATCCTTGGGACGTTTCACATTTCACAGGCGAAAGAGAATCCATTTCTGCTGCCATTTGGAACGGAAGCCAGTCTGGCCCCATTCTTTATCTGGGGGACCCTCCAACACCCTCCTGTCCAACAACTCCAGGATTTGATGGCAAGGAGACTGTTAGCAACAGAAAAAGGTGAGAAGAGAAAATGAACAGCTTAGCCGGTGCTTCCCTCTCCCCAGGAAGGGCTGACACCGTCACTCCGGGTACTTCGCGCATCTCCGAATGCCTGCGGTGTTGCGGCACTACTGTTCTGTTTTACCTTGGATCTCAGTTTGCAGACTTGCATCTTTCTGAAGACCAGTAACTATTTATTTATAAGCCTCAAACAGCTATTAAGTGCGTATGTGGAGGCAAGTGGAATTCCTGCTGAATGCATAAAGTAAATTGATTTGTACCTACAATTTACATTTATTTTCCGGGTATATTTGACACTAATGTTGTGACGGAACTGCCATGATGAAGATTAATTACATAAACATTTTTTGCTGACTTTGTGAGCAGCCGAGTTGATTGTTTTACTTGATTTTCTAAGCTTGGCGCCTGATGGCAAGATGGGAGACATTTCTTGGTTTTGCTCTGCACCTTCATAGATTACGTGTCCCAGACCAGTCTTCCTGAATAAGCATTCGGGGAGGGTTTTTGCTAGCTACAGTGTTCCCGCCTCCTTGATTGTGAAGGAAGACGTAGAACACCACTCAGCTCTTGGAAGTTTGCAAACATCTGGATTGAGGCAGAATTCCCCGGAACACGATAAGAATTGTGCTTCCACCGTGGGTATAAATGAGCTACATGCGCAAGAAAGGGCAATTTGTTTACTTTTTCTTGCTCGACCCATATTAGCCTAGACCCCAAGCACCTTGAGCTGGAGATGGTTACGCCCTCAGAGGCTCTGTTTTTCTCCTTTGTCAAATGGGGATAGTTATAGTACCTCCTGGCACTCGTTGGACTACTCGCATTGGCCTCCGTGGGGTACAGGCTAAAGAGGCAGTGTGGGGGCCCAACTCAAGTCATACAAAATCAGAATCATTGAGGAACTGCCTGAGTATATCCAGTTACGGTCTAGAAAGCACATTGCTTTGAGATTACAGAGAAATCCTGAGGGGTTTGCACGGATCCAGCAACTAACTAGAAAGGCCTCTAAGGGTGGGCACATCATGGTCACGGCTGTAGGACTCATCGTCCAGGCCCACGTGTGCATTCAAAGAGGGCAGATCCTTTTGCGACGGACTCGGTGTGGGAGCTCTTTGCCGAAGTTCCAAAAATCCACAGCTGTTCCACCGGAAGTCTTGTTCCTGGGAGTGAAGTTGAGTGCCCCCCCATCCCCCGATCTCTCTCGAAACCCCCATCACTACTGCGTGCAGGCCAGCGGCTAACACCTCCTAAGCACCCACAGGCCCACTGAAGCCCCGCATCTGGGCTGGCCTGTAACTGCTGTTTTCACTGCTGAAAGCTGACTCAGGCTTAATCAGCTCCTGAAGCAAGAAAGCCGAGATTTGACAAACAAAGCCTTATTATAACCTTTTTGTGCCAGGCCTAGAGAAAAACTCCCCCTTGTTTTTCCAAGTCCTGTAGTTGAGGCAGAAGAAAGTACCGTAGACTATTTTCAGAAATTTTCCTGCCTCGCTCATATCTGAACTCACTTTCCTGATGTGTGGTTGATGCATTTGTTGGAGTCCTGGAAACCGAAGACAGAAATGCTTGCACAGTGTGGGGGAAACCACAGGAATACTCCAGTACCCCGCAGTTCTTATCAGCAGGGAGCAGTTCCCACCCACGGTCCTGAGGAAGCGCGGGGAAGATCATTTATGGGGACTTGAAGACAAAGCAGCTGTGTGGAAAGACAAAGAATGGCCCATGGAGGAGCCCGGGGAAGTAAAGGCCCTGACCTGGCTCGCTCTCAGGCCTCCTTGCTCACCCTAGAAGCAAAGACAGGCAGGGGAGCCATCTAACTTCAGGACAGGGAGCAGAGAAGGATGGAGAATGCATGAGGGAGCAAATGCAAGATACCCAGCACACCTTCTTTCCATTATGGTCTTTTTCTTATTACCTGACATTCACTGGGCACTGATCATGGATGTTAACAGATACCAGAACTGTTCGGAGGCATTTTCTATACATTAGCTGGTTTACTCCTCACAGCAGAGCCATGGGATAGACACGATTATTTTAGGGATAAAAAAATCAGAGGCTCAGAGAGGTTCCACAGTCTCTCTTTGGTTTCCAAGCTCATTTCATGAATAGGATGCTAACTTTACCTATGGAGCCAACAAGCCAAATAGGCAAATTTTCGCCTGTGTTTGCAAGGAGGTGATACAACTGACCTTCTAGGTATACGCTCAGAATTTGTTGAGAGATACTTTTGTTCATCAGCGGTCATTAGGGAAGATCAAATTGAGCAGACGGTGATGCTTTGCTTTCTCTCTTTAGCCCTTACTTATTTTATTTACATGTTTATTTCTTAACCTGTAGACTTTTCTTAGAATATAATATACAGGCAGAAAAGTACTCAAATTTAAGTGCATGGCCTGATAGATTTTCACAAAGTAATTCGTTCTGTATCCAGTACCCAGACCAAGAAACAGAACATTCTCCACCCCAGGAGCCCCTGGCCCCCCTCCTAGTACCTAGACCCCCATCCCCACCACCCTGCTTTCAAATCCTCATACATCGTTCTTGTCTCTGGGTGATGGGACACCACAAGGACATGCAAATCCTTATTTTAGACTTAATGTAGATTTATTAATGATTTATTGCACTAGAGCGGGCAGCTGCAAACGGCCCGTAGACCAAGTACAGCCCACCATCTATTTTTATAGATAAATTTGTATCGGAGCACCGCCGTGCCCATTCGTTTACTTATTATCTCTGGCTACTTTCAAGCTACGGCAGCAAAGTTGAACAAACCCCAAAGAGGCCCTATGGTCCCCAAAACCAAAAACAGTGACTACATGGCCTTTTAAGAAAAACCTTCTTGCCCCTGTGCCAGAGGATAGGAACAGTACGGAAACAAACAAAAAAGGACAAAAAACACCTGGCACCTGGTATGTGTCGTGAAAATGCCTACAGACCGGAGGGGGGACTGACAGTATACAGGCAGCTATACAGAGAAATAATAAGTGATATATCATGAAAGGTGCTTAGAAAGGACGCCCAGGGTGCCATGCAGGGAACAGGAGGCCATCCTCTCGGGCCGTCACCTTCTTCAGAAAGCCTCCCTACCTTGGCATAACCCAGGTTTTGTTTTACCTGGACAGGGACAGTATGGATCCTCTGGAACTGTAACGGAATGTGCGGGTCAGCAGCCTGGGGAGGATCGTTTTCAAGCAGCCGGCATCCGAGGGGCGAGGAGAGCTCATGAGGAAGAGCGTGTCTGAGCCACTGCGCAGTCTCCCCACCCCCAACATTACTGCTCGTGTCTGCTTAATAACGGGATGTCACCTGGCCTCTTCACCTTTAACCCAGAGGCCCAGACACACTTCCTCTATATCATTATCCAGTGACCTAGGCCATCAGAAGCCTGTGGCTGTGAATTCTTTATCCCCGCGAACTTGGCTGCCATGTGCGATGCTGCCGAACATGGAGAGAAGCCCCGGGCGGGGGCAGCAGGTGCACGCTTCCAGGGAGTATGGTAGGTTTACATTTAATGTTGTTGGGAAAGGTTTTATTTCATTTTTGCCCCGGAGGAGTGTGCAAAGAGTGAACATTTGGATTTGTCTGGGAGGGAGGAAACTTGCGATGGCTTTCCACCTCTGCCAGATCCGGAATTGCGGGAGCGCAGACTTACGGGGGGATCAAGCCCGAGACGTCCGTGAGGGCGCGAGCACCGCCACAGAGCACTGCCGCTCTAGACCTGCCAGGGGCTAACTCTGGGGTTTCGTGGTATGATTCGTAGGAGAATGCTCTTTTCTTTCTTTCCTTCTTTCCTTTTAAATATTTTATTGAAGAGACGTTTATCCTTCCCAGCAGGCATTTCGGTTCCCCTGAGTTGGGTTTGTAGCTCTGAGAGGGTCATCTTTAGAGCCGGTTTCTGGAACAGACATCTTCAAACCCGGCCTCATCACAAGCTAGTAGCCCTCCGAGCTTCGCGTGTTCTCAGCACGTCTGCGGCGGCAAGAGCATGGCCTTGTTCTTCGGAGCTGCTTGCTAAAAAGAAAAACGTGTCTCTCCCTGAGCAAGGAGTCTTGGAAAGTCTGCAGCGACAAGACAGGCAGACATTTACAGCTGCAGAAATTTAATGTAGGGAAATTAGGGATTCTTTAAACCAGGATTGCAAAACAGCAAAATAAATTTCCACACACATAAGTCAAGCCCATGTGGACATCGATAATCAATCCCTGCATTTCTTTCTGCTGAGTCTGGACAAGACCTCAGACTCATTCTTAATGCTATATTTCTAGCAGCTACTATCAGAAAATAAAATACGAGCTTCAAAAGATGTAGCATTTCTGATTTAAGTAACTACTTTTTTTTAAATAAGATTTTATTTATTTATTTGAGAGAGAAAGAGTGAGAGGGATTATGAGCAGGGGGGAGGGGCAGAGGGAGAAGCTGACTCCCCGCTGAGCAGGGACCCCCCCCCCCAACGTGGGGCTCGATCCCAGGACCCTGAGATCATGACTTGAGCCAAAGGTAGACGCTTAACCGAGAGCCACCCAGGCACCCCAAGTAACTACTTTTGAGTAGACAGCATATTGTGAATAAACTGACAATAAATTCATTTTTATTATGTGCTGGAGATTGTTCTAAGGGCTTAACGTGAATTCACTTGTTTACTAGAAAGTGCGTGAGTACAGACTTTGGGTGAGTGTTGAATCACCAGTGCCCAGAAGCGTCTCTGGTACACAGTAGGTGCTTAGTAAATCCCTATTATTGAAATGAATTCTGAAAACTCCTATTATTATTCTCATGTGCCAGGTAAGGAGACTGAGGCCCAGACAGCTTAAGTAACTTTCTTAAACTATTAAGAAATAGTTTAATGATGGCTGGAGCCATGATTTAATATTGCTTTAGCATTTTGTTCATACTTTCAACCACATTGCTCTACTTCTGCTCGTAAATAATGTTTGATACCTCTGTTCTTACTGATTAATGTCCAATAAGCTGGTTATTTGGTCTCATTGCTTCTCTTTATTCTTCTTGCCTCTATCTTTTTTGATATTTTAGAGAGCTATTTGTTTCTGAAACAAAAAAAAGGGAAGAGCAGGAGTCGACATCCAAATGCCTATGGGGTTTCGACAGAAGACGTAAGTGAGGGAGGCCAGGTGGGGACCACGGGGCGGTGGGGAGTGCACACCCCCTGGGCAGCTGCTCCTTGGCTCTGGTGATGGCAGCTGCGGGGAACCCAAGCCCACACTGCCAAGTCTTCCCATTTTCAATAGAAGTAGGAAAACTGAACCCTGCCAATGAAAACGCCAAATGGAAATATCAGTCTGAAAAATCCCATATGTAAAATGTTGACAAGCAAGGCAATTTGGAAAAAAAAAAAAGAAAGAAAAAGAAAAAGAAAGAAAGAAATGAAACCTTGCAAGCCAAATAAAATTTCTCTGTGGGCTCCCTCTATCCATGGATCTGTAGTTCACAACCTGTGGGAGAAAAAAAAGTAGCAGCAGCTTTGGATAACTGATCGGGTAGTTCTGGTCAAAACAAGCAAACAAGCAAACCAACCATGACAGGACATCGATGTAACTGTTAAGATTTTAGAACAGGTGTCTCCGGGAAGTAGAATTGCGATAATGATAGCAGCTCCATACTTCAGCACAGTGCTTCATATTTTTTAATTCACTTCTGCAGATGCATTTGAACCTCCCTGACAGGTGGTTCCCTTGCTCAGTACTAAGCAGTAGGACTCAGGATCAGACCCTGATCTCCAATCTCAAGCTGGTCTTCCTGAAGCAACACAAGGCCGGAGGAGGATGGCTGACCCCCAACGTTCACGGTTCGTACAGGCCTCTGCTTTTACATCTCATATGTAATCAAAGGTAAAGGGGCGCCTGGGTGGCTCCGTTGGGTAAGTGTCTGACTCTTGATTTCAGCTCAGGTCAGGATCTCAGGGTCGTGAGATCGAGCTCCACGTTAGGCTCTACGTTGGGCGGGAGCCTGCTTCGGATTCTCTCTCTCCCTCTCCTTCTGCCCCTCCCCCCTGCCCTTGCATGTGCTCTCTCTCTCTCTTTCTCTCTCAAAAAAAAAAAAAAAAAAAGGTAAAAAATTTATCCAGAGCTCATGCCCAATTTGTGATGAATGTTTAGAGAGGAGAGAAACAGGACAATCATTTGAGGATACTTGAATGATTGCTCGAGCATGTTATTCTTGGCAGATTGAGGTTGTTCATTTCCATGCAGTCCTCCCCAAATCATCTCTAATTACAAAAGTACGTGCCTACCAAAGGCTGGATAAATAATGTAATCGTGGCCTAATCATTGTGTACATTCCTAAGCACTGAGCTAATGACTCGTCGGTTTGGGGTTTTGAGCCTTCAAGTGTAGCTCGCTGCCAGCCAGAGCTGAAATGTAGCATGTTTTGCATGCTCCACGGAAACCATTTTAAATGAGGCAGATTTGAAAATCATCACACGGAGGGAGATTTTCCTGATCGCTGGGTCTGTGTGGGCCTCTCAAATGTCAGCTCTATGCAAGAGGGGCTCTTGCCATTTGATGCCTTTCTGCCAGGTTGTGTATTTGACAGCTGTTCTGGGGTGTCTTTTCCCAGCCACTGGCCTGGCTACTGTCATAAAGCCAATTAGAGTCACAGGCAATTAATGTTATTTTCCTCAAGTGCTCCTGGAATTGCTTATGTCATGTGGCACTTCTGCCTGAAATCTGTGACCTTTGGAAATACAAGCACAAGAAAGCAAATAAGCTTGGCAGTGCATGTGCTCTGTTCCATTAAGTCACGAAGAATATGAAAACGGATCGTCGTGGCTGCATGCAGAGATGTCCGTGGAGCACTTTATGTCTCAGGGTCCTTAGAAATGAAGATCTGTGCCCACACCAGAAGCCAGCTAATCCATAAAAGGGTGGTAGGTACACCGAACAGCAATGCATTACCATATGGGCGGCAAAGTAAGAAAATTTGTGAATTGTACCATGTTCAGAATGGTTTCCCATAACTAGTGCTTTATACTAGTTTTACCACATTTTAAGAAGGCTGTTAACAAACTAGAAATGAAAGGAGAAACCCTGACATTTTAGGAAGGGTTGGAGAAAATGGGCTGTTGGAGCTAGAACGAGAAGCCTTTGGGGTAAAGATGGGGGAGATTATCCTCCAAAAGACACAGCGAACTCACCATGAGAAAGTTTGTCTTAGTCCCTGGGTTTTCTGCAGGGAATCCTTGGTGGAGAAGACCTACAGCATAGTAAATGCTTAATAAAAATGTTTTGAATGAGCAAAAAAAATGAATGGGACCAATGGAACAAGACATCTGTCAAGATGTCTTGACATGAAAGAAAGTCCATGAAAGTCCATGAGAGAAGCTATTATGTGTGATGAGTTGCTTTATGAGCTGTGCTCCCTGTTACCTGTTGAAGCCAGGGCTATAAACTGGTGGCCAATGATGGGTCACTTGCGTTAGGATGGATATCGTTTGCACTCAGTGTTTTCTTTAAGTTTGATGTTTAAACAAATGTAATTGAAATGATAGTGCCCTCTCCATCTCTCTCTCACACACACACAGTACTCTCCATTCTGCGTTATCACAAATGAATGGAGATCAGAACCTGTTGCTCCCGTTCGAGGAAGCATGTGTTCCTGGTTGTCCTCTTCCCTTATTGTTTTATTTATTTTTTATTTTATTAATTTAAATTCAATTAGCCAAGGTAGAGTACATCATTGACATTTGAAATAATGTTCAACGATGCATCAGTCACATATAACACCCAGTGCTCATCACATCACGTGCCCTCCTTAATGCCCATTGCCCAGTTTGGACCTAGCTCCATTTCACTCGTTTTTAGCTTCCTTGCCCCTGAAGGCGGCCAAGCCTGCGCCCTTGGCTTAAGCAGAGGCTGTAGCTAACCACTTGTTATGGGTGTGGTGGAGGGAGTTTCTACGCTGAGAAGGAGAATGGGCCAGGCTTGTTAATTCTGAGAGGCCTTGGTTCAGGGATGAATAACCATACCTCATTCATTGGAGTAAAGAACAGCACTGGTCTGGTTTCAGCCAACTCACAAGCACTTCCTTTGAACCCAACCAATGTGTCAGAAGGAGCACTGCCTCAGTGACAAGATTCCCAGGCCTGTGTGCGTCCAGGTTGCACTAAGTGTCCTCACAATTCCACCTCGTACCCTCCAGGGCGATTAGCTAACCTGCATCTGTGTTCCACCCTTGCCCCTCTTCTTTCTTGCTTGCATTGGTTTCATTCAGCTGAATGCACGCAGGCAACCCCCTCCCCCAACACACACACACACCCCTGCAGGGTCAAATCACAAGGTTGTATGGAATGGGGGTGGGGAAACTCATGAAAATGAGTTGTGTCACCAATTAGAGACATCAGTATTACCAAGAGCTGGAATCGAGCGGGTGTACAGGGAGCTGGGTGCAGGGGCTTGTCTGAATTTGAAGGTTGCCGTGGTTGTGCTAAATGCTAATCACTTTTCATCACACTGACTAATGGGTGTGGAATTTTTGGCTCAGGTCCTTTGCAGCGATTCCAGGCCAGCTCCTGAGAGAGCTGCGGAGTCGTGGCTCCCGCTGTGCCCCTTCCTTTTTTGCTCCCTTCAAAGAACATGAATTATTCTTAGATGCGGTCCCCTAAAATTTAGACAGTGATTCACGGAGAGGTGGAGAGGCAGCAAAAGTAAAAAAACAAACCACCTGCTTCGGAGCCAAGGTCCAGTTGTTGACAGCACACCTAATCAGGTCAAACTGGCACTAAAACGCTATATTTAAGTGCCTTCGATGTCTTACAGATGCTGCGTAACTCTATTGGAAAAGGCCAAACTGTCCTATTATTCATTGAGAAATGGGACGGACTGCAGTTTTTGGGGTGAATCTAATCTACGTTCACCTAGCAAGGGCTGAATAAACGCCAGCAAGGCCCGAGAGGCCACTTGCCTGGAGTCATGTTCTTGGTTCGGCTGGGTTGAGAGGTGTGTGTTTCCGCCATCTCTCAGGTGCCATAAGCCAGTGGCACGATGGCATCCTTGGGCCGCACATGTTTTGGTCCCAGAGTCAGTGTCCAATATGTCAGGCCATCAAGGCAGATGGCGAGCAGGACAATGTTTCTGAACTCTTGGAAAATATACCACTCGAGAGTCCAGCTAGGGAAATGCCTGAAATTGGAAAATAATGTAATAGAATATTTGATTTGCCACCAAAGACCTTAGCTGGGAAGATTGCCACATTGAAACGAGAGGACAGCTTGGCTGCCTTGGATCGTTCAGCGCTAGTTAGTAACTGTCTGTCCGTGGGCTGGGCCCTGGACTCCCAATGGAGCCCCAAAGTGCCCATTTATGCCTCCCTCCCCAAACACTACACGTCCACAAGCACACACCCCAGAGAAGGTTGGCAGCTGTACCTACAAAGTTGTAACATTAGCCTAAGAACAGAGGTCGGGGCCAGTAGTCACTGGGTATTTCCTCAGAGGGCCTGTAGGTGGCCATCAGTGTGGAAGGCAAGGTAAATGAAATGTCATTTCTGTTTAACTCAATTTGCTTTTTCTCCATGCTGCCAGCTACTGACTTGGCCTCTGAGACAAGGTTTTGGGTTTTGGGTTTTGGTTTTTTTGTTGTTGTTGTTTTGTTTCCCATGCTTCTCCAGAACCTTTCTGAACTAGAATACTTCAGTCCTTCAAGGTTTGTCTCATTGAGCTACTAACTTGAAAGTTGGATGGTTTCTTGTCTATTCATATTCTAGTTTCCAGGGCAAAGTATCCATCACCACCCCCCAATATTGTCTAAGCTTCTCATGCCCATTTCCTTGGCATGCACTCTACCTGTGGAAAGCTGCTTATTTTAAATACCTGCAAATCTCTGTTTTCTTCCTCTTTGGTTGAGGGAACATCCTTGGCAAATCTGAAGCTATGGAGACTTAATGGTCCCAGAAGGAACATTCAACCAGTAACAGATAGGAAGTCAGTAGAAAATACTTTAGCTTCTTTGCCCCTCAGTTGGGACAATTCATTAGTCTTCCCATAGTTCCCCGCTGGCGTTGAGTTCCACTTGTCCACAGTGGTACCTGATGTGAAGCACATTGTTTTATGTGCTTCTTTCCTTTCCTATCTCACTTGTTCCTCCCTTGATGTTCCCTGGTACCTCCAAAATACATTATTTACACTCGAATCCTCCTCTCAGCCTCTGCTTTAGGAGAATCCAAGCTAAGAGAGAGAGCCTCCATGCAGTAAGGACGGTATGCACATGAGATTGTGATACTGTGCGTTTGAGGGCTTACATTTGGCCTTGAGTCTTGGCTTACCAGGAAGCACACAAAAAGCAAAGAAAGCTACACAAAACTAGGTGAATAAAGATAGGAAAGAAGATTAATCTTCGTTAACATTCAAAGATGGCCAACATCTTTATGCCTGGTTAAGGTCTGTTTCCCACAGTGAAGCGTAATTCCCAAAGAGGACAAGGGGCCATAATTGTTTTTGTTCACCAGTGTGTCCCCATGAGGTAGACACATATTAATATTATGTAGAATTCTCATAATAGTAGAATAGTTTGTATGTATTAACTGGTCGATTTGTGCAGAGAAGCTCCAACCCTTTTGATGGCATAGCTCCGTTGGTTAATGTCGCCCTTTCAATGGGGTTGGGGTAGAATGAGTGCTCCGACTGCTGTCCTGATGGGTGAACAGAGGACCAGTGGGATCAAAGAAGGGGGAAACTGACTCTTCCTGGAGTTCTAGTCTTTCATCTAGGTCTCAAATATTAGTAGGAGTCCATTAGTTAGAAAAGGGGAATGAGGTAAAGGCTGATAATTATTTACTCATTCCACAAGTATCTAATTTAGTCTTAGCTATGCGGTAGGAATTCTGCTTGTAATGGAATAGCAGTGAACAAGACAGATCCTGTTTTCTCAGAATTTTCATTGAAGCTCTATCCACAGTCCCTTCAGTGTGGACTTGTACCAACTGTCCTGGTGTAGACAGCAAAGAAATAAAGAAATATATAAAACAAATAATTAAAGAACATGAGAAATGCATTGTAACAGAGTCATGATTCTCACACTTTGATGGGCACTCACATCATGTGGGGATCTTATCTAAGTGCAGATCCTGGATCAGGTCTGGAGGGGGCCTGAGAGTCAACAGTTCTAACCAGCATCCAGATGATACTGCTGCTGCTGCTGGCCTTCAGACTACACTTTGGGTAGCATGGTGATAGCCCACAGCCTGCTGGTCCTCAACCCCACCCTCACATTGGAGTTCTTTGAGGAAGTTTAAAAAATGCCTCATGTCACTCCAGCAATTTTCATTTAATTTTACCAAGGAGGGGGCGTGGATATTGAGAATTTTGTTTAAATAGCTTTATTGAGGGGTAATTTATATATCATAAAATGCATCCATTTTATTCTAATTTTAAGTATAATGAAATGATTTCTAGTATGTCTACAGTTTCGCCACCATCACCACAATCCCGTTTTAGAACACTTTCCATCATGCCAAAACATCCGGTGTATTCATTGGCCGTCAGTCCTTGTTCCCACCCTCTGCCCCTAGGCAACCACTTCTACTTTCTTTCTCTATAGATGTGTCTTCTCTGGACATTTCATATAAATTACATCATTCAATATATAGTCTTTTGTGCCTGGCCTTCTTCAGTTAGCATAATGTTTTTGAGGCTCGTCTATGGTGTACATGCATCAGTACTTCGTTCTTTTTTATTGACTAATTGGTTCTATTGTATGGAACTATTGTATGTTGTCTATCCGTTTACCAGTTGACATTAAAATTATCTCCAATTTTTAGCAAATAGTGTTTTTTTTTTTTAATATTCACTTACAAGTCTCTACATGGACATATATTTTCATTTCTTCAGGCACATCTAAGGGTTCATTTGCTAGATCATTTGGCAACTCTATGTTTAGCTTTTTAAGGAACTATCAAATTTTAGAGGAGGAAAATTTTTTCTTTACCCTTTTAGGTTATTTGGCAGGTCTATTAATTAAATTGACATAAGACAGATTAACAGGAGGAAATCAAATTAAATTACATGCATATGGGAGCACCATAAGAGCATGAGACCCACAGACAGTTAGGTGTTGGGGCTTATAAACACCCTGAGCTAAGGAGAAGGGGGTGGGGGTCTGGAACTTCAAAAGGGAGGAAGACAGTTTACAGGAAGATAGGAAGAGCAGGTGTTTGATAAACAAATATTTGTCATGCCCTGCAGAGACAGTGGGACATAGGAATTTGATCTCCAGGCCCAGTTTACCACACCCAGCCCATCCTCCTTGTAGTTACTCTGGTGATAGCTATTTTCCTGGACAAGACCCTGTATTGAAATTCTTTTACGCAGTGAAGGGGGAGGTAAAATGTTCTTCCTGAGTCTTTCCGGCCTTGACAAATTTCAGCTCAAAGTAATCCACATGCCATATTATGAGGAAGCTCATTCTGAACCCCTTAAAAATTGTTTTCCAAAGTGTCTGCACTATTTTACAATCCCACCAGCCATCTCTAAAGCTTCTGGTTTCTTTACATCCCCACCAACACTTGTTGTCTCTGGGATTATGGCCATTATTGTGGGCGTGAAGTGGTATCACATTGTGGTTTTGATTTGCATTTTCCCAATGCCTAATGATGTTGAACATCTTTTCAAAGTGCTTGTTAGACATTTATGTATCTTATCTGGTGAAATGTCTATTCCTATCTTTTGCCCATTTTTAACTGGGCTGTTTATCATCTTCTTACTAAGTTATAAGAAGTCTTTTATGTATCTTAGACATAAATCCTATATCAGATATATGCTTCTGGAAATCCTTCTTCCCAGTCTGTGGCTTGTCTTTTCATTTTTCTTAATAATATCTTTTGAAGTACAAAATCTTTCAATTTTAATGAAGTCCAGTTTGTAATTTTTTTTTTATAAATTATGCTTTTGGTGTCATATCTAAAAACTCTTTGCCTAACCCAAGATCGCAAAAATTTTCTTCTTAAAGTTCTTTAGTCCTCTTGCATTTAAGTTTGTGATCCATTTGAGTTAATTTTTGTGTGTGGTGTGAGGTAAGGCTCTAAATTCATCTTTTTTGCATGTAGATACTCACTTATCCCAGCAAGATTTGTTGAAAAAATTTTCTTCCCCCGTTGGCTTATCTTTCTACCTTTGTCTAAAATCAGTTGAGCCTACATGTCACAGTTTACTTCTGCACTGTCAATTCTGTTCCCCCTCTCTCCCTCTCCCTCTTTCTCTCTCTCTGTGTATATGTGTGTGTGTGTGTGTGTGTGTGTGTGTGTGTGTGTATGAGTGTATATTTATGCTCAGAGACACACTTTTACACTGTCTTGGGACTTTATTGTAATTTGGATTTTTAAAAGGTCCCTAGGTAACTCTAATGGCCAGGAAAGTTTAGGAATCACTTTAATAAAGAATAATTTGAGGGATGGGGTGAGGAGGCCACTTTTGATAAGGTGATCAGAGGAAGGCCTTTTATTCATAGATGAGGGGAAAAAAAAAACAACAGCTATGAGAGGGTTTGGGGAAGAGTACCTATGAGCCATGATCCAGGAGGTGCTTTGTCAGGCCAGTTATGTTTGCAGTCTGGCTAAGGGAAGTTGGGCAGCCATTCTCACGCAGGAGGCCCTGGCCCTTGTAGCCTTAAGTGTCCCACTGGACACAATCAGTCAACATTTCATTCCTCCATTGATTTTCAAATTGAGGTGGGTGTAGCCTCCTTTCCTTACTCAAGGGTATACCACAGGCTGAGCCAGGCATTCATTCCCTCATTCATTCATTTAATAAATATTTATGGAATGTCTTCTGTATACAGGGTTGTATACTAAGACCTAGGGATATAATGATGAATGAAACAAAGTCTTTCCTTCATAGACTTGACAGGGCACCTCCCTAGTGCATCAGTTACACACACACACAGACACACACACACACAGCTGTAAGATTTAAATGCAGTGGTGCCAGTGGAAGAAATTAACACACACCCTCTATATAACTGTTGGGCTCCTTTATTACCTTTAAAGAGACTGAACTAGATACTGATGCTCTCAGAAGGATCGAGACAACTAATGAATCATCGAGCCTTACATTGGAAACCGGGGATGTACTGTATGGTGACTAACATAATAAAATAAAAAATCATTATAAATTAAAAAAAAAAAAAAAAGAAGGATCGAGATAATGGCATGCTAGTGCCAACATCCATCTTCTGACTCCTTCGTAAGTACCTACATCCTAGTTATCAATTTATTTTCTCTCAGCTCCAGATCCTCCTTTTTTTTTTTTTTTTTTTTTTTTTTTTGCCCTGCTTTGACTTTGACTTACCCGTGCTGGACCCTTTGCTGGCCGACAGAATGTTAGTTCTTGCCAAGAGGGCACTGGAATGATCCTGCAAGGCTCCAGAGGCAGGAAGATGTTTCCCTTCAGGGTTCAGTGTCCTGTTCAGTATTCAGTGTGGAGGCTGAGTCATCTGGAGGTGCCAGCTCCAACGGTGCCCTCGGGCCATGCTCTCACCACTGCTGGCCCAAATGTGACACTGGCAGGCCACTCCTAGAGACCAGTGCAAGGCTCTTTGCCAGAAGTTAGCTCCGTGCTCTGTGGTATTTGTGCCCTCTTCGGAGGTCTGAACCCTGCCTTGCAGGGAGAGACTTGGGTCCTTTGTTTCTCAAGCTCATTCTTCAGCCTAGAGGGAGGACCTGTTCTTTCACTGGTGGTTTCTGCTCCGCGTAGAATCTCTTTTACCCTTTTTCATAGTCAACGCCGTGTTCTAGCTTGCAATTCTTTATATTAAAATATCCTTGTTCAATTAGCCAGTGACGTTTCTGTCTTCCCACTGGTCCCTGATTGAGTCAGCCCAGGGTTATGAAAACAGATCAGTCTCATTTGGGCTCAAGCAGAGAGATCTATTGCACGGCTCCTTCCAAATGGGAAAATAAATAAATAAATAAGCGGGGGGGCGGGGTCGGGTAGATTGGTTCACTTTCTGAAACCCCCAACTAATCTCACAGCCCCATGTCATACAAGGAGCCCATGACCGATCAACATCTCCCCAGGCTTTGCACCGCTAACACCCAGTGGCAGTCATGGTTAAAAATTGATGCTCCCATTCCAAAGAGCTGATTTCATTTTTCTCCCAGCTCAGGTTTGCTTCAAGGTTGAGAAAATTGTTGGGATGGATAAGAAGAGATCCAAAGCCGCATCTTAGCCCCTGGGCTTTGTACACAGAAAAGTGTTCATGACAAAGTTAGTAACATGGTGGTACTGCTTGCCCCAGGGCTGCTCCTCATAGCTGGTGATGGAAAAGGGACAGTTTGCAGGTACCCAGCCTTTTAAATGTGTACATCTTTCCTTCTTGCCTATTTGTAAAGGAAGCAATACTCCACAGTGGTTAAACACGCAGTTGCAAGAGTGTGGGTTTCCTAGTTAAATCCTGGCTTAGCCACTTTCTGTGTGATCTTGGCCAAATTACTAAACAAGCCTCAGTTTCCTCATCTGTAAAATGGCGACAATGTAGTACCTATATCATGAAAGTTTGTTGTGAGGATGGAATGAGTTAATACATATGAAGCGCTTAGATGAGTACCTAGCACGTTGTCTGGGCTTTTTAGCCGCCATGACAATGATGACAGCGGTGAATGGGTAAGTGCTAGAAGAGAGAAGGAGGAATACAACAAGAAGAAATGCCATGAACACTTATTAAATGTTGTGTTCTGTGTATTTACACGCCAGAGCTCCTTTAATCCTCTCTTATAAGACTTCCCATTTTACAGATGAGGAAGCTGAGGTGTAGACAGATAAGCCCCACATCATAGCTAGCCACTGGCAGAACCCAGATTTTTTCAACATGTCTACTCCTACTAGGTAGTTGTCATGCTTCCACATCACAATCTTCCTCTCTTCCCTGCTATCTTCCCAGCTGTAGGTCCCACTAAGCTCTTGCCCGTTCTCTGCACCGAAGCTATAGCGGGCCCCTGTCAGTCCCTGATCATGCTCAGTGCTACCTCAGGACCTTGGTCCATGCTGATTCCTCTGTCTGGGAAGTTCCTTTTCCACCTCTTTACCTAAGTAGCTTCTCATCAAATCCTTCCCCAGACAGGCTATTCGTGATGACGTAGTTAGCTCACAAAGCTAGAGTGCCTGCGTCCCAGTCCAGGTGCCCTAGTGTGGACTGGTGTGCCTGACAGAAGGCAGGGCTTCTCCTACTTCTTACAAGTTTACCTGTGACGCTGTGAGTCCACGGGGCTTATACACTGGAGCCACAGCCTTTTACTTATTCACAAGGTTCCAAATGGCCTGGCAGTGATCACACCTCCTTGCCTAGGTCCACTCCTGGTTATAACGTCTTACAATATCACGGACCTTGCCTTTAGAGTATTTGCCACTGTTCTAATTTTTCCAACTTTTTATTTTTTAAAAATTCAAGCACATAGAAAAATTGAGGGAATAATACATGCTACTGACATTAACTACCTAGACTCAATGATTGTTAACATTTATAATCTGTTTTACTATCCGTATACCTCTTTATCTTTCATTAATATTTTATCAGAGTATAACATATACAGAAAAAGTCGTGAACTCCAAGTGTACAGCCTGGTAAAGGTTCACAAAGTGAGTGCAGCTGACCCTCCTCTGGATGTATCCTCTGCACAGGAAGGGAATCACCATACAGGCTGGGCATCCACACTCGTTGGTGCAAGATTCCCTTACGGTCTGGGGGTGGAGCCATGCTGGGGGCTTCATTAGTTCTCCTGTTCCAAGCCCCACAGATGTTACTGGTAGGCCTGTTCCTTGAGCTCTCAACATTTAGGGGGCATGTATTTATTCTCTTATTCATTCTTTCATCCATTCAGCAAGTATTTGTTGTATACTAACGGTGCCAGAGGCTGGGGCCCAGGTAAGTGACACAGCAGACAGCTCTCAGCATTATGGGCGGAGCTGAGGTGTGAATTGTGCAATCTGGCTTCAGATCCATGTTTGCCCACCATGCTATTATCATAGACAATTGAACCATGGACAGTGTGAAATATGGAAAACAATGCATTGTTTATTCTCTTTTCTCTTTGTTTATCTCCATCCCTTTCCCAAACTAATTGTGAACTAGTAGAGGGACTAGGCATGTACATAGGGAAACCCCCATACAGAACAACATTCAGGTCAGATGCTGGTGGGCACCCACATGAAAAGAACCACCAGAAGCCGGAAGTTGGGGCAGGGAGGCCAGAGGATCCAGATGGAGGGGGCTTAGAGAGCTTGAAAGGAGGTAGGGATATAAGGAGCAGCAGGGAAAAGCAAGAAGCTGCTCAGCAGAGACGGCGCATCCGCACTTCCAGGTGGCCCGGTGCGCACTGAGTGATGCCTCTTTTGAAATCTGACTCATGCTCCACGCAGCAGATAGAAGACAGGTTGGCCTCCACTTCTGTTCTCTGGGATGGTTGCAGAGCCCTGCATGCCCCCTCTCTCCCCTGCTTGTTCAGCCTCTGTAAGTTCCAAATAAGGGATTGCTTCCAGCGTTTCCTTACAGAGGAAGTTAGGAAAGAAAAATTGCCATTCCCTGGGCTTTCAGCCATTGGCTTCTACCATAGCCCTCGTACACCCCTACGACTCAGCATATATCCGGAACCTATCAGGAGCTGCAGCCTGGTCGGCGGCCCTTTGGAATAAATATGTCACCACTCTGTGAGTGGGTTCCCTTTTTCCAGCTCTGCAGCCCAAAAGAGGAGGTGAATAGAGAGGAGACTCTAGAGGTGAATATAAAGGAGGTGAACCTTGATTCAACTTTTCATGCTAAAGAACAAGGCATTGTAACCTCAAGAAGATCCTTTTAAATAGGAAAACGGGCAACGAAACTGTTTTTCCTTCCAGCAACCATTAGGGAACTTTTTGAAAGTTCACATTCTACCATTTCACTTTACAAAAGACCTACATCAGTACTTGTTTTGGCTAACTGAAAGCAATCCAAAGAGGATTTGGGCCTTTAGGAAAAATGGTGAAAAGCAAAAATAGCGTTCAGCATTTGTTTTACAGTGAGCTGTCATGGAGCCAGCGCTCGCCCCACACGCAGAGAGCGGCCCCACCAAGCTCCTTTCCCCAGGAACTCCCCTCGGCACCTCAGCATCAAGCTGCCAAGCTTTGAATTGCGTCTGTGAGCATCTGTGCTTTATCTGGATTTATTCTGTGCACCCGTTAGCAAGATATGTCCTCAGGTAACAGAAAAGCCTGAGTTTATTGTTTGAGTCCGGGAATGCTCAGAAATGTTTCCATATAAATTAACGGTAATTGCTTCTTTGCTTTACTCCCTTTCTGCTTATGAAAGTTTTCATGAGAACATCCTACTTCCAGACAGCAGGGGAAACCTGTCCTTAGAATTATTTCCTCCAGTTCTAGCTATGAGTCAAAAATATTTTTATCTGGAAAAAAATTTTTATCTGGGTCCATTTGATTGGTCCAGAAGACCTCACAGTCTACATCTCTTGCCCAGTCCCATGTGTTAATAGAAAAGGGACTCTCTGAGAACAAAAAATTAGAAAGGAACAAAATGCTTAAAAGTATACTAAATTTCAACCATCCCTGATCACTTCCTTCCAGTAAATAGACATAATTTCTCATTGAGTATATGCTTTCAAGTCTTCCTATTTAATTTTTCTACATGAGCCAGCAGCAGAAGCGGTGGGTGTCCCACACGTATCCACGTGCTTTTCACACTTCACCATGTACCTCCAGACCTTCCAACTCCCTGTACCTGCATTGCTTCCCCTGAGGGATTTCTCTGGTCACCGAAGCAGGGTGGTCACTACACAGCAGGCTGGAAACACGCCCTCCCTCCCAGCAACCCTCAACCAGTTTCTGGTGGGAGTTGGTGATGAATACCCCAGCTCTGCGCCCTCACAGGGGGGATGGCTCTGAGACACATGGCCTAAGCTAATTCCCAGAGTTCCCCAGAGGTATTAAGCCTCACTTCCCCATGGCAGTCACAGGTTGATAACACACCCTTCCTTCCCTCCTCCGCTACTGGTGGTTCCTGAAATCACTTCCCAAGGGAACTGCTCCCACTCAGAACTTTGTCTCAGAGTCTAGCTCTGGAGACCCCAAACCTGGAACCTTGATTCAACTTTTTATGCTAAAAAACAAGGCATTGCAACTTCAAGAAGGTCCTTTTAAATAGGAAAACAGTCAATGAAACTGTTTTTCCTTCCAGCAACTGTTAGGGAATTCTGCTTGCTTCAATTCAGGGCTAATTACCCATAAATTTGTTTAAATTGTCACCAAGTCAAGCGCCTTTCAGTTTTAAGTAATATAAACCCACCTAAGCTAGATTAAGTTTTTGAAAGGAGGGGTGAGGGCCTAGCACGAGGACACTGAAGTGTCTCTCAAGGCCAGGAAAGCACTTTAGGCCGAGAGAGGAACTGGAACCAGGAAGTGGACAGCCATCTTGCTCTTCTGGAGCCCCCAGTTCTCTTCTTTTTACTCCATTTTGTACATCTGCTTCTTCTCTCTCTGTTGAGTGGCTTTTCCCACCACTCTGTATGAATGAATAACATGGTCACATGATAACCTTTGAGTTTTTCAATCTTCTCTTCTAACGTAGAGCCAATTCAGAACTTCAGGGGGAGAGCCCTGATTGGCCCACCTTGTGTCGGATGTCTTTCCCGATCCAATCCATAGTGGTAGGAGGGTTAGGGGAGGGGTCTCTTTACCACCCGCCTACTGGACTACATACCTCTGGGGAAGTCAAAGAAGAGGGCTGAGGCCGGGGGACACCCCCAAAGAGTTGGGAGTTACATAAGTTTGGAAGCAGAGAAGAGTAAGAAATTTTTTTTCTTTTTATTATAAAACTTTTAGTTCTCTTCATTTGGGCATGACCTGTTTGAACATTTTACAAATGCTACCTAATTCCAAAAGGGCAATTTCTGTATATACCATGCAGTGCAAAAATGCCCCGGCTTGTTAATACCAAGCCAATGATCACTGAGCTAACCAGTGTTCTTTATAGCCATTGAGCTGGAAAACAAAACAAAACAAAACATGTTTCCTAAAGTGCTTTTATCTGGGGAAAGAAGCAAAAATGTGGGGTTTATCTGTTGCCTATTATTGGACCCCCAAACATTCTATTTCCAATGTCCAGTGCCTGTGTAGAGAAGGTAGGAATGCTGTCCCACTTTGGATGACCATGGGAGTTAAATTAATAGTATGTATTATTTTTTTACTTGAACCTAGGGTGAGTACCACCTCTGCTACTTTCTAGCTATTTAACCTCTGAAAACCTCAGATACCTCATTGTAAAATATAGACATAAATTGATAAAGTATTAATTGAAAAAGGCCTGGTGCATTGGGAGGGAGGATATAAAATGGGCACAGTGAGTGTTAACTACCGACGTTGTTGTTGTTACTAATTCACGATCCATGGGCCATTTCTCACTAAGATATAATCAGTGCAAACACAGATGGGAGTAAGTGAAGGGGTTAAAATAACGAATTCTAGATTTTCAGCATCTAGGCAGTTTCTAGTTCCAACATTTATTAGCTGTGTGTCAACCTCTCTCTGCCTCAGTTTTCTGAACTGTAAAATGGGAATCAGTCGTCACGGTAATGATCTCTTTAGTTAGGATTAGACGGGAAGAGTTGATGACAATGCCCGATGCAAAGGCAGTAGGACTCGATACACGAGAGCCAGCATTGATGTGACTATGAACGGTATTCACAGCTGTGGGCCGTCTGCTTGTTGGAGGTCTGCTCTCTGGGCTGCAGGTGAGATGGTGGTCTTTATAGAAATGCATATATTTGCTCTTAATTCACATGTGAAGTGTTGCTAGCCCTCTCTAGGTTAAAAGGATATCCCAGTAGAATTAGATAAATATCCCAGTTATTAGTAGTGAAAGCTTAGTGTCAAAAATCATTTTTCCTCCTCAAGGCAAAAATAAGCCTGCTCTGAATATGAGGCCACTGGGCATAGGCCAAATTTGCTACTTCAGTGTGAAATATTCCAGGTGAACAGATTCATGAATATATATTTCAGCCCAAGTTTACTGGTAAGATGTAGTATGAGAATCACTCATCTAGAGACTTCTGTGCTCCTGCATTAGGCAACACATAACTTTAATTACTAGCCCGTCTGCCTTTTGAATTGAATTCACGTTTTTTTTTTTGTGATTCTGAGAAACTGCTGTCCTTCGTGGCAAACTCTTAAATTCATTGCAGTCATCATACTTGCAGTCCTGACTGTGAGGGCAGGGTCCTGGGCAGGACAACGTACAGTTTCCAGGATATCAGCAGTCTCAGTGATTCTGACGCTCACTCGGGCTGAAGAACCCCAGTGTTAATGGACAATGGGTTGAATCCTGGAGTCAGTCCACTACGTTTTGAATCCCAACGCTATCATTCCTTAGTTCTGTGAACACCAAGCCTTTGTCCCTTCATTTATAAAACAAGGGCACAAACAATTCCTCTTCATCAGGTTATTGTGACATTTACTTTTATTTTTTTTTAAAGATTTATGTATTTAGAGAGACTGAGAGAGAAGGTGTGCATGCACATGGCAGGGGGAGGGGCAGAAGGAAAGAATCTTCAGACTCCCCACTGAGCACAGAGCCAGATGCAGGGCTCAATCCCATGACCAGTGAGATCGTGACCTGAGCCTAAACCAGAGTCAGATGTCCAACCAACTGAGCCATCCAGGCGCCCCAAGATTGTTGTGACATTTAAATGAGATAATCAATGTAAAACACTTAAAATAGTATCTGGGACATAATCAGTACTCAAAAGCGTCATTTAGAATGACGGATAATCCCATTTACAAATGAGGATACAGGATCAGAGGATGAGTGGGGCAAGAAGCTTCTGTTGACTGAAGTAAAATTTAAGTTAGGGTTCATGACGCCACAGTGCTTACCGCACTCGGAAAATTGCTCAGGCCACATCAGGAAAGGTGGAGAGGGAGACATAGCCCCAGAAGATTGACTAAATTCAGTTTTCAAGTGTTTTCTAAGTGATTTAATTCAGTGAAAACAACTGTTGGCTTGGGAACCTGTCCAAAGATGAGTCTGGCTGAAAGTGTTGCTTCTTACGTAATTATTCTCCCCACCAGCCTTTGCTCAGTGAACCCCTCCAGAGAGCCACAGCGCACTGGGAGTCTGAGGGCAATAAAGAGTCCAGGTGCTCAGTTCATACAGCAATATAATTTTTAAAGTTTCCTCTATAACCTTTGAAAAATCTTAGAAAAACCGGTGAGGATCCAGAAAGACAAGCAAAAGATGGAAGTGATTAGGGACTCTTTCCTGTCTCCTCGAGCTGCCTTGAGAATTAAATGAGATAATGTATCCAGACTGTTTCTAAGTACAGTGGCTGGCAATTAGTAAGTAGTCAGTAAGTGGTGACCGTAAGGAAAGCAGTTCAAATCATCCCGAGAAAAATATCTTTGTCTACTCTTAGTCTACTCTTGTCTGCTTGGCTGATAAAATTCTTTTCAAGAGGCAAGGTCAGCACATATTGTGTGATATTGGGGCACATCCCTGGTGCCAGTCCCCACCTTTGGATGAAAGTCAGACTGCCATTAACTCGGGTGCTGACCGTGGGGGTATTAAAAGGGTCGGGGCACTCAGCTTCGTGGTGGGAATCCTGAGATTTTAGTGGATTTATTCAAATAAAACACGTGGCTACAGAGGCTGTAAGCAATTCAGCAGCTTTCGTCTTTCTAAGTAACTAAATCCACATTTGACGAGGCATCTCCTTCAGTGCAGTTTCTGCTGTCTACACTGCGGTTAGGAGTTTTTCTCTAGAGCTCTCTAGGCAAGCCAGTGTCTGGGTTTTACAGGGGGGAGGGGATCTCTCAGACCTGCGTTCAAGTCCTTTCTGCAACTTACCAGCTGGGCGCCCTGCAGCATGCTGCTTGACCTCCCCCTCTTAATTTTCTTGTCGGGAAAATGAAGATCTTGATAAGGATCCCTACCTCAGGGTTGTCAGAAATAATAGAATGAGGGATAAGAGACTTCTCACAGCGGCTGCCTCCCTGTAAACACTTTGTAAAGGACAGCCGTTGTTACTATTTTGATTGGTATTGCTATTTCTGCTCCTGTTACCGTTATGATTTAGATTTTCTTACAGATGAGGAAATGGGCAAATTGGGGATAAGAAAATCCACCATTGACAGTTACTGTGAGCAGTAATATAGATGGGCAGTGCGTTGAGCTCCTTAAATGAACATTTATCATAAACAATAGCTAATACGACCTTCTCGTTGGTACCATTTGCTTTTTACATATTTGACCAGCAAACGAGGACAGAGCCTGTCTCTAGGTTGAAATACAAGGATCAGGTGGAAAACTCCCACCGTCAGGGCACCCGTGAGTAGTAATGGCTGTTGGCTGAGCCAGAACATTAAGTTTTTCAGGGCATGAAGTTATCTTTGTCTTCTAGCTTAGTTTGACGGATTGTTTTAGAGGGGCTGGTATTGTCATACTGGAAAAAAAAAAGTCATCAAAGTGTACTAAGAAAAGGATATTTGGGGCAGGTTCGAACACGAGGAATGGCTCCCCCAAATAACCCCTGCTGTGCAGCTACTCCTTATCAGTCCTGCCAGGAGCACCATGAATCACCTGTAAATTGACTATTATGTCATTATCGGGCATCAGATGACAAATGATCTGCGCAGCCTCGTGGATTCCAGGGAGATCGTTTTCTGGCTCATGTCAGCTTAAACAAAAGTACTTAGGAGCAGTGCTGAATTGACGCCCACCTTTTGAATCTTCTCCCTCATCTTTTCTTTTCTTTTTTTTTAATGCAATACACAGAGTTAGGGAAAGTTAGTTCCTGCGTCCTGGCATAATGGCGGTGGGTGAAAATGTGCCCGGTTCAGAGATGCTGTCATTGTTTTAGACTCTGAAACTGCGTGCGGGGAGGTAAGAGCTTCACCTGCCCAGGAATGCATACTTTTGCAGGTATCTGATGGGGACAACCAAGGAGTAAGAACAATGCAGAGCTGAGTAGCCAGGGGCCCATCTGGGGCCATAAAGTATGATCATGGCAGATTTCAAGAGTGATTCTCTCGTGAGAGGCAGTCAGTCCATGTAATCCTGAGTCGGTGGGGAGTAAACAGTTATTCAGGTGTGGTGCTACGTACCCTTTATGAATTATGCATCTTAAACAAACTTACATGATCCTGAGCACTCAAGTGGAAGCCTTTTAGCCAGAAGAAGGCCCCGTGAGAGCCCCGTTACGGATCTCTGCGATTTTTTCTTTTTTTTTTTTTTTTTAAGATTTTATTTATTTATTTGACACAGAGAGGCAGAGAGAACACACAAGCAGGGGGAGCAGGAGGGGTGGGAGAGAAGCAGGCTCCCCACTGAGCAAGGAGCCTAATGTGGGACTCAATCCCAGGATGCTGGGATTGTGACCTGAGCCAAAGGCAGATGCTTAACCAACTGAGCCACCCAGCTGCCCCATAACCAATGTTCTTTATAGCCACTGGCTTTTTAAATGTTGTATTTCATCACTCACATCAAGCGGAATATTGGCTGACTCAGATCTTGGTTGCAATCCACTGCCATTCTTACACAGATGGCTATCTTATAGCTTTTTTCATCATGGAGCTTTCAAAACACTGCTGCCCTTGAGATGGAAATTACCAGGTTCACCCCTTTCTTGTTCTAGGGGCTACGAGCAGGGCTTGGCCATGCCCTGTGGGCTACTGAGTGCCAGTGGTGCCCTAAGACATAGCTTCCAAAGACAACAGGGCAGTGAAAGAATGGGAAATTCCATATTGTTCTAGACAAGGACAGTGGTAGAGAGAAACAACAGGAAGGAAGAATTGTATTTGGAGAACAGTAAATTCCCCCCCAGAGATACATAACTCGTTCATGTCAAGAGCTGCTCACCACAACACAGGACCATGGGTTTCAGTGATGGAGAAACCCAAGTGTGATGAGGAATGCACAGGACCAGGAATCAAGATGCATGGACCTAGAACACTGTCACTTGCTTGAAAAGCAGAAGCTAGAGCTTCCCACACCTGTCTTTGAGCAGCTGATGAGCCTCAGCCCCTCTGATTGCACGTCTAGAGCATGAAGCGTAGCTAGCCTGGACATTGACAGTGCATGAGACCCTGTAGGCCGTCTTGATGGCCAGAGTGACAGGAGCAATGACTGTTCTGCTGTGATCATCATGAAAGCAAAGCCTCCCCTGCACCCACTCCCCTGGAGTCACCCAGTTGGTCATGTTCATTGTGTAATTTAAGTCTCTGTAAGTCTGTCCTTCCTGTATGAGTAAAACCAGTTAGTTGCATCTTTCCTTGGAAGAAAAATTTTGTCACCTCCTCTCATGCACCATATTTAAGGGAGTGTTGCTAACAGTTATGCTTCATTAGAAAAGTAAATCCAGGGTGCCTGGGTGGCTCAGTCGGTTGAGTGTCTGACTCTTGGTTTTGGTTTAGGTCATGATCTCGCAGTTGTGAGATCGAGCTCCAGGTTGGGCTCCATACTCCGCAGGGAGTCTGCTTGGGATTCTCTCTCTCCCTCTCTCTCTACCCCTCCCCCCTGCTTGTGTACTCTCTCTCTCTCTAATAAATAAATATACCTTTAAAAATAATAAAAATAAATCCACTTTTTGTTTTCATTTTAGCCCCTGACACTCTGTGACAGTAATGATAAGAATCCTTTTCCATGACTTCGAAAGTGCTGATGAAGTGATTCAGGCTGGATCAGGCATTTAGAGTGGCACAGTCTGGACTGGAGACTCAAAAGTCCACATGTGAAGCTGAAGGATTTTTGGTCCTCACCATCTGACCTTGATTTTGGAAAGTTAGGGTCCGACATGAAACTGGAATCCACTGACCAGAAGTAAAGGAAATCACTTATTTGAGAATGTGGGCATTTTAGAAGATTTAACATATAGGCATCTGGTACAGAAAGTGACGTTTTCAAATCCTTGTCACTGTGAAGTACAAAGCAGTAAAAGAGCGCTAATCTTGATGGTAGAAAACCTGACTTCAAATTTTCTCATTCCTTCTCTCCATGGCTGATATTGCATAAGTTTTTATGAGCGTGCTCTTCAGCTTCTCTGGCCCTCAGTTTTGCAGACTGTGGGGAATTAGACCAAATTATTTTTCTCTAATGTTGCTTCCAGCTTTAAGGCTTCTTTCCGAATGTATCTCATGAATACATACAGAAATAGGTGAATGTATCTGTTCGATATGAGGACATACTCTATACCAGCTCTGGGAGACGGCATGCTGATGCGGGCAGACTCGCCCACGACACTACTGCGGAACTTACACTTAGAAATATTAGTGACATCCTATGATTTAAACCTTCCAGAAAGCCGAGTTTCAAAGGTTAAGAGAGAATTATAGTTTCCGTTCAGCTAGGCAAATACATATTTAATTGTTAACATATACTCCAACAAAAATGTCCCAATTGGGTGATTTTTTTTTAAAGTACAAAGAATAAAGGACTTCAGTTTGACCCTTGGCAACCCCCCTCAATCATTCCTTTGATCAGAATTCTCCCAGAGGGAGTCTGTCATCTTCCCAGAATGTCTTCCTTGGCTCGAACCTATCTGCATGGCGATGAAGCGAGGGCCTCCTGTCAGATAGTCAGCTTTGGAGAGCGTGTTTAAATTATTAAATTATTAATTATCTCTGTGCCAGCCTGCCCGTTCCCAACCGCATTATCCTTTTCAGTGTTTTAACTGCCTTTTCTTTTGGTTCTTTGGGGGAAATATGTGCCAAAGCAGAGCTTGCCCACTGCTTGCAAATTAAACAATGGACAGTTGTTTCTGGCCCACCCTGTATTTCCATTCATTGAAGAAGGATAAAATTGTTAAGAAACTCTGTCTTTCTCTCTTGACGGAGAACGGCCATGGACTCAAACATGTATTTCCCACCCTAGTCTGTGTTCTCTCTGCAGGATTCTAATTTTGATTTTTTTTTTTTTTTCAGAAACAAGGACATATGTCTGGTCTATTCATCATATATCCTCTGAATAGCAAAACACGTGTCTCTAATTTAAGGTGATCTCGACTGTCTTATCTGTAAGATTGCCAACCTCACATTTGTATTCATGTTGTAATAACTTGCTTTTATTATTATGTGTGCATTTGTGCAGCACAGGAGAACTCTCTACTAAAGTAAGTAGTTGAGCAAATGTGGTGGTTTACAGCCGTACGAAACATCCGAGGCATAAGTTAGACCATAATGTGATTGTGTAGTTCTTTGAAAGGCTTCCGTGCAAAGCAAAATCCGTGCATGGCAAGTTATTTCGGTGCAGGATAAAACTTGTTTCCAGTTCTCTAATCCATTTTGAAAAGGAACAAAAATGGAAACATGCTCAAAAACTCTCTGGTCAATTGTAAAATTAAATGAAAATGTAGAAACTGAGTTAATGTCTTCTGGTTAAAAAATAAATCCTTTTGGAAAAGGAAAATCCTCTACCACAATGTGGTGTTGCTAGGTACCGTTTTTCCCCACCAAATTCATGCAGTTGACAATTTCGAACTATCGATGAGGTGAAATAAAGTAGAAAGCGATGTGATTCTTGCTCAATGTGAACCATTGGTCACAGAGGACTTTGCTGTCCTCGTCCCTGACATTCCTCTCCTCATTGCCCATAATTCCTCCTTGACAGAAGCTTTTCTTGCCTAAGTTATATGGACGGCTGCTTACTTCCTCCAGTGGATTTTCATTCATGGATTTAAACTTTTTAAACAAATATTAATGATTATTCTCATCAAACTTTGTGGAGTGTATTTTCATTATCTTTAATGATTTTCCATTGGAAATGTTCTAGTGTTCTATAAAATTAAAGTGTTAGGAGAATTAGCATTTTTAAAATTCTTGTTCTGTAATATTAGCTTTTTTAGTGCAAATTATCTAAATGTTGGAATTTTCATTTGAAATTCTCCTTTCATTAACATTCCTTGTATATGTCTTAATTTTTTAATAATAATTTTTTATCATGTCACCATACAGTACATCCCTAGTTGATATAAAGTTCCATGATTCATTGTTTGCATATAACAACCAGTGCATCATGCAATACGTGCCCTCCTTAATACCCATCACTGGGCCTATCCCATTCCCCCACCACTTACCCCTCTGAAGCCCTCAGTTTGTTTCCCAGAGTCCTTAGTCTCCCATGGTCCATTCCCCCTTCTGTTTACCCTCCCTTTCTTCTTCCCTTTCTTCTCCTACCATTCTTCCTACTTCTTATGTTCCATAAATGAGTGAAACCATATGATAATTGTCTTTCTCTGCTTGACTTATTTCGCTTAGCATTATCTCCTCTAGTCCCATCCATGTTGCAGCAAATGTTGAGAAATCGTTCTTTTTGATGGCTGAGTAATATTCCTTTGTATATACGGACCTCATCTTCTTAATCCAGTCATCTGTTGAGGGGCATCTAGGCTCCTTCCATGATTTAGCTATTGTGGACAATGCTGCTATGAACATTGGGGTGCATATGGCCCTTCTCTTCACTGGTCCGTATCTTTGGGATAATACCCAGTAGTGCAATGGCTGGATCATAGAGTAGCTCAATTTTTAACTTTTTAAGGGACCTCCACACTGTTTTCCAGAGTGGCTGTACCAACTTGCATTCCCACCAACAGGGTAAGAGGGATCCCCTTTCTCCACATCCTCTCCAACAATTGTTGTTTCCTGCCTTGTCAATTTTTGCCATTCTAACTGGCGTAAGGTGGTATCTCAGTGTGGTTTTGATTTGAATTTCCCTAATGGCTAATGATTTTGAACATTTTTTCATGTGTCTGTTAGCCATTTGTATGTCTTCATTGGAAAAGTGTCTGTTCATATCTTCTGCCCATTTTATGATTTGATTATTTGTTTCTTGTGTATTGAGTTTGAGAAGTTCTTTGTAGATCTTGGATACCAGTCTTTTATCTGTAGTGTCATTTGCAAATATCTTCTCCCATTCCGTGGGCTGCCTCTTTGTTTTTTTGACTATTTCCTTGGCTGTGCAGAAGCTTTTTATCTTGATGAAGTCCCACAAGTTCATTTTTTCTTTTGTTTCTCTTGCCTTTGGAGATGTGTCATGAAAAAAGTTGCTGTGGCCAATGTCAAAGAGGTTGCTGCCTATGTTCTCCTCTAGGATTTTGATGGATTCCTGTCTCACATCAAGGTCTTTCATCCATTTGGAGTTTATCTTTGTGTACGGTGTGAGAGAGTGGTCAAGTTTCATTCTTTTGCATGTAGCTGTCCAATTTTCCCAGCACCATTTATTGAAGAGACTTTTTTCCACTGGATGTTTTTTCCTGCTTTGTCAATGATTAGTTGCCCAAAGAGCCGAGGGTCCATTTCTGGGTTCTCTATTCTGTTCCATTGGTCTATGTGTCTGTTTTTGTGCCAGTACCATGCTGTCTTTGTGATCACAGCTTTGTAGTATAGCTTGAAATCCAGCAACGTGATGCCCCCAGCTTTGTTTTTCCTTTTCAACAATTCCTTGGTGATTCAGGGCCTTTTCTGGTTCCACACAAATTTAAGGGCTGTTTGTTCCAGTTCTTTGAAAAATGTCATTGGTATTTTGATCAGGCTGGCATTGAAAGTGTAGATTGCTCTGGGTAGCGTAGACATTTTAAAATCATAACATGACACTATCATTTAATAAACATAAAACTCAACTAAATCACTGTTAGTTAGGGTTCTCTAAAGGACCAAGTGAGTAGGGTATATATCTCTCTATATATATAGATTTATTACAAAACATGGCTCACTTGGTTATGGAGGGGGAGAAATTCCACAATCTATCCTCTGTAAGCTGGAGATCCAGGAGTGCTGGTGGTATAATTCAGTCTGAGTCTACAGACCTGAGAATCAAGGGAGCTGATGGTATAACTGTTAGTATGAGTCTGAAAACCTAAGAACCAAAGAGTGGCTGATGTAAGTCTCAGACTCTGAAAGCCCAGGAACCAAAAGTTCTGACGTCTGAGGCCGGGAGCAGATAGAGAAGATGGAGATTTCAAGCTCAAGGAGAGAAGGGATTTGCCATTTCTTCACCCTTTTGTTCCATTCAGGCCCTCAAAAGATTGGATGATGCATGCCTAAATTGGAGAGGGCAGATCTCTTTACTCGTTTCTTCCAGAAACACTCACAGACACACCCAGAAATAATGTTTTACCAGCTATCTGGGCACCTCTTAGCCCAATCAGGCTGATGCATAAATTTAACCACCACAATCACTATATATTTGTTTCCAATCATGGCCTCCACAATCTCGTTAGTTTGAATGGCCCATTCATCCACCCAGATGTCTTTCCCAAAAGATAATTATTGAGGAAATGACCATAAGATACAGGCAATATGCTAGATACTAAGAATGCAACTCTTAAAGTGATTGTTGCTACCTTCTAAGAGCATTAAAACCATGTCATTAAAAACCATAGGTCACTCCCATGTTCATTGGAGCATTATTCACAATAGCCAAAATATGGAAACAACTTAAATATTCATGGATACATAATGAGTGAGTAAAACATGATGCATTATTCAGCCTTAAAAGAGCAGGAAATTCTACCATTTGCAACAACGTGGATGGATCTGGAGGACATTATGCCAAGTGAAAGAATCTTGTCTCAAAAGGACAAATACTGTACGACTCCATTTATATATGGTATCTAAAATAGTCAAACTCATAGAAGCAGAGAATGGAATGGTGGTTGTCAGGGACTGCGGAGAGGGGGAAATGGGGAGTTGTTATTCAAATGGTGTCAAGTTTCAGTTATGCACCATGAATAATTGCTAGAGATCTGCTGTCCAGCATTGTGCCTACAGCCAACAACATTGTACTGCACTTCCAATTTTGCTAAGAGGGTTAACATGTTAAGTGTTCTTAATACACGTGTACATACACAAAGACACAAGGAAACTTTTAGAGGTGATGGATATGTTTATTACCTTGATGGTACTGGTAGTGTTTCCACATTGCATGGGACCCAAATACTATGCATATGTCCAGACTTAGCAACTGTATGCATTAAAAATGTACAGATTATTTTTCATTAAAAAAAACCCAAAACCCAAAGGTAGTATCTTTTAAGTGACAAATGACCCATGGCAAGTGTACATGCTTCAGGAATTCATAAAAGGAAATGATCACTTTCGACTGGGTAATCCATGAATATTTCTTAGGGGGGAGAACCTGCATTGGATTGAAACATCCTTAGGTTTCGATAAGCAAAGGAGAGGAAGAAGGGCAAAGAGATTGGGCAGGATGGTGTGTCTGAACAGTGATGGTCTGTATCACAGAACTTGCTTTAAGGGGGTGGGTTAAAGTGTTGAAAGTCCCCTGCCTGGTTGTACAGGGCTTCAACAGTGGGGTGGGTGGTCAGGCTTCGTACTACAGCCAAATGAATGTTGAGCTCCTTGAAAATTAAATGATATGAACAATTTCATTCGTATTAATGAAAAAGAATCAGTACTACAGCTCAGTGTTTCTGTTACAGTACACATTGGAGAATGTGAAATGATTATTTCATTTTCTCAACCAAGTGCATCAACTGGTTTTATCACACAAACACAGAGATCAAGTGTGATCTAAGGAACAGCAATGGTAGAGACAGAGGGAATTCCATCCTAAAGTTATGTGTTTAAAAGCTGTAAGTCTATACTTGAGGGTTGTGTGGTGTTTTTTTTTAGATTTCTTTATTTATTTTAATAGGAAAGAGAGCAAAAGAGACCAAGAGCAAACGGGGGGATGGGCAGAGGGAGGAGGAAAGGGGGACTCTTCAAGCTGACTCCCTGCTGAGAGCAGAGCCCTATGTGGGGCTTGAGCTCATGACCTTGAGATCATGACCCGGAGATCATCATCTGGGCTGAAATTAAGAGTCAGACGCCTAATCCACTAAGCCACCCAGGCATCCCTGTACTTGACGTTTTATAAGGTTGAAATCTTAAACATGTTAAAACTAAAAAAGTAAGTGATTCAACATTTTTTACTAATTTGGCTAAATAGCCAATATTCAAGTAATTCAGTTTAACACTTAAAATATTGGTACATGTCAACACAGGCTAAGGAGCTTCCCCAAAACCCTACATTTTTTTTCCTTTAGGAGCTTATTTCTTTTAATTAATCAAGACAACAATTTTTATGTATCTTTCCCTTCACAAATGATAAGTAATGATGTTAAAAAATAACACACTTAGAGAGAGCTGTCCTCCTCCAAATTACTAGTGTGCCTTATCAAACGTTCCTAATTTTAATCAGAAAAACAACTTTAATTTGGTATCATTAGGTCTGAATTAGAGCACATGTCCCCTTGTTTCTCATCACCATTTGGAGTCCTCCCCCCCCCCCCGATTTTCTTCTCCTTATGGAGGGGATGGCAGAACAGATGCCTATTTATTCCACAGTAAATGAAGTTGATTTGATTAAGGAATCTCTCTCTATGGAAACATAAACAGTACACAGATCCCATGAATCTTGTGTTAAAAACAAGTTATTGGTGTCTCCTCCCAATGGATTATGTGGAATTGACCAACTCTAGCCCCTGGGCCAAATCCATTCCACTGACTGTTTTGGTGAATAAAGCACAGCCTATGTAAAAAACAGCCACACTGCCTACTGTCCATGTCATCTGTACAAGTACTTCCATGTTCACAGGGAAGACGTAAGTAGTTGAGATTGAGACTGCATGACCATGGAGCCTAAACGACTAATGATCTGGCTCTTTTCAGGGAAAAAAATAAATTCTGACCCCTAGATTAGATGATAATGTATCAATAATGTTGCCACTTATATTAAACATTAATTTTACCTCATGTCATATATTTCAGACTTCCAAAGCCCTGTTTTTTATTTGGTTCTCCAAGTTTTTATTCAAATTCCAGCTAGTTAAGGTACAGGGCAGTATTACTTTCAGATGTAGAATTTAGTGACTCAGCACTCCCGTACAACACACCTGGCACTCATCACAAGTGCCCTCCTTCATCCCCATCACCTATGTCCCCCATCCCCCCACCCACCTCCCCTCTGGGAACCATCACTGTGTTCTCTATAGTTAAGAGTCTGTTTCTTGGCTTGCCTCCCTCTCTCTTTTCTCCCTCTTTGCTCATTTGCCTTGTCTCCCAAATTCCACACGTGAGTGAAACCATCCACTTTTTCCTTTACTTCCCAAAGTATGGCCTTTCTGTTGTCCCTCTGATGTACTATTTCTTTTGTAAAGGTGTAGATTTGCCACACATAGGCAATTGTGCACTTTTTCTAAAGTAAAAGGAAATACATTTCAGAAAACTAGAAAATTGAATAAGCAAAGGAGAAGATAGAACACAAGAAACACTATCCCCTGGCAACTCCTATTGCCTTTTAGTATAAATTCTTTCAGAATATTCTATGTGAAATATGGCATTTTACCTAAAAATAGGATTTTAGCATGCATACTGCTGGTTAACTTGCTTTTTTCACATACATGTGTAATGGACATCATTTAAAATAAGTAAATATAGTTCTGTATCTTATTTTTTAATTATTTAAATTTGATTAGCCAACATATATACATCATTAGTTTTTGGTGTAGTGTTCAATGATTCATTAGGTGCATATAACACCCAGTGCTCATCACATCACGTGCTCTCCTTAATGCCCATCACCCAGTTACCTTATCCCCCTACTCACCTCCCTTTCCACAATCCTCGGTTTGTTTCCCAGAGTCAAGAGTCTCCCTGGTTTTTCTCTCTCTCTGATTTCTTCCCGTTCAGTTTTTCCTCCCTTCCTCTGTGATCCTCTGTGCTATTTGTTATATTTCACATATGAGTGAAACCATATAATTGTCTTTATCTGATTGACTTATTTTATTTATCATAATACCCTCCAGTTCCGTCCATGTTGATGTAAATGGTAGGTATTCATCCTTTCTGATGTTTGGGTAATATTCCATTGCATATATGAACCACATCTTCTTTATTCATTCATCTGTTGATGGGTATATCAGCTGTTTCCACAGTTTGGCTATTGTGGACATTGCTGCTATCAACATTGGGGTACAGGTTCCCCTTCTTTTCACTACATCTGTATCTTTGGGGTAAATACCCACTAGTGCAACTGGTGGGTCATAGGGTAGCCCTATTTTTAAATTCCTGAGGAACCTCCATACTGTTTTCCATAATGGCTGTACCAGCTTGCATTCCCACCAGCAGTGTAAGAGGGTTCCCCTTTCCCCACATCCTCAACAACATTTGTTGTTTCCTGTCTTGTTAATTTTAGCCATTCTAACTGAGGTAAGGTGGTATCTCATCATGCTTTTAATTTGTATTTCCCTGATGACAAGTGATATGGAGGTTTTTTCATGTGTCTTTTGGCCATTTGTATGTCTTCTTTGGAAAAGTGTCTGTTCATGTCTTCTGCCCATTTCTCGACTGGATTATTTGTTTTTTTGGTGTTGAGTTTGAGAAGTTCTTTATAGATCTTGGATACTAGCCCCTTATCTGTTATGTCATTTGCAAATACCTTCTCCCATTCCGTAGGATGCCTTTTAGTTTTGTTGATTGTTTCCCTTGCCGTGCAGAAGATTTTTATCTTGATGAAGTCCCAAAAGTTCATTTTTGCTTTTGTTTCCCTCACCGTTAGAGATGTATCTAGCAAAAAGTTGCTGCGGCTGAGGTTAAAGAGTTTACTGCCTGTATTCTCCTCTACGATTTTGATGGATTCCTGTCTCTCACTGAGGTCTTTCATCCCTTTTGAGTTTATCTTTGTGTGTGGTGTAAGAGAATTGTCCAGTTTCATTCTTCTCCATGTGGCTCTCCAATTTTACTAGCATTATTTATTGAAGAGATTGCCTTTTTTCCATTGGATATTCTTTCCTGTTTTGTCAAAGATTAGTTAACCATCAAGTTGAGGGTCCATTTCTGGAGTCTCTATTCTGTTCCATTATCTATGTGTCTGTTTTTGTGCCAGTACCATGCTGTCTTGATGATCACAGCTTTGTAATATAGCTTGAAGTCAGGCATTGTGATGCCCCCAGCTTTGGATTTCTTTTTCAACATTCCCCTGGCTATTCAGGGTCTTTTCTGGTTCCATACAAATTTTAGGATTGTTTGTCCCAGCTCTGTGAAAAATGTCAATGATATTTTGATAGGGATTGCACTGAATGTGTAGATTGCTGTGGGCAGCATAGACATTGACAATGTTTATTCTTCCAATCCACTAACATGAAATGTTTTTCCATTTCTTTGAGTCTTCCTCAGTTTCTTTCATAAGTATTCTGTAGTTTCTAGAGTATGGATCTTTTCTTTAATGGTTGCGATGTGATCCATTATATGGATCTAAAATCGTTTTGAAGCAATGGTGGTTAAGTTGGATATTGGGTTATTTCCATCTCTATTCAACCAGAATGAATTCCTAAAGGATGGCATTGCTAGGTGGGAGTGTTTGTAGTCAGTGTCGTTAAACGTAAATGTTAGTCTTTCATCTTCAAAATTCACAAGGCTCAGATGGATGACCATTCCGTCCCCATTTCCTGGGATTGAGCAATTGCCTCATGCCACCTTGTGTACTTACTTCTCTCAAGGCCTCAGACCACCTTCTCACAGAGTTTGTGTAACGTGACTCTTATTCATCTAGTAGTTTTATCTAGTATCTTTCATTTATTAGTTTTGTCTGAGAATGATTGTTGGTTGAACCAGTTATTTCATTTGGGGATTGAAAAATGGTATATTTTCTGTTTCTACCACTTGGTCTTTAACTGGTTTTTAAAAATACAGCACTATACGAGGAGAGAGACCTTTCCCAGAATCAACAGTTCAATAAAATAAAAATCTCAAGCCCGACCTCTGAGAGAGCTGCCAAATTTGCTTTCATGAAATGAGCCTGACACAAGTCAAAATCTCTCTAGGAAAGAGAGGCAGTGCCTTTCAGTGTCTGGCCATGGCACTTGGGTTTGTTTCACAACGTGGTTACCATTAAACAAGGATTTGGCCAAATTATGTGGAAGGTACTCAGTTGAATTCCCCACTAAGTGAAGTGGACAAAGGACTAACCCAGAATATTAAATATTAATTTAAGTCAAATAACGTCTTAAGAAAATGTCGAAGCTTTGTTTAAGAGGCATAGATACACATACACATCCGTGCACTGAACCAGCTTCACTCCTGTGTGTTCCAAGGAGAACACCCTGGCAGGTAAAGCAGGGAAGAGCAGGGTCATTGATGTATATGACGGACTTTTCTCATGTGTAAGAACTTGAGAAAACAATCACTGCAGTTATTACAAACCAAGGACTCTTAGCACCAACACTTTTTATGAAGAAGTCCAAATACACATAATGTTTGAATACCAGGTATGATGAGCTGATAGGGGAAGATTTCTTTGAGCAGAGTATGACCTGAACAATTTTTAGGCAACCTATTAAATTTTGCTGTGAAATTATTGTGGTCTTCAAAAAGAGCACATTCTACTTTCTTACATTTTTAAAAAATTGTGTGTAGATGTGTGTAAAACTTAACCACCATTGCTTCATTTAACAAAATCTTCACTGAGGACTTACTCTGAGCTGCTCGTCCTAGTCTGGACTGCCATCCTTTCCCATGTAGACCACATACCTTCCTAAGACATTCTCCTCATGCATGCTAGGTGATCTTTTAAAATTCTAAAATTATCAAGACTTGGTCATGCTGGCTTCATGTACCTGCCTCCCCTACTTCCCACCTCAATCTTTTGAATATTTCAGTACAAATCCCAGATATGATTATTTCACATCTATGTTTTTTTATTGTGCATTTTCAATCTTTTTTATTTTTTTATATAAGTATAGTGCTATTGTTCCTCCCACATAATTAACAATAACTATGTGATATCATCCAATACCTAGTCCACGTTCAAACTTTCCCACTTGTTTAGGAAATGTTACTGTTGACTTATTTAAATCTTGGAGCTGAAAGGAATGTGCTGATTTTTGACTTAGGATGTGGCACTTTTGATGTGTCAATCTTCACTATTAAGATGGGATCTTGGGGCACCTGAATGGCTCAGCTGTTAAGTGTCTGCCTTTGGCTCAGGTCATGATCCCAGGGTCCTGGGATTGAGCCCCGCATCGGGCTCCCTGCTCAGCGGGGAGCCTGCTTCTCCCTCTCACACTCCCTTTGCTTGTGTTCCCTCTCTCGCTGTCTGTCTCTGTCAAATAAAAAAATAAAATCTTTAAAAAATAAATTAATAAAATAAATCTATAGACAAATAAGTTCTGCCAATCACCTTGTGCTGTTGTATTTCTTACGTCTGTTGCATACTCTCTCCTTTTATTCATTTTTCCATACTATTGACTTATTGAAGTCAATTGTCCTATAGAATTTCCTAGAAACAACATGGTCTTCTATATTTGTCTGTTTGCTTTCACATGGTAGTATTTAACTTCTTCCTCTACCTTCTGTATTCCCTGTCAACTGTAGGTTAACTCTCCAAGTTTGAATAATTTCTAATTCAATATTTTGGCAAAAACACTTCTTTTGTCGTCTCTATGTACTTCATACCATCTCAGATCATTGTTGCTAAGGTTGATTTGTGTTTCAGGAACTGGCTGCCTTATTATCCCTGCCTGGGAGAGGCCCCACCCAACCTTTCATCCAGTAGCTTTGTCTCTTGATGATCATTATCGGAATGAATTATTTCACGCAGGGGTTATAAAATGGTGCTTTTTATATTTCTCCCACTCTTTCTTCATTTTGCAATTGAAATTCTTCTGTAAAGAATTTTTTTTTTTCAAAACGAGGGGTATTTGGTTTCTCTGAAATATAGTTTGTGCAGGAAAAGCAAGCCAAATGCCTGAAGATTTTCCCTTAATTGCTGATTTTCAGAGTCAGGTGTTGGTCAGCCTGATCTTTTTTAAAAAGTTAAGCTGGGTCATTACTATCCTATCCTTGCGTAAAACCTTTCAAAGATTTCCATTGTCCTGCAAATCAAATTTGAGATGAATAGTGTGGCCCATGTCTATTTATCTTGCCTCATCAGACCCTCCCCTTTTCCTGGCCACACTGGGTTCTCTGGCTTCTCCAGACTCCTCAAGTTCTTCCCTTCCCTCACATCTGCACATGAACTCTTCCTTCTGCATGGACACTTCTTTCTGCCCAAAACATGGTTGGTTCCTTCTCAACTACAGGTCCCAGCTTAAAGACACCTTCGCAGAGAGGTCTTTGCTGGTGGTCCAGCTAAAGTAGCTCTCCTTCCTCCAATGTTTTCTAATCCAGACACTGATCATTATCACCCTAGCATTTGTCAGTTAAAAAAAAGTTGGGGGGAAGGGTCAACTTTCTGCTGTCTGTCTCCCCATCTAGGTGACAGGCTCCATGAGGGCAGGGGTCATATTTATTTTGTTCACAACTCACGCTTCAATGACTGGTCAATGACTGACTATTTTTGGCCAACAGAAGGCTTATGTGACAGTGAGGTGAAATAGACACAGTTTATATCTTTTTCCTTGGCTTTCAGGCTAATGGGGGACTCTGACAAGGAGGTAATTTTCGTACATTGTGATAATGCAGTGAGGGGGGAGGTACAGGGTGATAAATGGAGGACACTGGAAGCATACCTGTTGTGGGTTTGGGGTATCGAAGGAGGCTTCCTGGAGACAGTGGAATGTAAGCTGAGCCCTGCGGGGTTAGTAGGAGTTGGCTAGGGAAAAAATCCCAAGAAATAGTTAAGTGCAAAGTTGAGTGAGAGAATGGCTGGGACTTTGCCTTTGATTAGATGTGGGCATCATTCAGAAGGAAGAAGGAAATCCAGCTTGGTAGGGGATGGTATCATTCAACAACATAACGATCCTTGGAGGGGAAATGGGGATGAGGAATATGGAACCCAGTTTAGAACACTGCAAATTTGAGGTGCCCCTGAGACATCCAAGTAGAGGCAGTTGAATGTATGGATCTGGGAGAGGCACGTGAGCTGAAATCTAGATTAAGGAGACAGAAGTACCCACAGATTGTAATAAAAGCAACGGAGGTAGATGAGGCAGCTCCAAGAGGATTTTATTTTTTGTTTTTTTAAAAAGATTTATTTATTTATTTTAGGGGGGAGGGGCAAAGGGTGAGGGAAAGAGAGAATCTCAAGCAGACGCCTTGCTGAGCATGGAGCCCAACTCAAGTCTTGATCTCAAGACCCTGGAATCAGGACCTGAGCCAAAATCAAGAGAATCTGGTCAACCAACTGAGCCACCCAGTCGCCCCCGACAAGATTTTAAAGTTTACAGAACTTGGGGCGCCTGGGTGGCACAGCGGTTAAGCGTCTGCCTTCCAGCTCAGGGCGTGATTCCGATGTTATGGGATCGAGCCCCACATCAGGCTCCTCCGCTAGGAGCCTGCTTCTTCCTCTCCCACTCCCCCTGCTTGTGTTCCCTCTCTCGCTGGCTGTCTCTATCTCTGTCAAATAAATAAATAAAATCTTTTAAAAAAATAAAATAAAGTTTACAGAGCTTTTCCAGCTGTTTGGATCCTCATGACAGCTTATGAAGGAGCAAAGACAGATATTTTTAACCTCTTTTGAAGATGAGAAAGTTGAATCTCAGTAACATCAAAAAAGAATGTCATATAAATCATAACTAATAAGTAATAGAACTATTACCCTTTGTCTCTTTATTCTTGTAATATATTGTATTCACCTTGCTGGAGACTAACAAGAACTATTTTCAGATTTTCTAGCCAACATTTTTCATTCTTATGCTCCTTACTCTTTTTTGTGTGTGATTTTAAAAAATCACATATGACATGAAATCATCATAAAATACCATCTCCATCATGTTTAAGTGCACAGTCTCTCTGAGACCATGCTTTCAGTTCTTTTGGATATACACCCAGACATGGGATTGCGGGATCATATCGTCATTCTCTTTTGAATTTTTTGAAGAATCATCACATTGTCTTCCAGAGTGGCTGCCCCATTTCACATCCCCCCAAAGGAGCACCAGGGTTCCCTTTGCTCTGTGTCCTTGCCAACACTTGCTGTTTTCTGCTCTCTTGACAGGAGCCATCCTAACAGGTATGAGGTGGCATCTCATTGCGGTTGCTCCTTACTCTTTTCCTACCTTGTTTGAGTATCTCTTCTTGCACAGAGAAATACTGTAACAGAAATTGTGGACAAAGTGTTAGATCTCTCAGATGGGGAACAATTAACTGTATAATTTCACAAGCAAAATTGAGTTTACTGAAAATAGGACCATATGCTGCATAGGAATATTATCTTCGGGAACATCCTTTTCACTGTGGACTACGTACTCTTCTTCTTATACCAATTGTCAGTAATGATACTGTCTCATACATTTCTAAAGATGAAATAAGCTGTCTGTAAAGTGCTCTCCATAGTTTGTAGCACATGAGAAGTGCTCAGTGAAGAACAGTTATCGTTATTAGTTGAAATTTACAGCAACTGTGCATTTCCTTTTTCCAGACCGGTAACTGTCACAATCAGAAATGTGGCTGGTTTGGAATCACCTTGTTCTTGGCAAATCCCTCCTGGTCCCTGTGATCATCACATCACTTTGTCAGACGGCTTATTGAATAATGTATACTAGCATTTTGTTTTCCCTTTCCAAAATGAGACATTTGCACATCTCTCATCTTCAGACACGTCTTTTCTGGTTGACACAGCCAAGATACACTAGTCGAATATTTACATTCCTGATAGGATCTTACCAGGATATCCTCAGAACTTTTGGCTACTTCATACATAGATAAATAAAGAACGTTGTTAGGTCACTTTGTTTTGTGGTTTTTTGTTTTCTTGGCGTGTGTGTGTGTGTGTGTTTGAAGCCTCTCCAGTAACCCCTTGTCAGTTGAGATATAACATTGCAGTTTTCAAAATGCTTAAGATCTCAAATTCTAACTGAAGCAATTGCTTTCCTTCATATGCAAACAATAGTGAACTTGTTGGTTCAAAAAATATAAAAATCAATGAGAAAGATTTAAGGGAGCAATTAACGAGATAATGTCTAGAATGCATTTTGAGCCCCTGGGAAGAAATGGTTTTTATATCCACAAAGCATTTCTACCATTATGTTTGTTCGTGAGCCATAAATACAATTGAATTCTTCTGTGAAATCAGTGCCTGGAGGTAGGGAAAAGGAAGAGTCAATATTTGGTCTCTGTGTATCATAGAGATGTTTGTTCATATATATTCGAATATTTATTTGCAATTACTAATAAGAGTATAAAATCTTTTTTTGGAGGCATTTGACTAATCTCAGATTAAAGAAAAAAAATGACTTCTAGCAATCACCTTCATTGGTACCCTTGAAATTCAGGACTTTTCTATTGTTTTAAAATTGAACTGTCATATTTAGGTTGGCTTTAAGCCATTTCAGGAAGATTCTGAAGAGATTTTTATTTCTACCTTCATCTATTTCGTTATTGACCTTGTGATTTATTTAAAGAGCACTGGATTTCTTTACACCATCCATCCCCCAATCTAGGACACTGTCTCCAAGTTGTAGTTAAATCCAGAAAAACTAAACTAGATGCACTTCCTAAACTCAAAATGACTGTGCCTAGTTGTCCTTAAATTTGCTTAAAAACAAAGCAAAGACCATAATGAATTTTACAATAGCACTGGTTCTAAACTATGGAAAATTCTAATACTTTCATCTCTTCTGATGACTAGAAAAGCTGGAAAGGATGAAAAAGTCATGTAATCTTGAGAGGCTATATTTCTAGAATAGTGCTTCTCAAATTTTAATGAGCATAAAATCACCTAGAGATCTCCTTAAAAAAGCAAATAATGATTCAGTAAGGTCTAAGTAGGACCTGAAATTCTGCATTTCTCACAAACTCCCAGGTGATGACAAAGCTTTTGAGCCATGGACCAAACTTTGAAATGCAAGGATTTAGAATATTTTGAAATACTGATATAAGAGGTACCATTGTCGGAACTGAGCTTGGAAAATATGAAGGTGGACATGTTAAATGAAGCTTTATGTCAGAAATTAGAACATATTCAAAAGTGAGTTTTCAACGTATGGAAATTAGAGCAGCTTATTTGCCAAATTATTCCTTCAAAAGTGCATCTATTAATATAGACACTGAAAAGAAAATCTGATACTCCTGAAACTCAATACGAAGATTTTAATGGACCACACAACTGCCTAGTTTTAGAAGCACAACATGTGCTTATTTAGTAGAAATAATTGCTGGTTATGCTAATATTTTATGGAGAATTTCTACCAGCTGATTTTTTGTCGCCGTTCTGGTTGTTTTTGCAGCATACCTATTTCCCCTTCAAGCAAACTTCTTTCTCACATAGTTTTTCGTCACATAATTACTTTCTTTTTTGGTGTGTGATGAGAATGTTTAAGATATATTCTCTTAGCAAATTTTGAGTTTATAAGGCAGTATTATTAACTATAGTCATTATTAAAGGAGATGATAAAGGATATGGATGAACAGCCAGATGAAGATATACATAGGGTGAGATCTGGGACAGTCTCAAATGCAGGAGCTTCTGTCCCATAGAGGCGGGGTGCATAACCCTCCCAGTGTGGATATATTTGCCCAACTGGAAGCTTTTCCTTGGCTTTCTGAGCTTCTGAGATTTTATGGAGGCTCTCTCACAAGGGCTTGATGGACCACCAACTCCATTCTCAGCCCCTTGCCCTTCTTTGGAGGATGGGGAGGGGAGAGGCTGCATGTTCCAAGCTTCTGATCATGGCTTGGTCTTTCTCGTGACCAGCCCCCATCCAGGAGCCACCAGGAGCCCACCTAGAATCCCCTCAATAGAACGGAGTATGCTTCTGGCGCTCTAATCAGCAATTTATGAGAGCTTGAGGAGGCCTGTGTCAGGAATGCCGTCAAAGACAAATATTAGAACAGGAGGAGTTCTTAGGGCTCTTACCACTTAGGAAACAATGAGGATTTTAGAAGCTCTATGCCAGGAACCGGAGCAGAGACCACTATGTATTTGTTATTATCCCGAATAATATATAGTTTTTTACACTGTACCTTGAGCGTTCTCCTCAGTTTCATAGATACATCAGGATTTATCCAACTATTTCCTTTTGTCGACAATTCAGTAGTTTGTAGTTTTACAAAATATGGCAGACTTTTTGCAATATGGAGATAATTTACAGTGTTTTGGAAATTTCCTTGGCACACTGTTTCAGTAGTCGTGTTGATAGGGCGTATTTTCAGAGATGTCTTGTATTTGCTACATGATTGGCTAAAATGAACGCTATTATCACCCTGATGTACATTGACAATTGGCTTCCTAAAAGACTACACTAATTTTCATGTCACCCGCAGAATGAGACAGCTCCAGTTTTAGGCTCGGATGTCATTTCTACTCTATCCTCCTCTGATGCCCTAAACTAGTCCACGGCCACCCCAAATTCTCCACCCCATGTCACCTTTTCTTTTGTTTTCTGACACTGAACACTATCTAAAATTATCTTACTTAATGTGTAATCTTGCATGTTGTTTGTCTCCCCCCTTCAGAGGATAAGCTCCAGTACGGCAACCTTCTTGTGTATGTTGCTTCCTGGCTGGCACGTTGCAGACTTACCTCCGGACACATTTAATGTGTGAATCCGTTCTGCCAGATTGGTAGAGAAAAAAACAATATTCTTGGCACTTTCAATTTGTCTTTTAAAAAATGGCTAACTTCATTCGTAATTTATTGTTAGTTGTTTAAGTCTCTTTCATGAACAATTTAAGTCAATCCAAATGCGAATCTGGTCATGAACATGTAACATAGGATATGCAAGCTAGCTGGACTGGAGCTCAGAATGTGGACTTGCTATCTTCCTGAAACACATGTGCCTGTATATGTGGAAGATATACATATTAATCAAAGGGGCCCCGGATTATAAGGCCATGGATGGATGCAATGGACATCAAGGAGGAAAAGGTCACACATGTAAATGAGCTTGAAAACATGAGATGTTTTCAGATCACTACCACCAGGGGGAGGAAGGGCAGAGGATTTTGTCTTCCAGGACCCGTTTGCCAATGTCTGGAGACATTTTCATTTGGGAGGGGAAGGTGCTAGGCCATCTATTGGGTAGGGGCCAGAGACTCCTCCCCTGCCAACACAGAAACCCTGGTCTAGAGTGAAACGCAGGCATGAGTATTATTTAAAAGCTTCTCAAATAATTCAGGTAATGTGCAACCATGATTGAAAACCATTGAAATTTTGGAGAATTGGTTCTCAAATACACATTAGCTGAAGAGTCCTATTAAAATCCCTTGAGAGCATTTAAAAATATGGATTCTCACTCCCTAATTCCCACCCTCCCTGTCCCTAACCTCTTCACCAGCAGATCTGAAGTGGGACGGGAGAATCTACAGTTTCCAAAAGCTCTGCCGCTGTGACCGCGGAACTCGAGGAAGCCCAGGTGAGTGAAGTGATTACTGGCTTAGGTGGGAGGGGTTATCAATTGCCCCCAGGTGCATGCTTTTAGGAGAGTCCCTACTTGATTCCGCCAGAGAGTAATAGACTCAGTGCTTTCTGCTGTAACCGGAGATGCACCCCTAGGGTTTGAAGTTGGAGGAACTGCTCTGGCCTGCGTGTTTTCAGGACTGCAAGCCTGCTGGCCTGGGTGGCAGGGGAATCTAGAGACAGGAGGAATTGAGACTACATTCGTGTTGTTCAAATAACGTGTCTGCAAGGCCCAATCAGCGCTGCCCCTAAGCCGGAGGCCTCTGGCTCCCTTCCTTTGTCTGCATTGGACACACTGGAACTAGAAGCTTCTGAAAGCAGATGAAAGGTAAGACCACTCGGGAACTGGCTTGTTCCAATTTGCCCCGGCGCTCAAAGTAGTGTTCCAGCAAAGGAGCTAATCCTTTGCATGACCCCTGCCCCTAGCTCCCTTTTCTGCATGTTTTGTGCCTAGTATGGACTGTATTGAAAGATGGCTTTCAAATAGGACTTTAGGCTTCCAGACTCCCCACAGAGTTCTCGGTTGTGCTGCATTTGGTATGTTATCTGGGTCATCCAAGCTCACTTATAATTTATAAGCAGAGGCGCCTTCTTACCACCTTCAAAATCACAGGAGCTGGGTGGATTTCAGCAGAGGCTGGCTGCCTGCAGCGCCTCCTTCCCCGGGTTAGGAGTGAAGAAATGGCACTTTGATGCACGCTCGTCGTGGCTTATTGATCTTATTAACATTATCTTGGGAAAATCGATGCTTCAGTCTTGCAGGAGACATGTAAATAAAGTGATAAAAAATAAACCAAGGCCAATTGTTTCCTGATGGAAAAATGAGAGGTGAATTAAAACAATTTATGATCGGTAGCAGAGGGATAATTTTGAGCTCACAAGGCTTTAGAAGGCAGGAGAAGTGGAGCTCTGTCTGGTAACAGTGATGCCAGCTCTGCAGCCTGGGGGTCATCCTCGTCCCACCTGTGTGTGGTCTCCTGGTGGTTAGTGGTGTTGCTTAGTCTTTGTGCTTTGGTCTAATTGAAACCGACATTCTTTATTCAGTTTTCTGATCAGTTTTATCTTAAAAAAAATAAAGCTTTGTCACAACTGACTTATCTAACTGATAAAAGGAGGCACAAGTGATGATAAGAAGGTTCATAACAATCGGTTCTGGGATTCTTCTGCTTATTTATTCATTTAGTCCACAATATTTTGTTGAATACTTACTCTGTATCAGGTATTGTGCTAGGTCTTGGGTTTCAGTGCAACCAAGACAGACCATTCCCTGCCCTCTTCGAATGCAGCAGTTCGCTTGGGGGACAGAAGATAAACGCAATAGGGTGTCAAGTGATTAGCACACTGAGGAAAGAAGCAGAGCAGAGGGACACAAGTGAAAGGTGTACAGTTTGTATGGGGAGGTCAGGGAAAGTGTCTCTGAGATGATGTCTAAGCAGAGACCTGGATCAAAAGCCATTTTTATGGCAAAACATACTATATTTCCAGTAATGATCTCATTCGGGAGGCCACCAAGTATATGGGAAAAAGCCTGACCTTTGAAAGGAATCTTGGGATTACGATCAGGGGTGCGCTTCTGATTGACTCTATGACGTTGGGAGGTTAAGTACTCTGTGTATTCTGACATCACCAGGTGGAAACGGAAATATTCCGGTGTACCTGACAGGATGGTTTTGAGACTTGAATGAGAGTCTAACATTTGAGACACAGTAGACTAGAACATTGGAGGCCCTTGGCAAATGTTAGCTCCCTTCTACAATGCTGAGGATGCTGGGTGATAGATAGGCATTCAGTCAGTCAGTCATGCATGTATTTGAGCACCTACTGCATACTGGGCACTCTGAGGAGCTCTGCAGAGAAGAAAGCAAGCATAGTATCTGATCCTAAGCGTGTCTTCAGTAGAGAATGTTCTATGATAGCTTAGTGTTTTAGGACTTCACATCCTGGAACCAAGCACGTGGGTGCAGATCTCAGGTCCTTCCACTTGGTAGCTCCATGAGCTTAGCAAGTATGTTAACTTCTCTGTGTTTCCATTTTCCTCATCTGGAAAATGGAATCATAAGAGTGATGCCTACCACATAAGGTGGTTAGGATAATAAAATGTGGTTATGTGAAAAACATTTAGAATGGATTCTTACACATGATAAGTACTGGGCGAGTGTCTCAAAATTAAAAATAAAATGCCACATGAGGGGCGCCTGGGTGGCACAGCGGTTAAGCGTCTGCCTTCGGCTCAGGGCGTGATCCCGGCATTGTGGGATCGAGCCCCACATCAGGCTCCTCTGCTGTGAGCCTGCTTCTTCCTCTCCCACTCCCCCTGCTTGTGTTCCCTCTCTCGCTGGCTGTCTCTATCTCTGTCGAATAAATAAAAATAAAATCTTAAAAAAAAAAAAAAAAAAGCCACATGAATGGTGCTGTCCTATGGAGGGGGCATGCTAACCTTCCACCTTGTTCCACATACTGTTGGGTGCTCCTTCCTGTGTCCCCTCACTGAACTTTTTCAGCAACTCATTCTATAAATGAGGAAAGGGGGACTCGGCTGTGGTTAACGACTTTGCCCCAAAGTAACATGCCTGGTAAGTGGGGAACTGGAAGTTTAAACTACGTTTAACTGTGAAACCTCCTCCTGATCCATATTAAGCCCAGGAATTGTTACTAAGCCTACAGAGATGAGTGCAGTTGGATCCTGTCCTGACAAGTTTGAAGGAGAGAGATTAAGCTACCGATAGGGTTTATGACAGGGACAGGATCTCCCCTCTCACAGTGAATCCAAATGCAGGCCCCCCAGTGCTAAGTGTAGAACGGCTGTGCTATGCCTTTGGTAGAATTTAATGCAGGGAATGGTTATTAAGTGATTCTATATACAAAAAGAGCAAAATAATTCCTAATGCGTTAGAGTGACCAGAAAACATGATTCTCTACAAGAAATGCTAAGGCTATTCTCTAAGACTGGTAAACTAGAGAGAAATTTTTTCAAATAAACTTTTTTGGGGAAGAATTTTAGATTTAAGAAAAAGTTGTGAGGATACTATACATGTTGCCACAGGTCTTTGATCAGGTTTTCCCTAAAATGGTAACATCTTAGACCTCACCGAAGTATATTTGATACATTATTATTAGCTAAAGTGCAGATCTGATTTGAATTTCACCAGTTTTTCCACTAATATCCTTTATCTGGGATCCATTTAGGATGCCAAGTTTTATTTAGAAAATCCCCTTTTAAGAAATTTTGACTCGAGTCCCTATGTAAGTGCTCTATGCTGACCAAGGGTAAAAAGACACTGCCTCCCATTACTGGTTTCTTTGATTTAGTTTGGAAAGGAGGCCTCTGAGCTTTGAATGGTGCGGTCCTTACACAGATTTGTTTCCCAGACTGAAAAAAAAGGGAACAATCAATCCTCCTATAGGATAAACTCTAAATTCCTTCATGACAGCAAAAGAGTCATAAATTCAGTGGGGAAAATATGCCTACATTTCCTCTTTTTTTGATTTATTGACCTATTATCTCAAAGACAAAAAATTTATCTATTTGTAATGTGTTAGTTGACCCCTCCAAGACAGATTTCACTTTTAGTTTTAATGCATACCACTTGAAATTACCACATTTTGTGTGTGTGGGGGGGGGGTGTTTCTCCAAATGGGAGTTATTTTAAGGGAATGAAATAATACTAGAGAAAGCAAACAAAAGAGGTCTTTATGAGTTTCACTTTTATTTTTATAACAATTTCATCTGAAATGTTGGTTAAATTAAATATATAATGTGATCCTGGTGTATTTGCATTCAAGCAATAGCTTTTTGGTTTGTTTTTAACAGAGGTCTCACTGACCTTGGAGACATTAGAAAGATTGCTTTCACATGGGTGAATGGTTGAGGTATTTCTCTAGTGTATTAGGGAAGGAATGGGTTGGTCTTCTCACCAACATGGGGCTGTTTCTCTTTAAGCTCTTGTGTATTTGTGTCAACAAAATTAATTATGACTGTTTTGGAATAAAGGTAAAACACAAAGCAACTTTTATTCATGCCTAAGCTTCTACGTGTTTTCCTTTGCAATAAGAAGCTCAGGGGACAGGTTACCGTTTGAGAATTCATGCAATTTCTTCCTAAGTTATTTTTTCACCACACTCTTAGCTCTCCAAGTGCTGCCTGGGTAGGAATCTGTCATTGTTTATCTGAACAAGTAAAGTTGTTCTCGTTCAGTAGAACTGAGGAGTTCTTGTCTGCACTAGTGAGATCATTAAGGTAGACTCACTCTTACTCTAACGTGTAAGCAGTTGTTTTGAAAAGTGGGGAAAAAAAGGCATGGAGATGAGTCAAATTGGAAAGATCCTCCAACACCCCCCCCCCCCCCCCGCTTGATGATTTCACTTCCCTTTAGTGAGTTCCCCTTTTGTTAGAGTTGATACTCTGTGTCAGACGGAGACCCCTGGCTGTGAGGTCTGACAGTTACTGCATCTAAACCACCTGAGCTGCACATTCTTCATGCCCCCGTGCATGACGAACAGTCCTCTACGTCTTCGGCTTTATTCCTGCAGTCCCACAGCATCCAGTGCTTTTCCTTCTACCTCTGCATGTAAAGTTCTTTTTGTCCTCCAGAGCTCAGTTAAGATCATTCCCGTAATTCCCCCCATGCACCCCGCCCTAAGAAGTGTTCATGATCTAGACATGCATTCTCGGTAGGAGCCATATTATCCTAAGGGAGCACAAATTGGTTTGTGGTAGGAGGGAAGTATAAAAATCTTATTCTTTTTAGGTGTAAAATACAGTTATGCACACAGCACATGAACAGAGACTTAAGTCTAGCTGCTAAAATTTTATGAGGGAGGCGATTAGGAAAAACATATGTGAAAAGGCTCTTAGAGGGACAACAAATGCCGTGAGAAGCACTGGTAGAGACCATTCCTTGAGTAGTCAGGGTTTCCAGCAGCTGGACTCCTCTCTGGCAGCTGTGCCCTCTTGGTGTCTGGAAGTACGTAAAACAAGAGAAGCAGATAAGAGGTAATATTGGCTACTCTGTTGGAATCCGGCCGGCCGTGCCCATCCCACAATCTTCCCATCACCAAGGCAGAAATAATTGTTTTTGATCTTAACTAGGGGGGGGGGGGGCTTTTTCTGCCCTTTTGTACTTTACAAAACCTTCCGTAAATGTATCATTGTGTTTGAAGATTCCAAGGTAACAACTTTTTTGTTGTTGTTATTTATTTCTATTTATGGACCTCTCAAACAAAGTAGAAAAACAGGAATATTCTGTAACAACTCTGGGGAGCAGCCAAAGGAGCAACCGAACTGATAGAAAATTAGTCCTGTAAATGTGACAGCCACAAGGAGGAGTAGGAGAGACGTACTTTGGTTATAGTCACATCTAAGGCCCACTATCCCTGAGCCACCTCCCTGGAGGGCTGGGGGGAAAATGAAATACTCGCATAGCCATTCTTTCAGCCAGAAGTATTCGTGTGACAGGGTCTAATAGAAAGTTGCTGGCACTAAGGATGGAAGTTCTGGGAAATTTTTCTCTTTTTTACTAAAAAAAATCAAATGTACTTCTTCTGTCTTGGAATGCAAATATACTGTCACTGTTATGATTTGGCAGCCACCTTGTAATCATGAGGCAGCAAACCCAAGGACAAAACCCACCATGCTGTGGATGACCCAATGGGGAGAAAAGAGAGGCGGAGTCTCTGGTGACCTCACTGAATCGCAAAACCAGTGAGGGCAGCTTCCCTGTCATTCCATGGAATACTACATATCCATACTACCTAAGTCACACTTGGTTGGATTTTCTATTTATTACTTGGAGCTAAATGCATTCCTAACTGAGAGAGGACATAATGTCAGATGATGGAAGAGGGAGACACAAACATTTCCTATCCTGCCCTCTAAATCTGAGTATTAACCCTCCAAGTTATTTCTGTAACATCAACCTTAGCTCATTAATATTCTTTGACAAGGAGCACTTCCTTGTTTGTAGTTACTATGCGTCTTACATCTCAGAGTAATTCCAAGCTCTGGAGGGTGGAAAGCCAAGCTTTTACAGAGAAGTTTCTCATCGTCTTGCCCACTGACACTGCTTTTGTGTTCTGAATACTTAGCATCTAGGTGTCCTCAGGCCTCTGAGATAACTACCCTTCCATCCCTGGTCCAGTCTGGTAGGAAAGAGAAACAAACTTGCCTCCCGCACTGTCCTCTCGTCCATGTTCTGTGCTCACTTCTCAATTAAACAAAACCTCACAGGGAAAATTCAACACAGAATGAAGTCAAACTATTGCAGTGTCCTATAGAGCGGTTTAATTCTCCTGATCTCAGTTGAACACCTGGCCACTCCAGTAAGATTTTGCCTTTGTATAATCTAATGTCCCACTGAAGGGCCAATTTTTCTCTATACAAGAGCTATCTATGACCGCTAATAGAAAAACTGCTGGTGGTTTTTAAATCGCTTTTTGTCCCCAATGTGTAAATATATATTGAGATTTCATCTCTGTTACTATGCTTTACCACTTATTGAAGTATGACTTTATTATGAATATGCCTTATCTAATAGGTTCACAGATGAGAAGATTATAAAGACTTTAGGGTCATCTTTTTTATTGTAAGAAATTTAAAAACTAAAGAAAACAAAAAGGAAGGAGATAAAAATTAACTGTGATACTATTACCTACAGATGAAGATTAGAGACAAAATTTGTTTTTATGCATATGTTTGTATATAAATATGAATTTATATATAGTAAAGGAAAAATTCTACATATATGTATGTGATATATATATAAAGATTTCAATCTGATAACCACATATTTATGTAACATATGTTTACATTTCCCATTTCACTCAATATTCCTTGACATTTTTTAAACAATGTCTTAGGATTTCATTTTATAGACACGTAACTTATATTTTAAAAAAACCTCAATTTTTAGATATTAAATTTTCTATTTTTATTAATATAAATATTGCTATAAGGAATACTTTTGTAGATAAATCTTTGGGCATGCTTTAGGGTCATTTAAAATAAATTTGCTAGGATTTCATAGCAAATTGAAACCTGGAATTAATCAGAATAAAGTATTTTATTCTATATTCAACCATATCAATAGAATGTTATTCTAAGGTAATGTCACTCTATACTGAGGCAGTCAATCCAATTTTAGAATACCAGAATGTCAATATTTCTGTGTTCTTTAGTTTCTGAACTTTCAGGCCCCTTTAGATAAAACCAGTCTTTGCTCAATAAGCTTTAATGATCATTTAGTACTTAACCAAGAGACCCTATTGCCAGATAACAAAGTAACTAAGTTTCTGTTGAGATTCCCTGATTTGGTACATTTAAATGATGGGAGCTTCATTTTCCAGGCAGTTTGATCAGCAAGATTGTCAGCGCACGAAGAGATGCATTTCTGTGTTAATGTTATTTTATGTCTATTAGGCAGTAATGAGTTTTTTATAATTGGTTTATAACTCATTTCACATTCATCAAATTATTAATGAGAGAGAGGATCCTGGATTTGACAACAAAATAATAGTAATGTTACATGTAGCAGACCCAGAGAGGGAGAATTTTGGTTAAGTCAGGTTTTTGTAAGCAATGCTACTTGTTACTTTGTTCTAAGTGGGACCCAGAATCACACATATTTTTAATCATAGTTTATAATTACAATAAAAATCCATTTTCATGGGGTGCCTGGGTGGCTCAGTCGGGTAAGCCTCTGACTCTGGATTTCGGCTCAGGTCATGATCTCAGGGTCATGATGGAGCCCCATGTCAGCTCTGCACTCAGCAGGGAGTCTGCTTAAGAGTCTCTCCCTCTCTCTCTCTGCTCCTCCCCCTGGAATCTCTCTCTTTCTCAAAATAAATAAATAAATCTTTTTTAAAAACTTGAAAATATAAGAAAACATAAAGCAGAAAATAAAAATTAGCCATAACTCAGGTAATTGATTAATATAGTACATTTCCTTCAAGTCAGTTTTCTGCACCTACTGAAGTTTAAATGATAAATGCTATTTTTATTCATCATTATCATAATCAGTGCCCCGTTTCATTACAAATTCTTTAAAAAAATTATAATAGTTGTGTAATATCCCAGTGATAAATGTGCCATCAGTTAATTTTTCTATTGAGAGATATTTAGACTTCTTAAAAAATATTTCACTACCGAGAATAGTTCTGAGATGAGTATCTTTGAACTTCTTGTCAAAATATCTAACTAATTCTCTAGGGTAGATTTCCTAAAGTGGAATTACTAGCTCAGAGAGTATGAACTTTAATAAGCTTCATGTAACACATTGCCAGATTGCTTTCCAGAAAGGAATTCACACTCCCACCATCAGGATAAAAGAGTACCTGTATCAAAGTACCCAAGTCAGCAATGTTGTGTTTTTTTTTTTTTCAATTTTGACTCATTTAATATGCAAAACATTTTTATTAGCATTGCTGGTAAACATTTCCATAGGTTTATTGATTATTTGTGTTTCTTCTAAGAATTACAAGTTTGTGTCCTTCTGAAAACAAAAATTTCACTGTAGTAGTGGGAAGGAAGTATTGAAAAATGCTTGCTTGAGGATAACCAAAATTAACTTTAGTGTTAATTATGCACATACTCTAGTATCTGGACAACTTCAGTACCACTTAGATGGTTTCTAGATGAATTCTAGATGAATTCAGATGAATACAGAATTTGAATATTAAAGAAGAAGGCCTAAGTGGCGCCTGGGTGGCCCAGTTGGTTAAGCCTCCGACTCTTGGTTTCAGCTCAGATCATGATCTCAGGGTGGTGAGATTGAACCCCACATTGGGCTCTGCATTCAGCACAGAGTCTGCTTGCGATTCTCTCCCTCTCCCTCCCCCCCACTGTCTGTCCCCCGACTCATGTGCGTGCACATACACTCTCTCTCTCAAATAAATAAAATCTTTAAAAAAAGAATGAAAACCCAACAGTTCTGAGGGAAATTGCAGAAAAATTTTTTCAGTAAATCCTGAAAAGAAGACCTTGGCAATTAAAACTCAGAAGCTATAAAGAAAACAGTGATGAAATTTGGCTACAGATTCAAAATTGCATCACAAGTAAAAATACATCCCTGATGGTGCCGAGCAGGGTTATCCTTACGATATTTGCAGAATCCAAATGCAAACCCTCTCTTGCCACAACAGACCACAGACTTGTTCACTTAGCAGCCAGGCTGCAGTCAGCTGTCAGGGCTCTCTAGAACCTTCATTCCCGCTCTGTGACGTTCTCACAGGCCTGCCTCTTTTGTCTTGATGCTCTGTGCATGAGGTTTCCATTTCCAAAGTCAATGCATTGTCCAAGGTGGCTGCTTCAGCCACGGCCATCTCATCTATGTTCCAGAAGCAGGAAGGAAGGGGGAACGAATAAAAATAGGATAAAGGCCATGATCTGATTATTTTTAAGGAAGACGCCCCATGAAATTTCCCCATGCATATTATTGGACAGAAATTACAAACCAGGCCACACGCAGTTACAAACTCATTTAGAATTTGTGGGTCCTCTCTTAGAAAGAATGGGAGAATAGATACGGGGAGGATAAGCAGCAGTCTCCCTGGAATGTAATAAGCATTGTTTTTGTTAGCATCTGTGCCTTTGTATTTCCTGATGGGTAGGACTGAGGTATTTCAAAATACACTAATATTATAGCTAATTCTACCTATGGCCAGCAGAATTGTAGACACTAATATTATTTAATCTAATATTTTAGGGTTCATAGGAAAAAACTGAAAATATTGGGTGTTCTATGTCAAAATTCACTTCATTTCAGTGTGACATGGCATGGCAGTATGTTCTAGAAACTTCCACTTACCCTGTAGCAGGGCCAGACGCACGCCTCCAACCAGAGACGGTTCTTTCTGGCCAAAGTGTAAGAATTGCAGTAAGTAACTGCAAATTTACCCCTCAATGATTTTTTTTTTTTTTTAAGTTTGTGACCATCTCACAAATTCTAAGTTCTTGGAAGGCTCCTGGAGCAAATTTCCCCAAGGCCCCAGAAACAGCTCTTGCACACACTGGTTTGGTTATTTGTTGACTTACCTGATGGTTGCATTACTGACTGTTCATCCAAACTGCCCATGCTAACTGAGCTTTACCAAATAACTCAGCAACAATTTATGTTTATAGGTCCCGCCATCTTTTGTCACCTCAGGATATAACGCAGCCAATAACAAGAGTCACTGTTGCAGTTATGCATTTAGTTATTCAGTCTTGTAGACAGTTCTTCCCCCAGGGAATTGGACACTTCATGGCCTTAGGCCTTTGCTTTCATGTGTAGGGCTCCACTGTAGCTTCCCCATTATCAATTAGGGACAATATGGCTTAAATTAAAATTGCCAAACCTTTTTTCTCCCTCTTAATGTTTTTTTAATAACGTCATAGCCTTTCCTTTTATTACAAAAAAAAAAAAAAAATAACCTGAGTATTTTTGGGTTTTTTTTGTCCTTCCTAGATTCTCCTGTAATAATATTAGGTGCAATTATAGAAAATACCGAACTCTGAAAATACTACTAGAGAAGCCCTCGTGATTACATTTTAAAGTCACCGGTCTTCCTTCTCTTAGATGCTGTTGTCTGGAAGAACCAGCCCAAATGTGGAGGGCAGAGGCTGGTGGGGTAGGCATGAGAAAAGAAAGGGGAGAGGCAGGTAGAGAATAATGGTGGGAGAACCTTAATCATAACTTCCTGAAAAAGTTTGAGACTTGTTTTTCAAGTAGAGTTGTGAACCATTTGGAACACGGTGGTGATGGCTGTCTTTCATCATTAAGTTCCCCTTAGGGAATTTATCAATCTCTTTCCACTCACTAACATGTTGATACTATTTAGTTCTGCATTTAAATGACACTGCTCGGAGTACCTAGTTCTGGATAAGATTTCTCCCTTTTAAGTGAAGTTCCACTAGGTTATAAATAGCTAATGGCTCTCCAAACTCCTCTGGTTTACAGGAGAAATAATTTAATGAAGACTCAGATTGCTTTGTGTAGCTTTGTTAATGCAAATGAGTAATGTGTATTGATTTTTCATGGTGTAAAAATCTTTTTATTCATCTTGTGCAAGAGTCTGTTAAAGAATTATTAATGGTGCCTTAATTGCTTTAAGATCTATACCCTAATTAAAACAGTAAATTCTTTATTACATCTTTATTTTAATTAGATGTACAGAAAGACAATAATTTTTACAAGAAACCCAGTGTAAGATAAAATTACCTCATTTAGAAATGCTTCAAAGAATCTGTAGTGGGGCTGTACAGAGAGGCCGTTAGGAGCTTCCTGAAGTAAAACCATGGTGACTCCACTTCCAGCCACAATTAAGATGCCATACTGACTGAAATTAATCATCTGAAATGAGCTATTTTACACTTTCCGTGAAGTACCATTCATCTACACAAATAAGTTTCTGCTTCTACTTTTATTTAATTTCATTTCTTAAACGTAAGGATATTTGTTCAAGTTTGGAAAGCTCAGTTCAAGTCCAGACGAGACGGAAAATGAGCTTATTGTCATGGAAATTACCTTATATCAACTTGAGTCCATTTGCTCCTACGGATGTACTTTGTTCTGTTTCTTCAGTTTATAAGACAATGCTTTTTAATAATTTGTCCTAAATGGTGTGTATGGAAAAAGCACCACCAACATCAATATCTGCCTTCCATTGATCATGTGCTTTTCTACTTGCTTTTCCATCTTTAATCTGTATGGTTAATTAACCAAGGCTTGTGGATAGTGATCGCAGACTTGAAGGGTGGCGGGTAAGTGAACACTGGGTGTGGATCTCCGGCCAGGTATTGTGTTGGGCTCGTTCATGATTACGGAATCCTCATAACAACCAGAACCGGCAAAGTATGACTTCCCTGTCCTAGAGAAAGGAACGGAAGATTGACAGCTGCCACCATTTTGTTCATTTAAACCAGGGGTCAGCAAACTGTGGCCTGTGGGTCATAGCCAGGTTGCCACCATATTTTACAAACCAATGTTTATTGGCGCAGGGATATGCCCTTTTGTGTAGGTGTTGTCTGTGACTGCTTTCTAGTTAAAATGACAAAGCCGGCGGTATAGCGGCACAGACTGACCTGCCAATCCTAAAAGACTAGCTGTCTAGCTGTTAAAGAGTTTGCAGACCGCTGGTCTCAACCATGAAACCCAGCACTGCTCCCACCTTGCGCCTCTCCAGCCATCAAATCCCATCGCGTAACACATGTTGTTTAAAATTGTATACCCCTTTTTCTAGCATACTCTTTGGACTTCTGTTTCTTTTTTCTTTCTTTTATTTGGACGCTCACTGCAGGGGCTGTTTTCCTATGAAAGACATCTCCACTCTTTCTCGAGGAGGCTGAAATAACATCCCTCTAACCTATTTCCCTCTTAGCTGGCATTACTTATTTCATCCTAATCATGTTATTTAACTCAATCTAACATTTTGGACCTCAGCTAGTAACAAGATTATTATAGCAAAGTGTCGCCTCACATTCCTCTTATAACCTGAATTTCTTCCCTTAAATTTTCCCACAAGACAATGGTTATCTGACTGCTGGGGGAAAAGTCACAGCCATTCACAGTTGAAAAAAGGCAGCAACTATCATATAATAGAAACGGGATAAAAGGAGCACCAAGCCCAGTCAGAGACCCTGTCCTTTCCTACCTGTAGAGAAAGGGAGGGCATGGAATAGGGAGGGGCATGAGCGCCCCAAGACCTATTACTCCCTGGATCCCACAATGCTCTGTAGAGCCCCTTCTCTCGCAGACATGGCTTACTCAGCAGGAAAGCTGCCGAGCCCCAGACTGACTTTCATCAAGCTTAGTTAGGTGGACTAGTTGATTAGGTCTCCAAAGGGAGGGGCCCAACCAGCCCTATGTGAATAGACCCTGAGGGGATTTATCCACGAGACGAGGAAGGCCAGACGAGTTCTAATTAGTCAAAAAAGGGTCAAAGGCAGTGAAAATTAGGAACACTCTGTAATGGTCAATAGCAAGTTAAAAATAGAATATTCGTACTGTGGAATACTATGCAAGATAAATCATATTACAGAAGAAAATGCCATGACAAGGGGACATGGCAGATTCTTAAATGTGTATAGTTTTATTATTTAAATTGTGTTTAAAATATACATTATATACATACATATACAAACGTGTGTGTGTGTGTGTGTGTGTGTGTGTGTGTGTGTGTGTGTGTGAAGCATTGCAAGATCAGTAGCACTGCGTTAACAGAGAATATCTTTGGGTGATGGCATTATGGCTGACTCTGTTGCTGTCCTTATGCTTTTCTGTATTTTCCCCGTAAGTATGTATTACTTGTAAGATTAGAAGATGTTTCTTTTTATGAGCTAAAAAGGACACAACTAGGAACATTGTGGGTAATCAGAAGAGAAAAACAAATGTTCCTCTCCTAAGTAAACTTGAAGAATTTTGGTAACTGTGTGGTGTTTGCACCCTTGGGTTTGGAAAAAATCTTAGAAGCAGATGGCTTTAACTGAGACGTGTGAAAAGAAAACATTATGATCGTTTCCTTCGGAGTGTCAAGGAAGCACTAGAATAAACACGTACTGTTACTAATCCCCAGATTACTTGCTTTGAAGGTCCATAGGGCTCTCAAAACTGTCCACGGACTCTGTTCTTTTCTTGTTTATAAGACTTATCTCAGGCTGTTCCCTCAGTTAGGACGGTCTTCTTGCTCACCCTTTTTTACCTTGGGCCAGCTTAAAAGTTGTCTCTTCCCTGTATTGTCTCTAACCCCTTTCCCCATCTCCCGTTTTCCACTAATCCATGCTCCTTTCCTGGTCCTATAACATTTCTGTTACCATTTGTGAGTTGGACTGTGTTTGTTTTTTTTTTTTTTTCACTCTTTCTCTCCTTTTGCCCTTGCACACTGGTGGGAAGACCAGATTCAAATCACCACTGCATTCCAGTATTTAGAGTAAGTATTTGAATCGCCTGTAACAACCAAATAGCTCAGCTCAGCAAAATTTGATTTCCATTGGCCTTACAGCCCCGTTCTTAGATGCATTCCACCCTCTTCCTCTCTTGTCAGAGCTCTTAGATATGACCCGGGCACATGGCCGGGGGTGGAAGGTGGCACCACTAGAGCATATTTCCCCCAAATGTCACATTTTAACAATTTTTAAAGTAATGTCTTGATGCACCGGCTGTAGATGAGGAGGTAGATGGTAGGCGAGAAGCTGCTAGAGAAGACAGCGGGACCTGGGCAATTCGAAACATTCAGCCTTCGTCCACAAGACTCATGGGGAAGGACATCCAAAGAAGGTGCCCTTTGATGGGTCTCGTTCTCCACAAAGCATACCACTGGGCATGCTCCACCCCACGCTCGCTTTCCTTCCCCCGGCCCTGATTTAAGGGGCTTTCTCCCACTCTTACATGGGTGGGCCCTCACCTGTACACTATTGCCTACTTGCCTCTCTGCCAATCCGACAAGCCTGTGCAATTTCCAATTGAAGGATTTTGCTGAGATGTTCCTTGTGGCCTTATAAAATAATAATAATAATAATAATAATAATAATAATAATAATAATGTGTAGTCTCCCTAGGGAATAAGTTTCAATGCATAGCTATAAAACCAATATTATCTCTTCTCTCTCAATTCTTCCATATCCTTATTTTTCGGTCTACTTGATCTGCTAAAGATTGAACGATGTGTTAAAGGCTCCACTAAGGAATGTTTATGGTAAATGAAGTATTTAAGCTAAACAATGCCTGTATCCAAGGAGTTAGAGAAAAGGAATGAGCGGGGCGCCTTTGGCCACCTCGCTGATCCAATGGTACATATTCTCCTCACAGGTGTTGAGGGTATAGTAAGGTGGGGGCTGGGAAGGGAGAAGACGGGGAGATGAAGAGGTCAGAGAAGAAAGTCAAGGTTGATTGGTTTGTGGAACACCTGCTATTTTTAAACTTTTCAAAGTAAATTTGGCATCTTATCCCTAATCAGCATGTAAAAGGAATATAATAATTTATAGACTGCTAGTCAGCCAAGCGGGTGCCTTACTAACTTGTGACTTTCTGCTATCTGATGAGATAGGGTTATCCACTGGACTTGTTTGCTATCCTTGATCAGGCACCAACCACAAAACATTCCTGGGTCTTGTATCCCAAATTAAAGTGAAACTAGAAGTAAAGCCCAGCAAAAACTCAATCATTTTGAGAGGCAGACCATACTCTGTTTTTCCATAGGTTCTATCTGTTTAATTTGCTATGGGAAGGGGGTCCTCTCATGACAGAAAGTAGGAGATTACATTTCCATAGTGGGTCCCCATATTTACCGTGTGGGCAAGAAGGTGGAAGATTCTTAAGTTTGTGACCACTTGCAAACAATGTCCTTCTTGATTCATGAAAACTCTGATTATCTCCCCTTCCTTTGGAACCTCAACCCAGTGTAATTTTTCTGGACAATTGAATTAGGAATGATATCATAGAAATAATAATAAACACTTGTAAAGTGTTTGTTACATGCACACCAGCCACTATTCAATGTATTTTACATGCATTAACATATTTAAGACTCACTATCATTAGTATAATTTTACTTAGGAAGAAACTGAGGCACAGAGAGACTTGTTCAAGTTGAAACAGCTTGTAAGTGTCAGAGTCAGGATTGGAACCCGGGCAGTTTGCTGTTGACCATTAGACAGCGAGGTATGTACGTGTCTGTAAGAGCTGTAGGCAGTCCTCAATTCAAGGGACCATTACCGAGATTCAGTTATGTGTAGGACACTGGGCTAAATGTCACGTCATTCTTCTTCCTACGAGAAATAAAATCCATCCCTTATTTTAAATCGCATAACGTTTAGTAGAGAGAGGAAGACAAACATACAAAGTATAACCTACAGTGCCGGAAGGAATTCATGGTAGAAGAATAAACAGAGCACTGGGACGGTCCAAAGGTAGGACAGGTTGCAAAGGTCTCCTAAAATTCAGGGACTCTGTTCTGTCTTTCCTCGTAAGCTATAGATCCAATCTGTTGTGTTTTGCAATGTCCGGTACAAACATGCAAGGACTTTATGGTCAACAGTTGTATCACAAAGCTGGGTTTAGTCATCTGAAGTGTGTAACGTTAATCCCGAGGCTTGTGCCAACCTGAGGGTTTGTGAAACATACTTTGGGACTTGCATGAAGTCACAAAACAAGGCAAATGTGGAAGACAGGGAGAGTTCCTAAATTAGCACCTTACTTAATTAAGGTAAATGATCTTTCTAGTTCTTTTTTTTCCCAGTATTATTTCTCTGTCTCACTGCCTTGCCTCGAGTGTTTGATTTTTCCAGAATATAAGAGTGTAGTGTACTTTCTAGTGTTTGAGACACAAGCTCGATTTGTCTTTGCTCTGCAGGCCCTCCAATAATTTTGATCCTAACACAATGCAAAGTGTGACAAGATAACGCATGTCAAGCACATATCACGGTGACTGTCATAGAGGAAGGGTTCAACTACTATTTGCAATTAACACTGCTGTTTTTGGAGTCCTCTCTATCAGACTCCAAACCTCAGAAGTCCTTGCTACCCCACTGTCCTGAGTTGATTCATGTGGCAAGGACAGAGAAAGTGTGTCTGACAAAGAAAATAGTGCAACACAAATTTGGGAAACTGTAAGTCATTTGGGGGCAAGTCCGAATGGTTAAGTTTGGGTGAAATATGGAATGAATTGGTGGGCTAATTATAGCTAGGACTGATGAAATAAAAGCTGGCATTTGGATGTATTTTGTGTCATTTAACATTTGAGTTGCTGACATATGAACGAAAGACCTATTCTCTGAGAGCATTGTGAAAAGTATGGTTCTTTAATATATGAGCTTGCCTAGAAGTTAAAAAGCAGCAGAAAATGGAATTATTTCTGGGTTTTTAACCCATTTTGCCTCTTTATCTTCTTTCAGACTCATATTTACCCAATAATTTAGCTTGCCCCTCATTAATAACTACTCAAGTTCGTTTAAGTACAAATTTAGGTAAAATGTAACTAGATGCATCTGGAGGGAGTTTGATGTCTAACATATTCCACAATGAAACTTATTTTTAGATTATCAACTGTTTTGGATTATTTACCCCTCTGCTTTCAGTTATTTCAAAAAAAAAAAATCTAGATTTGATTTACTAAAATTCCGAGTTTGTCTTCCAGATGTTCATCCCCAAAATATACAAGCAGCATGAATAATTCCAATGCACATGTTGGGCTCCGTGCAGCATTCTCTGAGGCAGGCATTCAGTACGAACTGCGGTGGGATTCTGTTTTCCCTGGCTCAGGGCAAACATGTTCTGGATAACGTAGATATGTATAGTTAAATATGAGTCATTGCTCATGTGAATGAAATGTATTTTTCTTTGTAAAACAAGTTGAAAAACAGGACTTAAAGTCCCTCGAGGTTTTCTTCCAAAGTCCTAGTCCATTTAATTTTTTATAATATTCTTTTATTATATTACGTTAGTCACCATACAGTACAACCCTAGTTTTTGATGTGAAGTTTCATGATTCATTACTTGCGTATAGCACCCAGTGCACCATGCAATACGTGCCCTCCTTAATACCCATCACCAGCCTATCCCACTCCCCCACCCCCCTCCCCTCTGCAGCCCTCAGTTTGTTTCCCAGAGTCCATAGTCTAGTCCATTTAAAAACAATGATTGTAATCATAATCTGCTCCTGGAGTCAGATACATTCTAACGTTTGTTTGTTTGTTTGTTTGTTTGTTTATTAAAGATTTTATTTATTTGAGAGAGAGAGCATGAGCAAGAGCAGGGGGAGGGAGAAGCAGACTCCCCACTGAGCAGGGAGCCTGAGGCAGGGCTCGATCCCAGAATGCTGGGATCTTGACCTGAGCTCAAGGCAGATGCCCAACTGACTGGGTCCCTGTCCTCAGGTGCCCCACATTCTAATGTTTATTAATAAATAGTAACATGTTTAAGGATTTAAACACTTTATTAAGATACAGTTACCAATCTTTTTCCTTTTAAATGTAGTACTTAGTGAATCTGAAGGATCAAGCCTTTGAAAGAGCAGCCCATACTCGTTCATGAGTGATTCACAGGTATAAGCCCCCAGAACACAGTCGTCCTACTGTTAACTCAGTGTCCCTTTACACTGTGCCATCTGTATTACTTTCCCCTATAGGCAGTCTGCTCACTGCCTGGCATCATCGGAAAGAAGGGATAGAAGCAAAGTTGCTCATGTAAGAAAACAGAATCTGAGCAGTTGTGGGTTTGATTTCATTACCTGAAAGCTAAGTGGAGTCACGTAAATCACACAGTGGCTCAGATGTCCAGATAAGAGGGGAGCACACAGCACCATATGGAGCCTTGTAAGGCTTTGGGTTCTACGTGAAACACATTTTGGTAACGTTTGAAACAAACCCATGCGGCACTAGGGCAGTGCAAATACCTGCTTCATCTGCAAAGGCTCGTCCATCTCTTAGGAAAAGAATGTACTAGAACAACTGCACGATGAGTAACAGCAACCTTCTGATGGTCCTAGGAAGCTGCTGAGCCCAGCAGACTCAGCCCCCGCAAAGCAGAGCTTTGTGTTCACATAAGCTGGGGCCTCTGTGGGCTGGTGTCCTTGGCCCAGGGTCAAATGATTGCATAATGCTTCTCATAAGTGAGCCCGCCGAACGAGAAACCAGAAGGGCAAGAATGCTTAAAAGCACAGCTGGCAAACCCAGGAGATACTCTCCAGATGTGCCTTGGCCCTGGGTTTGGGAGCTCTTTTTTGAAGAGAGTTTGTGCATTGCTGTAGACGGGCCAGGAGGGTCCAAGGTGGCAGACACCATTGTGAAATGAGTTTTTATTGCCCCGGTTCCCCCATTATTAGTATATACCTGTTGAAGTGATTTGTTGATAGAATGGTGACTGAAACAGTTACTTTGTTGTTTATGTCATGATGGGCATGACATCTTGTCATGATGTTGTTGACCAGAATTTAGAGATTGTTTTGGGTAGTTGAGGTCATTCTTCCTGACCTGGGGTCATTGTCACAGTTTGGCTTCTGGAACAAGAACAAGACAAAACGGAGCTCATGGACATTGTCTTCTGGTCCCCCAAGCCTCTGCTTCCTCCACATCATATACACACGGGATTCCATTAGTAGCCTCTTCCTCACCACCCCTGTTAGTCAGAATTAAATTCTCTCGCATAGTTCCCCTCATTGCTTCATCATTTAAAAAGTCTTTATGTTCTAACTTATTTTCATTTATTTGTTAATTGATCTCTTCTTTTATTCATTCATTACCTCAACCTGTGTCTGTTGTGGCCACTGTAGTACCAGGTGCTTGGGGAACAGAATACACATAGTCCCTGCCCTCAGGGATGCCCAGTCTAGCAGGGGAGAGTAAGAAGTTCAACATCATTACCCATGCTGGTCTATAAAAAATTCAACATATTATGTCATATTTAATAAGACTATTGAAAAATACTGCAAATTGTACAGAAGAAGCATAAGGGTGAAGAAGGATATCAAGAATCTGGGGAACTAGGCACAGAAACTTATAATTCTAAGAATTGACGGATTCGCTAGTCTGGTGAGTACAAAAGCTCAGGTAGAAAAGTGGGGTTGTGGGGTGCCTGGGTGGCTCAGTCGTTAAGCGTCTGGCTTCGGCTCAGGGCGTGATCCCTGCGTTCTGGGATCGAGCCCCATATCAGGCTCCTCCGCTAGGAGCCTGCTTCTTCCTCTCCCACTCCCCCTGCTTGTGTTCCCTCTCTGCTGGCTGTCCCTGTCAAATAAATAATTAAAATCTTAAAGAAAAGAAAAGAAAAGTGGGGTTGTGTCTATGTATTCATCTCATTTCACAAAATAATCTGTTCTCTCAAGTGTCACAGATGGTACTCATGGTGGTTTCCTCTGAGGAATCTTCAGCAGTTTCTCTAGAGTTACAAGTGACAGTGGGTTAAACGAGAACGATGTTAACACGGTTGGTGGTGAGTCTTCTGGGGTTGCTGCTCTGCGTCTGTGGTATCATCAGGGTCCAAGCATTTTTCCTTTCTTCTCCCTTTCCATTAGAGGATGTGGCATCCATTCTCAGGGTAATAGATATGCAATGATTCCTGGAAATCTAGCCATTACATCCAATTTCTGGTGCAAAATAGAAAGGAAAGGGAAAACGGCATAATTTTAGAACATGTTTTCTAGAAATCCTATCAATAACTTCTGGCCAAAACTCATATGTGGCCAGCACCATTTCTGTTCCCAATAAAATCTGTTAGCAAAATCTTAATCGAAAAGGGGGTACTGGCTAGACTAGCAGGCTCCATCACCCCCCAACTGGGACACCCAGAACATGTTGAAATCTCTTAGGAGTGGAAGAACAGGCGTGGGAATGAAGTTAGAAGTTGTCGACTAAGGAGCCTAAGGACTCTCCCCACGAGAACCATGGGTCAGCTTCTCTCTGGCATACATAGAAAGAAACTTGTGACTACCTTCCAGAAGTTACTGCTAAGAGTTTTTTACGTGTTTCTCCTCAAATAGTTGGAGTTTCAAAAACCTTGCAGTGCATTTTATGTGCATGTGTACAATGTACATGGATTTTTGTATTAATAGCGATTTCTAATATCTACTTATATCCACTATAATATGAACAGGAAGCCTCTGTTTACTCCCCTCATGGAGACTGACTGTTGGGTATCTTAAAAATAGTGACCCAAGAGAAATTTATTGATCGAATTGTGATATTTATTTAATATATTTTGGGAAATTTTAATTTTTAAAAACAGCTTATTTTTGGAAGCACTTGTTTTAGCTATTAAAAATGGTATCCCACCCACCCTCTGCCAAAAATACACTTGATTTCTTACTAAAACAAATACTGGCAGTGGAGAAACCTTACATATGAAAGTACACAACTCTTTAAATATAATCCTATCTCATCTGAAAAACAGAACATAGAAGCCTGTTTAAATGATGTAGTTGATTTTAATGAACCTTGTACAAAATTAAAATATAATAAAATGAATCAAACATTGGCATTAACAAGAGGACATCAGGTAGGATCTCAACAGGAAACAGCACACTCAGGCTATTTCAAGGAGAGTTCATTTCCAAAAGAACTATTCACAAAGGTGGGGGTAGAGTTTGGGGAGCCATGGAGATAGTGCAAGGACCTGGGCTGAGTAATGGAGGGAGAGCTATTGCCTCTCCTTGGCCTAAAGGGGACAAAAGTAGAGAGCTGTTAGCAGAATGGAGGGAGGGAGTTATGTAGGAAAAGTTGTCTTGGGGAGCAGTGATCCTTAGGTGAAGGGACACACCCAGCTTCAGAGATACATGTAGTGATCTCATAGGGAAGTCAAGGAATAAATACTCTGATCTCCTGCTAAGGTTTCCATTGGCCAGACCAACCAGCAGACAGAGCCCTGTATAAGAAGCCCTCCCTCTATGGTCTACGCAGGACACCTGGGGAAGAGTAGGCCTGGAGGGTTAAATAGAAGATGTCTCACGCAACAAATTAGGGATGTGTCCATCTATAATGTATGATTTTTTTTTTTTACCTCTTGAGATACTAAAAGCTCTTCTTCATGAGGGAATATGTAATGTCATGCTGTATTTGTCAACTTAACAAATCTCCTGCTATCACCAAGGATACTTCAAAGCTACCCCACTACCTTTCCAGAAACCACCTACAAAAGTTAATTGGTGATGCACTCTTGTTAACACATGAAGATTTTATATTATTAGTCTAATTAAAAGGATTTTAACTGTCTAACCTCCCCCCTCTGCTGATTCCTACATACTCCAGTCAAAGTGAATTAAACCCATTAATCAAAGTGGTAGAAATGATATAAGGTGCAGGATACAGGCAGAACCGAGAAGAGACTAACAGCCTTCATTATGTTTAATTTTGTTCCCTAGCAAAGGATAATAAATTCAAATTGTAACATCACAATAAAATATTTAATTATTCAAGAGCAGGGCAACACACATTATAATTAACTCCCTATTATGTGTCTTCATTTAGGTGGTAATAGAGGCAATAGGGTAGCCCAGCCAATCTTAAGCTAAAGATTTAAAGTAAGATCTCAACTACTCTGTCACCCTGGAAGCTATCCCCACCATGGGGAGCTTGCCTTGAGATACGGACAGGTGGCGACTTGAGAGTTGGGTATTCATTCATTCATTCTGAATTCAGCAGATCTCCATTGAGTGCCAGCTATATAGAGGCCTCATGGCTCCAACAGTGAATAAGCAGATGAAGGGCCTCCCCTCATAGCACTTACTTGAGGATTGGAACAAAATCCGTGCTCCTTAGCTTTGCCTTGAAGCACCTGACTTCATCTCTTGGCATCTCCCTCCTTGCTCACCATGTGCCTGCCACCAGGTGTTTTGCTCCTTCTCTAAATACAGCTTAGAGCCTACTTCGTGAGCTAGGCATTTGCTCTGCCGCTTGTCTAGGATTCTGTTCCTCCAGATCTCCGTGTGACTGGTACCTTCTCATCAAGTTACCTGATTAGAAGAGCCCTGTGCCGATCATCTTTATCTAAAGAAGCCTCCAAAACCCGATTACTCTACTTTCTAAATATTCTTCATAGCACTTATCGCTAGCCAAAATTAGCTTTCTTATTTAGTATTGCTTATCTCTTCGTTTATCGTCAATGCATTATAAACTTCATGGAAGGGACCTTGGCTGTTCTTATCACTGTATTCCCAATGTGTTATGTAGCCTGGCACATAGTAGATTCCCAATAAATATTTGTGACTAGGACCGATCATCTTTTTTAAAGATGGTGACAATAGAATTTCCCATCCCATTTTTTTTATACCTAACTACGTCCCTATCAAAAAGTGATGACTAATTCCCCATCACTTCAGTATAAGTAGGTGGGCTTTTATTGGCTTATATCCGATGGAATATGGTGGAAGTGACGCTGTATAACTTCAGAGGCGAGGTTATAAAAGGCGGTACATCTTGCCTTTAGTCCTAATTCACCTGCATGGAGAGGCCCCTAACGTACCTAGAGAGATGCCCACCCATCCCCTGGCTGCTCCATCCCCACACTCTCCCACATCCAGCCACCATCTGACTCGAAACCACATGGGAGACCCCGAGCCAAAACCATCTGGGAGAGTCCTTCCAAAATTCCCGACCCACAGTGATAAGAAGAAAGAATAAGATGATTATTGTTTCAAATCATCAAGTTTTGGAGTGAGGTTATACCACAGTGGATAACCAGGATAATGAAGGACTAGCCGAATGAATGAATGAACTAACAAGTTATTACTTCCAGGTTGATTCAGAATGGAGATAACATGTCATTAGGATGGAAGACTATGTTTCAGAGATCTTTGTGTCAGTAGCAATAAAATACTTCAGCAAAATTCCAATATCCAACATCTCAATATAATATTGATTCAGTTATAGTGTTGATCAAATAACATCCCCCCTGGAATAGTATAGACTTTTTTTTTTTTTTTTTACCTCTACGTAGAAACTACATGAGACAAACTTTGTTCCCTCTCACAAGTTAACATTTTTTCATGATCGATATTAAGAATTAATTATGGCATTCTTTCTTACTAAGTGTGGCTTCAATGTCCTTTCCAGACAGCCATTAACAATTGATAAGAGTGGGCACTCAAGATCTTTGCCATACCAACCTAAAGGAGATGCCAGCATCCCAAAAGAGCACTGCAGGTTGTATTCACTCCTTACCTCCTACCACCACTTTCCTCAGCTTTCTGTAGTCACACCAGAACAAGGGACCGCATGAGAATTTTGCAAGTTGAAAACATGAGGGCTGGTCTGTCAATGCTTCTGAAATGCTATGGGAACATCTGTTTTCATTACTGACGAAAGAGGCAGCATTTGTTTAAAAGCCATTGGAACTCCTCACTGGTGATATGCATATGTGGAGATCTCTGTTGAAAAGAATTTGCACAGAATTGGTAGGATTGTTAAGATGGCGCTTGCATTTTCAAAACCTCTGTCAGTTGGTTTGTACTGGGAAACAGTGGGTCATTAGTTCTGCAAGGATTTCTTGCACTCATAACTGCTTCATGTCTTCATATCTCTCTTTTATCTGCATACATACATCTATTTTCTTCCATAAAAATTCCCATTGTGTCATTATTCACTTCAGCTTGGATCTTAGGAAATCTAAATTCTTTCAGTCAAAGGCATTTACTTATCTCAAATACTGCTTTCTTCAAGCAATCCATCCTAGTTTCCTATACAGTTAATGGTCACTCTTTCAGAACTGTAATATCGTCTGGCATCTCTTAGAGACTTCCACTATTCCATGTAATATAATTATTTTTGCAATTACTTTAACTCACCCAATTATACTGAAACTCCTTGAGAACAGAAACCATTTCTGTCTCATCTTTGCATTCCCTGCAGAATCTGGTAGAAACACTCTCCTTAAAGGCAATTCAGGGAATCCAAAATATCAGTGTTGTTTTGCAACTCAAATTTCTTGCATTTCACATCCAAATCTCTCTTTGACAGAAGTGCATTTGTAATTTGAACAACGAAGCATATTAGGGGACCCTTCTGATTAATAAACTAAGGTTCTTAACTGGAGACATAACTGAGTCTCCCACCCCCAACAAGGGGTTTTTGGAGATGCAGGGGAGGTGTATTTTGTCAAAAGATTTGGAGGTGTTGCAACTGACATATAGTGTCTAGGCACCAAGGATGTTAAACATACTGAAATGTGAGGAACAGCCCCATTTAATGAGAAATTGTCCTGCTAACATGTCAGCGGTGTCCCCAGTGAGAATACCACTGGGTTATTTACCCAGCTGTGTTAATAATAATCATTAAATTATTTTCACTTATTGTATGCCAGACACCAGGCGAAAAGTTTACTATGTGTGCTGCTTCCAGTTTAGTGTGCCTTAGAATGACCTGGAGCATGGATTACGGCACAGATGCCTGGGCCACACGCTAGAGTTTCTGATTCAGTAGGTCTGTGATGAGACTGCAAATTACATTTCTACAACTTCCCAGGTAATGTTGATGCTCCTGGTTCAGAGACCACACTCTGAGAATCCCAGATCTACATTAATGTAACCTCATGATTATCCTCCGAGTTATGTTCTACAGGACCCTTATTCTTCAGGTGAGGAAGTCAAACTCGAGACGTTAGATCTACCACTTGTCCACAGCTACACAATTAAGATATGAACCTAGATGTCATGAGTAGTGTTTAATTTAAGAGTGAGCCAACAAATTCATTTGTTTGGGCAGCATACAGAGAAACAAAAATGAAGGTTCTGGAGCCAGGCCACTTGGGTTTACTATTTCTTACTTGTATGATCTTGAAAAAAAAAAAAATTACTTAAACTCTCTGAGCCTCAGTTTCCTTGATTAGAAACAGTAGTAATAATGGTTCTCTCTCAGAGAAGTATCATAAAGATAAAATGCGATAATGAATGAAAAGCTTAGAATATTCTAGTCTGGAAGGATGAACTCTTGAGAAGGTTATATTCCAGTGGAAAAGCCAAATAGTAAACCTGTAAAAATATAAATAGGTAATTCCAAACACTGGAAGTGCTATAAAGAAATAGAATAGGGAGGAGGGTTGGAGGTAAAGAGTAGGGATGTTGAGGTCTAAGAGGACTCTTCCAAAGTGATGGCATTTGAGCTGAGATATGAATCATCAGAAGGAGCCAGTCACACAAAATTGGAGAATGAATGCTGCAGGCGGAGGCAAGAGTAGGTGCAAAGGCACAGGGGCAGGAATATGTTTTCCTTATCCTAGAAACTGAAAGAAAGCCAGTGATGGAGTAGAGTGAAGGCAAGGAGCTGGGGGTGGGGATTGGAGGGGGATGGAGGCAGGGCGAGTAGTAGAATGGGAGGGGATGGCATCAGAGAGGTTGGGGGGCAGTTGATTACCACTAATCTTGTAAGGTATGATGACAAGTATGCATTTTCTTCCAGAGGTGGTGGAAGGTCACTGAAGCATTTCAAACAGGAGAGTGACTTGATTGGATTTGTTTTTTAACAGATCAATCTGGCTACTGTATCAATAACGGATTTTGGCGAGCAAGAGTGGGAGCATGCAGCCCACTTATGGAGCCACAGTGTAGACCACGTGGCTTGGACTAGGGAGGTGACCAGAGACATGAAGAGAAGTGGATGGGTTCAGAGTATCTGGGGCTTGCTAACAGATAAGATCTATGGAGGAACAGGGCATTGTGTTAACGTCAGGGTGGATGGCAATGCAGTCTGCTACAAGAGAGTAGACACATGTTTGGAGTTTAAAATAAAAAGTTCTGTTTTTAAAAAAAAAACAATTTTTTAAAATAAAAAAAAAAGTTCTGTTTTGTTATGTAGGGTGGATTACAACAGGCCACAAGGAAATTTGAGGGGGTTATGGACAGATTCATTATCTTAATTATGGTGTTAATTTCACATGTGTATACACAGGCTGAAAATCAATACCTTACATGCTTTAAATATGTGCAGGGGTCTGTTATACCTCAATAAATCTGTACTTTAAAAAGCTGTGAAAGAGAATCATGTTACGCCAGCCCAAAATATTACGCTTTGGCATAAGAATTATTTTGTACAGAAGGCATTTGTGTTCCTGATATCCCTTATCTGCCTAAAAGCAGAGCCTCCCAAAAGTACTCTGTTGTCATAAATCCCCTCCAGAGAGCTACTCTAATCTTCTCTTCTGAGAGAGTAGTCGGCACCACACCCAGACAGACGTCACAGACTGTCACTATCCTGTCTCCCATCTATTCTGCCAAGGGTCCATTTATCTTCCAAAAAAAAAGTCATTTCGTTTCCAAGGTCCCTGTCTCCACCCCCTTCTAAGAAATCATTTGTTCTCCCCCAAATGCCCCTCTTCTCTTCCCTCTCCCCTAGGAAGTGGGTACGTAAGCTCTCAAGCCTCATCACTCCTTTGGGTATTCACGTTTGTGATGTCCCTATGAATGTAAAATTAACATTAATTCATGTAAATGCCATTTCTCCTTCATCTGTTGTCAGTCTAATTCCCAAGTCCCCCAGCCACTGAAAGTAAGAGGGGAGAGGAAAAATTTTTCCTCCCTTACAGCAATAATGAACAACAACCAAAAAAGTGAGATTTTTTTTTCACCAAGTAGAGGTAAGCTGTTGGACATAGAAGCCTGGAACTTCAGGAGACATGTCTCCTGAGATCTTTCTTGACAATTCCGAAAACTTGGGGATGAAATTTGCAACCACTCAGTACCAGGCCTGAGCTTGGCTAAAGGAGCACAGAATTAAAAGTTAGATTTGGGTCCTGGTTCCTGTCAGATATGGAATACATAGGGAAAATCAACATGCTACTTGACTTCCATCTACATGTGTTTTGCATTGGTAAAATAAGGAACTCACAGTTGACCGTTGGGAGGGTGTGTGGGTGCTGCAATAGAAGGGTTTGGAAAAATTAAAAATGCTCCACAAATCTCAATTGATCTCAGTATTACTCAATAGGAGAATGCCTCAAACATATGATAGACTGGAGAAAATCCTTGGTCAAAACTGAGACAATAAAGAAGAAACACAAGCAAAACCAACATCTTGGAAAGAACAGAGAACTTTATTTTGTATTTATTTGATGTCCAGAACTTAAGGCTCTTCTCCCTGTTAATCTTGAGGACAACAGAACTTAGTTACTCTTCCTGGACTGAAATGTGTTCAAAGTCGTGGTCTACAAAGTATACGTGATCTTGTACCTTTTAAACCATCACTGAATGATTATTATGAGAACTTTGAGATGGAAGTGGTAATCAGTATTTCAGATGTTCCATGAGCTTGATTTTTTTTTCAAAGCCTTTTCTGCAAGATTTATTGTCTGGTTGAGGTGTATTTAAAAATAAATAAATAAGATAGTACTGAGCTGGGCAGTTAGACACAAGCAGCCAGTCACTGAAAGCCTCATTAATCACTGGTTTAAATCCCAGGGTCTCCACCCATCCAAATTAATGCCTGAGATCTTGACTTGAGTCATGAATCTGCTAGCAAATCAACCATTCTAGACCTTGTCTGATAGAGCCAGTGGGTCCTCAAATGACGTGAATGCTCTTTGATTTCAAACACATACATTTAAGCTTACACACTCTCTCTCTTCCTCCCCCCCCCCCCCCCCCACCAAACAAGACTTATATTATACAGGGGCGCCTGGGTGACTCAGTCCGTTAAGCGCCTGCCTTCGGCTCAGGTCATGACCCCAGAGTCCTGGGATTAAACCCCCAACGGGCTCCTTGCTCAGCAGGGAGCCTGCTTCTCCCTCTGCCTCTGCCTGCTGCTCCCTGTGCTTATGCTCTCTCTCTCTCTCTTCCTCGCTAGCTCTGTCTCTGTGTCAAATAAATAAATAAAATCATTTAAAAAATAATTATATTATACAGAGAGAATACAATTTGAAAAGAGAGAAAGAGTAGATGTATTACTACCTACTACAAAGTCTTGGATTTTAAAAAAGTGATAGAGGCCACATCATGGTCACCTTTCACTTACAAACATGGCTCCCGAATCATTCTACTACCTCATGTAACCAAAGAGTGAATTAGTTCTAATTTTGCAGAGAAAACCGGCTTTGTTGACTTTTTTTTCCTTTTTTTTAATAATAATATTTTTTATTATATTATGTTAGTCGCCATACAGTACATCCCTAGTTTTTGATATAAAGTTCCATGATTCATTACTTGCGTATAACACCCAGTGCACCATGCAATACATGCCCTTCTTACTACCCATCACCAGCCTATCCCATTCCCTCCCCCGAAGCCCTCAATTTGTTTGCCACTTTGGAAAACAGTGTGGAGGTCCCTTTAAAGTAAAAAATTGAGCTACCCTATGATCCAGCCATTGCTACTGGGTATTTACCCCAAAGATACAGACGTAGTGAAGGGCCATATGCACCCCAATGTTCATAGCAGCATTGTCCACAATAGCCAAATCGTGGAAGGAGCCGAGATGCTCTTCAACAGATGTCTGGATTAAGAAGTTGTGGTCCATATATACAATGGAATATTACTCAGCTATCAGAAAGAACGAGTTCTCAACATTTGCTGCAACATGGACGGCACTGGAGGAGATAATGCTAAGCGGCTTTCTAAGAGGTGGTTTGCTAGCCGAAAATATTGCCTACAATGAATGGATGATGTAAAGAAATTTCAAGGGTAATTTTAACTGTACACCATTTTCTTTTTTTTTCTTTTTTTAATTTTTATTTATTTATTGGACAGAGAGAGAGAGAGAAAGAGAAAGCCAGAGAGAGGGAACACAAGCAGGGGGAATGGGAGAGGAAGAAGCAGCCTCCCCGCAGAGGAGCCTGATGTGGGGCTCGATCCCACAACGCCGGGATCACGCCCTGAGCCGAAGGCAGACGCTTAACAACTGAGCCACCCAGGCGCCCCCGCCATTTTCAACTCACATGCAACCATCACCAACTAACTGCCTGAGAGGTGATGCTGCTGTTAATGGCTCATCTGCTTGGTCCAAGCCTTCACAGGGCTTAGACAATAGTAAACAGTATACAGATGAGAGCTGTGGCACCCGGAGTAGCAACCGTCATAGTCACAGGGTAGTAGTAGTAATTGTAGTCGTGACACAGCTGAAGAAAGCTGAAGAAAGATCTCTTTGAACAAATATTAGGGATTCTCGGACACAAAATAGAGCTCATTGTCATGATGGTTAAAAGTTTCTAGGCACCCTCATGAAGGAATTGTCCTGAATAATTAAGCTGTTTTAGAGTTTGGTGTTCATTTCTTTAGGAGATTATTTCTAGGGGAGGTGATAAATGGTCATTTACAGAGAGACGGTTCTTTGTTCTACCTATAATCTCCTTATCCTGACGTTCTACTTTGTGATTTTTCAAGTGGAGCCACTCGTTTCTCCTACAGATTGTTTAATTATTGAGTTTTCTAGTACAGTCTGAAATAAAGAACAGAAATTCTAGACTATAGGAAATGCGCTGTTTCTATCAAGTGTTAGGCTGAAACACAGAATTCTGCTCTACGTGATTTAATATTAACATCCACAGCAGTTTGTATTCGATTTTATGTGTTAAAAGAGCCCCCTTTACCTTCTAATTAGGTGTATATTTGATATTTATAGATTCATGGGTTTATCAATAATTTTGATGTTTTTTTAAGATCTAAGTTTGCCTGAATTTCACGAGCCAAAGTGGTTTTTTTGTGTTCATGGTACCTATGTTGTGCTATTTATAGTTACAGGTTACAAAATACATTCACATCCATGATCTCAATTTATTGATATTATAATAAACAATATCCAAAACCAATGGGAATTGAAAAGTAGAGAGGTGGGGTGAAAGGAACACGCACTATGTCATCCACTGGGATCAAATCAGTTCATTATGTCAAGCAGTAGATTATGCTCAAAATCTGGGCCCCCAAAACAAACTGGGGTTTTCTCTTTTCTTTTCCTGTATTATGTCCCCCATTTTTTTCCTTGATAGAAGAACTTGGAGAGATGCCTTCATCTTCCTCCTGAATTGGCACAGACTGAGGCTTCCTGTTACTCTGTCCCTCATCCCACAATTTAATATGAGAGAGAAGGTGGGGATAATGGTATTTATGAGACTGTCTGTATCGTAGGCCATTTGAGGCCAGAACTTAGGGTTACACCTCATAACGTACATTATCACCATGAAGAAATAGTTATCAAATACGAGCTTCAGGGTTCAAAGGATGGTCTCTGAGGTCATTTGTTCTCCCATTTCTTAGCAGTTTACTTACGCAAAGCATCCAGAATAACAAATTCATTGATTTAGATTTTTTTCTGTAATGCATGTCATATATATATAGGAAAACGTGAAATATATATGTACATTTTAAAGAATAATGAGACACCTTTGTATCTGCCACCTAGCTAACAAAACAGTATGTTGCCCAAACCCCACTTCTGTCCTATCTCCCTCCTAGAGGTATCCACTATCCTAACTTTTGTGATACTTATTACCTTTTTTTTATTTATAGTTTTAACACCCAAGTATGTATCCATAAACAATATCGTTTGGTTTTGCTTCTTTTTTGAAGCTTACATAAATAGAATTATAAGTATATATTCTTTTGCATCTGAATTCTCTCATTATCTGGTTCTTTTTTCATCCATGTTGGACATAGCTGTACTTAACTCATTTTGATTCTATAGTATTCCATCATATGAATATATCATAATTGATTAATTCACTCTACTGTGAAGAAACCTTTGGGTTCTTCCAGGGTGTTTTGGTTTTTACAAATATTATGTCTTTGAATATTCTTGTATCTTCTGTTGTGTGTGTGAAAGAGTTTCTCTAGGATATATACAGAGGAGTGGAGTTGCTGGGCTATGCATATCTTGTTAATATTCAACTATTTTCTAGTTTGTACTGTTAAAGCATATTTTTTTAAATATAAAATCATGACTGTTGTACAAATACAAAATCGGTACATGTCAACGTTTTTATTTAACTCATTAATCAATGAAGGAAATTGTGTTACAGCCAGTTCAAAGGAGAATCCAAAGGATCAAGATATCTATATATAGATAAAGATACAGATACAGATATAGATACAGGTATCAATAGATATATAAGCCTCAAGTCACTGTAGAAAACAATATGGAGGTTCCTCAAAAAGTTAAAAATAGAATTACCTTATGATTGCACTACTGGGTATTTCCCAAAGAATACAAGAACACTAATTAAAAGGGATACATGTACCCCTACGTTAAAAGCAGCATTAATGTACAATAGCCAAGATACAGAAACATCCTAAGTGCCCATTGACTGATGAACGCATAAAGAAGGGGAGTGTGTGTGTGTGTGTGTGTGTGTGTGTGTGTGTGTAATGGCATATTACTCAGCCACAAAAAAAAAAAAAAAAAAGAATGAAATCTTTCCATTCACAACAATGTGGATGGAGCTAGAGAATATTATGCTGAGTGAAGTAAGTCAGTCAGAGAAAGACAGGTGTCATATGATTTCACTCATATAGGGAATTTAAGGAACAAAACAACCAAAGGGGAAAAAATAAGAGAGAGGCAAACCAAGAAACAGACTCTTAACTGTAGAGAACAAAGTGATGGTTACCAGAGGAGGGGTGGGGGGCAGGGACTGGTGAAATAGGTGATGGGGATGAAGGACTACACTTGTTGTGATGAGCACTGGGTGGTGTATGGACTTGTTGAATCACTATATTCTACACCTGAGACTAGTATCACACTGTGTGTTAACTAACTGGAATTGTAATGAAACCTTAAAAAGAATACTGAATAGAATGCACAGAGAGTTGCAAAATTGGTCAGTATACATTGGGTGATAGTCACTGCCATTCCACTGGACACAATTTACATTTGTATGAACAAGAATTTCTTGTATTGCTATCAGTTTTCTACAATTCATGGAGCTGCAAAGCAGCTGAAAGAGCATGAAAAAGGATAGCAGTAACCTGGAAGGGTGTACTGCACAGGACAGGTAGTCATCTTTTTGGTCCTCATCAAAGTCTTCTGTAATTTTTTCTTCAGTACCACCTTACACTCCCTTAGCGGTGCCTTTGAGTTCCCATTGCTGTACATTCTTGCCATTGAGTAGTGGCAGACCTTTTCATTTTTGTCAGTTTGGTGGGTGTGTATTAGTATTTCATTATGGTTCTAGTTCACCATTTCCTCGTTATTAATAAAACTCAATACCTTTTCATATGTTCATTGGCCATGTGGATGGCCTCTTTTTTGAAGTGCTTATTCAAGTTTTGGCTCATTTTCCTGTTGGTTAAATTGACTTTTTCAGAACTTGAAGGAACTTTAGTGGTCCTCTAGTGCTGAGTGTCCCCACCTTTTGTCATTCTTGTGCCACCATTACAGTATGGGTCTTACTGGTATAGCTGCTATTATTTACCTGATAGTTTTCTTTAAGTTGGCCCATTTTATTTTTTTATTTACATTGGTTTTAAAATTAAAATTTCGTGGATGTCAGAAATAGAAAACCAATATCAATTTGCCATAAATAGAAGATAGCAGTTAAATGAATACAATAAAGCAAAAATCACATTTTTGACTTTAGGTAGATTGTCCCCCACCTCAATTTGGGGCCTGAGCCCCTTTCACGCTCCTCTCTCTCTTCTCTACCCACCCCTCTCCAATGAGAAAAGAAATAAGCAAGTGTCAGGTCAATGTAGAAGAAATACTAGCACCAAAAAGACTTTCCCCCTGTCTTTGTAGGAAGACTTGAAAGAGACGGACATGGGAATAACAGTTTCAGTGTGTGAATCCGTGGGATCGAATGTCACATTCAGATCCAAGTCCCACCACTTCTGCTGTGGTCTTCCAAAGGAAGTCTCCCATCCACTTTGATTAACACTGGTCTAATTCTGCCCCCTTCTTTTAGAGGTGAAGAAGCTGAGGCAGCCCAAAGAAGGGGGATAGGATAGGCAGAACAATAGTACCCCCCAAAGATGTCCACACTCTAATTTCCAGAACCTATGAATACATTACCTCATACAGTAAAAGGAACTTTGTAGATGCAATTGAGGTTGGACCTTGAAATGGGGAGATTTATCTAGAATCATCTGGGTGACCCAATCTACTCACTTGAGCCCTTGAAAGCAGAATATTTTCTCTGTCTGGAGTCGAAAAGATGCGGGAACAGAAGAGGCAGGAGAGATTTGAAACCTGGGAGGGATTCAACCCACTGTTGAGTTGGAAAACAATGGGAACCAATAGAGAAGGTAGGGGACTTCTAGAAGCTGAGAATAACCCCTGGCTAATAGCCAGCAAGGCAATGGCAGCCCCACAGCTGCATGGACCCAATTCTCAAAATCACCTGCAAAGAATGAATGAGCTTAGACTCCAGATAAGTGTCCTCACTGGCCAACACCTTGATTTGAGCATTATAGAACCAAGAGCAGAAAAACCAGTGCCACTTACTGGACTTATGATCTATAGAACTATGAGATTATAAATTTGGTTATTGTAAGCAGCTAACTCTGTGGTAATTTCAGCCATAGAAAACTAATACAGTGATTTGTTGAAAATCACACAGCTATTTAGAGTCGGAGCTGAAACTAGAACCCAGGTCTTTTGTCTCCCATTCCAGGGCTCTTTATAATGTATTACATAATTATATTGATGTAAAGTATAATATCGGCATCTAATAAGGTGTAGAGAGAACACTGTGGTTCTCATTCAGCTTTTAAGTCATGTCTGTCCATGTACTTATATATTTCAGGGCCACATATTTTCAGAAGAATTAGATGTACTGAAAATTTTTAAATCCTTGCAGAGCACTAACATTTGAATTCTGTTTTTAGTTTAACAGTTTTTACACTGGAATATTTTGTGCAAAGTAGATAATGTCCTGAGAGGTAAATGGACGTGTGAGTCATACTGCTGTGGAGATAACTCATTTTGTAGAAGGTTAAAGAGGGAACAAAAGGAAAGAAAGAAAAGAAAAACAAACCTAGGACAACAAAGTTCAGTGCTCTGGTTACTTAATGCAATCAATTTACAGTTCCCACCACTTTTCCACACAGTGGATAAAGGATCAGCTGAGCCACCATCTATCGAGTAAGATGTCCTACTGAGGAGGAAATTAAATGTCTCCTGTCAAACACCTCCTGGGTTGTCTCTGATTTATCTAATAAATACAAAACTTTCTCTCTCTGAATAATAGTTTTGCAGGCTGTAAGCTGTTGGCACGAAAGATGATCATAGAGAGTTATTTCTCCCCCATGATCATTATTTTTTTCCCTCATTTTGTGCAAACAACTCCATTGATGTCCAGTACCATTGCAGTTGAGGTTAAAAAAGGGTTTTGGCGTGTGTGGCTCTGCTAATTCTATGATAAAGATGCACTGGGTTTTGTGACTTTCAGCTTCTGGCCAAGGCAAGAGAACAGAAGATGCTGCCATTGGTTGCCGTAACTCGTGGTCATTTCTTAGTAAACCACTGAACTGGGAAATTGGGCAAAATGCAAGAGTTCTGCTCCATTTCAGGATGAAAAATTTAATGGTCTTTTGACAATCATGAAGCTTCAACAGGCTGCCCCCCTGCCCCACTGCCGTTTTGGCTACTCCATTGTTAAGAGATCGCAAAACTTAGCTTCACAAATCCAATGTTGAACATACAACTGGAATCTGAACTTCTGCTGTGAACACTTTGCTTATAGAAATAATTTTTCACATTCCTCATTATCAGCGTACTTTCTTTCTCAACAGTACATTTCTTTCTCAACCATACACTCCAAACTTATAGGGGAAAATAACAATTCCATCTAGAACATTTTAATTATCCGCTTCAGCTCTGGTCCCTCTATGAAGATAAATTTTATATAAGATAAGGTCTAAATAAAATTAGGGCAAATATTTCTCTCCACGAACAGCAACAAAACAGACAATGACTGTAGGGGCAATTAAATATGTCCCCAGTCAGAAGAAATCCTACATTAGCTAAGATTTCTATCAACTCCTTTGCTATTGAAAAAGATGTCTCAATCAACGTAAATCAGAGGCTTACTATAATCAGTGCCCAGGGGAAAATTGAACCATCTCTGTGCCCACTGTGAGATTTTCTGCTGCAGCTCAACAGTGGAATGAGATCACACTCAGGCTCCGCCACATCGAGATCAACCAATTACATCAATCACTGAGCACCTGCTGGGTGTTAAAGTGGGAAAATGATGGGCGAGAGTCCTAAATCGGAGTACTGGATAATTCTGGTTCCCTTCTGGGTCTTAGTTTTCTCTTATGCACGATGGAAGAGTTTGTGAACTAGACAACATTTAATGGACTCTCCATTCCCATCAGCAACAGTGATCTATAATTCTTTACTGTGGACTTTGTGTTTGCCTTAATCTTTATTTTCTTATTCCACGAAGTGATATGTGCTGATTCTCTTAACATATCTAAAAATTACAGAAAAATGAAGAAAAGAAATTTAAATTCCCGTAGTAGACACATTTGGAAATGTATTAACATTCATTTTTATTTTTTTTATTATGTTCACTTAGCCAACATTCAAAGCAATGTCTTTCAAACCTTTTATTCTGTATTTATATGTAAATAATTATGTGTGTGTGCAAGTAGACACACACAGATAGGCATATATACAAAATTTTAACATCCATTTTTTTCATATAACCACAAACATTTCGTCTTGTTAAAAATGTATATCTACCTAATCTCAACTGCTGGAAAGAATTCCAGTATGTGTAGGAACCAGAATATATTTAGCTAGTTCTCTGTTGATGGACATTAAGGTTGTTTCCGGTTTGTTACTATTGCAAACAATGCTAACGTGAACATCGCGTACATATATCTCTACCTACCTAAGGAGATTTCTGTGGAATAGAGACTTGTAAGGAGGATTCGCAGACCAGAACATATGCATATGTTTAGGCATTACACTGTAGTTCTACCGTGTGGGCTGTGGATAAAATATCAAGGGCATGTAAAAGTCCATTTCTTTCCCCAAGGCTTACTGATAGGACTTCAGGACTATGGGAAATAAATTCAAATCATGTTTGTAATGGAGATTTTAAATAATACTCTACCAGATACCCTTAAAATATTCAATTTGGCAATATCTCTATTCTCACCCTTTTTATGAAAACACATAGATAGGTCTTTTCTCCTGAGTCTCCTAAATACCTGTTTAGTTGGTACAAACATCATTTATTCAAACAATCTATTAAAGATGCAAAATGGAATCAGCCAAGACTGTTATGATAAAATTAAGAACACAGTTTAGTTTTTCTTTCATCTTTCTCTTCTTTCCTTTTCTTTTTCCCTAATTTCATTTCTTTCTACCCTTTCTTTTTAGAAAAAAAAATATCAGTTATAAGTACTATGAAGTAAACAGAACAGAGTTGGAGGAGGGAGAATCAAGTAATGGGGGTGGGAGACTTATAGTTAGGGCGGTTAGGGGAGGCTTCTTGGAGGAGGTGGGAATGAAGCAGCATCTGAACGAAGAGGAGAAGCAAGCCCTGTGAATATCTGAGGGAAGAGCACTCCAGGCAGTGAGAACAGCAAAAGCAAAAAACCGCAGAGTAGAAACATTTCTAGCATTTGATGCGACAGCGGGAAAACAAGTGTGTCTGAAGTCAAGGGAGGGAAATAGTAGTTGGACATGAGATAGTAAACTTGCGTGTAACAAGTAAAGATATTAAACAGCTGGATACAAGCATTTAGACTTCAGAGTAAGTGTGGAACATTAGATATTATATCTGCGAGTCATACATGTGTAGACATACCACACTCAGAATTGTAGGGCACAGCTTGAAAATGGGCAATATATACATGATTGTGATATATGTAAATATGAGGAGTTGGTGTTGATTTGCATTGAGGTCCTCTGAAAGCCACGTACCAGGACTGGATTTAAACATAGGAGAGATTTATTTTTGGGAAATGCCCATGAAGGGTAAAGGAAGAAGGAAGCAGGAGTAGGTGAAGGGAAGCTTCAGACTGCCATGCAGGTCTGACACCTGTAAAAGGAGATAGGGGGGAAAGGGACACTGGGTAGGAAGAGCCTTCAACTGTAACTCTACTCTGAGAATGTCCTAGCTGATAGTGGGTCCCCAGGTGAAGCTCGTGCATTGGGAGAGTTACACATCAGACAGAAATGGCCCCGCACTAGAAGCCCTGCCTGCTGTAGACACTGCCTGTGAGTAGCTCTGGGAACAGAGGACATACATATGAATGTCATGATAAATCTGAAGGTACAAAAGAGGCTTTCAGCCAGCTACACTGTTTTCAGCTTTTATCCAAGAACAAGGATTTCAGAGTGGTGCACTCCATAGCCATGACATTGTTAAAAGTATATTTTATCACTGTACACAATCTTTTGGCCCTGAAAATCGACAAGCAGACTGTTCTATTTACTCTCATTTAAGTTGGAAATGAATACAGCTCTGTATGTAGCTGGGGAGTTTTCTAATAGAAAATTCTATGGTGTAATGAAATTGATATCATTTATATGGTCTCACTTAACAGTGGATGGATGGATGGATGGATGGATGGATGGATGGATGGATGGATGGATGGGTGGTACATGGAAGCTGAGGAATTTCAGAAAACTCTTTTCCCCTCCATGCAAAAGGTGAAAGTGGTGTGTCCAGATCAGCCAGAAAGTAGGCAAAGAAACCATGATTCTAGAGAGGGGACAAGAATTCATAAATTCCAAGGAAGATAGTAGAAGAAAGAGCAGTACCCTTCTCCCCACCCAGCTTTTTATCCTTCTCACACAGTTAAAAGCCAGATAAGGAACCAAATCATTTCTATTTTTGTTCAGGCTTAGCTGTAGTTCCAGTAGCTCCTAAAGTTAATGCCCTGGCATTTCTATAACCAAAGTTGGGCATGAGTGCCTAGGGTAGTTGATCTGAAAGTAAGTTATTATTACAAGAAGATGGAGACCAAATCTGCAAGTAATTAAGCAGAATGATTGGTTTCAACACATGGGTAAGGTCAAGCAGACCAAAATAATTCTGTTACTACCCAGTACTGGCCAGTTATTTTAAGGCCCACTTTTATAATACCTGGTTATTTCAGGATTTTTTTTTTTATTTTTGATTTTCGTTTCTTCCAATGATTTCAATCTAGGTTTATCTCAAACATTTAGCTCAATAGCCTCCACACCAGGGAAGGAAAGGAGGAAGGATGCATTGTAAACACATGGGTGGGAGCATCAGTCTGGATTTGAATCCCGACTGTACTATTCACCGTATGACCATAGGCAAGTGATTCCATCTCTCCACACCTTGATTTACTTGTCTGTAGTTTGTAACTATAGTTTTCCCTTTATTGGTTGCTGAAAGGATTAAAAGATAATACATTTCCATATAGCATTTTAGCATAGAAACTGACTCCTGGGAATTATGATGTACAACTTGCCTCTAAGTATCATACCTTTGGTTGAAAATAAACGTCTTACTCCCACACTCAGGTGACCTTACAATATTTCTCTGACAAGCTTGTCATTTTGCTCTCTTTGAACAACATAACAGGAGTATTTAATAAAAAGAGGAACTTGGGAGAATGGCTTGGGTCTTGACACTCTTCTTATCTTCTTAGCTGTAGGGAGTAATCCTGAAAATCTCCACAGTGGAATAGTTAGTGAAGAGGAAAACAATGATCCCAATAGATTGTGATCTTGCTTTCCAGGAGATTTTTTCGGACTACGTTGCTTATACTGCGTACTTATCCATTCTAGTTCCACTGACCCATGTTGATGAAAGCACTGCTGCAGACACCTCTAACTTGCACCTGGGCTTGAACCACACTGTTCCTTCCACGTCCTGGGAGAACAAAAAAACGAAAAACAAAAGCAAAACCTTGGATTTCATTTTATCTTTGTGTTAGCAACTCAACCTTAATTACACCCAGCAGGCCCGTTAGTATAAGCCAACCTCACTTAGCATAGGATTTGCATTCATGGAAATAAGCAGCTGATTCATCATCCAAAATCAGCACACGATTTGGAGTTGATTTGCTGGTATTATCTGCTTTCTGTTCTTTTTTTTTTTATTATTATTATTGAAGTATAATTGATAGACAGTGTTAATTTCAGGTATATAACATTGATTCATCAATTCTGTACATTACTCAGTACTCACCAGAATAAGTCCCCATCCATCACCATACAGTGTTATTGCAATATTATCAGCTATATTCCCTATGCTGTTCTTTTCGTCTCTATGACTTATTTATGACTGGAAGCCTGTACCGCTTAATCCCTTTCATCTATTTTGCCCATTCTCCTCATCCCCCTCCCCTCTAGCAACCACCAGTTGATTCTCCGTACTTAAGAGTCTCTGGTATTTTTGCTTGTTCATTTGTTTTCTTTTTTAGATTCCACATAAGTGAAATCATATGGTGTTTGCCTTTTTCTTTCTGTCTTATTTCGCTTACCATAATATCCTCTAGGTCCATCCATGTTGTCACAAATGGCAAGATTTCATTCTTTTTTATGACTGAGTGATAGTCCATTGTGTATCCATTCATCTATCAGGGAATACTGGGTTGCTTCCATTTTTGGTCATTGTAAATAATTCTGTAGTAAACACAGGGGTACATATATCTTTCAGAGTTTCTCCTCCCTGTTCTTAAAATTTGTTGTCTACATAGCTCTGCCTGAGCTTTCCCACACATTGACCTGACACTGCAATGTGTCTTGCATTTTGACGTTTCACTGGGTGTTTTAACCACGGCACACCTCCCTTATTTTATTCTCCTTTAAAATATTTATCAAACCCTTCCGTGTGAATAAAAAGATAGGCAGTGGGAAAGATATTATTGAAAGAGACTCCACCAGAGGGTAAACAAAGATCTTCTTACCCCCAGTAGAGGAGATAGCAGGGTGATATGTAAGTGTTCATTGGGCAGAGAAAAACAGAAGGTGATATCCTTGTTGCCAAACTGACCAGGAATATGCTGAATCGTTGCTCTGGGGACGTTTGAGCTATGAGCTCTTTAACCCTGTCTCTCACAACGATGGCTCTCTCGTCACATACCAAAACTTGTCTACTTTTCTTAACATTTCTTGTGAGCAGAACATTACTATTTGAAATAATAATTAAGTTAATACCTATTCTATAAAATCTCTAAATTTCTATACATCCAGTAGTAAAAGAGACCTATGTCAACACATGGAAGCTCTTCTATAATAGTAAGGAAATGTGGCAAAGGTGGGTGTCATCCTGATGGGAACAGATGCTGAACAGTTGCTCAGCCTTGTGCATGCTCTCTGCCCTGGTCACATGTTCATCTTCTCTAAGAGACAGCCATCTGATCTTGGGGAAGGGACCATCAATCATTTTCCATGGGTTACAATTTCTAGCAACGCTAGAGGAAACATTTTGATTAATGCCTATACGGTGACCTGGATGATGCTGAGGGCTGAAAGTTGTGGTGAAAAGGAGGTAAGGAATAATTGTTTTTTAATAACCTTGGTTAATGTCCTTCTCATGGTTTTTATAATGACTTCTAAATTTTTTTCCATGCTATTAAAACTCGTATGTTATTATGAAAGTTCCTATATCCCAGAACGTACAAAGAGAGAATGCTGGTTTGAGCCTTTGATACATGGTGTGTTTGTGGTTTATATACTCCTTTTCCTTTTTCCTGAAGACTCAGACAAAACTGATTTTATTTGGCCATAAGAGCCATTAATACAGAAAGTAAGGAAGTTGTTTTTGACGCAATTTCAGCAGGCTTCCTCAAATACTTAAGAAATCCTATCTAAATAGTCTCAGAATCACAGTGGAACACATAAAAGGTCTGGTAGGAGCTTTGATGAAAATGTTTACCCACCTAGCATAACTGCAGGAGCTGTTAAATTCTTCTCCGATTGTAATAATTAAAGTAATGATTCTCTTAGGTGGTGTTCTAAACTTTTATATCTGAATGTATAAATAGCAATGAATCTTTATCTACAAATCCATTATGAAGCTTCATCTACAAATTCTAATGTGTAAGAATTGTCAATTTTCTTTATTTAAAAAAAAAAAAAAGAACTTTACGTCCCTGAAATGATGTGATGAGAAGGGTGCTTGCCTTCTGTGGTATTTGTTCCAAAAACCCATAATCCCAATCTAATCATAAGAAAAACATTAGAAAAACCTTACTGGAGGACTTCCTACAAAATACCTGACCAGCACTCTTCCAGACTGTCAAGGTCATGAAAACAAGGAGAGACTGAGAAACTATCATGGATCAGGGGCAATGAGGAAGACATGAAAACAAATACAATGTGGTACCGTCAGTTGGATCCTGGAACAGAAAGAGAATATTAGTAGGAAAACCAATGAAATCTAAACAAAGTGTGGAGTCTGGTAAAATGTTGCATACCAATGTCCATTTCTTAGTTTAGACAAATGTTTAGACAAATTGCATACCAATGTCCATTTCTTAGTTTAGACAAATGTTCCATGGTAATATAAGATGGTAGCAAAAGTGGGGTGGGGTTATATGGGAGCTCTTTATATTATCTTTGTAATTTTTCTGTAAATCTAAAGGTATTCCCAAATTTCTTAAAAAAAAAAAAAAGCAAAACAAAAACCTTACATTTAACCATAAATCCTCATTCTACTGGACTGGAATTTCAGTTGTAGTCCTTATTAGAACTTCCTAGACCCTCAGAGCATTTGTTTATCCCCCAAAGTCACTTTTAAAACCAAAAACTGTGCTGTCATCTTTGGGGGACACAGGCAAGAATGGGAATCCCAGAGGTAGGGTTCAGTTTTAAGGGCACCGGATGATGTGTGAACGGAACCTCATGCCCTCGTGGGTCTGTCTGTATGAAACCGTCATGCAGCAAGGCATAGGTGCCCTCTGCTCATGGGGCCTTCTGGCTTCCATCCCAGTCTAGGGATTAATTTAAAAAGCACTCTTCTTTTCTTGCTGTCCTCAAAGACTATTTTACCCTTCCCCTCCCTAGAAATACCTAACATCTTATTTTCCATGAGCTCAAACTTTCAGAAGAGAAAGGAAAGAGAGTCGCCCTTCTGCCATTTCTTATTTGACCTCACAATATTTCTCAGCACAAGAAAAAAAACCCTTCTTGCCTGAAAAGGTGGAGGAAAAACTACAGTAAAAATAAATAGATAAACATGGTAAGGGGGAAAAGAGAAAAAGAGAGAGGGAAATAAGCCATAAGTGACTCTTAATGACAGAGAACAAACTGAGGGTTGGGGGAGGGACGTGGGTGGAGAATGGGCTAGATGGGTGATAGGTACTAAAGAGGGCAATTGATGTGATGAGCACTGAGTGTTGTACGTAAGAGATAAATCAATGAATTCTACTCCAGAAACCAATAGTGCACTGTATGTTAACTAACAAAATTTAAATTAAAAAAATAAACATAAATTAATATATAAATTATCCCACTTTTACGTAATTTCAAACTGTTTTATTACCGTGACCCCAGTAACTTATCCCAAGGAAATACACATATTTGGGATTCTTCCCATCTCTGTCTTCAACCCCCATCTTGCAGCAAAAGAAGCTCATACCTGTACAATTCACCTCGTGCCTTGGAGCACTTACTTCCTTGAGACCAGAGAAGAGCTTGTGCTTGCTCCTTTCCATGGCAAGAGACTTAATGAGATCACTCAGGGCCCAGGGAAGGCTTCATGCCAGGCTGAGAGCAAGCCCAGGAGGAATGGCAGACAAAGCAGGAGAATGTTGATGTTGAGAGGAGGCCAACACTCTAGACAAAGGTCCAGAGTGGAAAATTAAGGGAGAGGAGGAGACTCTGAAAAGGGATGGAGACCCCGTTCGGTCTAGGGAAGGAAGCAGCAGAATAGGTCCCTGAAGCTTTGCAAGCTGTGTGAACTGGATTCACTAGTGGTGGTTGTAGAAGCAAATTCCAAGACCTTCAAACCCCAAAATCCTTTGTGTTTGTCAAGGTCAATTGAAAAGTAGATCAAGGTCCATAACTTTTTAACTGTAAAAATGGCGCCACTTATATTAAGTTGAAAATTTTTGGCTAAGGGTGAATCTAGGGGACAACACTGCAAATAGTCCTTTCGGAGGGTGATCATGGTCACGTCTCAAGAGACCTGTGTCACAAATTGTGAATTTGGAAAGAATTCTTGTTCCCCTCATTTGTGACCCTAATATTTGTGGGGTGGGGGGCAAGAGAATAAATGGAAGCACACATACAATACTTCAAATGTTTAAACATTATAGATCAGTGTAACAAACTCTTAAAACATAATCTATTCTCCTACCTTGGCGAATAAGTCTTCATTATGCAAATTCAAAAATATGTGTATTTATTTTATATGACCGATAGTTTGCCAGATATCAAAGACAACTAAATTTAATTATTATTGAGTGCTGTTCTGGGTGGTCTATTACTAAGACAGTTGCTGTTTAAAGGAGTAATAAAATAAGGACACTTCTTAAATGATTACGTATTTATTGCAAAAGTTATTTGGCCTTCATTTTGGCAAAATTACTAATTATATTTTATAATTGTAATTTTCACTTGTATTGGCAGTAATCTAAAGGATCAAAAATGCAATATCATTCAATCTGCTTTTATTTTAATATACTTAATCAGGAATGCAAATTAAATGTAAAAAATTTGAAAAAGTAATTTTCAAATGCATTCAGAAAGTTATTTTTCTTAATTATCTGGAACTATTTGTTAAAATTAGGGGTAAAATATTGATTCAAATGATGTTACAGCTCAATTATTTTTAAAAACCAAAGTCTTACACGTGTTTTATTTCAATCAAATTATCTTGTCTACATTTATAAAAATAACACTGTTTGCAATGCTAGGCTTCAATACCGACCTAGTTGGCAACATAAAACATCAGTGACACAGTTCATGGCCGATATATCTGGAGTAGACCAACATACATACATATTTAGGAATGATACAGATAATTTAATATTGTACAATAGCTTTAACCTGCCACATGCGATTGCTGTGAATACCATGCTAATTTGTGTATATCTCCAAAACCATAAGTTGGAAAAACCAAGAATATCCAGAAAAATGGACAATCAACCCTAATGAAAAAATGATACTTCTTTTTGCAAGAATCTGTTCATTCTCACCCATCTGAGAGAAGGATTTCTATGAGTTAACTTGTCTTTTCTTTTACTTAAGTTCTACCTCTCAAAACCTCTCTACATTCCATGGCAACTACCCACACATCTTGACAATATTTGGAAGCAATCACTTTTTGTTTTGAGTACACAGTGTGTGTGAAGAAGCCTTTTCCCAGACCCAACAGGGTCAGCCACAACAGTAGAGGTTTAAAGTTACGGCTCACGCTGCATTGGTGCTCAAGGCTGGATCATGAGTGGCAGAAAGCCCATGTGTTCTTTAAACAATTATTTTTTTAGTAGTTTGATATGCAAGGTCTCTAAAGTGAGGGTCACAGGACTGGGGTCCTTCTTGTCTAAGTTGAAGGGCTCTACTGTTTTCTCTTATTGATCTTGGTCACCAACCATGATTACTCAAATCCTGCATCATGTATCATCCTTTAAAAAAACATGTCATTGTGGGGCGCCTGGGTGGCACAGCGGTTAAGCGTCTGCCTTCGGCTCAGGGCGTGATCCCGGCGTTATGGGATCGAGCCCCACATCAGGCTCCTCCGCTATGAGCCTGCTTCTTCCTCTCCCACTCCCCCTGCTTGTGTTCCCTCTCTCGCTGGCTGTCTCTGTCTCTGTCGAATAAATAAATAAAATCTTTAAAAAAATGTCATTGTTATGACATATATGTTATTGATTATATCAGAGTAACATAAACCTAATAGAAAAGATGTAATTTAGGAGCTGCAGATGGTTTTGTGAGGCTAACAATGGCAGAATAAACATTATCACATATATTCCTCCCTTCTCCTTGCTCACTGTCTCAGAAAGGTGTGTGAATCACAGATAGTAAGGTGGTTGGTTAATGGCAAGTGCTAGCCCTCATGCCCAAGATCAGATAGCTGTTATTTGTAGATGGTATTTCCTCTCTGCTGGAAAACTTGATAGCGTCCTAATTCAGCATACGATGCCTGGGACACAGGTTCTGGAGTATAGATACTGGCTGTGGAGCAGCAAAATTGCACGTATCAACAGCTTGCCAGATGGCACACCTTTTCTCCTTCCCCACCATCCCCGTATGCCAACCCAGCCACCTCAAAGATCACCCCCTGTCATCTGGCATTGCAGGCAGAGTGTTGTGGCTGGTGAAATTTTAATTGGGATATCACTGGGCTGAGTTGCAGGCAGTCCCCATGGAGAGAGAAGGTGTGCAGCAACCAAAGGAAAACGGGATCTTAACATCCCTTTTTTCTTTTCATGTAGGATATTTCATGCTCTGTCTGGAAGCAAGTCTTGGGCTTAGCCTCCATGGTTCAAATCCCAAGACTTTCCCAAGGCCACTTGTAGGTGAGTTGTAGCTGTAAGCTTTATATCTCCAAGGACTGGGCTCTTGGCCCTGTTGGCCTAAAGGTACTTAGTATCTCGACACTTCAGCTTCTGCTTCTGCATGTAATGATTCGAGGGGCCTCTAGGGCCACTAAGCTACTATAAGGGAAATGCCTCCTTTTTAAAGATAGTACCGCAGGCCTCTGCGCTAAGAATGCTATGTCAATGAAAGTTATGGCCTGTTTAATTTAGGTTCCACATCCCTAAGGGCCAAGCCCTTTTGTGATTTCTTCTTTATGCAGAAACTCAATTTCTACAAGTTGTGCCTATTTTGATAAGTCTTACTGTACAGGTATCTGTCATTTTAAGGGCTAAGTCCTGGAGAAGGCTTAGCTGTGGGAACACTGAAGTCTCAGCTGGGACAGAAGTTTCCACAACGTGCAGCTCCGTGGCCTGTGTTCTGGGAAAACAAAAGAAACGTGAACTCCCTAAGCACCCATATGTCCTTCCTACACAAGTCCAGGAAAAGAGATCTCAACGTGGAGAACCCAAAACTCAGACCTTGAAGCATCAAGCCTTGGTGGACTTTCTCTTCTGCCGAATGGATGAGATCTTTTTAGACCAGGTGGAACCGAGTGAGCCCCTACTTTTTGGAAGTCAATAGGGAGAGAAACTCAAGATGCTGGAGTGTGTGAAGAAGGAAACAAGGCAGCTTTGGGCAAACTGGGAAGCTCCATCTTGCTTAGTAGTATTCTAGAGTAGTGTTTAAGAGTGTGGACTCCAAGGCCAAACTTGCATGGTTAAAATCCTGCTTCAAACACTTAATAGCCATATGGCCATGAATAAGATACTTAAATTCTCTGTACAAGGAGGTGGCAATAATCACAAGTAATAGGAGGTGCTCAGCAGTGTTATTATCAGTATTAACTGAATCTGCCTATAAAGCTCTTAGACCAGTGCTTGACCTTACCAAACCCTCCATTAGTGTTATTTATCATTATTATCCATCACAATCATCACTAGCTCTTGGAGCTAGGCCATGGCAGTGCCTGGCTCCAGACCCAGTTTTCCATGCATATGATCACCACTGAACAGCGTTTCTAAGGCTGAACGGGTTCTTGGTCCTTGCAGGACTGATAGGGAGCTCCTGTATGGGAGACACATCCTCATTCTTTGAGTTAGCTAATGTAAAGACTCTTCTACTTTTCAATAATCTGTCTCTGAAAGGCATTAAGATATAGGTTAGGATAGAAAGAGACTCCTAGAATGTTGTTGCAATTTGAACTCAGTCTTAGCCAAGGACTGTTCACAGACAAGGAGACTCAAAAGATGCTGAACTGGACTTTCTGATGGAGACCTTTTCCTTTCTCCAGGATCCATCCCAGACTTGGCCAAGGTTTCCAGTTTATGAGTGTACGTGCAGCTGTGGCTAAGCTGTCTGCTTCCACATAGTCCACCTCACTGGCTACACAGTAACCCCTGATGGTGACGCTGGGACTCAATTACTTCATAGGAATAGCCACAGGCAGGCTCTGGAGCTCCATGTCTTGTACTACAACTTTAGGTCCTTCTTTCAAGCAAAAGGAAAACAATACCAAGTAGGAATGTGGAACAGAAGAAAGAAAGGAAGAACACAAAAATGGTGAATATGTGGATAAACATGAAAGATTTGTTCTTATTTTTTAAGTTTTAGAAAAGTATTTGAATCCTTAGAGCAAAAATAGTAACATTATGGGATTTATAGACTATGTAGAAGTAAAATATATAATAATAATAATACAAAAGACAGGAGAAAAAATGGGTATTTTCTGCTAAAGTGTTTGAAGCAATATAATGTTTTTTGATGGTAGACTCTGATAAATATGTATTGTCAGTTCTAGAGCAACCGTAAAAAGTAAAGAGGAAGAGCCAATAAGCCAAAAGTAAGATAAAATGAAGTAAACCATAGTCAATTCAAAAGAAGACTAGGAAATAGTAAAAATGGAACAAAGAACACATCAGACAAATAGAAAATAAATAAAATAGATTTAACATTGATAATCATATTAAATGTAAGTGGTCTAAACATTCTAATTAAAGTTTGGAGATTATTAAATTGGATTAAATAGGAGATTCAACTACATGTTGCTTACAAGGAAAAATTTTTTTTTACAGTATCTCATTCGTTTTTGATGTAGTGTTCCCTGATTCGTTGTTCGTGTATAACACCCAGTGCTCATTGCAATACATGCCCTCTTTAATACCCATCACCTGGCTAACCCATCACCGCCCTTCCTGAAACTCTCAGTTTGTTTCCCAGAGTCCATAGTCTCTCATGGTTTGTCTCCCCCTCTGATTTCCGCCCCCTTCATTTTTCCCTTCCTTCTCCTAATGTCCTCCATGCTATTCCTTATGTTCCACATATAAGTGAAACCATATGATAATTGTCTTTCACTGCTCGACTTATTTTAAATATAAAGACACAGACCAGTTAAAATTACAAGGATGGCAAATGACATACCAAGCAAACACTAATCAAAAAGTAGTAAGAAAGAGCATAGGCTGAGATTCGGGGTTGGATCTTAGCTCTGCTTCCTACTCAGTGGTGAATATAGGCAAGTCACTTCTTTGAGCTTCGTTTTCTTCCATTTGTTTAAAGTGGAGACAAGATGCCCATCCCATGGGATTGTAGTATAATTTAAATGACCAATCACACTAAGCACATGACTTAGTTCTTAGCATATATTAAGTGCCCAATTAATAATAGTTGTTGAATTGTTACTAATGTTTTTAGCTTTATTGTAGAAACCTCTAGATGTGACCCTCTGAAATAATTTGTCAAATAGCCATGGTCTCCAAGAAGTTTCCTGTTCAGTCTGGGCGTGGGATTCCAGCAAAGCATGCAGAAGGAATTTGTATTTTGGTGGCTGAACAACACAATTCAGTCGGTAGTACAAGTTGGTTAGGCAATCAGAGTCGCTGTAGAGCTCTTGGAAAAGATCGATTGGCCTTATCTTTAAGTAGAGCGGGGACCGTCTGTCATTCCTGAGCTGACTGGAGGCTGGCTTCACTCAGCCTCCAAAGAGAAGGGCTGGGCACTGCTTGGCGGGGAGATGGCTGGATAAGTGAGTGGATAAAGGCAGGAAAGACACCTGGAAGCTGCAGGGTGCACTTACTGTCAGTGGGAGAATGAGAAGGGAGCATCCGTTCTCCCATTTCTGTTGTGACATTACGTAAAGATAATGTAACACAGATGCTCAGGATAAATAATTCAGAGGAAAACAAGAGACATAAAACCCGGGCACCGTGAGCAGCAGCCAAGATATCTGCGGAAGCAGCTCCAGTGCACCCTCATTCTGACAAAGTCTGCATTTGAACTTTATATCCAGATGTGAATCCTTAATAGGAAAGCGAAAACATAATAATTCCACTGGGCTGGGAGCTGTTTGATGGGTTCAGCTGAAGCTGCTGCCTCAAGCACCTGTTCTCCAAGAACGTTGCCTTTTTCTTCCTTGCAAGCAACAGCCCTCTCTCCTGGGTTCCTCTCCACAGCATGCACCCAACAAAGGTATCTCGATGTCTCCTTAGACAACGAATGTTGAATCCTGATTTGATTGAATAATACTGCTTGATAATCCATCCTGTTTACAGAGCAGCCAGGACATGGCACTGTACTAAGTACCTGCTCTGTTCGACCATGTTTAATCCTCACAAACATCCTTGGAAGAAGATTCTCTTATTTTTCCATTTTGTAATAGTGGGAAACTGAGGTCGGAGAGGTTAAGGAACTTACACAAAGCCATACGGATAGGACGTGGTAGAGTAAGAAACAAACACTGGGCACTCTGACCCAAGAGCCTGTTCTCTTAATCCCTGTTGCACTACTCCATTAGCTGCGCGATCGTTAGGAAAATTCTTTCAATGCAGGATGATCACCCAGTGACTGGCGTCTTATATCACTGTGAGCTATCAAACTTGCAGGGTGACTCATGGCATGGACCTCACTGGCACAACTTCCTGCTTTCTATCCCCCTTCCTTCAGTTCCTAGCTAGGTTCCCATCGGCGAGTCTCTTAACCTCTCTGAACCTCTTTCCCCAGCAGAACCACAGTGCCCACCTCATGGACCCCTGTGGAGATTAAATAAAGTAATCCATGGGAAGGGCACAGTTAACAGTGCATGGAACGTACTGAATACCCACAAATGGTAGTAATAATTAGTGGACAGCTGACAACTGCTTATGCTTTGGAGCTCAGCTCCCCTCTTTCCCTCTACATATGGGCATCAGCTATGTGGTTGTCTTGGACAAGACGAAATGAAAAGAGAGGATCTGTCTTGAGCAATAGTTAGGAATTGTGACCTTTTAAAGAAAATTATTTCTGGGGTTTTGTTTTGTTTTTTTGAAGGCAGGGGTAGAGGTAGGTAGAGGTCATCAGTGATGTAGTTACACTTCCACAGCATGGCATGCGAGGCAGAATGCCCACCGTGCTTCTTGGAGAAATCAGGCTTGCCAGGGATGAAGGTTCACTGAGGCAGTGGTCCAGGGGATTGCCCACTGGAGCCTTGTGGAAATGTGTCTCAGAATTGGGATGCCCGTTAGGCAAGGAGAATGGATGGACATGCGGGATGGCCCCGGCCTGTTCAGTATCCCCTGGCTTGAGTGATTGACAGCCCAGAGCTGTGTTTGTCGGTGGGATACATGCAGGAGGAGAAGGGAATCACTCAGAGTAAAATATGTATAAGCAAAACTACGATTTATTGTGAAATCAAATCCACATGCTACCTTTTTATCATTAAAGTTTTCAAGTAGATAGAAGAGGGCATGAACCAGATTTTATAACCAAGACCACTGGTTGAGGAAATAATACCATCTTAATATTTTCAAACAAGAACAAACATCTCTGCTGTGGATAGAGACGCACACACATCTCCGAAACACTTGTTTTTATTATTCAACTGATGATACACAAACAGAGCAGTTTTATTTGACAAACGCCCCCAAACTAGATTTCATAAACGATAACGCATAATGTAATTTAAAACAAGTTTTAATATTTCATTTTCCACCCTTTCGTGATACAACATGCTTTTGGAAGAAAGGCTTATACTTTTACACGCATTCAGGAGAATTCTTTGAATTATAGATCAGAAGACTATTTTACAAGCCAGCCTGTCTGATAGAGGCCCTTTACTACTTCTGTGGTTAATCCTATTTAGACAAAGTCCAAATTTTGTATCATTTCTATGCTTCTGAGCCCAGGAAAGTAATAGCGAGGTATAGATGGTTTTGTAGATATCCCATAGTACTTGCCATTTTTCGTCTATGTTCATATTTGATTTTATTTCTGTAGACTTTTAGTTATTTTGTGAGTGTTTATCTTCTACCTCCAGTTATGCTTTAAGCAGTGAAAACTATATTGTACTTAAATAAACAAGTATCCTTGTATACCCATGCATACGTTTACACACGCACACACACACACACACACACACACACACACACACACTTTAAGAGTATAAATGTAAGTAGACTTTTCCAGCATCATTATTATGGGTACCCCTTTCATGAAATGTTATATAAATGCTGATTTACCTTAATTACAAAGCAATTATACAAATTTTCTTATATTGAACTGATGACTCATTGAACATTATATCAAAAACCAATGATGTTGGGGCACCTGGGTGGCTCAGTTGGTTAAGCATCTGCCTTCGGCTCAGGTCATGATCCCAAACTGCTGGGATCGAGCCCCACATCAGGCTCCCAGTTCAGCGGGAAGTCTACTTCTCTCTCTGCCACTCACCGCACTCATTCTCTGTCTCTCACATAAATAAATAAAATCTTAAAAAAAAAAAAAACCAATGATGTACTATATCTTGGCTAACTGAATTTAAATTAAAAATAAAAAAGCTTAATAGCTAATGCTTAGCACTTAGCTAGGCACTGTGATAAGCACTTTAATATTTTTCTGAAAACAACCCTATGAAGTAGGTACCATTATCATGTCCACTTTTCAGAAGAGGAAGCCAAGGTGTAGAAGAATTAAATAATCCTCTCAAGTTACTCATCCAGTAAAATGAGAAAGAAGCGATGCAAATCCGCTTCTGTCTCTCCCCAAAAGCCTCCTGTTAGTCACTTCGCTCCTCTGTCTTTCTTAGAGATGATCTAACCAGCTCATTCACTAATGGAGGAGGCCCGGGGAGCACCATTTCTGAGCAAATTTTTAGTAATGGAGCCACGGCAAAAGCTTGGGTCTCCTGATTCTCCATCCAGTGCTTTTATTCCCCCTGCCTCTTCAAAGTTGCTTATTTTTCTCTCCAAAGTTCACAAATCCTCTTGGTTGGCAAGGGCTTCAAATATCATTTCTGCTCTTTCCCCTACCAAGAAAATCAGCAGCGTGCTGTGGTCAGAAGGGCACAGTGCTGGCTTTGGTGAATATCCTGTGTTGATAAAGACGACAAGAGAAAGCACTGTCTCTGGGAGCACTTTGAAGCCACAGGAAATCCCCAGAGGGCACAGGCTGATGGAGCCCCAGTTGCTAGTTTTGTCCTAAAATTCCCCAAGATCCTGCAAGGGGTCTCAGAGCACATTTTGGAGCCCAGGCCCAGGCTTGCACGTGCTGTTTCTCCTGCCCCAGACCAGATGCCGTTCGTTTCGGAGTCGACATCTGGTGTTGTCAGGGTATTTAACAGTTGCTGATTGGTAATGTGAACAGAATATACTGATCGCTTTCCCCCAAGCTCTTTAAAGGAGAAAAAGAAGGAGAGGGAAAACGTTTATCTCTAATCGTATTTAAATTTGTTTGTTGCTAGTTTTGTCTCTCTCCCCATTCAACTGATCATGATAGAGCTAAACGGTTTGCATAATTATCTGCCTAATGCCTGTCTCCATCCCCAGGACACGGACTCCACGAGGACAGGGACCGTGTCTGTTTGTTCCCCCACTGCATTCCCAGGACCTGATTTCCAATCAATCAGGGCAATAAATAGTTTTATCTAAGAGGACAAGGTCTGAGGATGACCACAAGAAAAATGCAACATCTCAGATGGATGCACTGAAGCCACAGAACATTGTCCTCCTATAATAAGTTACTGCTAACTTCAGGGATGCAGTTCGCTTGTCTTTGAACATGTGCTATACACACAGAGAAAGATGGAAACCACTAGTGCGGAATTTGAAAAGTTAATTCTATCCTCATTAGAAAGGATGAAACAGATGAGTTCTAGAGTAGCAGACTGGAGGAAAGCTATCCAAAAGACGCTTCTTCTACCACAAATTAGGAACAACTGAGTGCTTACATATCCCCCGAGCTCAGAGCAGCCCCCGACAACTCTGACGCCCTACTTACACCAAATCCTATGTACTGATCATGGGGGACTAGCAGTGTTTCTGGGGTGACCTCGATGACTCGTGGCTGCTGAGAAATGGACAGAAGAATATATTAATCCCACCTAGCTTCCTGTTCGCAGGAATGCTGATGGTTAAGTCTTTGGCAAGCCATGGGGAATGGCTTGTTCAAATTTCCTCAGAAATTCTCAGTCACTAAAGTCATTTGAGTTCTACCAACGCAAGAAATAAAGATTCAAGAGTCACGTGCCAGAGAGCTGCAGAATTTGGTAATGGTGGTCCATCATTGACAGAATGAGTTCTCTTTTGTTGGGAGTGGAAATAACAGTCAGTGGTTCATGTTCTTTCTCAGTACCATCATCAAGTGCATAGTTGGGAGAAAAATATCAGACCTCTCCTCTGAAAAACAATAACAATAAAAAAATATTTTAAAGGAAGATACAGCAGTGGCTTCTCTCCCTAAAAAGTTTCATGAGTTTCCTTTCCTGGGTGAAGCTGTAAGTTTTTATTCAAGAATGATAAAAGAGAGTTTGATGCTTTTTCATGAGTTCTTTATTCAGGGCACTGTCTTCTGCTAGAAAACTGAGAAAATGGTGTCTTAAAAGCCTGGGAATTTTTTTTCCAATTTGTCCTCATTTTGGTAAAAAATTGAAGGAAAACTAAGAATTATGTTTTTGACCTTTTCTTCTGGTTAATGGATTTTTTTTTTTTAGCCCAAGTCATGTTGGCAAAAGAATTCTACACTTTGATTCCGCAGTGCATAGGCATTAGAGTATGACATGGATGTGACATTTAATGGTTCACGCCTTGCATATTAATAGAGGGGAGGTAAGAAAGAGCTGTCCTGAGGGCAAAGCAAGACTTCTATTTTTCTTCAAATGTTCATCACTTTCCTGCTCTCATCTCAGAGGGGATTATGCTGACCGAATAGCTGTAGGCAGACATCCCTTGCAACCCAGTCGCTGCTCTGAGAAAGAGTTTAAATAACATTTTCTACAGAATTCTCATACTTACAGCTAATATTTTGGATCATTTAAAGAAAAATTTAATTGTGAACTCTTTCCACTTTTTTATTGTATGTTGCCATAACAACTAGAATCAGATTATGTTCATAAGTAACTTGGCAGAATCACATGAATCGCCCCACCCGTGAATAAATCACTTATAACCTCATCCTTCCAATAAAAAATATTTTAGCTACTCACTTATTTCCTGTTCCATTCCATCCTTAGCTGAATTTGTTCTTTAGCAGCTTTGGTTTGTTTGGTTGGTTGGTTGGTTGGTTTTTTGGTGGTAATATTTGAGTTGATAACGGAACACATAACTAGTTAACTCTTGGGAAGCTTTGGGGAGATGGTCATCAGGGAATTGATAGGGGGGAAGGTGGTCATAGATCAGCTGGAAATAAATACAGTTGATAGAGATCGAATTTGTGGCTCTGACATTAGCAGCCTGGTCTCATTAACAGAACTGATTATCTTTGTTCAGGTATATAATTTTATCCTTTTACAGATATATGACCCTTTGGGTCTGCATTGAAGCTATGTATTACAGTGTGTAGAGAAAACAGGTTGACTAACTGAAAGTGAAAGATCCCTTATTAGACTCTTTTTCCCCCCAAAGAAACCTTCTTCTCATTCATCGGAAAGGAATCTGTATCCAGTGTGTTTATTAAAATGGCCATATCAGTGATGAGAGTTAATGTCTGAAGTCCTAGTCGTATCACTAAAAATAGTAGATATTATTCTCAGAACGTGGCAGAGCCATCAAAAGCACCTGGTCCATTTTACCTCTAACCAACTGTCCCTGTAACTTTGGTTATCTCTCCCAAGATCATCACATAAAGAAATAGCTTACTCACAATTTAAATGCTTAAAGGGTTGCTACTCAAAGATTTGAGCTTGTCTCGCAAAAAAAAAGTCATAATTTAGAAAGCTCCTGTTCTGTCCTAGGAGGAGATAATGCCTCCTTCCTTGTCCTTTCTCTCTATTCCTGCCAGCTCCAGATACATGGAGTGCCTCAAACTTTTACAGGTTAACATGATGAGTTATTATAACCGCAGGAGTAGCCACAGACACCTCAACACTGATTACTTTCTTTTCTTTGGGGGCCTGGACACTATCAGGGAAGGATAGACATTTTATTCTTCTCTCTAGGAAAAAGAGGGCATTGTTAAGTTTTCAGGAGGCTTGGGTGACCTTCTCTGTGTCTCTGTCTCTCTCAGACACACACACATACACAAAACATACTCAACACAAACTCACACACTCAGGTATGAAGGATATAGTTTTCTGTTTGGGACCCTGTGGAAGAGTGAGCTGGATTACTTCAAAGTCAGAAGAGATGGATGCCAGCATTGAAAATTGGAGCATGGGGCAGAGTTGAGTCCCCTGAAACAGAACAAGGCTTCCCACAGAAGAAAGAAATAATGGTTTCCAGAGTGACCAAGAAGTGGTAGGGCCACCAAGTTTCACATATTTGTGAACAACTGCAAAAACTTCCATGCCTCCACTTGGCATAAAAGGAGTGGTGTTACTCACCTTTGAGTTATTATGAAGGTCATGATGAGCATTTATTTAAGTGACCACCAAGGTGGATAAAAAAGGGAAGAGGTCTTTCTCCAAGTTTTCTTTTTTTTTTTTTTAAGATTTTATTCATTATTTATTTGACAGAGAGCATGGAGGAGCACAAACGGGGGGGGGGAGCAGTAGAGGGAGTGGGAGAAGCAGACTCCCTGCTGAGCAGGGAGCCTGATGCAGGCCTCGATCCCAGGACCCCTAGGATCATGACCTGAGCTGAAGGCAAACGCTTAACCGACTGAGCCACCCAGGCATCCCTCCAAGTTTTCTTGTTTGCATCAGTCTACTGAGGTAGTGGAAGTAACAGAAATGCCCAAATAATTAGGGTTCAGAGACTGTTTAATTAATTAAAATGTGTTTATACTTGCACCCAAGTGTGGAATGCAAATATATACCAATTGGAAAAATAACTGATAGAAGAGTGTAGAAGGGCATTCATGTGTGTGCTAACATTTTTCTTAGACATTTTTAAAAGCAGATCCAGAGACAAGGATTCAAGTGTGGGTGGTTTATTTAGGAAGTGAATCCAGAAAACCCAAGTAGGTGGGTGAGGAGTGACATAATAAAGGGGAGACAGCATATAAAACGTGCATTACCAAGCCAGTTATCATTGTGAGTTATGGAAACTGATCCTGGTGAGGAACCTGATAGTCCCCAGCCTCAGATTATCCTGCCTGAAGAGAAGGGAACTTGAGCAATTTATATACCAACTGACAACACTCACTATCGATGACTGTTCCCAAAGATATTAATCCTCTGGATTTCCACCCTATCCAGTGAGGTCCTAATCCCCAGAGAAAGCACTCAGGTCATTATAATTTAAGGGCATGCTATAGTGGTGATGCCCGAGGAGAAATGGCTGGGAGCCCAACAGGGTCTGCCACAGGCTGTGATGCAATCTATGTTGGTTTTAGTGACAGCAAGCCAATAGCTCTCCATTTATAATCATGCCAATAGCCTCATTTTTCTCAGCATTGGAGCCCCTTCAAGAAGTTCAAGAATTTCGCTGAAGTTCTCAAATGTGCTTTAGAAACTACACTTTTATGGTTGGAAGGGAACAGTAATGATCTATGCCATGCTACTGGCTTTTCTAATGAGGTTACTGAAATCCAGAGAAGACAAAGGATGTGTTCAGGTAGCCCCCGATGAGTGGTACAGCCTGTATTAGCAGTCAGAGGTTCTGATTTCCAGCCTAACACAGTTTTGACCAAATTGTATGGCCTTTTATACCTCTCGTCTGTGACTATTGGTCAAAAGTAGAATTCAAGCAAAATATTCAATACACCATCTGAGTTGGTGTGCTAGCAGGTGTGATATCATCGCTGGGTTATTAAAATGTAACCTTACTCTCCACCCACCCCTTGCATCTTTCTCAATGCTCCTTACAATGTTACAGCACAGATTATTAACATTCCCCCTCCCCAAAGCCTTACATTCCCTTGGCTTCACTGTGTCCCCTCAGATAGTGTCTCCTCTGCTTAGAATGGAGTTCCACGTTGTACCTTCACCAGGTATTTCTCTACCATAAAGGGTCATACTTACCTTTTCAAGTCCAAAAAATGTCACCCTGACATCATATCACAAAGTTATAGCTTTGTCTTCTGCTCCCTTAACATTTCGTTCTTATATTTCTAATAGCATTTGCACTACAGTTTAGATGATTGTTTACCTGTTTGCTTCCTCCCTTCCTCAGTCTCTGAATTCCACATTATAATTTGCTTTAAAAGCAACAGTCTCACATCATGCATATAGGCTAGGTTTATGCTGAGGCACCAAATGACCCTAAATCTAAATGACTTAAAAAAAATCAGTCGATTTCTTGTGTACACTTTATGTCCATCAAGGGTCAGCTAGAGTCTGTCCTCCACATTGTCATCATTTTCTTTCAAATACCCAGGCTGGCAGAGCAGAAACTATCTGAAGCATTACTCATTGCTTTGGAGGAGATTTTTTTTAAAGCATGACAAGGCATACACAAGCTTTTGAACCTTCTACATGGCAATGATGTATGTCATTGTTTTGGCTTACATAATGCTTACCATATGCCAGAATATTTGTGATCTCTCTTAATGACATTCTTTGTATTCACCTTACCTGGCACACAACAGGTGCTTAATAAATGCTTGACAAATAAATGAGTGAGTAAATGAACCAGCGAATAATTATATGCGTTTCATTAATTTGAGAAGTATAAACTATTTTGAGTACTGTAAGTTGACATACATCGAGATTATTATTTCTTTTTCTTCACAAAACAGAATCATCATCATCCTCACAGTGGTCATTATCTATTCAGCATTGTGTGCTAGGCTTCAAGCTGAGGACTTTGGAGACTCATTTAGTCGTCATAATAATCCTCTTAAAAGTACATTATTATTACTGCTATTTTTAGTTGAGAAAGTTGAGGTAGAGAGAAGTTATCACTTACCCGGAATCACAGAGAAGGTAAGTGAAGGAATCAAGTCTATACCAAGAACTGTTAGACTCTGATGCCCATGTTTCTAATCATTTTTATTATACTCCTTCCAGAACATCCCTTCATGACTTTTTAATAACCTAGCTAAGGCTAGTTCCAAAATGCCTTATAAAGGCCACGTATTACTGTCAGTCAATGGGTAAATAGGAAATCAAACCACGTTAGTACAAGGGCTGGGAGGAGTAATTTCAAGCTAGCATTGTCCAAAACTCTCTTCTAATATTTGGTATTTTGTACTTTTTCTAGCCTTTTGACACTGGATACCAACTGCAAAACCTGAGGTGTCCACTGAATGCTTGCACAAATCTTTAAAGGGGTCCAAAGTTATTATCTAGGGCAAATATGGGCTCTTGGCCCCCTGGCTGCTCATCCTGAGACTAAGGAAATTGAACTAGTCTTCTGCCTATTGAGTATCAGGTTCAGCTCGTAAACATTTCCAAAGACCACTCTGCCCCCTCGTGGAAGGGAATGTCTGCTGCTGTCCTTGGTTCTGAAATAGCAGTCCGCTGCAAGTCACAGCTGCTTCTCGTTATACCGGGACCTGACGAGAGAGAGCCTGCTCTGAGCTATACCAGTGTCCGAAGTTGTTCCTTGTTTCCTTTCTCTATCAATAAGCAGCAGAGCTGATTTCATGGAATTTTTATGGTTTTGTCACTTTGCTTACACTTGTTATTTTTATCTAGAAAATTGGGAACACATAAGTTTTTTTCTGTGCATTCCGATCCTACTGGTTGTAGCTGTAGGTTGTTGCAATTGTCTGAATAAAATATAGAATGATTATACTAAATGTAGAAAAATCTTGCTAGTCATGGGACTGATTTTGATATAGCACATGCCAAAACTTGGCTTACTGTAATTGATATTTTGGGGAAGAACCCACGAAAATGTTAACTATCCAATTTGCCATTCTTTACCCCATTATTAAATAAGGTATGCAGCACACAGAATACCTGGATCATATTATCTCAGTTGGTTCCCCCCAGAAATGCCAGTTTCTTTTATGCTCTTATTTATTATAGAAGGTTGGTAAAAATCATTCTTGCAGGAGTCTGTGCCTCCTGCAAAGTTGAAGATATTCTTCACTGTTAGCCCATGAACCTTTAAAAGAATTCAGTTGCAAGAAAAACTTTCTCTCAAGGAAACTTTTCTGCCTTCTTTTATCCAAAAAGAAAAATGAATATTATATAATCTAGTGTGATTTTCTGTCTGTATGAGCTGCTAGAAAATGTATAGCCAAACTCAATTTCTCTTAGTAGTAATGAGTTCATTTCAAATGCCTGATATTGCCTGCACCCCTTCCCCTTCAAATGAACCTTATTTGATTTTTATCATTAATTGATTTATTTTGTTTTTCTATGCACAGCCTACTAAAAATTCATCTATTCATAATTTATAATTCTTCCAAATAGTCTGTTTTGCACTAAATTTTGTCATCTGCTATAAATATTTTACTGTAGAGGGAATACATACTCTACATGTATAAATAAACCATAATTCCAACTAATTTAGTCTATTCCACATAACAAGTATATTTGAAGAGTTAATATTAGAAAATAAACAGAGGGGCGCCTGGGTGGCACAGTGGTTAAGCGTCTGCCTTTGGCTCAGAGCGTGATCCTGGCGTTGTGGGATCGAGCCCCGCATCAGGCTCCTCTGCTATGAGCCTGCTTCTTCCTCTCCCACTCCCCCTGCTTGTGTTCCCTCTCTCGCTGGCTGTCTCTGTCTCTGTCAAATAAATAAATAAAATCTTTAAAAAAAAAGATACTTAAAAAAAATAAATAAACAGGTAATCTTTATATTGCCATGGATGAAATAAACCAGGACTAGAAAATTAGGTTGGCAGGGTTCACTAGGTGTTGTCTCTTATGTAGATATTTACAGAATATAGCAAGAATACCCAAAAAGAAGCATTCTGGTGGGATTAAGAACTTGGGCTCTGACTCAGAATGCCTGCATCTTTTTCTTAATAGATGCATGATTTGAACAAGTTGTGTGATTTTTTTGGTCTTTTTCCTTATCTGTGAGAAAGATTGGTGACTAAATGAGACATAAATTAAAGGGGACTGGAACATAGTAAGCACTCAATAAATGTTGGCTGCACCTATCCCTATAATAACACAATGGTAACAACTACTACTATTATTACTATTACAACTAGTATTCTTCCCTGACCACCCTGTTTAAAATTGTAAGACAAACTAACAAAACAACACTCCTTAACTCCCTTCCCAATTTTATTTTTTTTTCATGGCACTTACCACCATCATGTATGTTGTGTGTCTACTCACTTGTTCATTTTTCTGTCTCCCCGACTAGAATGATTTTTATTTGTTGTTTGTTTGTTTTGTTTTCTTCCATAGTCTCAGTACGTAGTCAGTGGCTGGCATGTAGTAGGTTCTTAATAAGTAGTTGATGAATGAATGAGTACATAGTTCATCCTAAGTAACTGTTTTCAATAGTATTCCGTGGGAGGTGAAATTCTTTATCCAGAACCTAAAAATGATAACAAAAAGGTTAGACGGCACTACCCAAACCCTACTATGGAATGAGAATATTCCTCGTAGAGCCAACGTGAGCCTAATTATTTGTTACAACTGCAAATACCACACAGTGAGTTTTGAAGATCAATTTTAATACTCCTTTAAAAAAATTGATGAAAGCTTTAACCCGTGTGACTGAGAGAGCTTCTTGCCGCATCGCCATGCTGTCTGTTGTTAGAGACTCTGGAGCCCGCGTACTTCAACTCTTTGAGCAGCATGTTCGTGTGGCCACAGCCTTGTTGATGATAATGTTCAGTATTAGCAAATCTTGTTTTATCATCTAATCCCTGCTGATCTTCTCTATCAAGTTTCTTGCTGTTCTGCCTGGAAATGGCCATTCTTTGTATCAGAGTTGTTATTATTCTCTTAATCGGTAACTCCAAAAAGCTCAGACCATATGAACATAGAATCCCCGTTGACCACATTGTCCAGGTGCCCACCTGGTTTGACCTCCAGCATCACCATTTACTGAGCAATGGCCCTCATCTAATTACTCATATCTATTAGTCTGTGTATTTGTGAAATGGGACTGAGAAACAACCCTGAATCATGAGGCTGATGTGAGGATGATATGAAATAAACCACATAAAATGCCAAGTACACAGTAAATACTCAGTAAATATCACATATTATTATATATCCCTAATTTGGCACACCATCGTTTTAGATGCTGTAGGATTTTTAACTTGATTCTTAGCATCAATGTGACAAAATCGTCTTTTCTGCCTCGCTTGTCAGTGTTCTTTTTTCTTTCTAATAGAATTTATTTCCCTACCACCTCCCTCCCCTCAAAAACCAAATAATAGGAAAACTTACCTCATATTTATTTGTACCTTAACTTGTTTAAAATGGTTCTGGCTTGTCTATAAAACAAAGTTCCTTTTAGGAGATGAGGTTTTCAAATTTTTCCTCAGCCTTTTGTCCAAAAATGAATATTATGTAACTCAGTGTGGTTTTCTCTGTCTTAACGGGGTCCAGCCTCTGGGAAAATGTCTGTATGCAGCAAAAATGAACTCACTCCAAGGTATCCTTCTTGCACTATGTGTGATATATAAGAGATACTTCAAAGAGTAAGGGCTTGAGGGGCAGAACGTTGATATATACATGCCTGTATCCCATAAAACTATACTTTTTAAATTCACTTGATCGAGATGCTTCAGGCATATATGATAAGTTTTGGAGTCACTGGTTATACAGGAAACAAGGTTTGGGATTTGTACTCTTAGGCTTGACATTGATCTCATCAGAAATATATCTGAACACAAGGGGTAAAAAGGAAGGGGGAGAAGTGGTAGTTTTTTAATTTGGAAACCACAGGCTTATGGAAAAATCTAAATTGTGTTTTGAAAACTTCTTTACAAATGAGTGCTCAACTTTAAGACTCAGAGCAGCAGTGTGTTTACTGTAGTTCTCACTGCCCTGCTGTGAACCCCCAAGTACCCCTGACCAGAAAAAAAAAGCATGCTCTCCCATAAATCAGCCAGGTAATTAGAGCTGAAGGTTTTATTTAGAAATAAACACACTGACTCTGAAGAGAAATTATTTATCAAGCATTGACAAATTACTTGTAACAAAGCAAAGGCATTCAAGAATTTTATACTTGATGACAATATCAACAAGGAAATAGTGTGTCAAAAAGAAAATGCACATTAATGAAGTCAGTTCTTGGTAGCCAAAGGTCAGGATTTGAATTGGAGAAAGCGCTTTGGGAATTTTCTTTGTGTGTTGTTTGTTTGGGCATTGGTGGTGAGGGGGTGCTGTTTTATTTTCTTTTTCGTCCATGAAATCATGTAGATAAGAGCAAGATTGAACTCTAGTGGTGAAAAGCCCAAACTACAGGCTATTTAAAAATCCTTCTACATATGAAATAATAGCCCCGGAATGCTGTACCTAAATAAAGAGGTTCAGGACGTTGTAAGCCCCAGCGACAGCAGCAGACTTGATCCTAAAAGAAGAGTCTGTTTGAAAGTACCCAGGTTCCTCCCATATGGTGTGGCTGTTATGGCTACATCAAGGCAGCACGCTGTTCTAGGGCAAATGCCAAGGGACGGTATTTTTAGATTTCTCAAAAGCAACCACTGAATATATATGAATCTACAAGGATAGCATTCATGAAGTAATGTGCTGAAAATAAATTTTATTAAGAATTCCTTAAGTCAACCTTGACTATAACCATGTTAATAAAGAACAGGCCCAGCCTGAGTTTCATTCAATCCACAAACATGAATTGAGCCCCTTCTCTGTTGAGAGACTGTTGGAGGACATAAAGAGGTATTGGACAAGTGTCTTGCCTTCCTGCGTGGAAGGTAATAGAGGCATAGAGGACTCGCAAAGTCAGGTTTGCCAGACTTCCTCTGATGACTGCTGTGAACAGCACCCACCCATCCCTTGGAATTGTGTGCTACAATATCGGAACGTGGTCCTTGCACCATATCACACTGTGTCTGAATACCTTGCTCTGACTTGAAGCTAGGATCCTCATGGATTTCATTCAGGAAAACATATCTAAGTGTATAAAATCTGTGTATCATTCAGAGATAGGGGAATCATTTGCTCTTGTTGGTTGGATGGTTACTTTTTGTCCTCTAAAATTTAAGTGGGCTGGTCAGCAGCTTAGGCTTATTGCTGAGGTTGCCACGGGGCAGGATTTCCAGAGCATATTCGGCAGAAAATGGAGTTGGATATGTGTCAGTGTACCAGTCTAAAATGGGGAGGGGAAGAGGAAATACATCTTCTTATGTATCTAAATATCAGGATGGGGCGGATCTGGCTTCAGGGTTGACTGGATTTAGAACCTTAAATCCCATACGGTTATTATTTGTCCCTGTTATTCCCAGTTATTCGCTTTTCCCTCCTCTTTTTCTCTCCATCTCTCAACTAAGTCTCCCCCTGAATGTTGGCTTTTCTTCTGCCACAGACAGGCTTTCTCCACGTAGCAAGGAGTGTATAACAGAGCACTTAAAGTTACAGCCTGAGAGACAAGGGCAGTCTGTTTTCCAGATCTACCCTTTAATTCTTAGGGATATGTTCTGACAGGCCTGGCTTGGTTCATGTGCCCACCCTTTAGCCAGATTATGAGGCATATAATTTGCCAAGCATGGGTCATATGTTTGCCTACCCTTATGTCAGGATGCAAAGTGTTTGCATCAGAAAAAGGAAGGGTAGAATTATTGCATGACAGGTGACCATCCTAGCTTAAGTCTGCTCAAGACTCAAGTCCCCTACTAAGGGACTCTTGGGGAAGGGATTCTGTGCAGATATATATTTAAGAAATTTTAAAATAAAATTAATCCAGTTCCTTTACTTCAAGACTGCTCAGAACCTTTAATATGGGGGTGTCTGGGTGGCTCAGTCATTAAGCGTCTGCCTTCAGCTCAGGGCGTGATCCTGGAGTCCTGGGATTGAGCCCCACATCGGGCTCCTCTGCTGGGAGCCTGCTTCTTCCTCTCCCACTCCCCCTGCTTGTCTTCCCTCTCTCACTGGCTGTCTCTCTCTCTGTCAAATAAATAAATAAAATCTTTCAAAAAAATAAGAACCTTTAATATGGTAATCACATAGTGAATTCTCATGAACTGGATATGAAAAACAACATTTATTAATCTTTGTTGTCCCCATGATACTTTTTTCACAACTAAGTGTGCAGGTATTTGGAAAATATAACTCCAGAGAAACAACACTCATAAAGCTTATAGATTGTTTCCACTCATAAATGTTAAATGTTGTCACCCTAGGTTTCTGTCCTATGCAATCAGGTTGTGTGGTTAATAGAGCTATTCTGATTTCTATTTCACATTTTCTCGTTTGTTTAACAAATGTTTATTGGGTGCTTCAGCATGGTTCTAGGCACTGGGAACATCAGTGAATAAAACAGATAATAAGTGAGCCCCCACAGAATAATATCCTCATATAGAGACACTGCCAAAAATTAGATACACAATGGTAGGTGATAATGACTGCTCCAAAGAGAACTAAAGCAGAGTAGGGAAAAGAGAATAAAGGAGGAGCTAGAATAGTGGGCTGGTCATGGGAGACCTCTCAGGAGGTGACATTGGAATGCAGGCTTACCTGCAATGCAGGAGCTGCCACTCAAACATCTGGAGATGGAGCATTCCAGGCCAGTATGTGCAGAGGCTCTGGGATAGAAACACACCAGCATACTTGGGGTAACGCAGAAGGCCAAGGATCAAGGGAGTCAGGAAACATTTACTATTACCATGTTGTGGGGAAAGGGGAAAAGATTTGAGCGAACAGGTGAGAGTCTGAGCTGCTAAGCTGTGCTGGGCAAACCAAGCCGGCATCTGTGGGAAACATTTTTGCAGATGGATGATAGGGAAGAACTTAAGAGACTGTGGTGGTTTAGGTAATGTGGACATAAGCTAGGGCAGTAGCAGTGGGAAAGAAAGGAGGAAATCACTCAGCCTCCTATTACCAGATTGGTGTAACTACACACCCTTAGAGGGAGAGGAAGGATTGGGATGGGTGAATAGAGTTAACATCCTACATCCCAGTGCAATCACACATGGAGAAAGCAAGAAGACTGGTACACGAAGAGCTCAGTGATGAGTGGATTACTAAGGGCTTAAGTACCCAAAGAGCGGAAGATAAGGTCACAAAGGTTAGTGTGCATTTGGTGCAGAGACTACTGGGAACTACTGAAGGTTTTTGACCTAGAGAATGACCTGATCAGTGCAAATGTTTGAGGCACATGGATGTCTTTTGTTTTCCCCAGCTCATATCAACCCTTCACTGCTTTATGCCCCAGTCCCTCTGGACCCCGATGTAAGGCAAGGAACTGAGGTGCTTATTTGAACAAAGGCACTAATCATTAATAATGTCTAAATTCCAGAAGCTGCCACTTTCAACTCTCAAGCATTGGAAAGAAATTAATGACATTTCAAGACCTTAGGTTGAATAAGATAGAGTGATACCAAGAGGCACTATAGCACAGTGGTTTATAGTAGGAACTCGGTCTGGTTCTGGCCTTTCCTAGCTGAGTGATGGTCGAAAGGCTCTCTGTGAATCAGATGCCGCATCTATAAAATGGAAATAATAGTGGGACTTAGATAAACTATTTTTATGAAAATTAAATTAAAAAGCCATGCAAAATGTTTAGAGTGGTAACCAACACTCTAAAAACAAAATGGTACTATCTTTGTTAAGTCGACTTTTCTACTTATCCTCACTCTCCATGTTCCAAATCCCCACCTACCACCGTGACAGATCATCAAGTAAAAACTAAGGAAGGAAAAGCTAAATTGATGCTCATAATAACAGAAAGAGAAGGAAAAAGCCACTGGACTTGGGGTTAGAGAAAATGGTGGGGAGGCAGGGAGAGGAGCTTGATGTTTTAAAGCTGGACTGCCTAATATGGTAAAATTAATTTAAATAAGGTAAAATTTAAAATCCAGTTCCTCAACCATGCTGCTCTTGCTTCAGTGTGCAATGACCACAGTGGCTAGCTGTAACTCAGCAGATTCTATGCACACACCTAATTCTCTCCAGCTCTAAGTCTAGTGGCATAACAGCTCATTTATTTTTACTGAATAGTATCCCATTGTATGGATGTATCTCAGTTTATCTATTTATCTACTTTTTTAAGATTTTATTTATTTATTTGTCAGAGAGAGAGCACGAGCAGGGGGAGAGGCAAGCAGAGGGAGAAGCAGGCTCCTCACTGAGCAAGGAGCTCGATGCAGGACTCGATCCCAGGACCCTGGGGTCATGACCTGAGCAGAAGGCAGATGCTTAGCTGACTGAGCCACCCAGGCGCCCCCTATTTACCTATTGAAGGACTTCTTGGTTGCATTCAGTTTGTGTTGATTATAAATAAAGTGGCTATCAACATTCACGTGTTGGGTTTTATGTGGACATGCATTTTCTTACTGGTTCAGTAAATATCTGGAAGCAACATTATTAGAACAATTAGTAAGCCTATTTTAGCTTTGTAAGAAAGAGCAAAAGTCTTCGAAAGTGGCTATACTATTTTTGCATTCACCCCAACAGTGAATGAGACTTCCTGTTGCTCCACATCCTTGCTAGCAATGGATGTTGTCCATTTTTTGGATTTTAATCATTCTAATAGTTATATAGTAGTATCTCACTGTTGTTTTAATTCGCATTTATGTAATGACAAATGACATTTAACATATTTGCCATCTTTATATTCTTTTTGGTGAAGTTCAGTTCAAATCTTTGGCTCATATTTTCCTTGGGTTGCTTCTTTTCTTATTGTTAAGTTTTAACATATGATCATATATTGTAGATACAAGTCCAATATTACATATACAGTTTGAAAATATTATCTCCCAATATGTTGCTTGTCTTTTCATTCCCTTAACAGTATCTCTTGCAGAACAGAGGTCTTTATTTTCATAAAGTCAACTCATCAATTTTTTCTTCTACACATTATGGTTTTGGCATTGTATCTAAAAGCTCATTATCAAACTCAAAGTCATGTAGATTTTCTTGTGTTTTTCCTAAAAGATTTATAGTTTTGCCTTTTACATTTAGATCTATGATATACTTTGAGATAACTTTTGGGAACCTTGTCAGAGCTGTTTCTAGGTTTGTATTTTTATATAGACATCTGGTTGTTCCCACATCAGTTGTTGAAAAGACTATCTTTTCTGTATTGATTTACCTTGCACCTTTGATAAAAATCAATCAACTATATTTGGGTAAGTCTTTTTCTCTTCCTTTGATCTGTGTGTCTGTTCTTTTGCCAGTACCATGTTTTCTTGATTTCTGTAACTTTATAGTAAATCTTAAAATCAGGTAATGCGAGTCCTCCAACTTTGTTCTTCTTCAGTATGGTTTTCGCTATTTTAGGTGTTTTTTTTTTTTTTCCAAATAAACTTTAGAGTCAGTTTGTTCATATCTACATTTCTTGCTGGAATTTTTATTAAAATTGTGTTGAATTTAGAAATCAATTTGGGAAGAATCGCCAGCTGAATAATATGGAGTCTTCCTATCCAGGAACATGGACTATCTCTCTATTTATTTATATCTTCGTTGATTTCTTTCATCAGAATTTTGTAGTATTTTACATTTAGATCCTATAAATATTTTGTTAAATTTATACCTAAATGTGTGTGTGTGTGTGTGTGTGTGTGTTGCAACTGTGAGTGGAATTTTTTTCAAATTCCACTTGTTCAAATAAGATACCTAGGAATAAACCTAACTGAAGAGGTAAAATACCTGTACTCTGAAAACTATAAAACACCAATGAAAGAAATTGAAGAGGACACAAAGAAATGAAAAGACATTCTATGTTCATGGATTGGAAGCATAATAATTGTTAAAATGTCTATGCAACCCAAAGCAATCTATACATGTAATGCAATCCCTATCAAAATACCAATAGCATTTTTCACAGAGCCAGAACAAACAATCCTAAAATTTGTATGGAACCACAAAAGACACCAAACAGCCAAAGCAACCTTGAAAAAAAAAAAAAAAAAAAAGCAAACCTGGTGGCATCACAATTCTGCACTTCAAGTTATATTATAAAGCTGTAGTGATCAGAGCAGTAGGGTAGTGGCACAAAAATAGGAACATAGATCAATAAGCAGAATAGAAAACCCAGAAATGAACCCACAATTACGTGGAAAATTAATCTTTGACAAATCAGGAAAGAAGATCCAATGGGAAAAAGATAGTTTCTTCAACAAATGGTGTTGGGAAATCTGGACAGTGACATGTAAAAGATTGAAACTGGACCACCCTTCAAAATGGATTGAAGACCTAAATGTGAGACCTGAAGCCATAAAAATCCTACGAGAGAACATAGGCAATAACTTTTTTGACATCAGCCATAGCAACAGATTTCTAGACGTGGCTCTCAAGACAAAGGAAACAAAACCAAAAATAAACTGTTGGGACTACATCAAAATAAAAAGCTTCCCCACAGTGAAGGAAACAGTCAACAAAAACTAAAAGACACCTATGGAATAGGAGTATTTGCAGATGACATATCTGATAAAGGGTTAGTATCTAAAATATATACAGAACTTACAAAACTGAACACCCCCCAAAAATGAATAATCCAATTAAAAAAAGACAGAAGATGTGAATACACATCTTTCCAAAGAAGCCGTACAGATGGCCAAAAGACACATGAGAAGATGCTCAACATCATTTATCCTCAGGGCAATGCAAATCAAAGCTACAACGAGCTGTCACGTCACACCTGTCAGAATGGCTGAAATGAAGAACACAAGAAACAACAGACGTTGGTGAGGACGTGGAGAAAGGGGAACCCTCTTACGCTGTTGGTGGGAATGAAAATGGGTGCAGCACTCTGGAAAACGAATTAAATGGGTGCTAGGGATTAAGGAGGGCACTTGTGATGAGCCTCAGGTGATGGATGGAATTACTGAATCATTATATTGTATACCTGAAACTAATATTACACTGAACGGTAACTAACTGGAATCTAAATAAAAACTATGTTCATGATAAATACTGGCCTGTACTTATCCTTTCATGGTTAACGTCTTATCTAGTTTTGATATAAGGGCAGTGCTAAACTCAAGAATATTTCAGACTTTTGAAATATTCCCTCTGCTGGTGTTTTCTGGAAGGGATTATAAATAATAAGTATAATTTCTACCTTAAAAGTTTGCTTAAATTAATCAGTGAACTCATTGGAGGTCTAGCTTTCTGTTTTTTGAAAGGCTGTTAATTATTGATTCAAGTTTTTTAAGTGGATATAGGGCTATTCTGGTTATCTGTTTATCCACGTGCATTTTGGTAGTTTGTGTCTTTCCAGAAATTGGTCTGTTTCATCTAAGTTAGCAAATTTGTGCCCATTGACCTGTTCATAACATTCCTTTATTATCTTTTAAGTGTCCAAGGAGTCAATAGGAATGAATCTTTTTTCATCTCCGATGTCATAATTTGTGTCTTTTCTCCTTTTTTTCTTGGTTAGCCTGACTAGAGGTTTATCAATTTTATTGATTTTTTTCAGAGAATTAGCTTTTGATTTCATGGATTTTCTTCATTGCTCTATGTTTCACTCTCATTGATTTTTGTTCTGATTTTTATTATTTCTTTTCTTAGGTTTGCTTTAGATTTAAACTGCGCTTCTTTCTCTAGTTTTCTATTGAAGAATTTTAGATTATAGATGTTAGAGTCCCCTTCTAATATGTGCATTTAATGCTACAAATTTCCTTCTAAGAACTATTTTCATTATATCCCACGTATTTTGATGTTGTATTTTTATTTTCATTTAGTTCAAAATATTTTTATAAATTTCTCTTGAGACTTCTTTGACCTATGGTTGATTTAAAAGTGTGTTAATTTTCAGATATATGGGAATTTTTTCAAATATCTTCCTTGTATTGATTTCTAGTTTAATTCCATTGTTGTCTGAGGACATATTTTGCATAAATTCTATTGTTTTAAATCTCTGAAGGTGTGTTTTATGCCCTAGGATGTGGTTTCTCTTGGTGAATGCTCTATGTGAATGTGAGAAGGGCGTACATTCTGCTGTTCTTAGATGGATTATTCTATAAATTCAATTAGATCAAGTTGGTTGGTTGTGCTATTCAAACGACTACATCCTCATGATTTTCTGCCTGCTTGATCTGTCATGTACTGACAGAGGGATATTGAAGTATCCACCTGTAGTGGTGGATTTCTCTGTTTTCCTTACAGTTGTCTTGGTTTTTGCTTCATGTATTTTGATACTCTCTTCATAGATGCATATTCATTTAAAATTGCCATGTCTCTTTGGAGAATTTTACCTTTTATAAATAGGTAATGCCCCTCTATATCCCTGATAATCATTCTTGCTTTCAAATCTGCCTTATCTGAAATTAACTTAGCCACTCCTTCTTTTCATTAATATTAGTTTGGTACATCCTTTGCCACTCCTTTTCTTTCTTTTTTTTTAAAGATATCATATATTTATTTGACAAAGAGGGCTAGAAAGCACAAGCGGGGGGGAGTGGCAGAGAGAGAGAGAGAGAGAGAGGGAAGCAGGCTCCCCACTGAGCAGGGAACCCAACTCAGGGCTTGATCCCAGGATCCCGGAATCATGACCTGAGCCAAAGGCAGACACTTAACCAACCTAGCCACCCAGGCACCCCTATTTTGCCATCCCTTTTCTTTTAGCTTGAATCTATTAAGACTAAAAAGATCAAGGTTCTAGACATTTTGGTTTCTAGTGAGGGTTCTCTTTCTGTTTTGCAGATGGTCATCTTCTCTGTATGTCCTCACATGGCCTTTCTTTGGTGCATCCACATAGAGTGGGTAGGGAAGGACAGAGGGAGGGCATTCTAATATCTCTTCTTATAGGACACTAATCCTACTAGATCAAGAGCCCATGCTTATGACCTCATCTAACCATAATTACTTCCTTAGAGGGCCCATCTACAAATACAGCCATGCTAAGAGTTAAGGCTTCAACATATGAATTTTGAGGAAACACATTCATTCCATCACAAATACTGTAAGTATTTCATTCCATCAGCTAGAGAGAGCTGAGGGAAATGCTCTTATCACAACTAAGATAACTGAGGTAAGACTTTGAAAAAGTCTTTTCCCCTAGACTGCAGACCTTTGTTATGTAGAAGGCTCTAGACAAATTTCACAATAATTATTCTTTCTCTACCTCTTCCAGAGTCACAAGGATATTTTTCTTAGACCTTCACTATGAGAATCTGGTGGATTCCTAGATACAGAAGCCCCAGAATTATCTGGGTCTTCTGAAGACTGTGGCACCCAGGAGTTTCTCACTCTAAAGCTAGTCCACACTCAGCCTCCAGCAGTTCTTCAAAGTTTTCAAATAAATGTTCTCACCGGTTTATAGCTCCAGCAGCTTCTTCCCCAGATAAGCAGATGTCGACTGTGTCTCTCTGGATGACCCTGTCTCTTTGTATTTGGGAGTGACAACTTCAGTACTCTGATGCGTACAACAAATTCCTTGATTTCCAGTTTGTCTGTATTTTTCCTGGCGTAATAATGAGAATGTTAACTCCCACGCTCTTACCTTTCTAAGCTGAAACCAGAAGGGATGGTATAGATTTAAACAAAATCCCCATAGCTGCTACAGTGCTGGGACAAGTTTCATAGCATAGAAGAGATGCCTTAGATTCCCAGCTCTTCTGCAGCCTCTATCCACTTTGAAATAAACAACTGGAAGCTGTAACAACTGACTCATCCATCCTTTTGGGCTCATATTCACAGGCAGCTATTTGAGAAAGGGACCCTGTTACCTTTCCTTTCTACCATGAAGGTTGTAACCCTGAGGTTACAGAGATGGTTATTTATGTGGGTCCTCAGCAAACAGCTTCTGTGACTCCTTTTCTATTTCCTGTACTTCCTCGCACAGAAGATTGGGTGAATTTGTTTATATGATGTTCTCAGACCGTCCTGTTGTTTAACAAGGCACTTAGCCCCAAGCAGTGCTCTCTTTCCCTCCAAATGAATTCTGGAAAAACCTGGGTCTTGACCATGAGTGATAGGCACCTAATTCAAAACTGTTCTGGATTTTTCTTGTGCTTGGTGGCTGTTTTTATGGAGCAGAAATAAATGTTGAGGCCTGCCTCTCATTAGCTTGTTCTTCACATATTCAAAAGTTACAAGGTCATTACCACAGAAGGTACAATCACGTACAGTCACCTCATTTATAAAAGCAGTCTCCACGGAACACAGGCGTGTGGGGCTTGATGTGTGTATTAGCTGAGGAGGGGCATTTGTTACTTACGAAAAGCCACAGGGATCACATAACAGAACACAGACATAAAACCCAGACTCTCTGTGCTCTATATAAAATGGAAAGAAAGCCACGAGAGAAAAATAGGATCCATCACTTATGCTCTGCCCTAAGTTGTCTGGGTGGTTTATGATCATTCATTAGTTATTCTTCACAGCACACTTTGGGAGAAAAAGGATTGCGTTCATTCAGAGGAAGGAGTATGAACTTTGAATCAGGCATTGTAGTCTTTTTGTACCTTTCCCATCCCACCCTGCAAAAACCCCTGGATAGATGAAATCCTTAGATGATGGAAGAACTCAGAGTGAAAGAAAGATAGGAATTTTCTGCTCACAACTTGCATCTGTTGATAGGAATTCTCCTTCAGAGGAATAAAGAAAACACATTCTGATGATGGCCCATTGGACTTTGAGGATGTCTTCAGTCAGGTGTCAACAGTTATGCTTCTGGATTTGGGCTCTGACAAGTCTTTTCAGAGCCATATTGCTCCTGGCTTGTTTACAGGTGTCCCCAGTGTATAAATTCTCTCTATGGACTCAGTTGAAAAAAACCGTCAAGGAGCAGAAAAGTCAAGAATTGGACAGTTATTTGGCTCATGAGAATATTATAGGACATCCGGATCATTCATGTAGAGTTTTTGCCTACGCTGCTTTAGAAAATTGCTTTGACTCTCCATTTTACTTTTACTGGTAAAATATCATCCTGATACCTGCGAACAAGAGCCTTGTGCTGTGTGAGTATCTGTGAGAGGTGCAAAATGTGCTCTGTTCTGAAGACCGACCTCAGAGGTAGCCATTTCAGGGAACTATCTTGCCTATTTCCAAATTAGGTCAGATCTGAAGAACCAGTAAATAGCAGCTTCTTGGAAGAGGGCCAGGGGCAGAGCAAACTCTACGAGCTCTGGATTGAATCAAGGGCTTTATGAGTTGGGTTTGGAATTTTTTAGGAGAGCGAAGTCCTGCCCATTTGAGAAACCACCCTCCCCCCAGTTTGGTGTATGTTCTGACTCAGAAGCAAATTAACTCCTGTTAACTGTGGGCCTTTGAAATTTTCTCTTAACATCTCAGCCGGTCAACGCATGCCTCCTGAGCAGAGCACGTAGCCCTGGGAAGGAGAGGCCTCCGCTTTTGGGTGACACCAAGTCATTTCCTAGTTTTGCCAATTACTTCTTATGTGTTGGAGTTATTTATTGCTTTTAAATCCTGTTTCCTGGTTTTTAAATTTTTTCTAAGTTTTTATTTAAATTCCAGTTAGTTACCATTCAGTGTAAAATTAGTTTCAGGTACACAATTTAGTGATTCCACACTTACATACATCACCCAGTGCTCATCAGGACAAGTGCACTCCTTAATCCCCATCACCTATCTCACCCATTCCCTCAGCCACCTCCCCTCTGGTAACCATCAGTTTGTTCTCTATAGTTGAGAGTCTGTTTCTTGGTTTGTCTCTCTCTTTTTTCCCCCCCATATTATTATTTGTTTTGTTCTTAAATTCCACATATGAGTGAAATCATATGGTATTTGTCTTTCTCTAACTGACTTATTTCCCTTAGCGTAATACAATCTAGCTCCATCCACATTGTTGCAAATAGCAAGATTTCATTCTTTTTGATGGCTGAATAATATTCCTGTGTGTGTGTGTGTGTGTGTGTGTGTGTGTGTATACTACCTCTTCTTTATCCATTCATCAGTTGATGGACGTTTGGACTCTTTCCATAATAAGGCTATTGTTGATAATGCTGCTATAAACATCGGGGTTCATGTATCCCTTTGAATCTGTATTTTTGTATCCTTTGGCTAAATACCTAGTAGTGCAATTGCTGGTTTGCAGGCTAGTTCTATTTTTAACTTTTTGAGGAAATTCTTTACTGTTTTCCAGAGTGCCTGCACCCATTTTCATTCCCACCAACAGTGTAAGACGGTTCCCTTTTTTCCACATCCTCAGCAACATCTATTGTTTCTTGTGTTCTTGATTTTACTCATTCTGACAAGTGTGAGGTGATACCTTGTAGTTTTGATTTGTGTTCCCCTGATGATGAGTGATGTTGAGCATCTTTTCATGTGTCTTTTGGCTGTCTGTATGTCTTCTTTGGAAAAATGTCTATTTCATGTCTTTGGCCTATTTTTTAATTGGACTGTTTGTTTTTTGGGTGTTGACATTGGCTGTAGCAACTTCTTACTAGATATGTCTCCTGAGGCAAGGGAAACAAAAGCAAAAATAAACTATTGGGACTTCATCAAAATAAAAAGCTTCTGCACAGCAAATGAAACAATCAACAAAACTAAAAGGCAAACTATGGAATGGGAAAAGATATTTAAGAATAACGTATCTGATAAAGATTAGTATCCAAAATATGTAAAGAACTTATAACACTTATGGGGCTTTTTTTTAGTTGGAATAATAATAGTCTAATAATAGTAACGACATTGTGGTAAGTTGTAAGATTTAAATGAGATGGAGAAGCAGCGTTTTTCCTGGCACATTGTAAGTGCTCAGTAAATATTTAATGCAATCACAGCTCCATTGTTGTTGTCAGACTTGTAGTTGCCATCTTACTTAGATGAACTGCCTTGTGAAAATACTGAATGCGTTATGCTAGTTTGGGTGTACCTAGTTAGTTCAAATCCAGAACAAAATTGAGAAGTTGGCATTTTGTTACCTTTCTTCTCTCCTTTACTGAAGAGCTTTCTCCTTTACCCTCTGTCTCTCTCAAATAGGAGAGGAACCCTGATAAGTTGTCCATAACTTATTGTAAATCACTTTGAGTAAAAAAATCCTCCTGAGAATTTTTGAATTTGGAAAGAAAAAGCTGATTTTTAGAGAGGCCCTCCCCCAACCTCTCTCCCATCCTCCAAATCTCTCCCTCCTTCCCCCAAACACATACTGTCCAGGAGACATGTTTGAAGTTAAATTTTTGTTGAAGTTCCATAGGCTCATTAATTTCTATAACCTTGAAATAAGTTTAAATAAAACCACATTCCTACCAAAATTATCCTTTACCATCACTAAGCCTATTTAAAAAAACAAATAAGAAAAATGTTGGTTAAACACTATATATTAAACATAAGCATAGCTTTGGAATTCAGCTTTTTTATGGAAATTGATCTATCTTTGCACCTGTGTACCTCTTTGACCTTTCAACCTTGGAAATAAAATAGCCAGTTTATGAGCAAAATTAGTTTATTCAAGAATAACTAAATAGCAGAAGAACTGCAATACAGGACATGCAGAATATGGCAAAGCATAGGTGAAGCCAGGGAACAGAGGAGAAGAATATTATTTTATAGAGGAAAGAAGGCAATTGGGAGGAGCTATTTGAAACGACAGTCCATTGGAGGAGAGCAGGAGTTCAGATTTGTAACAACTTTTCATTAGCTAAGTTGCAGTGATTCTCATTGGCTTGGTTATTGATGGGCAAGGAGAATATCTTCCTTCTTCTTGTCAGATTATGTAAAGTAAGCTTCCATGAGTGGTACCTGTGAGAGTACCCCCTTCAGGACTTCCCAACTCCATTTTAAATGACAGTTTTCCTTTATTCATTTTTACAACCTTTAAAGTCTTAAATGTTAGAGCCACTCGAAGGCAATTACCGTGCCAACCTTATCTGAAAAAGCAAAATTTATGCAAGTAAAATTATCCCACAATTGAATTAACATTGGATGACAAAACAAGGAGTATACTAGAAGATGCGTGTGCTCTATTGAGACTTTGAAAATACTGTTTTGATGATTTGAAAAGAAAAGAATGCTTTGGAAGTTGTTTCTAATTAGACAGACATTTGTCTAATTTATAGCTGAAGGATCTTAAATGGCCCTAAAGCTTCTTCAAATTGAGGAAAGTTTCTGTTTTGTTGCTAAGATACATACATCTTTACAAAGGCATGTGGTAAATAAACAGGGGCCTCTCTGGAAGAAGTCAGCAGTGGTTGTTGAAGTTCAAAATATATTTCTGGACACTTTTCAGTGTGAGAATATCTAAATTTTTAGATTAAGGATAAGCATTTTCTGACACAGTTCCCCCTGTAAATATACTGCTTACTCTATTGACATCATCCATCCTGAATTACAAATTAATTCATTCAAATCATTTATTCCTCCATGAAGTTGAGATGCTTACATCAAGAAATTTATAGTTCTATTGAGCTGTTGTCCCAGTTCACTGCTCTTTTGGGCATTGAGGACTCACTTTCAGACTCCTGCCTTGGCTCTTAGTGGGATCAAGTTCCAGGTTTGTTGATGAGTAAAATACCCTCTCAGACACTTGGGGCAAAGTCTCCTTTCAATGCTAAAAAAGATGACAAAATTCTTTTTGTCTTTTCCTTAAAACATAAGAGAGAGTACAGTAGATGCAACACGATGTAATATGGCTCAAAACGAGGATAGCCCATCCTTCACTGTTCTTTACTAAATTTGTCCACAGGATGCCCCAGGATTTAGGGTCTCTGTGTATGGAAACTGGTTGAGGCAAAGATCTGTTATTTAAGTTACCTTAGTTTTTTGGGTTTTTTTTTAATTTATTTATTTGACAGAGAGAGAGCACAAGCAGGGGAGTGGGAGAGGGAGAAGCAGACTCCCCACGGAGCAGGGAGCCTAATGCGGGGCTCGATCCCAGGACCCTGAAATCATGACCCGAGCCAAAGGCAGATGCCCAACCAACTGAGCCACCCAGGCGCCCCTAAGTTACCTTAGTTTTTATGACTTGCCTACAGAAGGTGATTTTGACGTCACTTGTTTAGTGGCATCTTGAACAGCCTCAGTACCATGGAAGAGTCCATTACTGGTTATCATTTGTTGGTTACTGGTTATTGGCTTGTATAGCAGGTGGGAAAGAGCAACAAACATGTACAAAAGGCGAGTGTAAACATCTATTCCCTTCCCATCTGGTGTGCTGAAACATGGGCCCTGAATGCCTGATTGCAGACATGTTAAGAAAGTGACAATGTTTGCCCTTTGATACAATCTCGAGTAGCCTCATTCATCTGCTCCATGTGCTGTATTTAAAATGATCAGTTTTGCTGTATCCCATGATGTGAACATGTTAGGGAGGATTGCTCTCCATCAGTGGTTCTCAACCTTTAGCATACATCAAAATCACTTGGAGGACTTACTAAAACAGATTTCTGCTATTCCCTCAGAGGTTCAAATTCAGTAACTCAGGGGCCTGAGAATTTGCATTTCTAGTAAGTGTCCAACTGGTGCTGTTGCTGCTGGTCTAGTAATGTGCTTTGAAAACCACTACTCCAGATGTTCTTAGAAAAAAACAAAAAATCCAGTGGAATGAAAGAAACAGGAGTGTCAAAGAATCTCAGTCATGCCTTGCCTTATCTTGGATTGCTAACTGGATATGAAATGAGAGGTTGCTTTTAAAGGATTTTTTTCAAATCTCCAATTCTGTGAACCTTGTGCAGTTTGTGATATCTCTGATTCCTGTATTTCTCCATCAATTTTTCCGTATCTTATATTTTGGAAATCTATTTTCCATTTTTAAAGACACAGCTTAGGACTCATTCTGATTCAAGTGCACATTACACCACTCATCATTTTTTCAAAATTGAATCAATTTAAACTCAAATCTTCTATAATCTTAGGTAGGCTGACCCAGTTTGCCCAGGACTACAGGACACAGGACTTCCGTTGCTACAGTTAGGAAAGTCCTGGGGAGGCCAGGATGAGTTGGCCACCTAATTTAGCAGTCTGGCCAAATTTTGGTCAACTCTAAACATAATGAGAACGTACCTTTGTCATCTAAATCACTTAAGTAATACCCATATTAGGAATGTACCATATTCTCTTTATTCTCTAGATACAATTGAATAAATAAATGTTAACATTTATTTTTCTCTAACATATCTTACTGTTATATTGTTTTCATATTTAAAAAAATTATTATCTATTGCCTTTACCAGATTGTTAGAATCATTCAAGAAAGAAAATGGTTTTTATGCTGCAGATCTCCTGTATATCTGGTGGGAAGAGGAAGATCTTTGACTTTATACAATTTGCTAAAAGACAGATTTGAAACACTAAATTAACCCTGACCTATAGCCAAAATTGGCTCTTAAAACTCACATGTTTGGGAGTAAACAAAGCCATTTATTTCTGAAGGCTTTCCATCTCATCTCTCTTCTGGGAGATTAATTCCATGAACTTTGCTAAAATAGTATGATTTGCCAGCAGCAGGAAAAGTGTAACAAATTAATTATAGATGTATGTTAAATTACTTTCATTACCATCTCTGGTTTAGGGATAGGCTCACGTGACTGGAATGACTGATCAAAGTCTTTTGATCCATCCCCATAGCAAGAGATACTTTTGTTCTGCTTGTAATGCAGTTCTCAGATAAGGGAAGAAGCCAAGCTCTGATTTGAAGAGCTGTTCACAGGTTCCTGAGGAAGGAATATGACTGTTTCAGTGTGAGGTATTCAAGTACACATGTAGATATGATCTTGGTTGTCATGGGTTCCACTAGCCTTGGGTTTCAGAGGTCACATAAATACTAAGACTTTTGCCAACTTCAGCGCCTCAGTTTTCAGTCCTCACTGCTCACTTTGAAGTTTGTGGAAGGCCTTGGGATTTCTCACATTTCTCACAAGCTGCTCCCCAGCTCTACTGCCAAGCCCTCCTCGTTGTTCCTACTAGCGGGTATTTGGTCTGGGCCTCGGGGATTCGTGTTACTTCCTAACCAAAGAAACTTTAGCTCTTTACAGTGAAGCTAAGGCTAGAATTCATGGGAGATATAGAATTTTACCTTAGCCACTGTGTGAGACGTCAGGCAACTTAGTATACTTCAACCTCAGTTTTCAGGGGCTAAATAAACAAATGGATAATGACCAGATCATATCTAAAAATAGAACTCCAATCCACAATCTGCAGCAACCACCCCAGGAAGCCAAACCACAATGTCTATAGCAATCAGCCCCAAACAGTCAGTACTTAATCAATAACTGATAGTTTCTCTAATATGTGTGCCTGCCTCTAACTTAGGGTCAGAAAGAGAAAGCCAAATATGCTCCCCTAAACCAATCCCATAAGGTGCCCTGCTTCTACTCAGCCCTTCTCCAGTTTCCCCATGTGAACAGCCTCCAACCAGTGCACACTGGAAGCCTTCCCTTTGTCCACTTTGCCAATCTTATGTCAGCTTAGACAGGAGAGTTTCAAAGTTAAAACAAGATTTTAAAACTGGAGACAGACTCAACACCAAAAAAGAAAAAAAAAAAACACCAAAAAACAAACAAACAAAAACAGCCATATAATACAATTTAAACATGGGAACAGGACCCATATAAAACTTTTTCCAAAGAAGACATACAGTTGGCAAACAGATACATGGAAAAATGCTCAACACCACTAATCATCAAGGAAAAGTAAATGAAAACCACAATGAGATACCACCTCACACCTGTCAGAATGGCTAAATAAAAAAAAAAAAAAAAAGACAAAAAATAACAAGTATTGGTGAAGATGTGGAAAAAAGGGAATCCTCATGCACTGTTGGGAATGTAAATTGGTATAACCACCGTGGAAAACAGTATAGAGTTTCCTCAAAAAGTTAAAAATAGAAACACCATATAATCTAGTAAATCCACCATTGGGTATTTACCTTAGAAAAACTAGAACACGAATTCAAAAAGATATATGTACTCCTATGTTTATTGCAGCATTATTTACAATAGCCAAGATAAGGAAGGAACTTATGTGTCCACAGATAGAGGAATAGATAAGGAGGATGTGCTTATCTAGATATAGATATAGATAGATATATTAAAGTTATAGATTATATCTATATCTATATAATGGAATATCACTTAGCCATAAAAAGAGGATGAGAACTTGCCATTTGCAACAACATGGATGGACCTAGAGGGTATTACGCTAAGTGAAATAAGTTAGACTGAGAAAGAAAAATAACATATGATTTCACTCATATGTACAATCTAAAACAAAGCATAGCAAAGCAAAACAAACAAATGAGCAGAATCAGACCTATAAGTGAAAAGAACAAACTGATGGTTGCCAGATGGTTGCCAGAGGGGATGGGCAAAATGGATGAAGGGGAGTGGGAGATATAGGCTTTCAGTTATCAAGTGAAGAAGTCATAGGAATAATGGGCACAGCATAAGGAATGGAGTCAATGATACTATAATAGTGTTGTATGGTGACAGATGGTAGTAGCTACACTTGTGGTGAGCATAGCATGGCATACAGAGAAGTCGAATCACTGTGTTGTTCACTTGAAACTAATGTGACATGGTGTATCAACTATACTCAAAAAAATTAAAGAAAAAAACCCTGGAAATAAAATACTTGCATCTCCACAGAACAAAATCTACAAAGTAACCTGTGTCCCTCCAGAGTTAAAAAATAGCCCAGTGAATAGAAAATCAAGCCCAGCAGGTCACCAAAGGAACATCTGGTAATCCTTTTGCTCATTTCTAAGTTTCATATTTTCTGACAAAACTCTAGTCCAGATGAGAAAGCCTGAGGTTTGGAGAGGTTCTATAACTGGCTCAAAGTCACAGGGCTCCTTGGTGCTAAGACTCAAGTCAGAACTAGAGACTCTGAGCCCTGAAGTCTCTGCAAAAGAACAATGGTCTTACTTCTTCTACCCCACCACATCTTATTCCACACAGAGGGTATAGTTGCTGCCTGTCTCCTGCAGACAATCTACAAAAAGAGCATCTTCTACTTCCCTCTGCCTGTAGGTACGTGTGGCCCACTCCGGAGGATGGCTGGAAATACCTGAAAGCTCATGTCCCTGGGATGATCCCCAAGCAATGACAGAGAAGTACCAATGGATAAATAGGATTCATACCGAGCTTCCCTGTCCTTGATGAGACATTTCTGAGAGATGTTCTACAGACTCTCAGTCTCCAGCAAGGATGAGTTCTGGTTGCCCTCAGAAGTAGCCTGATCGTTAACATCTGCTTCACTGGCGTTCATCCCTTCCCTGTCTTACTCCCCAGTCCTTCACCATGTGATCTTGGGATTACCTCCCAAATAGGTCACTTGCAACCAAATCCTGGCTCAGGGTTTACTTTAGGAGGAACCTAAACCAAGACAGAAAGGGAGCCTGGTTTTAGAAATAATTCAACATTGCAGATCTACTCATCAAAACATCCATTGTCTATAATGGTTTGAATGAAATGCAAACATTATAATCAGATAAGAAAATGACAGATGTTGCAAAGAATACAATTCGTCAGGAAAGATTCTTTTTAATAAATCATTTGTCATCAAATTACATACCTTTCCTTATGAGGGTTTTGGAGCCAGAATTACGAGTCTGTGTGTGTGTCTTCAAATCCTTTAATCCTGTGTAGATATTCAAAATAGATTGGAGAAATTTAATTAACCTTTGATGATTGTACGTTCCACTCACATTTTAAAAGCAAATACTTTAGAATTTTAAATACAAAAGGTAGTAAAGTCACAATTTCAAAGACCACATAAAATACCTTGTGAATACCTTAATACACAAAACTTCAGAAATAGACATAAATAGCCCTGAGATCATAAAGAAAGGGAGTAGGAAGCAGAAATGAAAAAAGTACTTAATTACTGAAATGACACATTTACACTCTCAGAAGTAGATCTTCAAGCAAATATTGATAATGGTGAATGATACTTTTTAGTACCAGCTAAGAATCTGGGAGTTCCCCAAATGTCTCAGGTGAGAATTGGTTGTCTCATGTTTGCAAGGTCACTTAACCTCATTCAGGTGTGTCATATATGTCTAATATGCTGCCCATCCCCCAACATCAGTTACTGTCTAATGATCAAATAGTGAAACAAATTAGGAAGTGTATGTTCCTTTGTATGGATGTATATGTAGGCAAGTTGTATGTGTGTGTATATCCTAATTACAAAATATATCCATGTTAGAAAGCAATTAACATTTAGAAAAAGACCAATGACCCTATAAATATACTCCAGAAATTAATCTTTCAGCATGTATAACCCGTATTTATTATATTTTTAAATAAAACACATTTATATATGTAAATGCACATACAGAACAGAATTTGGCTCAAAATGTATTAACTGTTTGATATCCTGAATTTTTCACTTAGTATTTTTCCATGTCATAAAATATTTATTGAAAACAGCCTATGCTTGACTTCTAACCATCTCACTGTATTTATATCCCATAATTTATTAAATTTCTCCTATCATTAGACATTCCTGTTGTTTGCAGATATTTGCCATTATAAATAAGGCTGCAATTAGCATCTTTATTTATTGTCTTTATCTCTTGATTAGTGTCTTGTAATCAATTACTACAAGTGGAATTTTCTGAGACATGATGATGACACATTACTAAATTATTCATCTGTATAACTTACATCTTCTTGTAAGCAGTATGTAACAGTTATTCTTTAATCACATCCTTAGCTTTGTATATTAATATTTTTAATTTTTTCATTTCGATACATGAAGAGTCTCTCAGTTCTTAAATTTAGATATATTTGTTTATTACTGAATGTTTATGTCATTTATCCCTTTTTCTTTATAGTTTTAAGGGTTCTATCTATTTTCATAGTATTATTCCTTTGTCTTCATTTAACCAGTATTTATTGAGCATCTATTTATACTAATCTTTATGCTAGGCCCAGGAGACAGGGTATTGAACAAAATAGTAGTATCTTCTCTTCTCATAAAGTTTACAGTCTGTGGGAGGCGGACAGTTGAACAGATGGGTTTAGAGGAGGAGAACAAGGTGTTATGGAAACCTAAAAGATTAGCCCTGTGCAGAAGAGTAAATATAGCAAGCCTGACACTGGTTAGCCTTAAAGCTCCTGCTTCCCAGTTTGGCCCTTGGATTTCATGAGCGTTCTAACCATTCTCTGCTAAGAACGGTTACTGTACCTGAACTGCTTGTACACACAATGTGATGTATGGAGTCTGAAACCATAGCTCATGCCAGCTGCCCTCATGAGCATCCGCCAGGAAAAACCCTGGACACTTAGTCTCTCATAAGTTTCCCTGGTAGGTTACAGTTCACATGGGTTGTCACAACTTGTTGGCAGGAGAGTTAAACATGTTCTGTGTGACTCCACTAAGAGAAGACCCTTGAAAGACCCTTGGATCTAGCTTCCTCTAGACTTCACCCCAGGAAACTTCTGCCTTTGTTGATTTTGATTTCTAACTTTTTTGCTGTAATAAATCTTAGCTGTGAGTATGACAATGCATAGACATTTGGAATCCTTTTGGAGACCATGGACACAACCACCTAAAAAGTAACACTGCTCTACCCTTTCCTCACAAAGCTTAAAAGCAAGACCTGAAAGGATCACAGCATGTCAAGCAACTTAACCATGTCTCAAAACAAAGCTGAAGAATAACTTTACAGGGGGAAAACAAGACTCAGCACCCAACTAACTAAAATTCCCAATGTCTGGTGTCCAATCAAAACATACCAAGCTTGCAAAAAAGGAGGAGAATGTAACTCATAACGATGAAAAAAATCATTCAAAACTCATCTAGAAATGACACAAATGATACACTAATAGACAAGGACATTAGAGCAGTTATTTGACCAGTCTGTCTATACAAGAAGGTAGAGGAAAGATTGACTATGTTAAGTAGAGAAGTTATAAGAAGAAAAAAGGACCAAAACCAAACTACTAGAGATGAAAACTACAATGTCTGACATGAAAAATACACGTAATAGGAAAATAATTACAGATTGGACATTGCAGAGGAAGAGATTAGTGAATTTGGAAGACATAGCAGTAAGAACTACCCAAAATAAATTAGAGAGATAAACGGCTATAAAACCTGAAAAAGGTATCAGTGAACTGTGGGAAACTTCAGTCAACCAAAATATGTGTAAACAGAGTCCCCAAAAGGAGAGGATAGGAAGGATAAGACAGAAAAAAAAAAAACATTTAAAATTTTCATTTTTTAATTGAAGTATGGTTGAAATATATTAGTGTCAGGTATAAAACATAGTGATTCAACAACTATATACATTATGAAATGCTCACCACAGTAAGTATAGTTACCATCTGTCACCATACAACATTATTCCATTGACTGTATTCCCTATGCTTTACTTTTTATATCCATGACTTATTCATTTTATAACTGAAAGTTTGCACCTCTTGATCCTCTTCATCTGTTTCATCCAAGCTCACCTCACCCCCTCTCCCTCCTATTCCGCCATGTTTCCTCTGCCCATTTGAAAAATTTTGAAAATGTGCAAAGTGCCACAAGAGAGAAGTAGGGAGGAGACAGCTACCCATGAGGCAAAGTTTGGCCAGTAAGAGATGAGATTAACAGGAACCATTTGTAATTTCCCTCTTAATTCCTCTTTCTCTTGTACTGTTCTGGAATACCTGTATACTGTACAGCCTTTCAAGAGGTAACCTACTTGGGCAAGTGACTATGTTTGTTCACATCTGGTGAAGAAGTGGACACCTGAGTGATGCACCACCTTGTATTTTCCTTCCATCCTTCCCTGGCTCACATTTCTTTTCCTCCACTCCCACTGCCCTGGGATTGCATGTCCCTTTAAAGCATTAGCATTTGAGTATCACCTCAAGCTTCAGTTTTGAGGGAACCCCAACTAAGACAGTGCAATTCAGGAAAGGAAAGTATCACATAGGATAAGATGACAATGAGATAGACAATTGAAGCCCTAACAAGAGTGGAAAATGTTGATGTGCTGTGGAAAATTGGCATGAAATAAGAATATAAATAGGATTGCTGGAGAAACTACACCAGCTGTCTGAGGTCAGTGACCACAAACCCGTATTGGCCACAGTCTGCACAGCTCTGTCTATCCAGCACTTCTCAGTAATCTGTGTATGTGGGCGATGCACTCTGGGACTCATCCAAATGTGGATGGAGTTTCAGTCAATCAGATGTAAGGGAAGACCAAGAGGTCAAGGAGGTTAAGGATATTTGCAAGGTGTAGTGATTAAAGAGAGACAACGTAAGAAGGTGGCTGGAAGGGGAGCCAGAAAGAATTGTAGGTTTTAGTATGGAACAAAGAACTGAATGCTCAGGAAGTGGGGGGCGACCTAGAAGATGCTGTGATCTGAACGTAGACTGCATTAACAGTGTCAGATGTGGAAGAATGTCACTGACATGTGTAGGAGTGTGGTTAAAATGGGTGGCTGAAGTGGTGTCAAAACAGTCCACCAAAAGTCACTGGAGATGTAAAGGAATACCAGGAAAGCAAAAACTAGAAAACTAGAACCAACTCTTTAGAACATTTGATTGATCTTGTCATCTCCTTTCATATTTTTTAACTGGACTGCTTATTTTTTTGACTCCATGTTGAACGCTTTTTTTCGTGAGTTTTCCTTCACTGTATCATAGATGCTTGCCTGAGTTCAGAAGGACAAAAATACATTTAAGTAAATAGAAGGTGAAATGAGTGCAAGAAGGGACAGGAGAAAGAAGACCCTAGTTGGCAGGGGTTAGAGGGGCGGGAAGAGGTAAATACAGGTGAACAACTCACTCCCCTTGTCTTGGTCTGACTTCCCTCATATGTAAAATGAAAACAATACCATTTATCTCATGGAGTTGTTTTGAGGATTAAATTAAGCAAATGAAATTATGTAACACTTGGCATAAGAACTTAACATAATTCCCTTGACATGGGTTTAAACCACATTCTGTTAGTATTGTCATATACTAATGCAGTTTTAATGATAGATTATAAATGCGTATTACTGAAGTACAAAAAGAGTACTTTTTAAAAAATAACCTAATCACAGTAACTGGTTCCTGGGGGACTATCATAAAAGGTGTCAGGTTTAGCTATTAAATATTTCTTAGACTATTTTACTTGGTAACACCCTTCTTGCAAGTAATAGCAACCGGTTTGAACTTCATCCTTATCAGAGTCTGGTGAGGTAGGTAATTAATTCCTGGAGATATTCTGCTTGGAGATGCCTGATGTCCTGTTTACAAAAACCAAAACGACAGCAACAACAATAAAACCCACTAAAATATAAATGATGTTATTGAATTAAAAGGTTATAGGTTAAAGCTTTTGTTTCCATTGAAGAGAGAATAAATTATCTACATACTGAGACTCCCTGCCAAAGCCGAGTAAGCAGGCATGGTGGCAGAGGCCGGATCAAAGGGAATGTCTTATATTCAATTCTACTTCTGACCTTTATTTCCACGTACGTGGAAGGATTTCTCCACCTCAAAACATAACCTAGTTCTTGCTACCTACCTCCAAGGTTTTGTAGATGCCCAAGTGAAATAATCCATGTACAATTTGAATTTTGTAAGTACTCCACAAAAAGGAGATATCATTCATCAGAGGCAACCTGGCCAGCTGGCTTATGTTTTTCAGTTACATTTGGGCTTTCAGCTGTTGCTTGGCAGGAGCCATCTCCCCTCCTTTTTTTTTTTTTTTTTTTAATCATTCCCTAAAACATCCTAGTTTACCAGATGGTTTTCTTTACAATGTAAAGCCCATTGTTTGCTGTTAACTGGAGTCATTGTTTTCCCAAAGTAAAGAAAAAATACATACTGAATACAAAATGGAGCTTCTTTCATTAGGTAGAAAGTTTATTTAATATAAAATGAGCATCTAACCTGGCACATTCAATTGCATACTGAAGACCCAGGGATTTACTTGAAAACGAGCCAAGTGCATTTAAAATTCTTATTACACAGCAATGGGCAGTTCTGGGTTACATGCATATTAATCAACAGGGACTGCTGGGAACCCAGATGTGCAGGTGTTTTTCCTACATAAATGTGCGTGTAAAAATGATTTGCATATTCAATTTCTCATGGCAACTCATTGGATCAGCCTGTAGTTGGGTGATTTCCTGAAAATCTCAACTGAGAGTCTTCATTTATTTAGGTCCATAGGAAAAAAAATGGAAACAGGAAAACAGCCCAAAAATATAAAGAAATTCTTGGTTTCCTTGAAAAACACTGTGGGCCATGTTAATTATACAAAAAGTCTGTGCCACACAGGCTAATAAAAATAATCATGATGATACAAATATACATTAAGGAAAAACTAAACAGATGAGTAGGTTTTATAAACTGTGGATAAAAAAAGAGCATGAAACTCAAGGTAAAAATGGTGGCAAGTGACTTTTGGTCTAAATAGTTGTAGAAATTCTCAATGAACATGGATGGACCAAGAAATTATATACAGGATTCTCACTGAAAACCATTTACCATCAAAAGCACATCATACTCAAAAACTGTTAAGATTGAATAAGTAACCTGAAAGATGATAGCTAATGGTTTCTCAGTCCATTCTCTGGTTGTTGAGGGGGGTCTGGAAAACATTCTTAATACTCTGTTGTAGTGTGTGTGTGTGTGTGTGTGTGTGTGTGTGTGTGTGTGTTTAACGACCAATAAGATCACTGATTTCTTTCTCAAAAAAATGAAAAAACTTACACTTGTCATGATGAGCACTGAACAATGTAGAGAATTGTTAAATCACTATAGTATACACCTGAAACTAATATAACACTGTATGTTAACTATACGGGAAATAAAATTCAAAACCTAATGAAGAAAAGTGAAAAAGCAACTAAACTGCGGGAAAGAGTCAGACTCTTGTCAATCAAGGCATCTGTTCCACGGTTTGATCTCCTTGGTAAATCCTAGCATTTTGGCCCTGACCTGATGCATTTAGGTATTGGAGATATAAATATCCTCCTGAGATATGCTCTTGAGCATACCACATGAAATCAAAGAAATAAACCCTACTGCCTTTCTCAGATAGTGTTTTTTCTTATTCTCCATCCAAAATCTCACATATAATTGAGAAGAAGCCAGCCCCCAAGAGTATGTACTATATGACATTCTGGGAAAAACAAAACTAGGGTCAGAATAGATATCAGTAATTGTCAGGAACTGGGGATGAAAGGGATATATTGAATACAAAGAAGCACAGGGGACTTTGGGGAGCGGTGGAAATGTTCCCCACCATGGTTACAGTGACAGTCATACGATGGTATGCAAATTATACCTATATAAACATAACTTTAAAAATCACATACGCACTTCTACCATGGGTGATCAGAGTGATTTAATGTGGAAAAAAAGTCTTGAACTCGTTGCCATTTCTCCCCCCACTGAACATGTGTTGATTTGGTGGCCACAATCTAATCATATCCACAATTGTTATTTAGTCATCAGTGCTGAATTAAGATGAGAAGGCACATGGCTGAGTGTCCCGTCCTCTGTGAACGCAGCAGTGTGCAGGTTAGCATCCTTTCTTCCCCTGAGCTGGGCCCTTTGGGCTTCTGACACTGCCCTGTTCCATCAGCACTGACCACCGGGTACCTTTTCCAAGTCTACATCTGGCAAATGAAATGAGCATTGGCTAAATGACACATCTCTTCTTATATGGCACAGGGGGCAGGTGGAAAGCAGAATTAAAAGTCCTTGAGAGCTCCTCATCCTATAGGCACTAGGTATGTGTTCACAGAGGAGATTTCTATTTCGCATCTTAACAATTTCATCCAACTTAGTATACAGACATGTGTTGTTGCTCTTCCACATTGTGCATTACTGGGGTCAGAACGCTACCCTGTTATGAAGGAATCTGCCAAGAGCTTTTTCTCCTTTCCGCCCAGATATTATATGTCCTTGGATATATGATATTATATGCTTTTTGGCTACAGTAAGGCATTTACCCTTTTTGGCAGTAAGGGAAGCAACAAACATGAAGGCATATTCTCAAATTTTCTTAACAGACAACATGGTAAAGAGTAAGAGAAAATATTTAGTTTATCTTTTTAGTTCATATTCATACTCTTATTGCTTGAGTAAATTCCTTATACTGAAGATTCGTTTGTCCCTATATAATGAGGTTCAAATCCTACATTCACCCTGAAGTGTTATTCATTACTCCACAGGGCTATTCTGAAATAGGATTTATGTAGTTATTGTGTTGGCACTTTTATGCACCAATGAACCACTTATGAGCCATGGAACCATTTTTATAAATTGCAATTCTAGTACAGTATAACTGCAAGAAAAATGGGAAATTAACAAATGCAAATGGTAAAATGTAAATGATGTGTAAACACAGTAGAGAAATTACCTGCAGCCTCTTAACTTAAGAGCTACCTGGGATGAACGGGGACGAACATAGCATGTGTGCTATGATGTGTAGTCACAGTGCAGTAGCATTCATACCTTGCATTTCAAAATTAGTACATGTATTTAAGCAAAATACATATTTGGTGGTTTTTTTTAAATCGTGTGTGCTATGATTTTTAACTCTGAAATAAGCAAACTGCCGACGGGGGCCCTCACTAAGCCACCTGGGCCCCTGCAGACCACACTGTGACAACTTCTACTCCAAAGAACGTCTATCCTTTTCTCTTTGCAGCTAAGGAAACTAGATCCAGTCAATTAGTCAAGTTCTTTCCCCAAGGCCACACAGCTAATTAATCGCAGCTGGCAAGAAACCCAGCATCCTCCTCTCCTGCCTGCCCTCCCATTGCACCACATGCCCACTGCCCCTCGATTGATTACTGGCAGTCTGCTCAGATTGGGGCTTCTCAGACCTCAGTGAGCATGAGTATCACCTAGAAGATTTGCTACAGTACAGATTACTGGGCCCCACCCCAGACCTTCTGATTCAGTGGTTCTGAGGTAGGGCTAAGGATGTGCATATTCTAACCAGTTCCCCAGTGATGTTGTTGGTACTGGTGCAGGGACAACACTTTGAGAGCCACTGATGTCTTGCTTTCCTCTGACAGTCCTCTAAAATAGTGCTTCCAAAATTTTGACTTGCGTCCAAATCACTTAGGGAATTCTTAGGGAATGCCAGTGCTGCTGGTCCTTGGACCTTCTGTGCTTCGAGGGAACTCCAAAACATGCTCAGCCACCAGGTGAACACCCAGAGGAAAAACTAGAAACATGCAAGTTGCACCAGAAAACTACAGAATACCTCAAATGTAGTATCGTTTCCGAGAGGATGTACTTGGATACACACAGGAAGCAATCCCCACCAGTCTCGGGAGGCAGGGCGTGTCACTCGTGTCCAGTTCTTCTTTGTCATCACAACTACCACTTCTCAAGGGTCTCTAAAGTTGAGTAGTGTGGTCTCTGTCTTAAATTCCCCTTTCCTTTAAGTAGGATGGCACTTTCAGATGTCTCCCAGGGGATGGAACCGAAACACTTGTGTGAAAGGACAGTGTGTAGGGGGTGCTAAGCTACTTGTATTTTGACCTGTCTTATGACCAAGGATTGTACCTGCTTTATGATACTGCCTTTTAATCTCAAGGATCCGTAACAGAAGAACCAGACAGAGCAGGTGTGGGGGGCTTCAGAATTCAGATTCTAACACAGCCTTAGGACCAAAAGTTGTTCATGTAATAGCACTTCCCCCTTTCTCTTTCCTCCTCCCTCCTCTCTCTCATGCTTTACCAATTGCAATTTTGACATTGGTTTCAAAGCACCCCTAGTTTTCTATCCTAAAACACTGAGACTTGTGCCTTTTGCAGATTAAACCTATGAAGAGCTTATGCCTTGGCATGCTCCTTTTTATTCATTTCTTAACTTTTTCAGCAATACTATGTGTCATTCATCCAGCAATGTTTTGTGTTATTTTATCATTAACACTTACTGTGTGTCATTTTTTAAAAAATTATATTTATTTATTTGACAGAGACAGCCAGCGAGAGAGGGAACACAAGCAGGGAGTGTGGGAGAGGAAGAAGCAGGCTCCCAGCGGAGGAGCCTGATGTGGGGCTCGATCCCAGAACGCTGGGATCACGCCCTGAGCCGAAGGCAGACGCTTAACGACTGCGCCACCCAGGCGCCCCACTGTGTATCATTCTTACAGAAATATTTACTGCCCTGTACTAGACCTTGGGGATTCACGGCAATATGATCCAGATCATACTTCTGCCTTTGTAGAGATTTACATTAGTCTAGAGGGCATGCGGAGAGAGAGAAGGGGCCCAGGCTGGCAAACTAACAGTATCAGTCCATTTCCTAATGTGCCATTTTGTGGCAAGTACAGAAAGAGCCTAACACACCCCAGGTTAGGAAAAGCTTTAAGAAATGACCTCCAAACTGCTCTATCCTGAGGGTGACAGGGAGCTATGAAAAGGTTTTAACCAGTGTAGGTGACCTGATCTGATTTGCATTTTAGAAAGATCATTCTGTCTGCTGTTTGGGAAGACTGGAGAAAGAGGGAAATCAGGAGAAAAGAAACCCAGAAAGGAGAGAATGGTGCCCTGAACAAGTGGGAGATAGAAAGAAAGAGACATATTCAAGTCACGGAAGATTGAATCAATGAGACTTGAGCATTGATTGGTTTGGGATGGTAAGAGAGGGAGAACACAAGGATAATTCTCAGGAATAAGAAGAGATGCCATTTGTTGGATGCTGGGTAGCCAGGCAGGATAGAATGGACCTATTTTACAACGGAGGTGATTAAAGTTCCGAAAGATCAACCACGTGCCTGAAGTCCAAAGAATTAATGAGTAAATGGTAGAACCCAAGTTATCTTGACACAAGACATGATTCTGATCAGTGTTATTAATTTTGGTTTCAATTAATTGTCAGCTTACTCTGGCTCTGAAGGCAGGCTACCTGAAAGAGAATCCAATTTTCACCACCTGCTAGTGGTGTGACCCCATGCAAGTTATTTAATCCCATTCAACTACATGTCGCTCATGTAAAAATGAAGATGGAAATAGTCCTAACTTCCTGTGTTTGCTTAATGCCATGACTGGCCCACGTAACACCCCAGAAAGCTAAGCTACTGTCATCATTTTATGATTTAGCAGCTACTCTTCCTGGTATTCCCAGGGTGGGCATATTTATTGCAGGTGTGAGCATGGAAGGACCCAGCTCCTTCACAGTGCACAGAGGCATGAGCAATGTGGCAAGCACTCTTGACTCTCAATCTGTTTGCCACTTTCTCAGGGGCTCACCTGTCCCTCTTCTTCTCCCAGATCTCTAAAGGAGGAGTCCTCCATGTCCCACTTTTTGGGTGTATTCTCTTCCATCTACATCCTCTCCCTATGTGATCACATCCATTTTCGTGACTTTAAATGCCATCTATGTTCTGATCAAGGTCACATTTCTTTCTCTGCCCTCTGTCCTCTGCCATATAGCCCTATATATTCAACTGCTTCTTTACATCTCCACACGGATGTCCAAGAGTCCAAAACTGAGCTCCCAACTTTCTTCCCAAAACCCCCTCCTCCTATAGCCTACCTCTTTTTAGTTAATGGAAATTTCTTTCATCCATTTGCTTAGGCTAAAAACAATTGTTATATTGGACTTCTTTTTCTTGCACCCCACAGCTAGTTTGTAGCAAATCCTATTGGCTGTGGCTTCAAAATATACCCAGGCACCCCAGTTGCCACCACCTCTGCTGCTACCACTCTCATCTGAGGCAGAGTCATCACTCCCTGGATCCGTGCAGTAGCGTCCTCATTCACCTCCCTGCTTCCTTCCTTTCCAGCTACGGAATATGTGCAACAAGAAAGCCGAGGGGATCCTTTACGTGTCAGATCATGTCCGCCTCCAAGGGTGTTCCATGATCCAAACACCCTATGTGCTTTGCACCCCCGTTATCTTTTTTTACCTAATTGCCTACTGTTTTCCCTTTCACTTACTGCTTCAGCCCCATGGGCATCATTGTTGGTCATGGAACTTATCAGGATGCTGTCATTGCAGGACCTTTGCACTTGACGTGCCCTTGGCACGGAAAGTTCTTCCCCCGGTCACACAGCTTTCTGCCTCACTTCTGAGTCCTCACTTCTGCTCATCTCCTTGGGGAAGCCTTTTCTGGTCCCTCTTTAATATTTTCCTTACTGGAAGTAAGTGGCCCGAGTGAATTTATCATTTTGTTCACTGCTGTGCCCTCGTTACCTACAATAGTGCCTTATACAATGGTCCCTTAATAAATATTTGTTGAATGATTGAAGCCATTGAAATTTTCTGCTCTTTCTGAGTTCACTCCTATTTTACATTAAATATCCGTTTGACTAATCCTGTACCTCAACACATCTCATTTTATAGCTTCAGGTAAACAAGAGTTCCCCAGCAGTAAGGAACTGGCTCATTTTTCTGTCCTGGGCACACCCATGCACTACCGACTTTGCGCCAATCCAAGCTGTTAGCCAGCCCCGCCCCCCACATTTTTTTTTGCCAGTTGCTGTTCCTCTACAGTTCCCAGGGCTTCTTTCTAGTCAAAACTAGCTTTGGAGACAGGTTCCTTCAAGCTGTCTCCACCTCTTCCTCATGAAATTTTTATAGAAATTTATGCTTTGTGCATACAGAAATAATTACTACCTTTACTGGCAAATCAAACTCCTTAAATAATGGAGCTCACTGTATATATTGAAATCAGTTACTGTCGATGTTTTAAAACACACTATTATTATAACACGTCTTTACTCTCTTTGAAATAACAAGCGGGAAAACAAGATGCAAAATATTAATAAACTTTTCTTAAAAATTGATCGTATGTAGTTTGAAAAGCAGTGATGATTACCTTCATAAGAAATACAATTAACTAGAATCTTCTGTATTTCTAGCCACAAATATGCTTCATATTTAACTGCCCATCTAAAATTAACAAAACCATTTCTGAACAGTTTATGTTCTAAAGAATAACTATAAGTTATTTTTTGGTAGGAAAATCGTGGTGATAGGGGCGCCTGGGTGGCACAGCAGTTAAGCGTCTGCCTTCGGCTCAGGGCGTGATCCAGGCGTTATGGGATCGAGCCCCACATCAGGCTCCTCTGCTGGGAGCCTGCTTCTTCCTCTCCCACTCCCCCTGCTTGTGTTCCCTCTCTCGCTGGCTGTCTCTATCTCTGTCGAATAAATAAATAAAATCTTTTAAAAAAAAATCGTGGTGATCACCTTTCATAGGGTAAATCAGATATTTGTGGGAGTATACACAGGTGTTTTTTTCACATTGTTAATATAGATTAGATACAAAATAGCATGTATAATAAGAAAGTTTTCTTGTATTTCATATGATAAATATTTCTAAATACTAATCATGGTATGTATTTGAAATGGTACCAAACTACATTACGACTTCGAATGTAAAGCAGTTACTACTTAAAACTGTTGACCGCATAGAAGGATAGAAAACTTAAAATAGTGTCAAAATTAGCAAAGATTCAAGGATTTCCTACTAACTTGAAATGGCTAGAATCTAAAATACTTCACAGTGAATGTTTTAGAATGCTGGGTTTAGGGGTTGGGGTTCTATCCGGCTGAAATAATATGGTTTCAATTCCGGTATGTTAGCGCTACCTGCTGGCTCACATACACATACAGTGAATTGTTATTAGCTGCATAATTTCAGTATTAATCTCAACACAGGTTTTTGAGCATATTATACCTGTATCATTCTTCTCAAATCAATATAGTCCTAGTTACATCATATTGGTCATGTGATATTTTGATACCTAAAAATGGGAAGCTATGAAATTATTGATAAAATACCAAATCTATGTAATTTCTTCATATCACTGTACCTCTAGTACTTATAAAATGTCATCATTTTCATGTAAATGTTCATACTTTTCTAAAAAATATGAATACTTTAAATGTTAACATATTTTTAGGAATCACTGGCAGTAAAGTCATATTTAACTATGAAATGACCGTGGATATAAGAAGATGGTATTTTAGAGCATTATACAGATTTCTCTGTTTCAGAGTGTTCAGAAACTAATTTCCATTTTATGTTAACATCATTATGCTTAAAATGAGGTCATTGAGATACATTTAATTTCCTTTTAGATTATAGCTTGCTTTTGTCATCTTTCTTAACTATTCACATTCATGCTTTTATGTTTTTTGATCTTGTATTCTTTCATCATTCATTTTTATTTCTCTCTTTTCTCTCCTTTTTTAATTATTCTGTTATAGGCCGTCATAAAATAGAAGAAAATTCCAGAATATAATTCAGCTATCACACACTAGATATAATGCTATATGTTAACTGTATTAGGACAAGCACATAGCTGTAAGATGCATAATAATCCGTCATTATGCCTATAAATTAGAAAATAAGGTTTGAGTTTAGAAGATAGAAAATGTTATTGCCAGAGGAAACAAGAATTTCTCCATATCTTTCTCTAAAAGACTTCTTTTGGTTCTTCTTCACATATGGTGATTGCATGTTCTCTCCAGTGGAAGATCATCAGCATATCACATGAAAAAGATATGGGAAATTAATGTCTTCCTTTAGTGGGTTATATTTTAACATAGGCACTTTGAATTGCAAAATTCATTGATAGAAATACTAGTCTCCAAATTAGCATTTAACTTTTAAAAGATATGTGAAAGTAACTTTAAAGAATTTCTAAGATATCAAGTTTTGATATATACTGGAAATATGCATCTTATATATTATTATGCATGAAGATCTTATTCCACATATTTCTGAATTGAAACAGCTTTTCAATTAACACAGTTGAAAAATAGAAATTTTAGCAATATGATTGAAAAAAAAAAAGTGTTCATGTCAAATAGCATTCCTTCCCTTCCTTAGAAAATTTAGTTAGGCACTGACTTTCAATCTTACAATTCCATGACCACCTCCTTTATGAATTGCTCCAGGTTATTTCATGAGGTGGGTTGGAAGAGAGACCATATTTTTTTAAAAGATTTTATTTATTTATTTGAGAGGGAGAGAGACAGAGTGAGAGAGAGAGCACGAGCTGGGGAGGAGGGGCAGAGAGAGAAACAGACTCCCCCCCCTGAGCAGGGAGCCCGAGGCAGGGCCCAATCTCAGGACCCTGAGGTCAGGACCTGAGCTGAAGGCAGATGCTTAACCGACTGAGCCACCCAGGAGCCCCAGAGAGAGCATATTTTAAGATTAGATGACCTTAGCAACCATCTTCCTCCTCATAGACACCTTTCTGATTCAGACTCTGTACGCGTGCTGGCGAGTCATCTAACATTAACTTGGTTTTCAAACCAAAGACTTTTGAATTTTTTTTTTTTGCAGTGGTAATAACTTTGATGGTAACACATGTTGGTGCATCATTTTTAATGTCTAAAAATATTAAATCACTATGATGTATACCTGAAACTAATAGTGGACTGTATGTCAACTATACCTTTTGAAAAATCCACACTATAATAGTCATCCATCTGACACAAGTTAGCCTTTTATCATATGGGCACTGCAGCTTCCCCTTCAGACGCTGGTGGCTGAGCTTCCAGATGTACAGTGGGGCTAGTCCTAACCTTGGAGTATAGCGAATGACCTTCATGGCAGGCAGAGGGGTGTTGTGGACAGAGCCTGCCTCAGATATCAGAATGGCTGGGTTCAAATCCCAAATCCACTTTGTAACAACACAGCCATGGGCAAGTTACTTAAATTCTTCCTGCCTTAGTTTCTATGTGTTTAAAATGGAGATAGTAATAAAAGTTACATAGGGTTATAGAGATTGAATGAGTTAATTCTTATAAAGCACTGGTAACAAGGGATACTGAATACTACCTTTGATTTCCAATTATCTGAGTATTAAAATAGCCAAGATGTTTTAGGCCTTGAGAGTCTGACTTGGAAATCCTATCAGCTACCACAGATAACACCCACATATTTCCACTTACCAGAAGAAAGAATGCAAATGTATTTGCTTCATTGACAGAGATACTTTTGGAAGCAGTGTTTTTCTTTTAACAAAAAAGGAACAAAGTCCTAAGGGTTTTTCATTCTGCCATTTAGCCTCAAACATTCTTGCTTTATTTGGAGAATAAATGTAAGTACTGTGTCCTTGAGGGGGAAACCCAGAACTTAACACTTACTATAACTTGAGGCTTTGCTTAATCTAGACTCTGCCTCTTTCCCATCTTTACCATGTGACACTTAACCTTTATCACGTGACACTTACCTTTCTTACTGTCTATCTCCTACCCCCAATTTCTTATTATACATCACGACCTCTTTTTCAGGTCATGCAATATTCAAGTTCTCTCCAGTGTCAGTCTCCATGACTTTTGTTCATGCTGTTCCCCTGCCTAACTAACATGCTTCTCTTCACTCATTCAGTCACCTCATTTATTAGGATTCCATGTCAGAGAGGTCTCTCATGATTGTGTTATTTACAGCAAGTGCTTCTCACTCTTATCTTTTTTTTTTTTTTTTTAGCCTCTTTGGGTTCTTTTATATCATTATCTTGAATTGCATCCACTTGATTTTTGTTGACTTTAGAGGGGATGAAATAGGGAGAAGAGTTGGAGACTTGGGTCTTCTATGTTCCATGATGACCATGTCTGTCTTTTCAGTGTTATATTGTAAATGTCTAGCACATAGTTGGAATTGAATAAATGTTTATTGAATTCAGGCAAGTTGTACAGTGTTTCTAAATAGGGAATTTTTCTAACTTGCTTAACAGATAAATAACAATTTAAATGTGTATGTTAATGATTCATATGTTCTTACATTTTATAGTTTATTCTTAAGAATTCTTTTATTTGATTACCTTGCTCTGCAAACTTTTTTTTAATATAAGGAGAGTAGAAAAGAACTTTGGCTCATTTGTGTTAAAATAATGACATTCTAAATTGCGATGGTCTGAATTTAGTTGTTCTATAGAATTAACTTAGACAATTTTATCACCGCCCTTTGCTCCCAGCTTATAAATAAGAAGTGTCTTATGTAATGATGCCTAGTCTACTATAAAACATCCACAGTCTCCAACTTTATGGCAAGGTTGGCTATTGTAAATCACAGGAAATACTACAATAATCTTCTTTCCATTAAAACTATTGATAAATTGTTATTACCACATTTAATATAATTAATTCCCTTACGTCCAGCCTGGTCTTAAAAAATATTTGTTTAATCATGTTATATAAGTGAGCATCAGACCTAAAATCAAAATCTTATCGTAAGCTCTTGCTATTGTAAGAAGAAAATAGAAAGGACAATTGAATATTTTAAATATAAGAAAAAAGCAAAAGCAATCACTTTGCTCTCACCATAACTCATGGAGTCTTACAATGATTTCCATTTTTTTTTTAAAGTTTGTTCTGATTATTTTTTTTTAAGATTTTATTTATTTATTCGACAGAGATAGAGACAGCCAGCGAGAGAGGGAACACAAGCAGGGGGAGGGGGAGAGGAAGAAGCAAGCTCATAGCGGAGGAGCCTGATGTGGGGCTCGATCCCATAACGCCGGGATCACGCCCTGAGCAGAAGGCAGACGCTTAACCGCTGTGCCACCCAGGCGCCCCTGATTTCCATTTTTAAAAGTAACATAATATTTTCATTTCAAACACTTTTTGAAGGAAAACTTTATCTACCTGCAAGTGATAACAGTGGGATATTTTCAATCTTTTTGATATGACAACCTAATCAGTTTCATCTTTGGGAGTTTCTGGTTAACGGATTTAGCGTAAATTCTTTTATATCCCGGCAGCACCTTTTTCATTTATTCTTCATTTGTAGCTACATTTGAGAAAAGAGACATGAGGAGAAATTGAACATCAGGTAGTGATAGCAAAACATTCCCAGCAAGATGATTCCCAGCAGTGCTTGCATATCAGGTGGTTCTCACCATGACTGGAGGAGTTTCAAATGGTAGTGAATCAATCACACCAAAACATATGCCATTAATACAATACAGGAGAAGCACTTCTAGAATGGTGGAGTAAGCACCTTGAAAAATCCACTCTTTCATAACGCAATGAGAATACTGGCAACAATCATGAAACTCAACATTGGCAGAACTGTGAATATTAATCAGAAGTTTGCAACAATTCTTTGGTTATTTATGCATTTATGCAAGAAAACCAGGTGACTCTCATAAGAACTGCAAGCTCCATGGCTTTTCTCTCCCTATTCCCGTCTCCGTATCCCCAGCTCTACTGCAGCTAAGAAAACAACAGCTTTGTAACTACAGGAGCTGTGAAATCCAGCAGCCTAGCAGCCACTGGACAACGCAGAACAGGTTTGGAGTCCCCCAAAAAGCACTACCACAGAGAACTGTCATTAACTGACCTGTGAAAACTTCCTAGAAAAGCTCTCTTTTCAGGGCTTTTCTTTATTTGTTTTTTTTTAATTTTTTTTTATAATCATGTTTTTTTATTATATTATGTCACCATACAGTACATCCCTGGTTTTTGATGTAAAGTTCGATGATTCATTAGTTGCATATAACACCCAGTGCACCATGCAATACGTGCCGTCCTTACTACTCATCACCAGCCTATCCCATTCCCCCACCCGCCTCCCCTCTGAAGCCCCCAGTTTGTTTCTCAGAGTCCATAGTCTCTCATGTTTCATTCCCCCTTCTGATTACCCCCCCTTTCTTTATCCCTTTCTTCCCCTACTGATCTTCCTAGTTCTTATGTTTCATAGATGAGAGAAACCATATGATAATTGTCTTTCTCTGCTTGACTTATTTCACTTAGCATTATTTCCTCCAGTGCCGTCCAGGTTGCAGCAAATGTTGAGAAATTGTTCTTTTTGATAGCTGAGTAATATTCCATTGTATATATGGACCACATCTTCTTAATCCAGTCATCTGTTGAAGGGCATCTCGGCTCCTTCCATGATTTAGCTATTGTGGACAATGCTGCTATGAACATTGGGGTGCATATGGCCCTTCACTACGTGGACTTCCCCAAAAAGCACTACCCCAGAGAACTGTCATTCATTGACCTGTGAAAACTTCCTAGAAAAGCTCTCTTTTCAGGGCTTTTCTTTATTTGACCTGATTCAGAGCTCACTCTGGGCAAACAGGACCCTCACCCACCCCCTACAAAAAAAAAAAAAAAAAATTAGCATTTGTTTAACGTCACTTTTCCCTCCGGCAGTGATATCAGTTGAGGCTAACAAGACCCTGGCAAAAACACTTAAAGGGAAAAACTGGAAAATTAGATGTCCACGGGGGCTTTGAAAATCTCAGGCATGCTCCTGGAAAGCTAGAACACAGCATATGCAGGGTGGTGCGCTTGCTCAGGAGAGACATAGGAAGGCCTTTTTCTCTTACCTTTGGCTGACTGTGAGCACTGAAGGCGTGCCACAGCACAGAGCCCTGTGGCAAAGGCAGGAAGACTTACTGGTTCAAGGACATCTCCGTCCGATCATTGCCTGACTACTAAAGTTACCAAGCACAGACTTTAGTGACGTCATATGACAAAGAACACAGACTTGACAAAATTTGACCAGGAAAGTCGCAAAACAAGCAAATGGCAGCAACAACAACGACAACAAAAGAAAATCCTTAAAGTGGTGAAAATATCCGATCTGCAGAGATCTCACATGTTATTTAGCAAGACTTTTTAAATGAAAGTCAAACATGACATATTAGATGAAAAGAATTGAGGAAAATATGCCTTTACTGTGTGACGTTATGTTAACCTGACCATGAGTTAGGCTGGTCTACTGTTCGCTATAGTTGTAGGTTTTAGAGGCTAAGATTTTCTCTGGAGACTTCTAAAAGACAGACTGGTGAATACTGAGAATCACAACTTACCGGAGCAGAAACCCACAAGCAGAAGACTCCGTGAGCAGAAACTTCCATGAGAACCAGTGTTGAGATAGGAAAACCTGAACTATCCCAATTGATAGTTGCTGAATTGATGAACTACTGGTGCCTACGTGTGGACAAGTCTGAGAGTTAAAAACTCCAGACGGGTCCAGTCTTGTGGAGGCCCCACACTTTCGTTCAGTTTTACCTCTAGGAGCCTTACCAGAATCTCACAGTGATCTCTAAGGGGGAGAAAGCCATTTTGAAATACTGCACAGCATACTGTTCTTCTTAATAAGACATGGTGCACTGGGTGTTACACGCAACTAATGAATCCTCGAACTTTACATCAGAAACCAGGGATGTACTGTATGGTGACTAACACAATCTAATAAAAAAATATTTAAAAAAAAGAAAAAAAGAAAAAAAGACTTGACCCAAGAGAAACCATTTGACCATAGCTTAACCTATTAAGGTTTTATCATAGCCTAACTGACCTGAGGGAAGAGAAATACCCAACTCCATCCCCCTCTAATCATCCTCCCACTTAAGGGGTTCAGAAAACTAAGAAGCACTTGTAAAGTTCACAGCTGAGGAGCAAAAGCTCACTAATACACCAAGACCTAATCATGGGACTAGAGAACACTTCCCCTCCCCAACACATTATCACCACATTACTAAAGACCTATTTATTCAATTCCTTTTACTCAGTACATCATGTCAGGCTTTCAGTAAAAAGTTGCAAAGCATATTAAAGGCAAAAAACACAGTTTGGGGGTGCCTGGGTGGCTCAGTCCTTAAGCATCTGCCTTCGGCTCAGGGCATGATCCCATGGTCCTGGGATCGAGCCCTGCATCGGGATCCACTGGGATCCCTGCTTCTTCCTCTCCCACTCCCCCTGCTTGTGTTCCCTCTCTCACTGGCTGTCTCTCTGTCAAATAAATAAATAAAATCTTTAAAATAAAATAAAATAAAATAAAATAAAATAAAATAAAATAAAATAAAATAAAGGCAAAAAACACAGTTTGAAGAGAGAGAGCAAACATCAGGACCAGACTTAGATATGGTAGAGATGGTGGAATTATCTGACCGTGAATCTAAATCAACTATGATGAATATGCTAAGGGCTCTAATGGAAAAGGGAGACAACCTGCAAGAACACATGGGTAATGTAAGCAGAGAGATGGCAAATCTAAGAAAAACATTACAAAGAAATGCTAATCTAATGGGTTCATTAGACACGTCAATAAAAAATTCTAGAACTACAAAGCAAAGAGAGAAAAAAGAAAAAAAAGGAACAAAATATCTAAGACCTGTGGGATATCTACAGAATATTTAGCATACATGTACAGAAGAAAGAAAGGAACAGAAGAAATATTTAAACCAATAATGGCAGAATTTCCCCACCCACCACATATTCAGAAAGCTCAGAGAACACCATGATAATTGCAAAGAAAGAAAGAAAGAAAGAAAGAGAAAAAGGAAAAAAGCTACACCTAAACATATCCTGTTCAAATCGCATAAAATCAAAGATAAGGAAAAAGTCTTGAAAGAAGCCAAAAAAAGAAAACACCTTCCCTGTGGAGTTGTAAAATAAAGATTAATTGACTTTTCTTCAGAAATCACACAAGTAAAAAAAGAGTGGAGTGAAATATTTAAAGTGTTGGGGGGTGTCTTAAAAAAATACAGATAGGAGGAGGAGTTAAGATGGTGGCAGAGTAGGAGGACCCTGAGCTTGTCTCATCACTTGATCACAGCTAGACAGTGATCAAATTATTCTGAACACCCAAGACGTTAATCAGAGATCTGAAAGAACGAAACCTGCACATCTAAAGGGAGAAAATTGACCACCTTTTAGAAGGCAGGAAGCACAGAAGTTCACTTGGGGGAGACACAGCTGAGGATACAGTGGAGAGGGAGCCTGCTTACGAGGAGGCAGAGTGCAAAATCTGAACTTTAGGTTCACTATTGCGGAGGGTGTGCCTGGATTAAAGTTGCTCACGTGGTGAAGAAGGGCAGAATCCCAGGAGTGACGGGGTGGTCTGGGATCCCCTGGGTCCCAGGAAGAATGGGTGGTGCCGCTGTGCTATGCTGTTCCAGGCATAGGAGCCAGGAAGCCAGCAAAGAGCACCAAGTCTTGGCAGCGGCTTTCTGCTATAAACTACAAACTGCCACGGGGTCATGTGACCACTTTCCTGGGAAGGACAGGCGAGACCCTCCCCCAGAGAAACAGTGCTGGTCAGTGCCGTGGGCATCCCTGAGATTTGGAGTTTTGAAACTTGGTCATGCGTCTGAGATAAAAAGGCTCAAACACGGACAGAGTGCACACAATTCAGACGGAAATTAGGGAAACAAATAGGGTGATTGACCGCTTTTCTGTAAGGGCTCACCGGAAGAGTAGGAGGTGCAAACTTTCACCTCTGAGCCTAGACAACAGGGTGCAGCCATTTTCACCCCGCCCAGCAGTGCCTAAAGCCTTCAGGGAACAAAACAGTGCCACCTAGTGGAGGGCAGAGCTGCCTGCATCAAGCCCCGCCCCCCTGTGCCCTGGAGAAGCATTTCCACTGAAACAAATCATCTAGAGAATCAATGCAGCAGGCCCCTCCCCCAGAAGACCAGCACAACTAGCTCACACCAAGTTTATTATGATTATTGAGTCCTGCAAAGCATCAGTTCTAGGAGAAATAGGATTGAGCTTCCTTTACACTTTTGTTCTTTATTTCTTTTATTTTTATTGTTTTTTCATTTATTTTCTTATATTTTCCAGTTCTTTTTTTCTTATTAATTTTTTAAATTTTTATTTATATATATATATAGTATATATGTATACATGTATATATATGATTTTCATATATATTTTTTTTGGTCTACTCTCATTTTATTTTATTTTTTCATTTTGGGATCTACATTCTTTTAATAAGCAGAACAAAATACACCCAAGGATTGAGGTTATTTTCTGGTTTTCTTGTTTTGTGTTTTTGTTTTTCTTGTTATTTTGTTTTTTCCTTTTTCTTTGTTTTGTGCTTTGTTTTTCTTTTTTGTTTTTGTTCTGTTTTCTATTTCTTTTTTTCTGGACAAAATGACAAATGATGAGATGGAAGAATACACCCCGAAAGAACGAACATGAGGTAGAACTCATGGCCAGGGATTTGATCAACATAGATATAAGTAAGATGCCTGAACTGGAATTTAAAACAATTATAAGGATACTAGCTGGTCTTGAAAAAAGCATAGAAGATAAAAAGATAAAAGAACTAAAATCTAGTCAGGCCAAAATTTAAAAATGCTATAACCAAGATGCAAACACAAATGGAGGCCATAAAAAGATGGATGAAGCAGAGGAGTGAATCATTGATAGAGAAAATAAAATTGTGGAAAATAATGCCAAAAAGAAGAGGGAAAGAAAGGTAATAGACCACAAAGGTAGACTTAGAGAACTCAGCAATTTAATAAAATGTAATAACATCCGTATCATAGGAGTCCCTGAAGGTAAAGAGCGAGGTAAAGGGGCAGGTTTATTGAAACAAGTTATAGCTAAAAATTTTCCTAATCTGCGGAAGGACACAGACATCAAAATCCAAGAAACAAAGAGAACTCCCATTAAATTCAACAAAAGCCAGCCATCACCATGGCATATGATAGTCAAATTCACAAAATACACAGACAAGGAAAGAATCCTGGAAGCAGCAAAAGAGAAAAGGTCTTTAACCTACAAGGGAAGACACATCAGGTTCACAGTGGATTTGTCCACAGAGACTTGGCCGGCCACAAAGGAGTAGAAAATATTCAACCTGCTGAATGGGAAAAATATGCAGCCAAGAATTCTTTATCCAGCAAGGCTGTCATTCAGAATACAAGGAGAAATAAAGAGTTTCCCAGACAAACAACATCTAAAGAAGTTCATGGTCACTAAACCAGCCCTGCAAGAAATTTTAACGGGGGCTCTTTGAGTGGAGAGAAAAAGACAAAAAGGAACAAAGACTAGAAAGGATCAAAGAACATCACCAGAAACACCAACTCTACAGGTAACACAATGGCACTAAATTCATATCTCTCAATAATCACTCTGAATGTAAATGGACTAAATGGGCCAATCAAAAGATATAGGGTATCAGGATGGATAAAACAAAAAACAAAAAACCAAACCAAAACAAAACAAAACCAACAAGATCCATCTGTATGCTGCCTATAAGAGACTCATTGTAGACCTAAAAACACCTGCAGATTGAAAGTGAGGGGATGGCGAGCCATCTATCATGTTAATAGACATCAAAAGAAAGACAGAGTAGCCATACTTATATCAGACAAACTAGATTTTAAAACAAAAACTATAACAGGAGATGAAGAAAGGCATTATTTCATAGTTAAAAGGTTTATCCATCCAGAAGATCTAACAATTGTAAGGATTTATGCCCCCAACTTGGGAGCACCCAAATATATAAATCAATTAATAACAAACATAAAGAAACTCATTGATTGTAATACAATAATAGTAGAGGACTTTAACACCCCACTTACAACAATGGACATATCATCTAAGCAGAAAATCAACAAGGAAACAATGGCTTTGAATTACATACTGGACCAGATGGACTTAACAGATATATTCAGAACATTTTATCCTAAAGCAGCAGAATACACATTCTTGAGTGCACATGGAGCGTTCTCCAGGATAGATCACATACTAAATCACAAATCCGCTCTCAACAAGTACAAAACAATCAAGATCATACCATGCATATTTTCAGACCACAATGCTATGAAACTTGAAATCAACCACAAGAAAAAATTTGGAAAGAACTCAAATAAATGGAGGTTAAAGAGCATCCTACTAAAGAATGAATGGGTTAACCAGGAAATTAAAGAATTTTAAAAATACATAGAAGCAAATGAAAATGAAAGCACAACAGCCCAAAACCTTTGGGATACAGCAAAAGCAGTTCTAAGAGGGATGTATATTGCAATACAGGCCTACCTCAAGAAACAGGAAAAGTCTCAAATATACAACCTAACCTTACACCTAAAGAAGCTAGAAAAGGAAGAGCAAATAAAGCCTAAAGCAGGAGAAGGGGAATAATAAAGATAAGACCAGAAATAAACGATATTGAAACAAACAAACGAACAAAAACCAGTAGGATGGATTAGTGAAACTAAGAGCTGGTTCTTCAAAAGAATTAATAAAATTGATAAACCCCTAGCTAGACTTATCAAAAAGAAAAGAGAAAGGACCCAAATAGGTAAAATCACAAATGAAAGAGGAGAGAACACAGCCAACACCACAGAAATACAATTATAAGAGAATGCTATGAAAAATTATACACCAACAAACTGGGCAACCTGGAAGAAATGGACAACTTACTAGAAAACTACAAACTACCAAAACTGAAACAGGAAGAAACAGAAAATTTGAACAGACCTGTAACCAGCAAAGAAATTGAATCAGTAATGAAAAATCTCCCAACAAACAAAAGTCCTGGGCCAGATGGCTTCCCAGGGGAATTCTACCAGACCTTTAAAGAAAAGTTAATACCTATTCTTCTCAAACTGTTCCAAAAAATAGAAATGGAAGGAAAACTTACAAACTCATTCTAAAAGCCAACATTACCTTGATTGGAAAACCAGACAAAGACCCCACTAAAAAGGAGAATTACAAGCCAATATCCCTGATGAACATGGATGCAAAAATCCTCAATAAAATGTTAGCAAATCGAATTCAACAGTACATTAAAAGAATCATTCACCGCAATCAAGTGAGATTTGTTCCTGGAGTGCAAGTGTGGTTCAATATTCCCAAATCAATCAGTGTGATACACCATATTAATAAAGGATGAGAACCATATGATCCTGTCAACAGATGCAGAAAAATCATTCATCAAAATACAGCACCCATTCATGATGAAAACCCTCAACAAAGTAGAGATGGAATATACCTCAACATCATAAAGGCCATATGCAAAAGATCTACAGCTAATATCATCCTGAATGGGGAAAAACTGAGAGCCTTTCCCCTATGGTCAGGATCAAGACAAGGATGTATATTCTCATCATTGCTATTTAACATTGTACTGGAAGTCTTAGCCTCAACAATCAGACAACAAAAAAGAAATAAAAGGCATCCAAGTTGGCAAGGAAAAAGCCAAACTTTCACTATTCTCAGACGACATGATACTCTATGTAGAAAGCCTGAAAGACTTGACCGAAAAATTGCTAAAACTCAGGCATGAATTCAGCAAAGTCACAGAACACAAAATCAATGTGCAGAAATCTGTTGCATTTCTATACACCAATAACAAAATACCAGAAAAAGAAGTCAAGGAACTGATCCCATTTGCAATTTCACCAAAAACAATAAGATACCTAGGAATAAATCTAACTAAAGTAAAAGATCTATACTCTGAAAACCAAAGAACACTTGTGAAAGAGATTGAAGAGGACACAAAGAAATGGAAAAATATCCCATGCTCATTGATTGGAAGAATAAACATTGTTAAAATATATATACTACCCAAAGCAATCTACACATTTAATGCAATCTCCATCAAAATACTACCAGAATTTTTCACAGAGCTAGAACAACAATCCTAAAATTTGTGGTATGAAACCACAAAAGATCCCAATAGCCAAAGCAATTCTGAAAAGGAAAAACAAAACTGTAGGCATCACGATTCCAAATTTCAAGCTCTATTACAAAGCTGTAATCATCAAGACAGTATGGTACTGGCACGAAATCAGACACATAGATCGATGGAACAGAATAGAGAGCCCAGAAATGTACCCACAACTATATGGTCAACTGATCTTCAACAAAGCAGGAAAGAATATCCAATGGAAAAAACACAGTCTCTTCAACAAATGGTGTTGGGAAAACTGGACAGCAACATGCAGAAGAATGAAACTGGACTACTTTCTTATACCATACACAAAAATAAATTCAAATGGATGAAAGACCTAAATGTGAGACAGGAAACCATCAAAATCCTAGAGGAGAACTCAGGCAGAAACCTCTTTGATTTCAGCTGCAGCAGCTTCTTACTAGACATGTCACCACAGGCAAAGGAAATGAAACAAAAGCAAAAAATGAACTATTGGGACTTCATCAAGATAAAAAGCTTCTACACAGCAAAGGAAACAATCAACAAAACTAAAAGGCAGCCTATGAATGGAGAAGGTAACTTGCAAATGACATCTGATAAAGGGTTAGTATCCAAAATCTACAAAGATCTTACCAAACTCAACACTCAAAAACCAAATAATCCAGTTAAGACATGGGCAGAAGGCACTTTTCCAAAGACATACAGATGGCCAACAGACACATGAAAAGATGCTCAACATCACTCATCATCAGCGAAATACAAATCAAAACTACGGTGAGATACCATCTTACATCTGTCATTATAGCTAAAATCAGCAACATAAGAAACAACAGGCGTTGGCAAGGATGGGGAGAAAGAGGAACCCTCTTGCACTTTTAGTGGGAATGCGAACTGGGGCAGCCACTCTGGAGAACAATATGGAGGTTCCTCAAAATGTTAAAAATGCAACTACCCTACAATCTGGCAATTGCACTACTAGGTGTTTACTCAAAGGATACAAAAATACAGATTCAAAGGGATACATGTACCCCAATGTTTATAACAGCATTATCTACAATAGCCAAACTATGGAGAGAGCCCAAATGTCCATTGACTGATGAATGGATAAAGAAGAGGTGGTATAGATATACAACAGAATATTACTCAGCCATCAAAAAATGAAATCTTGCCATTTGCAATGACATGGATGGAGCTAGAGAGTATTATGTTAAGTGAAATAAGTCAGAGAAAGACAGATACCATATAATCTCACTCATGTGGAATTTAAGAAAGAAAACAGGTGAACATATGGGAAGGGGGAAAAGAAAAACAGGAGAGAGGGAAAGAAGCCATAAGAGATGCTTAATGATAGAGAACAAACTGAGGGTTGATGGAGGGAGATGGGTGGGGGATGGGCTAGATGGGCGATGGGCTTTAAGGAAGACACTTGTCGTGATGAGCCCTGGGTATTGTATGTAAGTGATGAATCACTAAATTCTACTCCTGAAACCAGCATTGCACTGTATGTTGATTACCTAAAATTTAAATTAAAAAAAAAGATTAAGAAGATAAAGTGTTGGGAGGCTGGGGGAATAAAGACAAAACAGTTTTTTAGGAAATATTTAAAGTGTTGAGAGAAAAACCAACCTAAAATTCTATATCCTATGAAATTATCATTCAAAAGTGAGAGAAATAAAGACTTTCTCAGACAAACAAAACTTGAGAGAGTTTGTAGCCAGTAAGCCTGCCTTGCAAGAAATGTTAAAAGAGGTTCTACAGAGAGAAAAAAAATAAAAAAGTAACATATCAGTAACTCAGATCTACATAAAGAAATAGTGAGAAGAAGTAAGTGAAGGTGAAATTAAAATTTTGGTTTTACCATATTCTTAATTTACCTAACAAATGACAGTTTGACCAAAATACTAATAGCTACAATGTAGTCGACAGCTATAACTGATGCATAAGTGAGGTGAAACAGCAATGATACAGGGGAGGTGAGGGAGGAATTAGAAATAATTTGTTATCATAAAGTGCTTGGATTACCCGTGAAGTGGTACAGTGTTATTTGAATATGGACTTGGATTAGTTGCAAATGTATATTACAATTCTAGGACAACTACTAAAAAAAAATAAAATGCAATGGCTATGCTAAGAAAAGAGAAATGGAACATATAAAATGCCTAATTAAAACTAGGAAAGGTAGAAAAAGAAAGGAAGACAAAACTGGAAACAAGGAACAAGGGCAGAAAACAGTAACCAATGTGGTAGACATTAATCCAGTAATCATTGTAGGGTCAGTGGTCTACATACACCAATTGAAAGACTATCAGAGTGCATCAAAACATAAGACCAACTATAATGTATCTACAAGTAATCTACTTGAAATATAAAGACACATATAGATTAAAAGTAAAGGTATAAATGTATACCATGCTAACAGGAATCAAAAGAAAGCTGAAGTAGCTATGTTAATTTCAGACAGAGCAGACTTCAAAGTTAAGAAAGTTATCAAGGATAGAGAGGGGCATTGCATAATGATAAAGTGGTCAGTTATCCAGGAAGACATTATAATCCTTAATGTGTATGTGCCTAACAACAGAAAATCAAAATTTCAGGTAAAAACTGATACAACTGCAAGGAAAAATAGATGAATCCACTCGTTAGTTGAAGGATTCAACACCCTTGTATCAGAAATGGACAGATCCAGCAGCAGAAAATCCATAGGGACGTAGCTGAATTCAAAAACACCAACAATCAACTGAACACAATGGACATCTATAGACAAATTCATTCACCAACAGCAGATCATACATTTTTCTCAAGCTCACTTTGAAACTTCACCAAGATAGACCACACGCTGAGCCATAAAACACACCTTAACAAATTTAAAAGAATAGAAATCATACAGTGTATGCTCTCAAATCCAGCACAATGTCTAAAATAAAAAGGATGGGCTATAACAAGTGTTGGCAAGAATGTGGAGGTTTTGGAACCCTTCTTTCTTGCTGGTGGGAATGTAAAACAGTGCAGTCACTTTGGAAAACAGTTTGGCAGTTCCTCAAAATGTTAAACATAGAGTTACCATATGACCTTGTAAATCTACTCTTCAGTTTATACCCAAGATAACCGAAAACATATGTCTACACAAAAACTTGTTCATGAATATTCACAGCAGCCTTATTCATAATAGGCAAAAAGCGAAAACAATACAAATGTCCTCCACCTGGTAAATGAATAAACAAAATATGACACATCCAAACAAAATGTCATATATCCATACAATGGAATATTATTTGGCAACAAAAAGGAATGACATACTATTACGGGCTACAAAATGCATGAACCTTGAAAACATTATGCTAAGTGAAAGAAAACAGTCACATACATATTGTATGATTCCATTTATATGAAATAGACAACTCTATCAAGACAGGAAAATAGGTTAGTAGTTACAAAAGGCTGGAGGAAAGGGGAAAGGGAAGAGATTGTTAATAAGCATGAGTTTTTTGCAGGGTCAAGGGATGAAAATGTTCTGGAATTAGGTTGCAAAATTCTGTGAATATACTAAAAGTCACTGAATTGTACACTTGTTCATGAGAGAGAGAGAGAGAGGTAGAGACAGAGAAAGAAGCAGGCTCCCTGCTCTGCAGGGAGCCCAATGGGGGGCTCGATCCCAGGACCCCGGGATCACGACCCGAGCCAAAGACCGACGCTTAACCAATTGAGCCACCCGGGTGCCCCTGAATTGTACACTTAAAATGTGCAATTTTTGGCACAGGAATTATATCTCAATAAAGCCATTATAACAAAAACACAATATACTACTGAATGAGCATGGTTTCTGGAAAATTTACACTAATCTATGTGACCACAATATACAGAATTATCATACTGCTGTCATATAGATTCCAAAGCTGACCAAGAGATTTTGCCAGTATTCAGGTCCAAGGAATGGAAACCATATCCGCTAAGGTACCAATGCTCTGAGAAGTTGTTATGAATGGTTCATTTCAGCGGCCTAACAGAACTAACAGAAATAGCTTTGAAAGGTGTTATGGACTGAATTGTGTTGCCCCAAAATTCATATATTGAAATCCAAACTCCCTAGTACCTCAGATACTGACTGTATTTGGAGACAGGGCCTTTAAAGAGGTAATTAAATGAAAAGAGGTCATTAGAGTAGGTCCTAATCCAATACGACCCGTTTCCTTAACAGTGACGAGATAGCACACAGGCACAGGAGGAAGGGTCACATGAAGACACAGAGAAGACCATCTGCCGGCCAAGGAGAGACGTTCAGAAGAAACCAACCAACCAATATCTCGATCTTGGACTTCTATCTTCCCGAATGCAGAAAAAATTAATTTTTGTCCTTAAAGCCACAGAGTCTGTGGTATTTATTATGGCAGCCCTAGCAAACTAGCTCAGAAAGGAGTTAGAATGGTCTTTGCGTCTGCCATCAAGAAAATTAGCAAAGTTCCGTACTTGAAGATGTAAAGTCTAAGACGTTATCAATAGCAAAGGAGCCATGTGTTTTTCCAGTTGATAGCTTGGTTTCATCTGCCCCATTGCCTATAGCATTGATCTTGCTTTCTTGGCCTTTAGTCTAAAGGACCCTTAAAGAATCCCTGTTACCCAACAACTAAGGAGAATTCTGCCTAAGAGGATAAACTGCCCTTCCAGCAATAGCTGGAACATCAATTAGTGAAACAGAGTGGCCAGTGTCACCGAACTTTGTCATTGCAATGCCATTAGCAGATGACCTTCTTTTTTAAGCTTTTTGAAATCATTCTCACTGCAGGATGTCTCTGAGGCCAGTTCCTGGAATTGTTCATCCCACCTGCATACAACTGCTTCCCCTGTGGGGGAGGAAAGAGTTAGCATGTAGGTGGCCCTCCCGTGCTCCAGCCGTGCAGGGGAGCCAAGTCAGAGTGAGCCAGCCATGGGGTTGAAGTTGCCAGGGTAGGTAGGCAAGGGGGTCCAGGTTGTGCAATGCTTTCTAATTCGTGTTAGTTTTTGTCCTTAATCTTAAGAACATTGAAATCGACGGCATAAATTGACAACCATGTTAACCACTTACACATTTCTTTAAAACACTTTGCAAATTCCTACCTGATTTTACATTCACAGTTACCTTATTAAATGGCTAAAGCAGGCAAGGATCCATTTTATGGTCCTGAGACCCAGAGAAGCTGACTCACATATTAGCAGAATTTGAGTTTGAGATAAAGTGAAATTTCATGACTTAAAGCTAATGCCAGAAATATATGATTTATAAAAACTACTTAAAATGGCCTCGTTGATTTTACATTATTTATAAGTAGATACCATTTGTAAGTTTGGGGTCTCCAGGTATTAGTAATTGAAACTAATTTGTAATCCGTTTGTCATATTCTTTTTTTTTTTTTTTAAAGATTTTATTTATTTATGTGACAGAGAGACAGCCAGTGAGAGAGGGAACACAAGCAGGGGGAGTGGGAGAGGAAGAAGCAGGCTCCCAGCCGAGGAGCCCGATGTGGGACTCGATCCTGTAACGCCAGGATCACGCCCTGAGCCGAAGGCAGACGTTTAACGACTGCGCTACCCAGGCGCCCCTGTCATATTCTTTTTAAATGAATAATTTTAGCAGCCAAGAAATACTTGATTCTTCCAAGAATGTTTAGAGATACCCCCTAAAAATTTATGTTTTACATTATAAAGTCAGTTATTTAGGAACATGTTGAGACTTCCATTTAGTTGACCTTTTTGTGTTGTTTGTGGTTGTCGGTAATGTTATTAAAAAAAATCAAGATACCATATTTATTCACATAATTCTCCTTCTTTGGATACTTCTGTATTTTAAGGTGAAAATGTAAAGTCCTTTTCACAGATGCTTATGCTTCCTGCTTTAAAATATAAATGCTATGCCCATGCTTTGCTCCTTATGTTACTGCCCCCCCCACACACACAAAGATAAAAATGAAAGGATTATATTCATGCTTATCTACCACTTGAACAGGAGAGAAGAGAAAAACATTTAGCCCTCTCTTGCACTGCTGGCGCTCACAGCATTTCTTTCTCCTCCCTCAGGCAGGGTAGGAGTAGAGTTATCACTTCCCTCAGGGAATCTCCAACCCATGGGGATATATAGAGAGTCTACAAATGAGGCTGGGAACGACTTGTTCCTTACCCAAGCCAGACATATGTGAGACTTCAATCTAGAACTTGAAATGGAAAGAAATCTTAATGGAAATATCACCTTGCTGTCAGCTGTAAATCCCCTCCCTCCACCTCCTTTTGTCTGTATCACTGCAGCCTTTAAAAAGTCTTAGGCTCCCAGTGGTACTTTTTAAGCAATGTGTTTATGTATGGAAGGAAGAGAGAGGATAGGAGATTTAGAATCCAATTAACTTTGCACCTGAGGATTGCTGGATAACCGTGAACAAGTCATTCCACGCTGGTAAACCAATAAGAATACTTAAGATTAATGAAGACCGTCAAAGGTGATGGTGGACTAGACGCCAGGCACTATGATAATTTTTCCTTTCCTGTATCGTATTTACAAAAGAAAGCATTGTGAGTATACTTCATACCCTGGAGTGGTGCAGTGCACAGTCTAGACAACCAAATATGACAACTCTGGTTAGACATATATGGGTTAGAGAATTACATGGGTGAGATTCATACGAAGTGCAAGGATATTTAACTTTTTCCAAATCAACTGACTTCGAAAACTCTTAGGACTCTCTAGGAAAGATATTAGAAGTTGCACTAATTAATTATTAATATCTAAAACTGCTTCAATCCAGACATATATCCTATGATTTTGGAGGTAAATTTCAAAATCATAAACCCTAGCGAATGAAGCAGTCACCTGCAATGACTACTGACATACAACCAAGGATATTCCCCAAAATGCTGGCAATAGGACCTAACAGAAAGAAATTTTTAATTCAAATATTGTGACCTAATTGTGCTCAGTAACGAAAATGCCATTAAAAGTAATTTGTAGAGACTTCCACTTCTGTAAAGATAGTTGTCTCTGTTCCTCCTGCTAGGCACATCTGAAATCCCTGGACATAATATATAAAACAGAAGAAGAGTCTGAGAAGTAGAGAGAAAAGGGCAGACAGGCTAAAGACCTCAAACCTAAGGGATGGCAAAATGACTTTAATTGAAAACCACTTAGCTATACAAAAGACCAAAGAAATCCCAACTTGAACAAAATAAGACAATCAACATATGCCAACACCAAGATGACACAGATGTTAGAATTATCAGATAAGGATTTTAAAGCAGCCATCATGAAAACATTTCTGAGTAATTACAAACACACTTGAAACAGATGAAACAACGGAAAGTTTCAGCAAAGAAACAAAGTGTTAGCAAAAGAACCGTGATCTAAATCTTATACCTTCTACAAAAAGTAAGTCAAAACAGATCATGGGTTGAAGCATAAAACTACAGAAGCTATTTCATATTAGAGAGAGTCTTCATGATCTAGGGGTAGGCAAAGACTTCTTGGACTTGACACCAAAAGCATGATTCCTAAAGAAAAATGATCAGTAAATTTGGCTCCATCAAAGTTAAATTAAAACCTTTGCTCTGTGAAAGACTCTGTGAAGGAGATGAAAAGACAAGCTACAGATTTAAAGATGTCTGAGAAAGACCTTATTTAAATCTGACAAAGATCTAAAATATACCAAGAACTCTCATAATTCAACAGTAAAACAAAACAAAACCCAAACAATCTTCTTAGAAAAGGACAAAAGACGGCCCCGAAGAGAACGTATGGAAGGCGAATGAGCACATGAGAAGATGCTTAGCATCGTGAGCCCTGGTAGACAGAATGATGCCCATTATCCTGATCTCCAGAACCTGGAAATATGTTGTCTTGTATTCAAAAGGAACATTGCAGATGTGATTAAGTTATTAAGGGTCTTGAGATAGGATCGCCCTGCATTATGCAGGTGGGCCTGATGTAATCACAACGGAAGGAGGAGGCAGGATCAGAGAAGAGAGAAGATGCCATGATATGATACGAAAACAGAGAAAAGGACCAAAAAGGACCCGAGCCAAGGAATATAGGCAGTCTCTAGAGTTTGGAAAAAGGAAGGAAACGGATTCTCCCCTAGAGCTTCCAGAAGTAACATAGCCCTGCAGACCCATTTTAGATTTCTGACCTCCCCCCACAAGTCGTAAGATAATAAATTTGTTTTTTAAGGCACTAAGTTTGTCATAATTTGTTATAGCAATCATAGGAAAATAGCCATTAGAGGAATGCAAGTTAGTACCACCGTGAGCTCTTACTCTGTACCTGTGAGAACAGATAAAATATGAAGAATACTGACAATCCCGGTGAAGAGACACAGGAAATGAATCGCCCATACATTGCTAGTAGTAATGTAAATGATACAGCTTCTCTGCAAAATTATTGGGCAGTGTCTTAAAAAACTAATCATGCATTTACCATATGATCCAAGTAGTTAAGCTCCTGGGTATTTATCCCAGACAAATTAAAGCTTATGTCCACCCAAAAACCTGTACATGAGTGTTCTCAGCACTTTTATTCGTAAAAGCCAAAACCTGGAAATAATAGAAATGCCCCTCAGTAAATGAAGGGTTAAACTATGGTAGAGCAATACTACAGAATACTACTCAGCAAGAAAAGGGTACAAACTATGGATACACTCAACAACGGGCTTGGATCAAGGGCCTTATGCTCAGTAAACAAAGCCAATCGTGTGCTGTTATTCCCTTTACATAACATTCTCAAATGACATAATTATGGAGATGGGAAGAGGATTAGTGATAGCCAGGGATTAAGGATAATGGGCAGTTGGGGGTGGGTGTGACTGTAAAGATAGGGCATGAGGGAAGTCTTTGTGGTGCTGGAATTGTTATGCATGTTGATTATGGTGATGGTTACACAAATCTATACCTGTAATAAAATGACAGACCTATACACACCAAGTCAAGTTACTGATTTGAACGTGTAGTATAATTCTGTAAGACATAACCATTGAGGAAAAACAGGTGAAGAATACCCGAACCTTTTCGTGTTCCCTTTGCAACTCCATGTGAATTTATAACTAATATTTTTAAGTTAAAAAAAATAGTGGCAAAAGATAGAAAGGGGCCAACTGATATCTTTACAAAAGAGAAAGATAAAAGTGTAATTAATTGTGATGCTTTGTTTAGGAAAATTAAGATGCAGGTATTATAGAGAGAAGGCTTTTCTAATTCTTATTTTTCATAGCATTTCTCCATTTTTTCCCCCAATTTGAAATATATCATGCATACAAAAGAATACAGAAAATGCATCTGTGGGGCACCTGGGTGGCTCAGTCAGTTAAGCATCTACCTTCAGCTCAGGTCATGATCCCGGGGTCCTGAGATGGAGCCCTGCATTGGTTCCCTGCTCAGTGGGGAGCCTGCTTCTCCCTCTCCCTCTGCCTGCTGCTCCCCCTGCTTGTGCTCTCTTTCACCTTCTCTCTCTCTGTCAAATAAATAAATAAAATCTTTAAAAAAGAAAAAAAAAGAAAATGCGTATGTACAGATCACTCAAGATGCTAAACTTGCCAGGTGCCTTCAAAGGTCCCTGTATGTGACTGTTAGTTAATACAACCCCTATCTGCTGCCAGAGATAACCACCATTCTGGCTTTTGTGATCATCATTCCTCTGCTTTAAAAGTTTCCTTTCTATGTGTGTATCTCGAAATACTAGGTTGTTTAGCATTATCTGTTTTGAGCTTTATCTAAATGGAAACATACTGCTTGGATTCCTCTGTGAGTTATTTCTTTTCCTACCATTATGTCTTCGAGGTTTATCTTTGATGAATATGGCTGTATTTAATTCACTTTCAATGCTAAATAGTATTCTCTGAATGGCATGACCACAGGTGAACGTTCTGGTCTACTGCTGATGGATGTTAGGCTCCACCTCTTTTTCTCCTTTCCTCTCAGGAGCCAGTCTCACTAGAGGGAATGTGCCTTCAGTTGTTCTCTGCCAGGTCCAGGTGGGACTGAGCCTAGATCAGTGACTCTAATAGTGGGTCGCTGTGTTAGGAAAGCCACTAGCTTGAGTGTTTACCATGTCTTGGACACTGTGGTAGAGGCTCACTCATTTAACCCTCAAGATCAATTTTAGAATCATTTTGTCAAGTGAAAAAATTGATTGTTAACATATTAATGTGGTGATAATAATTATCCTTCTGATACTTATTCTTCCTCTATAAAAACATGTGATGTCTGCTTTTTCTTAATGTATACTAGTTGATTCTTTTAACCAGTAGGGTATTTTTCCCATATATTTTATTAATATTGCCATTTTTCCCAAGGTAGTGTTTTTTATCTTAATGAGAGGGAGATGTGTGTATATGTGTATGTATAATATATCTTTTTTTCAATTATATATATATATTTTAAAGATTTTATTTATTTATTTGACAGAGAGAGACAGTGAGAAAGGGAACCCAAGCAAGACGAGTGTGAGAGGGAGAAGCAGGCTTCCTGCTAAGCAGGGAGCCCGATGCAGGGCTCGATCCCAGAACTCTGGGATCATGACCTGAGCCAAAGGCAGATGCTTAACGGCTGAGCCACCAGGCATCCCTTCAATTATATTTTTTGATTGATGTGTTGAAGAGCTACTAAGACATATATTATATATGTACATACATGTGTATATGTATATATCATATTTAAAAAATACATATTTTATATGTAAATATATACATATTTTATAGAAAGATTGGACATATATAATTGGAGATATATGTATCTCCAATTGCTTTTATACTCTAAGAGATTTTTAATTGATTCTGTTGGAGTTTTTTTTAATAAAAAAAAAATCACCTGCAAATAATAATGATCATTTGTTCTATTTTACCCCATATATGCAACTTTTTTCTGGGTTTTTTTGGGGGGGGGAACACTCTTCTAGAATTTCAAAAACAATGCTAAATATAGAATTCTGGTTTTATTTCTAATTTAACACAAATGCGTCTAGCATTTCATCCTTATGTATGACATTTGATATAGATTTGAGATAGAAATTTGTTGATTTATTAAGGATAATTAGTTTGAATATTAGTTTTAAAGAGATATTTAAATAGGTAATGAGCATTAAATTTCACTAAAATGCCCATTTAAGCCTGAAGAGACCGCCTCATGGTTTTTCTTATTTGCTCTATTGATGAGTTAATATACTGATACCATATGATGAATTCTTTTAATATATTTTGGTTAATTCTATTGTTAGTTACTTCTTAATGCCAATTATACCATAAGTGAGACAGATCTATAGAATGAACTTAGTGCTGTCTTTGACACATGTAGATTTCAAAATTTGTTAAATTTGAAAAATGACCTAGGCAGTTTCCCACATTTCTCTGTGGTCCAAGTTAGTTTATAATGGACAAGAATTATCTGTTGCTTTAATATTAAGGAATTCATTTATATTATTTAGAGCAAGAGCCTGTGATAACTTCCTTAATTTCTCCCTTGGTTATGTTTTGTTCAGGTCTTACTTCTTCTTGAGTCAAGATTTTATATATTTGTTTTCAGAAAAAATATTCCTATTATAATGTTTTCAAATATATTACACCAATTTGCGTAGTATCCTCTGTTCATTTTCAGTTCTGTTTTCTCTGTGGTTGCATCTTTTTTCTTCACAATTTCACTTCCCAAGTTTTCTTCTTATGTTCTTAGATTTTTTTAGAAATTTGCTCATTTTCTTGATTTTTACAAAGAACGAGTTTTTAAATCATTAACGTCTACAGTCATCGTTATCATTCCCTCCAACTACTTGCTCAGGTTTTAAAGTAGTTGTTCTGAATTCATTCTTAAGTTAAATGCATCAAAGACGATGAATTTTTGTCTAAGGAACATATTGACCACATTCCGTAAGTCCTACTATGTAATACTCCATTTTTATTATTTTAAAAATCAGTTATTGAATTTTTAAAGTATCTTCTTGTATCAATAGTTATTTTGGGGAATAAGTTTTTTTGGGTTTTGGAATTTGTGGCTTTGAACTCATTAATTTATCTTTAAGATGAATAGCTACCATTTTGTTAGTTATGAAATTATTAAAATATTATACCATCTATCTAAAATATTTAGATACAGTTTATGTAGCAAATATATACAGATATGGACGGGAAAGATACAAACCATCCTCAAGAAAGAGGCTGCCTCTGGAGAGAGAAACATGGAAAGGGCGAGGTCCAGAGGAAGTGGAAAGGGGGGGTTTCAAACTTACCTGTAGAATTTTATTTCTTTAAAAATTATTGCTGAAGTGGGGATGCCTGGGTGGCTCAGTCAGTTAAGCATCTGCCTTCAGCTCAGGTCATGATTACAGAGTCCCAGGATCAAGCCCCGCATCAGGCTTCCTGCTCAGTGGAATCTTCTCCTTCTCCCTCTCTCCCCGCTCTTGTACTCTCTCTCATTCTCTCTTTCTCTCTCTCTCAAACAAATAAATCTTTTTTAAAGAATGAAAAAATAAAAATAATTGCTGAAGTAAGCATGACGAAAGTTAACATCTACCCATTCTGGGTCATAGACACCTGATATATACCATATTATTCTATGCACTTTTCTGCTCATTTTAATAATTTCATTAAATAAAACTTACTTTTCACCCAACATTATATTTTGATACATATAAGACAAATGTATTCATTTTAGCCACCATATAGAATTCTGTCACTTATGTGTCCATTCCCCTAGTTGTTTTCATTGCCGTAATGACTATCCTCGTATGTTCTTAAGGTGCATATGCAGGAGCTAAGTGATACACCTGAAAATGGGAATGCTTATCTTCAACTTTACTAATTATTACCAAATTTACTTTCTCAAGTGGTTGTATTAATTTCCACTTATTCCGAGAGTTGACGAAAATCCTCTCGTTCACCTTATGTTGGCTAACACCTGGTATGAATCAACTATTAAATTTTAGAGCCTGAAATATTGTCATTATAGTTTTAATTTGTATTCTCCAAATTCCCAGTGAGGCTGGGCATCTTTTAACATGTTTATTGGGTTTTCATATCAGAGATTTACCTATTCATACCTCTTTCCCCTCTTTCTATTAGGTTGTCTTCTTACTGTTTTGTAAGAATTATGTATAGGTTCTGGATAGTGATGCTTTTTCTGTTAAAATCTTGCAAATATCTTCTCCCCATGTGTCATTGTCTTTTAACTTTGTTTACAGTTGTTTTTTATATACAAGTTGTTATTTTCATGTAGTCAAATCTACCAATCTTTTCTCTTATAATCTGGCTCTTTATGCATCCATATCATAAAAATATGCTCCTAACATCTAAGTTTTGCTTTTCATACTTAGGTCTTTGATCCACCTGAAAAAAAAAAGTTTTTGTATGTTGTATGTAGCAAAATGAGGAAGAAAGAATGGATAAAATGATTAGACCTCCATATTACCTATGAAAGATGGGAGAAATGAGGCACAGCCTAGGTACCTTAGCTTTGGAGAGAATATCTGATGTATCATGTTAAGTTATCCCTCAAAATGTTATTGCCAGTATCACCTGCTCTACTTATTTAAGAGCTTTCCAGTGTATGTGAATTTTTTTTTTCTGAAAGCTGGAATATATGGCAAAGCACTTCATTTTTCCTACATGATAGACAAGGTGGGGGCTAGTAAATGCAAATAAATAAATCAACTCTTTCAAGGCTGCCACTTGGCTTCAATCACTGGGGTGCTGTGCTAACACTGGAAAAATCGATCAGCAAAGAAAGAATGAGAAGCATAAATTTGTTGTCTTTTGAGTCAGATAATCATAGTTTAATTACTATTTACTTCAGTTTAGTGTAGCTTTACTGTTTTTGTGAGCAATGTACATTTCTAGAATGACAGACACATTCAAACATATATGTGTAAGTACATCCTAAAAACAAAAAACAGTAATTATCCAGCTTTTTCTCACTTGGATTAATAGATGCTCTTCCAATCCCTCACTAGGTCAGCAGTAAACAGGGATTAGCTTTCTAGTAGAGCTTTTCATTATGCCTTGGTGAAAAATGGAGTTCCTACAGTCCTGAGAATCTGCTAACACAACTTTTTCCCATATCTGGGCAGATGGGTGGATTTATTTAATAGATACTGTATAAGCATTTTCCGTCTAGCTAAAATACATCTGAGCAAGAAGGCTGAACTTGACTGCGGCATCTGCTTGTCCAGAAAATCCTTTAGCTAGATTCCACTCTGTGACACAGTATGTGTCCTCCCTGCTCCTCACCAGTACGTCCCCTGAACTACCTTCCTGAAGTTCTTTCTGTCTTTCCCTGGTACTAATCACTATGCCCCATCAGGAACCTTGCATGGCCACTAAAATACAGCAGCATAAAGAATACAACATGGTACCTATACTCAACAATAACGTATTGACCCTTTAAAAATTCGGGACATCTGGGTGCCTCAGTCAGTTAAGCGTCTGCCTTCAGCTCAGGTCATGATCGCAGAGTGCCACCACTGAGCCCTTGGTCAGACTCCCTTCTCCCTCTGCCCCTCCCCCCACCTGTGCCCTCTCTGTCTCTCTCAAATAAATAAATAAAATCTTTTTTTTTTTAATTTGTTAAGGGGTAGATCTCATGTATTCTTACCACAATAAAATAGTTTTTAAAAAAAGATTTCTCAGGGCGCCTGGATGGCGCAGTCGTTAAGCATCTGCCTTCGGCTCAGGGTGTGATCCCAGAGTCCTGGGATCGAGCCCCACATCTGGCTCCTCCTCTGTGAACCTGCTTCTTCCTCTCCCACTCCCCCTGCTTGTGTTCCCTCTCTCGCTAGCTGTCTCTATCTCTGTTAAATAAATAAATAAAATCTTTAAAAAAATAAAAAAGATTTCTCTTCCTTAGTACTTCACAGATCAACATAAGGACAAAACGTGTAGAAGATGGGAGAGGGTGCATGCAGCCCCCACACCTAACTAGCAGAAGTCAGAGCTGTGACACTAGTTTTCACAGATTGCTTGATAAATTATCATCATGAAGAAAATGTCACTAAAAGTCAAGATTCAAGAATGGCTGGAATCATTAACATGGACACTTTAGAAGAAAGTGGCTAGTTTTGCATGCCCACGTTTGACAAGGAGATGGGAGCCAGAGTTTATCACTCTCCTAAAATAGAACAACAGGAAGGAGAACACACTGAGCTATGAAGACGATACGTTTTTTAGTGGGTTTCATTTCACGCTAGCTGACACACAAAGTGGAAGTTGTAATTGGGCTCTAACTATGGACTCTGTTAATTTTCCTCTTTAAGTCAGACCAGGAACGTGAAGGATACACATCAGGGTTTTCTATGCTTCTGACTGGATTGCCATCCTGCTGAGAAAAGTTAGGACATTGTATCTTTTATCAGTAGTTATTGCAGTTCACAATTAGTTGTGAAATACCTTTAGTTGATATAGACAAGAGGTAACGTTAAAGGCCACGCCAGAAAAACACTGTGAGATAGCCTTATAAAATGTACTCTATTGTTTACCTAAGGCTTAGTTTTACATTTTTGGAAAAGATATTCAACCTTTTTGCAGTAACACTTTGTGATAATGTCATAGCACCACATTCTGAAAAAGTGGATTTAATGCAATTATTATATTAGGCAAGCCTGGGATACATATTGATTTATGAGAACTATATGAAGCCTATCCTCCAAAGAGCTCCAACATACCCTAATTCAACTCCGAGAATTGCTTTGATAACTCTCTCTTGGGAAAATTAGATGAAAGCTTGCCCTAGGAGTGATTAAGAGATTTATGGGATTTATACACCAACATGAAAGCTCAGGATTTTAGGCTTCTACTAATTGTTTCCAACCCTAGGTCCCAAAACTCTGATTCCACTATTGAGATATCTTAAAAGATATTTCAAAATGTGCTTCCTAAGTCCCCCAATTGTTTAATTCAAACATTACTTCATACACTTTTAGTTATTATTTAAACCCTAACAGACACGCAAACCCACTTGCTCAAAAATGTCAAATACCATATTTTAACACATTACAGAGCATTAATGCCTGATCTCGTGCTCTCTAGTGAAATCATATAGGTACAAATTTCAAAATAATGTTTGCTTTGACAGTTTTTGCATATAGTTGAACTTCTTATAAATGCACCATTAATCTTAAAATATTTATGTGGCTTTGTATACACATCTTTTTTATTAATTATTCGGGGCTGTGCATATCTGTCACATTAAATTACACGTTTTGCATCAGCTTTTGTGTCCTGCCAGTAATTTTTACAACTTGAAAACTATTCATTAAGTCATTCAGGTTGCAATAGCACCGTCCCTCCAACAGCAGACAATATGAGCACTGAAACCAAATCTTAACACACAAAACAAAGTCCATTTTACTATTTTGAAACTTTAAGTAACTGTTTTTTTAAGATTTTATTTATTCATTTGAGAGAGAGAGAGAGTACAAGGGGGGAGGAGGGGCAGAGGGGAGAGGGAGAAGCAGACCCTCCTCTGAGCAGGGAGCCCTGACTCGGGACTCGATCCCAGGACCCTGAGATCATGACCCAAGTCAAAGGCAGACGCTTAACCAACTGAGCCACCCGGGTGCCCCTAGTAGAGACAAGCATTATACAAAAGACTTTTTAATTAAAAAAACGAATAAAAACAACCAAACATCACATTGTAAGTTTTTAAACAATTGCTTCAAAAAAGTGATTATATCTTTTTATCAGCTCCTCTGAAATTTGAGCATTTAGTCTCCTTAATTATGTGAGCAATAGATAATGTTCATGAATAAATGTAGGCAAACATTTGGTGTCCTCTGTGGTGCTTCAGGCTCAATTGCCCTCTACCCTGAGAACGCAAAAGGAGTGATTTAGAAAAGTTTATTTGCTCCCATTTAGTGAGATAGGATTTTCTCCCTATCTCGCAAACAAATGAACAAAAATACAAAAATCATTTGAATGTTACAGATGATAAAAGACAGCACTGTCTAAGACCACAACTCTGGCATTCAAATGATGCCGTTTGTCAAAGCAGCCTGAACATTTTCTCTGGTTTTACAAGTCGATCAAAAACTGTTAGAAATGTGAACTTATCAAATAGGTTAAAACTACTAAAATCCCCATGTTTTGTTTGCTTTATGGACCCAGGTTCTGTAAAAGGTAACGTTTGAAAAATGGATTCCACTGTCACTTAAAAGTTCTGAAAACTGTGGTGTTAATACAGAGATTAAAATCACCAGCTTTTAAGTTACACAATGAAATATACTGCAACGACCGTCCCTAAGTTTTTTGCTGCTTTCTTGTTGTTTAGGCTCTGAAGTCCTGAGATCTCGTTCTCATCTTGAAAACTGCAGCTACCCAAACAGCCCATTTCAGCGTGGTGCTCCAAGCAACAGATACCACAAAAAGGTATTTTTACACTCTCTGATATTTGCCAAGGTTATTTGGTAGGCTTGCATGTTCACACTAGCGTGTCAATGGCCTCTAAATTTCTCCTGACCCACTGCCCATTGTCTGACTGAAGTGTCGTCCTGTTCAGAGTGCTGTCTTAGCTTCAAGATCTGAAGAGCTAGCTTCCCACAGGCATGATTAAGTCAGCCACAGGATTTAGCTACATTTTCTACTCAGGCTTTACCTGAAATAGAATTCTCTATTAAGCAAGAAAGCAGAAGCATGAAGCAGTACTCTCCTTAAACAAGATGCACAATCTGGAGAAAAACTTAGGAAAGATACCAGGTAAGAATGGATATTTTTCTAACTCATCTTCAACAATGTCGCTTATCGCTTGATTTAACCTTGAGTTTCCCTTCAGAGCTTGAGTGAGTTCCTTGCAATCTGATTTTTTTCAGGTTTTTTTAGGGCTTCTTTAAGGAATTAAAATCTTATCCACCATGGTCAGTTATCAAAACCACTATAGTCTTTGTTCTTCTCAGACCATTTATACCATAATCCCATCTCAACTTCAGCTGGCCTCTTTCCATTTAAAATTTATAAAGAAAAAAAAAGCCATCATTTGCTTTCTCAAGTTACTTGCCTTTTTCTCTGCTCCTTCACAGGCCTTTCTGCCAATAGAAAAGGAGAGATTAAAACATCAACTCGCAGGACAATAACGCTAGCTTGCTTGAGGGGTTTCCAAGAATCCCTTTTTAATCGGAATGGAATTTCATTTATTCTACGCTTGCCTGCTGCCCTCCATACACACAGAAATGGTCTTCAGAGTCACAACTTGCCATATTTGAAAGGATCTAGGCCTCTCTTCCCAGAATTTTACTTTTTAAAGAAAGACACATAAAAACAATATAAAAAAGTTTTTAAATGGAGCTTTAAGGCAGTTTCTCCAGCATATCTCATTAATCAAAAAAAATGTATATATATATATATATATCATTCATTTACATAACAGCTAAAACTGGCAGTTTTGCCCCCCTCTGCTTCGTTTCCTATTTCCCTCCTTTGTACCATCTTGGAATTCACAGGGCTCTGGAGCGGCCAGAGGTCAGGATCAATTCACTGAGGCCAGGCAAGGAGAGAAATAAACCCAGAATGCAGAGCCTGGCCAACTTTGAGTAGTATGTACTTCATATTGACCAACTATTTGCCCTAATCATGGATTGACTTACTCAATTCCTGGCCCCAGAGCTCACTGGAGGCTCACCAGATCCCTCACGTCTTATTTAATAGCCCAATGGATGGATCCAGTGAGTTTCAAGAGTGTGACCAACTATTCGGAAGTGGTATGAGAAGCATTAGACCCAAAACCCAGAAGGACTTTACCTTTGCCAAACTAAGCATTGCTTTGAAGGAATTCTGTGGTTAGTAATATTCCTTAAGATAACTTAACAGAATAAGAATTGATAAAATGAATTAGAGTTGCCTAGAAAAGGAAAGGTGATATTAGACTTATTATTTAAATTTTTAAATCAGTAATACAAAATAACGTGATACTAAGTGAGATTCGGAAGAAAATACTACCCTCACCTGTGAGTATCGCCTCTGTATTTCTCAGCCTTCAGATAAGCACTGTTATTGGTTTCTTGCATATACCTCCAAAGTAGCTTCATCCCTATACAAGCAAATAAATATATACCCCTAACTTCCCCCTTTTTATTTACAAGATAGCATAATAAAAACAGTGGTCTACACTTTGCTTTTTTCACTTTATAATACATCTTGGTGTTCTTTCGATATCAATACATAGAGAATTCCCTTATTCTTTCTTTTATAGTATTCCGTTATATGGATCAAACATGATTGGTCCCCACAGAGGAAATTTTTTAATGTTTCCAATATTTTTGCTATTTTAAATGGTATTGCAAATATAGAATCAATTAATTTGTGTGTTTTGATTTAGCTTATGTTGCTTTCATCTCTAAAAATTGTTGATGTAATCACAGGTACTTTTTCTTTTATAACTTTCGATCTCCTATCATAAAGGAATTTTTTCACAGATTGCTCTAGTGCTTTGATGATTTCATGGTTTACATTTATACTTGTGATCCACTTGGAATGTGTCCTATAGATTAGTGTGAGGTATAAATAAAAGTTTCTTACTAGATAGCCATCCAGTCTTAATACAACTAGATTTTTTTTTTTTTAAAGATTTTATTTATTTGACAGAGAGAGAGACAGCCAGCGAGAGAGGGAACACAAGCAGGCAGAGTGGGAGAGGAAGAGGCAGGCTCCCAGCGACGCAGGGAGCCTGATGCGGGGCTCGATCCCAGGACCCTGGGATCAGGCCCTGAGCTGAAGGCAGACGCTTAACGACTGAGCCACCCAGGCGCCCCTACAACTAGATTTTTTAACCAATTTATTGACTAATCTGCAACCACTAACCTAAGTTGACTTCCTTATCATTTGGCATGTGTTTGGGTCTATATCTGTATCTCCTACCCTATTTCATTGGTTCCTCTGTCCACCATAGGGTCTAAATTATTGAAACTTAGGGTATGATTTACCATCTGGTATGGTTAGTTCACCTCTATTTTTTCTTTTTGAGAGTTTTTGATTTGGGGATGTTCATGGTTATTTTGTCATGTGAATTTTGCGTTCAGTTTGTCCAGTAAAAAGAGATTGAAGACTGTTGGTATGTTATTGGTATTATAACATTCAATTTTAAGTTAGCATAGGAAGAATTGGTATCTTTATGATATTGAGTCTTCCTGATCTAGAACATCTTTCCATCAGTTCAAGTCTTTTTTCATATTCTTTGATAGCATTTGAAAGGTTTCTTTATGTAAGTCTTGCATATTGTTTGTTGTCTATCCCCTTTTATCTTTGTCATTGCTGCTGTAAACAAGATCTGTCACGTGTTCTGAATTTTTTTATCTATAGATTTTTCAAATCATAATACATTTGATTATTTTCATGACTAAAAGGGAAAAGAGATAGCCTGCAAGTCATTCTCATTTGTAGTGAAACCAGGCATTCACAATGATGTTTGAGCATGAACATCTGTAAAATCTGAGGTTTTTCAGATTTTTTCAAAACTTGAAAAACGTTTTCAAACTTCACAGAATATATTAAAACCTTAATGGGAAGTCCTTATTTAAGAATTGCTAAAAGGTACTATTTCTGCTTTTGGCTTCATCAATTCTCAGAACTTTCCCAGAACCCAAATCATACCAGTAATATTATACTTTCTGCAGATAAATTTATCTAACCATTGCAAAATTGGCTTTTCTCAGAATTCACTTGCAGCACTTAAGAAATGTGGGGGGGTTTTTTATTTTAATATTTATTTTTATATAAAATCTTCAAGGTACAGGTTATATTCTTAGTAAAAGTAAACTCTAGACCCATAATTTAAGTTACACTATTTCCTGGCTCCAACCTACTTTTTCGTCCTTCAGGCCCCAAATTTGATTAGCCACTATTTCTTCCAAACTCTCGTACTTTCCCATGTTCAGATCTCTATGCCCTCAAATCTTCAGCTCCATCAAAATTCTACTCAAAACTTAAGGCCTAACTAGAAACCCAAGGTGTCACCTCTAATAGTTTTAATTATATAGTTCTTCCATAATTGTTCTTCTAACATTCAGTTTTAGAAAAACTTACCTATTTATTTATTTATTTATTTTATTTTTAATTGACATATAGCACTGTGCAAGTTTAAGGAGTATGACATGTTCATTTGATACACTTACATATTACAAAATCATCACTCCTCAAGTGTTGGCTAAGACCATCCATCACCTTACATAACTACCATTTTTTTTGTAGTGAGAACATTTCAGATCTATTTTCTTAGCCCCTTCCAAGTATATAATACGATACTGTTGTATATAATCATGATGCTATACATTAGATCCCAAAATGGATTCATCTCTAAATAAAGGTTTTCATCTTTTGGCCAGTGTCTCCCCATTTCCATTGCCCTCACCTCATACACTGGTTAACCATTAGTTTACTCTCTCTTTCTCTGAGTTCAGCTTTTTCAGATTTCACATATAAGTGATATTATACACCATTTGTCTTTCTTTGAATTACTTCACTTAGCACAGTGCCCTTATGGTCCACCCACGTTGTCAAAAATGGCAGGATTTCCTTCTTTCTCATAGCTTTCCTTCTTTCTCTCCACTATATATACATATCACATCTTCTTCATCCATTCATTAACTGATGGACCCTTAGGTTGTTTCCATATCTTGGTTCTTGCAAATAATGCTGCAGTGAACATGGGAGTGCAGATATCTGTTCAAGATCCTGATTTCATTTCCTTTGGATATATGTACAGAAGTGGGATTACTGGACCACATGATAGTTCTATTTTTTATTTTTTAAAGAATCTCCGTACATACATTTTTTCATAGTGACTGCACCAATTTGCATTCCCCCAACAGTGCTCAGGGGTTCCTTTCTCTTGTCATTATTGCCAGCACATGTTATCTCTTGTCTTTTGATGACAGCCCTTCAATAGGTATAAGGTGATATCTCTTTGTGGTTTTGATCTCCCATGACAGTTCTAATTAGAACTGATCACCCCAGCCCTCCTCTGAATGTCCATGACACTTTTTATCTGTAGGTGTCTGTGATAGCATAATGACCCCAATGATATCCAAACCCTAATCCGTGGAACCTACAAGGATGTTATGTTACATGACAAAGAGACTTTTAGAAGTAACTAAGATTAGAAACCTTAAGACAGAGAGTACCCTGTGTTACCCAGGTGAGCCCAATCTAATCCCATGAGCCCTTAAAAGCAGAGAACTTTCTGTAACTAGAGTCAGAGAAATGTGGCAAAAAGAGAAGAGAGAGATGGGAAGTATGAAAAGGATTCTAGCCATGTTTACTGGTTTAAAGATGGAAGCAGAAATGTGAAAAACATGAGAAGTAAATGAGTTTTGCAAACAACCAATGAGCTTGTAAGAAGACCCTGCATCCCAGCTGACTGACACCTGGATTCTGCCTAGATGTTAACTTCTGCCTCAGATTCATAAAGTACACAAAACCCTGATCTAAACAGCACCGGGGGACATTCAGATTGTTATAACGGAATTTGGTTTAAGTGAAGAAATTACTAGAAGTCCTGGAGAGAATTGGAGATAAAGCAGATGCTCAGATTCTTTGTAGAAACTAACAAGTGAGACAAATGAAGGATGTATTGACAGACAAGAAGGAGAAAATACAGTGGGTTAATGGTGATGGTGTCACTAGAGATAGAAACCATTAAAGAAGCATGTATTATCTCCTCCAAAGAGCTGATGAGATGTGTGTATGTGTGTATGCATGTGTGTGTTTACCATGGTGTGGGTATTCTGGGGTAGTTCTCTCCTGACTAAGGCAATTGGGACATCTGTGGTACAGGAGGGTAAAGGGAATTGACAGTTCAGTGCTTGATTGTAGAAGAGAAGAGCAGTAATGAACGCAAGCAAGATCAATTCACCCTTTCTTCCCATTTATAAGACACTGAGACTGTAATCAATCACTATTTTTAGAGAAAGTAATGATTACATGAACATGAATCAGCAGAAAGCTCATGGTATACAGAATTGTTCATCACAGAAGTTATTGTAACCAGAGCAACATATTGTCCTCATGATAGATCATAAGAAAAATTGCTCATTTCCATTGACTTTTTTTTTTTTTTTGCTGTGACGTGATATTACTTATATTTTGCAAGATGACACAAATGGTATCTTAGTGAGCTTTTTTGGAAAGAGTTCTTCATTGATTAAAAAATGCAAAGCTTTCTCCGGATGATTCTAAACTGTGCTATATTTCCTTTGGCAAAATTTTGTCGCTATAAATCTGGCCTTCAGATATTTTGGGGAACATCAGCATCATGTGAGAAATCACTGTATCTCTATACGGTCCACGAACCCCTGAAATTAGATGCAGTATTTGGGAGGATAAGTGCATATTTCTAAAAAGAGAGGTCATAATTGTCCAGATGTTCAAAAGGCTCTGGACTAAAAAGAAAAAAGAAAAGAAAAAAAAGAAGAGGAAAAGAAAATTAAGAAAGCCTGTTCTGAAGCTTTGGATGATTCTTTTTTCACTGGACATAAGAGGTCTCTCTCTCTCTCTTTTTCTTTTTCCCAGTTGAAACTGCACAGTGGGTCCTTGTAATCTTCTACTGATCTCCCGTAGGGCTTCAGATTCATGTGAGTGGGTGCTTATGCTTGACTCTGTGGCAAGAGAGACTCAATAAAATAAATACACACAGTTTTAAAGGACCAAAGAATTAAGGCATCTTCCCTGTTGGCTTTTAAACTTCTAGCACACTTTCCACAATGATGGTCTTTCAACTTTTGTTTGACTGGCGCATGTAATTCATACTAAGCACATTCCCACCCCATGAGTGAGAATCACCGTAAACAAGTACCTAATTACAGCCATGATAATAGAGTGGCTCTTGGACAAGAGAGAAACCTGTGCTTGAATGCCTCAGTGGTGCCCCACGACTCCCAGCATGAATCCAAACCCCTTCAACTAATTTTGTGACCTAATCCTAATGTAAATCTACAGGTTTATCTGTAACAGCATTAGCCTAGGCGCTACTGACATTGGGACAAGCGTGTTCTTTGTTGTAGGGGGCTGTCCTGTACATTAGAAGATGGGTAGAAGCATCTACTCACCTCTACTCCCTAGATGCCAGTAAGCCTCCATGCACACTCAGCTGTGGCAGCCAGAAGTATCTCCAGACAGTGACAAATGTCCCTGGGCCCGAACTCATCCCTGATTGAGAATCACCAATTTTTAGTCTTTTACACCCTCAAACTTGACTCACACCATCAGCAACTTTTCTTTCAGTTCTCTCAGTTTCAGAAGTGCGCTGTTTTTCTCCTTTGTATTTTCTATGTATCTCTATGTATGTAGTGTGTGTGTGTGTGTGTGTGTGTGTGTGTGTGTGTGTGTGTGTATTTTCTACACCCTGCATGTGTGAAGTCCCTTCCCCTTCTGTGTGCCCGGCAGACTCCATCTTCTTAGAAGTCTGGGTGAGGGAGCTACAGTTTCCACTAGCATTTCTCCTGAAATAGTTAAACATTTGCTTTTCTCTCTAGCCTATTAAACCGTTTTTTGCAAGAGGTTAAGGATCATTATTGAGTTTATGGAGTGTGTCCCATTACCTGGTGCATATTCAGTATGTAATCGTTATTGAATAAACTAATATCTGAGCCTAAACAAACATTAGTCAACACTATTGTAGTGTTACTTTAAAAAAAAAAAAAGTACATTCCCTTGTACAGTTATTAAGCATCAAGATTTCAAAAATAACCTTGGAGAAAATCTGGTACAACATGTGTCAAACACAAATCACTGTTTCAACTTAATTCTTTCCATGCTTTTGACCTTTATAAATCGTCTTAGCTTAATTCATTTTATATTTAAAACCTATATTTTATCACAATTTGGCAGATTTTTGTTTGCTGTCTATTAGCACGGTAAAGGTCACATCGTTAGATGAAGCCTGGTGGCAGAAAAAACACAGTAATTTGCCAATGGGAAACACATGAAAAGTGACTTCATTTTTTATGTTGTCCTACAGCTTGTACCTTGGGGTTGATTTGAAATGTTATTATTCAAAATTGAAAACTGTGTTTGAAATGAATTCTGGAAAGTACACAAAAGAGAAAAATCACTTAGAAGTTCCAACCTAAAACCATGGTTATTTTGCACAATTAAATAGTAGCAAGATGCTTGAAATATCTTGGCTGGCAAGGGATTTAAAAAGCTGCTAAGTAAAAGCTATTTAAGTAGGTACAGACACCCCGAGCTTTGTTTTTCACTTTGTTTCTTATTGATAAAGGTTTTTTTCTACTGATAAAAGAAAATAAATTCCAACAGTACTTATATGGCAGATAATTATTTGATGTGCACCAAATTGGACACAGACTGCAGCCCATTCCTGAGAGCGTTGTATGGTACACAGGACAAGGTTTACGGTAATTATCTAGACCCTGTTTCTCACTTCAAGGACTTCTCTATAACACAAAGCAAGGTAACCTGTCAAAATGATTTACTGAGGGTCTGCTTTATGCAAGCACTAGAGGAGATAAGACATAACCAAAGCACAGCAGTGACTTGGAGGAACTACCAGTCTGGGGAGGGATAAAAGACATGTACACAGAGGATGATAATTGGGGGGGGGGGGCGGGCGGTAGGAAAGCCCCATGTCTTAAAGATAAACAGAATGCTACATGAATTTGAAGACAAGAGAGATAACATCACTGTGTCTGTGTGTGTGTGTGTGTGTTTCTGTGTGTCTGTGTGTGTCTGTGTGTCTGTGTATGTTTGTAATGGGGTGTCTCAGAATCCAGAACATTCTAGATAGATTAAATAACATGTTTAAAGCAGCATTTATATTAGACATATTTTGATAACAGTGAACAGATGGATGTATTTGGAGGTAGAGACTAGACCATTTGGTGCCTTACATGTCACCATGAAGAATATATCCTCACCTTGGTTGACAAAAGCCACATTTCAACAATTTGTCTCTACCCCCCAGCACTGAGTAAAATGCTTATCATTCAGTAATTGGTGGTGTTGTTGACAGCAGTGTTAGTGTGGGTGAAAGAAGGAAGGGAAGAAGGAGGGGAGGGAAAGAGGTATTCACTAACAGGGAGCCACTAGAGACGTTTACCTCAGAATACTAAAACTTAAGCTGTATTGAATAAACCATCTGACAGAGGGCATAGAATAGTCTGTGAGGAAAGAGTTATATGAACAGACACCACTGAAACCACATAGATGAGAGAAAGTGAGGACCTGACTCTGGGTGACCATGGATAAAAAAGAAGAGATTGAGGAGAGATATATTTCATATGGATGATTTCAGGAACTGATAATTTGGCTGAATTAGGTGTAAGCAAGAAAAACTGGATACCACTCTGAGTGAGGTTCATAACTGAACAACCCAGCAATTAGGCAACCCATTTGTAGAAATGAAGAAAGAAAACCAAGAGGTCAGTGTTTGAAAGATTGAACTGACAAGTGCTTGCAAGTGAATATTGTGGAGATATCTGGCTTTTGAGCTCAGGAGAGGGGCCACAGGTAAGGTTATATCTCTGAGAGCCTCTGGAGGCAGGAGAAAATAGAGAAGTGGAGTGGACAGGAGGGATTACTGAGGAGGAAAAAGGAGATACCACTGACACAGGACATTTGGTTAGACCTATGTTTAGAATATCAAAGTGATAAAGAGAAAACAAACTGAGATTGTATTCTGTGAGAAAATTCAAGGCAGGAGATTTCGAAGAGAATGTAGGGGAACTATAAGTCCTCACTGCTTAAGGTGGGCTACACATAGTGACTTGCTTCCACAGAAGAGAGTATGAGAAGGTGAAAAAGAAGGAACTTTACAGTGGAAAGACCTGGCAAACACTACCTCAGCCAGGTGACCAAGTCGACCTCAACAGCCATAAATCATGTGGATAACATGTACCCTTACCATGACATGATGAAAACAGCACTTCACCACTGTGGTATTCTTCCCTGAAACTCATAATCCCAGTCTAATCATGAGGAAAATACCATACAAACTCAAATTGAAGAACATTCTACAAAATATCTGACCAGTACTCCTCAAAACTGAGTCATCAAAAAAACAAGATAAATATGAGAAGCCATCAAAGATAAGAGCAGCCTGAGGAGAGATGACAAGTAAATTTTTTTTTATGATATTCCAGATGGGTTCCTGGAACAGAAAAAAAGATGTTAGGAAAAACTAAGGAAATCTACATATCATATAGAATTTAGTTAATAATAATATATCAATAATGATTCATAAATTGTAACACATATACCACACAAATGTTAACAATAGGGGAACTGGCTAAGGTATTTATGGAACCCACTGCACTATATTCTCAATTTCCTATAATTCTAAAACTGTTCTAAAAATAAAGTCTTTTCTTTTAAAGGGAGAGCAATTGTACATTGAGCAATCCACTTTATCAAATGCTGCAGAAACACTGAGAAGGAAGTCAAAGGATGGACCTCTAGGATATACATGTGTAAGTTAAATTCCAAGGAGAGACTTCAGTGTGTGGTGGGCAGGGACTTCAGTTTACAGAGAATGAAGTGGTGAGTGGGTGGTAGGCATGGAAGCAGTAAGAGGGATAATGGTGAAGAAGGACTGCCCTAAAGAATCCAGGAGCTGACTCCAGAGAAGCTTGAGAGCATTTACGGGGGGAGGGGGAGGAACCAAGCAAAGGAGGAAGACTGAAAGTGCAGGTGAAAGACAGCATAAATGGTCTATATTAGCTTCCTCTGTTGTAACAAGTTACCATAACCTTGGTTGCTGAAACAACACAAATTTATTCTCTTACATTTCTGGAGGTTGGAAGTCTGAAATCAATTTCAGTGGGCTAAAATCCAGGTGTCACTTGGCCTATATTCCTTCTGGAGGCTCTAGGTAAGAGTCTGCTTCCTTGACATTTAAAGCTTCTAAAGTCTACCTGCATTCCTTGGCTTGTGGCCCCTTCCTCCATCCGCAAAGCCAGCAGAGTAGTATTTTTTCTCCTCTGATCTCTGCTTCTATCTTCTCTTTCTCATTCTGTGTCTCTTTTCTCTTTTCTATGTAAGGATCGTTGTGATTACATAGCACCCACCTGGATGATCCAGGATCATCCCCCCATCTCAAGATCCTCAATTCAGTCACATCTGCAAAGCCCTCTTACCATGAAAGATAACACTTTCATGGGCTCTGGGGGTTAAGGTATAGACATCTTGGAGATACCACTATTGAATCTATGGCAGGATACCAGCTGGGCCTTGAAGGAGGTCTAGGAGGTGGGATAAGAAGATGGAAGGGTCTATTTTAACCAAGAGAAGCTGAGTACAGTAGAAGTGGTGACTGCTACATTTGGGGAAATGAAGGAACTGAGAAACCATAAGATTCTATTTATTTTTATTTCTTTATTTTTATTTTTATTTTTTTTTAGAGAGAGAGTGTGCATGTGGGACAGGCAAGGGGAAAAGGGAGAGTGAGAGAGAGAAAATCCTAAGCAGATTCCACACCCAGCATGGAGCCTGACATGGGGCTCGATCTCACAACCCTGAGATCATGATCTGAGCCAAAATCGAGAGTTGTATTGCCCTATGATGAGCAATGATGAATATCTTTTCATGAGTCTATATGCCGTCTTCACGTCTTCTTTGGAAAAACGTTTATTCCTGTCTTCTGTGCATATTTTAATTAGATTATTTCTTTTTTGGGCGTTGAGTTTTCTAAGTTTATAAGTTAATTTGTATATCTTGTTTTTAAATATGTTCTCATCAGATCAGTTGAGTCTTCTGCCCCAGTGGCAACACCATTCCCCACTTTCTAGCATTCTTCAACTTGGGGTCAGCAGGAGGTTAGGATGGCTTCCTATGTCACACATCCTCCAGTGAGTCACTGTTTCTTTCTCCCTTCCTTCTTTTCTTCCTTCCTTTCTTTCTGTAACCAACTTGGTTAGCACAGGCAAAGCTGATCACTGCTTCTCTTCTCTCCCACTTACCCCTTGTATTTTTAGGCATTTGGTCCAGAGTAAATATAGATGGCAAGGTCGTGCATTTCCTCCTCCACCCCTTCCTCCTAATCTACTCTGCAGTGAGGTTCCCATAGCTAGGTTTATGCCCTACCCACAAGAAAATCACCATTCATTTAGAGGACCTTTCAGGCTAATTTTACTTTCTTTAGGAAAAAAATAAAGTTATATCCAGCTGATTTTAGCATGAGGTATTACTTTGATTCCACATTTTCACATCTACCTGGGAACAATTTGAAGCTCGCCCTTTAAATTAGAGACAAAGTTGAATATTAATGGTATATCACATCTGTTCAGCCATTCCACTTCCAAGTGTTCTCCGCTAAGCACATCCACAGTCAGCAGTTTTGGATACTCTGTTTTCTCTTTGAATGTGTTGAATCCCTTCCTTTAAGGGTCAGCCCTGCTAGATTGGATACTGTTTATAACCCCTGCCAGGGAGCTCCTCCAATCTGAGAGTCAGCAGGCCATTTTGGTAGGAAGCTGGATTGGAATGAGAGCTAACAGTTCTTTGTTAGTTGGATTAACAACTTTATTCTATGTATTTTTCCGTGCATCTGTGTCCTGGAGTTAACACACTGACAAGCCCCACTTGGCCTCACCTTTCCTAGGAAGATGAGGCCCAGAAGAACATATTCCCCAGTGCATGGTGGCAGCACAGTTCTCTAGTCCTGACACTACTTATGATTCACGCTGGAGTAAAGGGGACCTGGTGTCTTTCCTATAGCCACTAACCCCATGGTAGATTTTCCTGATGTTTTAAATTTCCAGGATAAAATTAAAACTCTACCTGTGTTAGAATGAAGCAAACTGATTATTTACAAAGGACTGGGCATGAAACAAGCATCAGGCTTCCCCTCCATGACACTAAATGCTAGAAGATAATGGAAAAAAGCCTACAGAGTTCTAAGAGTAAAGGATTGTGAACGTCTACAATCAGGGGTCGAGGTAAAATAAAAATACAAAACATAAAAACCTTTTCTGATACACACAGATTCAAAAAGCATACTACCCATGAACCTTTATGAACATATCACTTGAAGATATTCTGATAAAACACAACATAATATAGGAAAAAAGAAGAAAAAGGTAGCTTTCTGATGAAAATGATATGTAAGCCATGTGCACATTTATCCTCACCACCCTCAGCCTGCACTAAATGATGGTTTAAAAAAATTTTATGTGTATGTACACATACACAAAACACTATCACACACATGTGCCACAAACACACAAGAACAAAGAAAATGGGATTGGGAACACAGGAAATTGGACTTATGACTTACCGATGTTAGGACCGAATGCTGGAAAGCAATGGCTTCCATTAGTGGGGGAAATTATTTTCAATCTAGAATTTTGTCCTCAGAATTTATCCGTCACATGTCAAGTAAAATGAGCACATCTGCTGATAAACAAGGATTTAATAAAATTTACCTCCAAATGTTCTTTCTTAGAAACTACTAGAGAATGGGTTTATATAACATGGAGTAGAGGTCAAGAAAGAAGAAAGAGTAAACCCAACACAGGAGAGTAGGAAAGTGTTGTACGATGACAACGTGAAGTAGGCTCTGGGGGTGGAAGCGTGGAAAACGCGGTGGTACTGGGTTGAGGGCTCCAGGTAAAGAGGGGGTGGGAGTGGGGGAAAGGTGATCGGAAAGACATTTAGGAAAAAAAACAAGAATGTGTATTTGAATTGGGGTAATATTTTTCCTTTTGCCATTCAAGAGGGTTTTCCTGGCCCTGAGGGGTTAACTCTCTCCTACATGTGGTTGGGATTTTTTAGAGAAAGACGGGAGAGACAAAGAATAAAGCAATACTCAGTGTATGACATGCAAAATAGGATTATGAGGCAAGAAAATAATCTTGTAAACCCAGCTTCTTCTTTGAGGCAGAGTCCCCCATTCCTATACCATTCACACTCACATAACCAAGTGCCAGTCTTATTCCCTGGCATACAGAGGTTTCTGTAAGACAGGACACTAGGGACAGAGAGAGAGCCATGAGGAGTGCACAGAAGGACAAGAGCTGAATGGTCAGGATGAGTGTGTTGTTGCTTCCCTCGCACAGAGGGGATGAGACCGATGTGGTAGCAACAGCATGGGCAGAGCTCCTGCCTCATCTTAATTTAGAACTCTGGACAAGAGCATCCCCTGGGCTGCCCCCACACCAACCTGGGGCATGGCCATACTGATTTGGTAGGATGGCCTGGTCAGGCAGGGATAAAACTGGGTGTGTTTATCTGAGACAGTGAGGGCTCCTACAAGGGAATTTTTAAGCTTACTGGACCTCACTTAGCTGTAAATAAAAGTGGACATTTTATTAATTTCCTCCCACTCCCCAGTGAGTGGGGACCCAGAAAGATGGCCTGCTTAGGTATATCCAAAATAATTAAATTATTATTCCCCATATATGAGTTACAAATTTTTTTAAAGATTTTATTTATATATTTGAGAGAAAGAGAGAGCACAAGCAGGGGGAGAGGCAGAGGGAGAGGGAGAAGCAGACTCCCTGCTAAGCAGGGAGCCCAATGCGGGACTCAATCCCAGGACCCTGGGATCATGACCTGAGCAGAAGGCAGACACTTAACTGACTGAGCCACCCAGGCGCCCTCTAAGTTATGGTGTTAAAGTTTTGTAGTCTGCTTCATGATGCTCACAGATCCTTTAGTTTCCAAGATGGGCTCCTACATGTGATTTTAAAAATAGTAGTTCCCTTCTTCTTTTCCATCTTTGTTAATTTCATTTTTTCCTCACCCTCCTTTACCACATACAACGGGATAAAATAGATGAACTTGGTGCGATTGTCCACAGTTTGAACAGAAAGGAAATCTAAATTCTCCAAAGAGATTTGGTAAGCATTTGGGAAAAGCATATGAAAACTCGACACCGATAAATATTCCACACCCAGCTCTCTTTTCAGTCAGGAGGCAGTATTTCCACCCGAGCTCTCATGCTCCAAAACAAAAGACAATACTCTTCCTAAAATCTGGTAAAACAGAGTTCAAGTGTAGCACAACAAGCAATGATCTCATTATGTATATTGCACATGTGTAAGAAAAGGCACCAGATATTTCCATCTGTCCATCTTTATCCGCAGAAAATTGATTTCACAACTCTTCCGGATGTTTCAATGCCAAACCCCATATAAAAATGTTTGCCAATCACCCCTAAGCCTGAAAAATGTATCTTTCCAAACAATGGGGAAATGTGGAGTCAGAAAGTCCCAGAGAGGAGAAATAAACCAGTGGTGGGGAGAAGAGGGACGGTCACCAGCATTCATCACGTAGGTGAGGGATTCCCAGCTGTAGGCTCCTGGCTCTGTGCTCAGTGTACAATCGAGATTAAATACACACAGTACAGCCCTCAGGAGCTTCAGATCCAGCCAGGGATAGGGGAGGACAGGAGTGCCAAGGGAAGGCACGGGGTTAAGGGACAGTCAGGCAGTCATTAAAAAACAGAGACAAATTCCTTTGAGCCATACTGGTTAGGGAGTGAGGGGCTCAGATTCATTAAGTTGTCTGGTTATTCCATATGAATAAACAAGTTTCCAGAGTCCGCCTTTAAAACCTAACACCTAACGAGGAGCTCACGAACAAGAGTGTTTGTTGGGTTTCATTTCAGAAGTGTTTGTCAAGCTGAACACCCGGCTCTCATTCCAGCATGCGGCCCCTTTCCTTTCTCACGGCTGCGTTCCTGGGTTTCTCGGGACCTCTCTGTTCTTGGCTCCTTAGAAAGCCTCTCTTCCCTTTCCCGTGCCTCACGTGGGGCCTCTGAGGCTTGGCTTTTCCCCCTGCGCCCCTCTCACAATCCAGGCTCCGTGCAGGAGCCCGAGCTGATCAGGGTTTGGACAGCTGCCAAATCCACATCTTCGCTTGACCTCTCACCTTCATTCCGTTTCCTGCCTCCACGCCCATCCTGGCTCCTTGTCTGCACAGCGATCTATACATAGTTATATCCCACGGTCTCTTGCACCGCGGCTCATCCAAAAGTGAGCTCACCCTCTTCACATCCCACGCCGGCTTCCTTTCCAACTGTCTGTGGTCCTAACACCTCCAACATTCTGGTTGTGCATATAACCATTGGGGCCACCTTCCTGGGTCCCCCTTCCCTGGGGACTGGGAAGAGCTTGACGCGTCCGACTTTCACATACAGCTACACTGGATCCCACAACTCTAACAATTCCCTTTCAGTTTGTTTGTTTCTTCAACAGTAAAAACAGAGGCAGTGACAGAGGGCTGCAGTACCGGGAGTGGGATCCAAAAAGATAACCTATAAAAGCATTTTGAAAAATAGAAAGTATCGTGCAGGAATAAGATGATAGCTGGTGGTTCATAAACGTTAAAATATTTTCCACGTGGGAGGCTGTTGTCATATACAAGTATGACAAATAGGGTACGCAGGCTTAAAATATAGAGTTCGTCATGCTGAACGACAAATCAAACTTGTACAGCTCAGTACCCAATAAAATGTGGGTAGTACTTTATTTTTGAAACAGTGAAATGTAGGTTTTAAATGTAGGTTTTAAAATCATATCTCTTAGAAACTTTCGAGAAAGATATACATATACAGATGTACCTATTTTGCCATATATCACATTTACGTATGACCGTCAAAGTATAAAACCACATGCCAAATTGCCTTCCTCTTTTCCTACCCCCAGCTATGTAGTCAGGCTTTATAAACTATGGACTACAGTTGTCCCAGGACTAAAGCCCCGGGCACGTGCTGTACAACCTGGTGTTGAGATCTAGAAACCATGAATGAAATCCAGGACTCCGGGCAGGACTGGGGGCCGGGTCTAGGTGGTGGGCACCATCTCCCTAACCTCTCTGCTGCGACACTACTCCATGAAAGGACGCAGGTCCTCCCCACCTTCACGGTTATGACATACTCTGATTAGCTCATCCATTCTGCGTCCAGTGACTCCTGCCATCACCACACCCACTGCATACTTTAGAAAACACAGGATCTTCGAGTACTTATCACAAACCAGATGTTTTGGTCAGGAGCGGGAACCAGATTTGGCTCTCAGTTGAATTTCATCCGACCCGTGGGGCAAACTAGCAAGAAGTTGCAAAAACTTCCCATTTCACATCATGCTCTTGCATACATGTGAGAGGCCACAAAAAGTGTGTCATTTTCCCTTTGTTGTCTTTCACTCTGCTTCTGTTTCTAGGGATTTGTTTTTCCATCATTCCAGACCCTACCTGTAGGTTTCTGCATGTCCCTTATCTCCGTAGTTTGCATTACTTTAGGGAGAAGGGGGGGGGGTACTGCAGAACTCTCAACCGGGCACAGTCTAGAAACAGGATAGGTTATGACTTTTTGCACAGGTATTTCTCATATCCTATTTTTATTGGAAAGGTACTGAGTGTTCTGATTTTTTTTTTTTTTTTTTTTTTTAAACTTGGTGGCTCCAGGACCTGCCCATCTCAGAATCTTCCTGCCTCCAGGCTTCCTGGGCGAAGTGCCCACGCCCTTGCCCACTCACAGGCACTCATACCTCCAGCCTGCATCTCAATGCACAGCAGTGTGATTTCTGTCCCCAGCACCCTGCTGAATCTGGTCTGTCATTTTCAAGCTTTAAACTGCCAGATCCAGGAGCTCTTTTCAGCCTGCATTTCCCTTACACTCTCTGGATCTCGTTCTTGATATTCTCTCCTGCAGAACTACTCCTTCATGGGTCCCCTTTCTTTTGCCCCTCCAACTGCATTTCTCAGATTTTGTTCTTAACTACTTTTCCTTCTCATTCTTCATTGTCGGCTTGAGCTAATGTACCAGTTCACTCAAACTCAACTACAGCCAGCACTGTAGATGCCAGAATCCTGATTTCCATTGCCCACTTTGACCTAACTCCTGAGCTTAGACCAATTGTCAGAGAGCATCCAGGGATTTCTCACCATCCCAGATGTTTCCTGATTACAAGGAAATTCTGTCCTGTGTTGTACAAGTTTCTCCGAGTGTATGATTTTTAAAACTTCACTTTGGCTGCCTGACTTATGGATGGGTAGGTATCAAACATCCTAATCTAAGTGTTGGTTTGAGGTGTTTTGACCTTACCTCTTTATCCTTAAAGGATCTTTGGAATCACAGGTTTCAAACACTGAACTATGTGACCTGAACTCTATTAGATCCTTATCACTAAGTGACAACAGAGGACAAGATAAACCCAAAGGACCAGTCTTAAAAACAAACAACAACAACAACAAAAAACCCTTATTTTTTCTTGCTTTGAATATTATTTAAGTTCAGTCCTTCAGAAATGCACAGTGCAGAAAGGAAAGTGAGAACTGTGTGACCAGAAAACTGTGACAATTGCTTTCACATGGGGATTATGGGCACAATGTCATTAACAAGAGTGCAAATGGCTTCCTTTCTCTTTAGCATATATGTCCTATTAGCTGTTAGGAAAATCTTGTTCTACTAAGGCTATGTTTTAAGTATATCTAAGAGACTATAGTTATTAATAATACTAACAACAGTGAACGTTGATAAAGTGTTCATTGTGTGCCAGGCACTGTGGTAAGAGTCTGTCATGCTTATCCGATCCTCACAGAAGCTCTATAAGGTGGATTATATTATTAACCCTAGTTCATATACAAGAAAACTGAAATTCTGAGAGGTTAAGAAATCTCCCCATATTCACCAAAAACACTATAATTCCTGTTCTTCAGACCAACAAATAATACTTAGGAAATATATTAACATTTTCTACTTGTTAATATTTATGTGTAGTTTTTTTCCCACCAAATCATACAGTTGTGCATATATTTCTGGAAAAGGAAAGAAAGGAAGAAAAGGATCTATTAAATCCCATTTATTTCTAACAAAACAATCAATAGAAAATGTTCTGTATATACATGATAAGGATAATTTAAAATGATTACATTGTAATGTTCAATTAGTTTTCATAGTACGATAAAAAAAATCTCAAAATAGGATGATTTTAATTAAATTATATCACGTAATTTTAATTTGGTCCTAGAAGACAGGGTTATTAGGTACTTGAGAGTCACCATTCACTGAACTACATGTTAAATAATTCCATGATCACGTAAATTACAAACAAAAGATACCTAAATATGATTAAGTGTATGAACATGTTTTACAAAGTAAGACTTTTGCTTACTTTTTATTGTGAAATATATCATACATATAAAAAAGGGCATAAAATATTTATGTAGGAAGTAAAGAATAACTCATTCAGTCAACGGATATATATTAGAAGCTTATTATAGGCACTTCCACACGCAGCACTAGAATGTGCCGAGCTTAGAAGTTGTCGCTTACAACCTTACAAGATAAAGCTGTTCAAACAGAGAATCAGTGACTTTTCTTGGACCCACCAGAGAAATTGTTTGCCGGGTAAACAGTCATCCTGAAATCTGGAGTACAGCTGAATCCAGACAGTTGCAGTCAACATTTGCTTACCTGGCCCAAAAGTCCCAAGAGCCATAAATTGTTAAGAACACTTAAATGGTAATTCTGATGAATTACCAAAGGCTGAGCATGGACTAGCATGAGAATGAAGAAGTCCTGAGGACTGTCACCTCAGATGGTCCCCTACCTATAATCACCCCACCAAAGTCTCATGGCAAAGATCTGAGAAAGATGACCTAGTGGGGAGGAGTAGTAATTGTGAAAGATACCCAGAGCCTTTTCCATAGCGAAGGCCTCTCGAGGGAAAAATACTTTGACAGAGCTTGCTAAAAGCTGGAGAAAGAGTTGGCATTCCTGTCTCACCTAAGGGAAAAAGGAATCTACACAGTCAGTAGGGGTCAGGGCTTTAAGGAAACAGATGGGGAATGCTACAGTGGGGAAGGGTGGATGGTGCAAGGGGAAGTAAAAAGCTATGCCACCAGAGAAACTCCTGTGGAGGTCACAGCACTATGACACAAGCCTACTCAAAGACTGAGATTTAATTGGAAGACTTTATACTATTCTCTTTCTCCCGTACCATACAACCACACCAACAAGCTTCTGTATAATAGAATGGATTCATTATAGCTGAAAGAGCTGCAAGACACAGACTCTCTCTGAGTCGAAGTACTTAGAGAAGACCAAAAGTAAGAGGGGAGAGAAACAACGGTGCTAGAGCAATTTGATGCCTCTAACATCATAAGTACAGCAATCGTTTAAAAAAGCCCAACTCCTAGCCATATGAACATAAATCCTCACACTAAAGTTCTATTTATCTTTGTTCTTATTACCTGATTCATCACGTCTGACTTTCAGTGAATAATTATGACATGATAAAATGCAAAAAAAAAAAAAAGGTTCTGAAGAGAAAAATCATGCATCAGAACAAAACTTAGATATGTCAGAGATTTTGGAATTGTCTGATTGGGAGTTTAAAATAACTCTAATAGGTAAGAGCTCTATAGCTATTAAAGAAATTGAGTTAATTAATAACTTTTATAAAAATTAAGTATCAAGTCCAGATGGTTTTACCTGTAAATCCTACAACACATTTAAGGTAGAAATTATACAAAATTTCCATGATCTCTTCCAGAAAATGGAATAAAAGGAAAAACTTCCTAATTCTTACTAAGACACCAGCATTACCCTAATCTCAAACCCCAGATTAAGACATTGCAAGAAAGGAAAACTACTGACTGATATTCTCATTAGCATAGGCTCAAAAATTCTCAACAAAATATAAGCAAATCAAATCCAACAATGTATAAAAAAATGCATCGTAATCAAGTGGGATTCATTCCAGGTATATAAGGCTAGTTCAACATTTGAAAATCAGTGAATCTAATCCACCATTTCACAGGCTAAAGAAGAAAAATATTATAAATTATTAAAAATGTATAAAGCAACCTCACTAAAGTAAATGGAAGAAACAGGTACTGACCTGAATAACTCAGGAAATGAGCAGAGTCTGTAAGTTTAAAGGCAAAGGGATTGTACATAAGCACTGTACTCTAATTGATAAAGTGACTTCCCCCAGGAGTGCGGGTTAACAATTCTGACAGCACTATATGTGTATACTAGAATGGAACAATTAAGTAAATGGATGGTGGATGGCGGCTGGTCAGGGTAAAGTACAAAACATCCTAATTTCCTTATCTAGTCAGCTGCAAGGGTCTAGAAACAATGACATCCCAGTACCAGTAAACACACTTAATGCCCAGGTCTCCAATAAAAACAACTAGAGCTCCTTGGGAAAATGGCTGATTCTAGGGCTGGGGAAGGAAATATACAAGGTGAGCCTGGAGCATCTTGAAGGGTCAGAAATGAAAACTGCCCCCACCCAATTTTTAAAAAAAACAAACAAACCAAAACCATTCACACTGATGGGAGTATGTCAGAGGTGCACAAGCACCAACTGAGGAGCTCCCAGTGGCCAAAGCTGTAACAGTTTGAGCTACCAAGGGAAAGTAAAGTGGTAGTGGATTATAATCCAAAGTATTAAATAAATATTCAGGAGTTCATACTGATAGAAGTGATTGGATAAATAAATAGATTAGGGAGAAGAGACAAATCTATGCAGAAGAATCCCAAATAATTTATGTAGACGCCCCACCTCCAGGTAATGGAGAGTAACTCTTCACTCCTTAAGTGTGGGCTACACATAGTCACTTCCTCCCAAAGGGTACAGCGTGGAATGGGGGGGGGGGAGGTTAACTTCACAGTGGAGAAACCGACAAACACTATCCCGGCCAGGTGATCAAGGTTAACATGAACAGTGCTAAGTCATACTGAGAGTACATACACTTGAGATAATGTGATAGAATGGTAATTTTCCTCTGTGGAAAATTCCTCCCCAAAATACATAACTCCAGTCTAAAAATAAGAAAAACATCAGACAAATGCCAATTGAGGGACATTCTACAAAACATCTGACCAGTAAGCACTCATCAAAATTGTCAAAGTCATCAAAAACAAGGAAGGTCTGAGAAACTGTCACAGCCAAGAGGATCCCATGGAGGATGACAACTAAATGCATGCTGGATGGGATCCTGAAACATAAAGAGAACATTACATAAAAACTAAAGATTTCTGAAATTATAGTATTTAGTTAATAATAATGAATCAACATTGGCTCATTAATAGAAGGTGTGAATGATAGGGGAAACTGAGTGTGAGGAATAGGGGAACTCATTGCACTGTCTTTGCAGGTTTTCTGTAAATTAAAACTATTTTGAAATTAAAAGTGTATTTATTTAAAAAGCCTGTTGTGTACTAGACACTTTTCCAGGTACTGGGGACCCATTGCATAACAAAGAGACCTGGTCCCAGCCCTCATGGAACTTACTGTTTAGTGAGGACACAGAAACAAGAAGTTAAGGGAAGGAAACCACTTTGGCTGGTGTGAGCAAGCATGACCAACCATTTATTTTAGTTAATATTATCAGGGAAGATTTTTTTGAGACCTGAAATATGAGAATGAAATGGTCATGCAAAGAACAGGTGAAGAGAAGACATTTCCAAGTACAGGAAACAGTGTGAACATAGTTCATAATGTAGGTAGGAGCCTTGAGAAATTGAAAAAGTGGCCAGTGTCTGAGGTTGGGCTTTTGCAGAAACCAATCCTGACCAAGGATTTGAGTGTACAGGGATTTGAGTGCCAGTAGTTCATTGAGGGGAGTTGGGATGTCCCAAGAGGCATTAGGAGAAGAGTAGGAAAGTGAACCAGGGGAGGTGTGGTTATCAAGCAGGTTACTATTATGGGCTACTAGGATTCATTTACACTGGGAAACACTATGAGACAGTACAGAACATGCCTCACTTATCCCACCTGTAGAAGGAAGCTAGGATTTGATCAATTGAGTCCCATCAGGAACTAACCGAAGTTTAGTCCTCAGGGGTGTTAACTCTCTGGCACTTCCAGCCTTCCTTACAGTGGACCAAGCAAGATCCAGAAGCCAGGAAGAATTGCAAGTAGTTGCAATTGGAAGCCATAAAGATCAATATGCATAGGAAGAGTGAGTGCCAAGAGTATATGGGAGGAGCACCCACAAGGTCTGCCACAGCCAGTATATCTATAGAATGGGTAGCAAGGGCGGAAAATGATACTGGGCAAGGTTGGAGAAGTAACCAAGGGGCCATTTATGTAGCACCTGATAGAAAGCAATTGCTGTGTTCTACACTTGGCAGAAACATAATACCATTTGTTAGGATCACTGTGGCTCTTGTGCTGGAGATGTATTACTGAGAATGTGGATATAAGTTGGAGTAGGAATTGTTGTGGTGCTGTTGCTATAGTCCTGGCAGTGGAAGACTGGCTTCAATATAGGTGGAAGTAGTGAAAATGGAGAGGAGTGGAGACACATAAATTGCATTTTGTGGCTAGAGCTTTCAGGACCTGTTTGATGGCTTGAGTAGATGCAGGGAATGATGGAAATGGAGAATTCAAAGATGTTACGTTTGAGATGTCTCTACCAACCCAAAAGGAGCTATCTAGTAGGCAGTTGGATATGAGTCTGGAGCCAAGAATAGAAGTATGGTTTGAAAATACAAATTTGGAAGTCATCAGTATGCAAATGGCATTTTATACCATAGAAATACATGAGGTCAGAAGAGAAGAGACAAGAAGAGAAAAGAGAACCCAGGGAGAGAAGGAAACAGTAAAGCAGGATAATTAAGAGACCAGTAAGAGGAGAATTTTCAAAACAAAGTGCCCCAATCCAGATGGCTAACAGACACATGAAAAGATGCTCAACATCACTCATCATCAGGGAAACACAAATCAAAACCACTGTGAGATACCACCTCACAACTGTCAGAATTGCTAAAATTAACAACACAAGATACAACAGGTGTTGGCAGGAATGCAAAGAAATGTTAAAAATAAAACTATCCTATGACCCAGCAATTGCACTACCAGGTATTTACTCAAAGGATACAAAAATACAGATTCAGAGGGATATCTGCACCCCAATGTTTATAGCAGCATTATCAACAACAGTGAAACTATGGAAAGAGCCCAAATGTCTATTGACTAATGAATGGATAAAGAAGAGGTGGCATATATACACACACACACACACACACACACACACACACACACATTTCTCAGCCATCAAAAAGAATGAAATCTTGGTATTTGCAATGACGTGAATGGAACTAGAGAGTATTATGCTAAGTGAAATAAGTCAGTCAGAGAAAGACCAATACCATATGATTTCACTCATATGTGGAATTTAATTTTGTATTAGTAAAATGAGCCAAGCAAGAGGGAATGTTGGGTGATTCAGGAGAGGGAATGATAAGGGAACCAAGGCCTTGAGGGGAGAGAGCATGGGAGCTGGAGCACAAGCAACCACAGGTAGAAACAGTACCCTTCCTCCTTTGTTAAGAGGAAGAGCAGAGAAAATTCAGGTAGATGGCGGGGAGATGGGGGAGTGCCTATATAATGACTCCTGTCTTCTCAAAATATCATGAACAAAATTAAAGAGCTAAGAGGGATTAAAAAAAAAACAAAACAGCAGTTTAAGAAAAGGCAACAATTGCCACACCATGTTGAGAACCCATGGGAGGTACACCACAGGTACATCCGCATGACCATGGGATATCTCTGCCACTCAGGACCAGGCACAGAGAAGGCTCACAGCCGGGATCATTCAGGGTTGGGGTTTTGTCAGGCAAGTATGGCAGTAGTAAAGAGAGGCAAGGTGACTGAGGAAAAGTAAAATAACATTATTCCGAATGAACCATGGAACTGACCTTGGCTAAGTTCAGGAAAGGCCCCCAGTAGGAGCTGATGGATAGTGGGAAAAGTAGGGGGGACCATGGATTGTCATCTCAATGATCCCCAAAACCTGAAAGCAGGGTTCTTGAGCGTGAGAGTTTGAATAATAAAGGTGGGTGGCTAGTGAGAAGTTTATTGCATATTTTGTCCCATATTAATGTTTTAAAATACATGATTATGGGACGCCTGGGTGGCTCAGTCGGTTGAGGGTCTGACTCTTGGTTTTGGCTCAGGTCATGACCTCAGGGTCATGGGATCAAGCCCTGCATCAGGCTCCACACTCAGCATAGAGTCTACTTATTCCTCTCCCTCTGCTCCTCTCCCCCCGCCCTCCCCCACTCTCTCTCTCAAAAGTAAATAAAATCTTAAAAAAAAAAATACATGATTGAAAAGAAGTGGAAATAAATATTGTGTCATGGTTACCTAGTCATACTGGACTATGCCCCACTCAGCAGTCATAATACACTTCACCCTTTCATGGATTAAAATTTTGCCCGTATGGCATAGCAATTTAAATCTCTAAATGTTTACCTTGTGGCTGTACTCTTCCCTTTCTCTGAAATGGCAGCCATATTGGTTCACCTGTCCAAATGTGTAGAGTCGCTTCCTTATGTATTCACACAGTGTCTGGGCTAAAGCCGGTTACCAAAAGAGAAAGGAAAACCAGCAGACCCATGAGCCAAGTACCCAACTTTCTAGGTCTGGGATCTTCTACCAGAGAGATACAGGTAGTCAAAATGAAGTGTGGAGAACAAGAATTAATACTTGATACTTACTAGAACTGGTGGTAGTTAATGCCACCTCTTCATATTTACTATTGAAAACCACTTGAGCTCTGTCTACCAAAGTTCCAAGTCAAGAAGTTTCAGTATATCTTAGAAGCATAAAATGAAGGGAAAATCTACTTTTCTCCCCACTTAAATCCATTATATAAAATGCCACGTTTCACTTCAAAAAGACTAAGCAGATGTTATTTACAGCATTGCTCTGAAGTTAGAGATACTAGACCACTTTTAATTTTTGTATTTGCAAATAATTTTTCAATAAAAAAAATACAGGCATACAACCAAGATTTTAAAATGGCAAGTCATCTTAAGAACCAAAATAACAGTACTCTAAATCAGTATTTCCCAAGCCTTTTCTTCTTGTTTTTCTCCACCGTGAGTGGAGTATACTAGCAGAAGGATATAAAGATGGGGCATTCAGGTGGGGTGACAAAGGGAAGGTATTTTCCTATCTCATGTATTTCCTCACAGAATCAATCACAGTAAAAATTCCAGTAGATTTTTTAAGTAATAGTGTTGGGGGATAATCGTGTTGCCCTAAAGAAGCATCTACACTTTTTCCCGTTTTGTTTGGAACTAATGGAACGTGTAGGAACTAGACTAGGGTGAAAGTGGAAATCTTTGTTCTGATCCCAGATGAGCCCCTTGAGTTAGATGACCTTCAGCAATTGACTTCGTCTTTGTTTCCTATCTGATAAAATAGAGTTGATCCTACAGGTCCTACCACCTCTCAGGGTTTTCTAAGATTTAATGGAAAATTCGTTTCTTTTCACAAACATTTATTGACTGCCTAGTATGTGCTAGAGATCCGAGATACATAGTGAATAGAACCAATCCCTTGCCTTCATGGAGCTTACATTTCATTAGGGGACGATAGGTGAAAAATAAAGCAGGAGAGACGGGTGGTGTGTTTAAGAGTGGAGTTGGAAGGGGAGTGTTCTGTTTCATAAGGTGATCAGGGAAGTCCTGTCTGGAATTTTAATAGAGGCTCGAGTAAAGTAAGTGAGTTGTTGGGGCTTCCTTGGCAAAAGACACAGCAAAGACAAAGGCAGTGATGTTGGAAGGACTTGGCATGCTTTAGGAACGGTAGTCCATGGGGCTGGAATTGAGTGAGCTGATGGAATGGTAGGTGAGGTCCAAGAGGTGGGGTTGTGACGTGTAGATCTTGTAAGGAAGGAGTCTGGCTCTCATACCAGAGGAGATGGGAAGCCATCTCCTTCTGCTCCGGTTTGAGAAGAGGGATGGCATCTGACTGGTGTTTTAACAGGATCGCTCTGGCTACTGTGTGGTGAAAGGAATAGATTACAACCAGTCAGGGGTGAAGAAGGCAGCCAAGGTAGGCTAGTTTAGACTCCGGTGATGGGGGTGCACAGTGGTACGTGGTCAGAGTCTAGGTGTATTTGGAAGAAAGAGGGGACAGGATTTTCTCACGGATTGGATGGGAAGTGTGAGAGAGGAGTGGAATAAGAAAAGTTTAGGCCAAAGCAAAGCAAACAAAGGAATTACTGATATAAGCAAGCTTGCTTTAGAATTTAAAGAGCATTATGTAAGGGGATATTAACTGGCTCATTTTGTACCAGAGGCCAAATATTTGATAGATTAAAATCTTATTCCATGCCACTAAGACAGAAGGTATTTCATGTTTTTCACCAACTTTTAATTCTGTGGAACTCACTAGTCAGAGGTCAAGTTACAACAGTGGAAGTTTTTAATGAGAAAAGATTTTATTATAAGAAACAATGCCATCAGGTAAAAATGCAAAAAATTGTGCAATTATGGCAAAATGTTTAAAAATATCTACACATTTGCCCCCAAAGGACTACAGTACTTACTCCATACCTGAGCACTGAACACTGAATGCCATTTGAAACTGCTTCACATAGGGAATCTAACTCCTTACAGAGCACACCCACTTCTCCTCATGCACCAGTGAAATCAGCCTGATGCTTAAGCATCAACTTTTAGGATAACAGAAAACGAGGATGGAAAATAAAGAATACAGTTTCTACTTTCCTATAACATAGTTATACCAAGTCCAGTTTTCAATGTGTAAAAAATATGTAGGAAAGTGCTACATACATTCTTCAAATGCAAAAACAAAGTTCAAGTGGGACTGGCATATGTTAGCCTACATTTTAACTCTGTAGTCCTCATTGTGCCTTTTACTTCTATTCTCATCATACTATGCAAATGTACCTTAAATACCTAAACATATATACCCGCACAAATTACTAATCTTAGCTCTCTAGGACCTCTTCTGAAATCATTTAAAAAGTGGCAAAATAACCCAGTTATATAATTTAAACAAATAGTTCTTCGTACAAAATTCAATATATATTCTACCCCCATAGCAAATTCTAAACGTTGGCTTTGACACACTATACTTAGATCACACCCCCAATATAAATGGTTATAGCAGAGGATCAACTGTTGTGCAGATGAACAGAATCAGCCTGCAGAATTAACCACAGCATGTTGTACTCCTGCAGATCACGCGGCACGTGTAAATTGTTACCCACTATTCTATGTCATGTTTTCAAGTAACACATGTTTCTAAATAAATACAGAAGATTGTCAAAAAGCGGCAGGAAATCTTAGCTATTCAACAGAGCTCTCAAAAATAAATTACATGAACATCTCTTGCAAAACTTAGTTTGGTTTCCTCCTCCCCTCCGCAATGCAACACTGGAAAGATGCTTCAAAACGCTCACAGCAAAAGCCCCACAACAGCACGTAGATAAAGAAAAGCAGAAGAAAAACCAGAGGGAAAAAACAGATGGTTGACAAAGTTTATAAAGAGATTATAGACATACTATCAAGGCCAATAAGAAACCACATATCCAACTTCCTAAGACTAGATTTTAAAATGTTAATTCTATAAATGCTGTCCACTTTAAATTCTGCTTCAGAAAACGTTCCTTACTTGTAGAGGTCAAGGACAAGCAGTTTGGAAAGTTTCTGAAAAACGAGGTATGTGATGCAAAGAGGCAATGTTTTAAATTTGTTTCACAGTATCACATTACAATTTGTGCAAGAGTTTTGAATACAAACCATGCCAGTTTGTTTTCTTTAAGAGAATCAAAATGTTCTACTTGAGGACAGACTCTGGGCTATCCCTATACCCTTTATCAATTATTTTAGGCATAGTAAAAAAACAAGTTACCGATCCAAATATCTGCCTTAGGTATTACAAATAAGTTGGTTTGTCCTTTATGTTACTATTACTAACTGATTGTTAGAAATTCATCCATTCAGTATGAAAGTGATTTCGTACCTACAATGCTATGTTTCTACTCACTCACCCTGTCCTTCTCAATCACCTTCAGCTAGAACAAGATTTTCAATGTAGAAATATACATTACTGTTAAGTGCAAAAATGAGAAAACAAAAAAACAAAACAAACGTGAGGTTTTAATGGTCATATGTAACTTAAAAGCCATTAAATTAGACCACTGCAGGAGTTTTAGGTTTCTAGAAAACAAAATTGTAAAAGCAGGTATAAAACTTCACATTATGCTCCGTGCAGAAGAGAAATAAGTTACCTTTCACTGTACCGATAATGAAGGGATGGGGGGAGGATGGAAAAGGAGGTAGGGCAACAAAATGGCCCGTGTTAGTGCAAACTGAGTGTCATGTTCTCATTATTCTAAAACTGCATCCAGTTAGGGATCTTGCTATCATGTAAGCAGAGAATCTTGTGAAATCTTGTGAAATCACAGAAGTTCAACAGGTAAAGTACTATGCCACGAAACCAGCATACCAAAGGTACGCACAGGCTCAGCCAATTTAAACCTATCTAGCTAGACAAATGAACTCCCTTATACCAGCACCAGCCACCTGTGAATTTCAGCCCTTTTCGGGATTTGTAAATAATGAGACAGTGTGAGCACTTGAAAGTTATCAGCAAAAAAAAAACCCTGCTACTTTAAAACTTTAGCTTAACTTAAAGTTACATGGGAAATATGAAACAATCAGACTAAAAGCTCTTTCTCAGACAGATTTTTTTCCTTCAACCTACGCTAAAAACACACTTAAATCTCAGTACACTTGAAAACAGTACACAAATATATATATATATATATATATATATATAATGAGGATCTAAGTTAGTGCTTCTCTGTGTTGGAGAGGTCACAGCTAAAGTCCTAGTGATATTGCCTCAAATTTTTACCCGTATTCAAAATAAAAAGTCACATCAAACTAGTTTGGATGTCTCTAACCATAATACCCTAACTGCTCTTATAAGAGTGCATAGTTGTTGATTCATCTGGTATCTCAGTGACGGATTATCACAAAATTCTAGAATGAAAATGGTTACTTTTATACCAGAAAAAACAAATGCTGATAATTGCACTTTGTTACCTTTTGCTTAATGAAATGAAAACATCACAAGGATGAAAAGAAATCCCTCCCTACACCGTAATCTTTAAGAGCACCCATTGCCATGTACAAACTCTCTCAGCTTCTTAAATACTGACAGCACTTCTTGTATCACTGAAAGACTAAGCTTCCCGAAGCACAAGATGCCAGTGAGCTCACTAAGGCCTGCTACTCATTAAAGTACTTTCTGAAGACACTGAGGATAGAGTTTAGCAACAGCACATTCAAAATGCCGGCCAAGGTCCCAGAGCCTGTCTGGGGTCTCGTACACTTTCATCCATTGGTCAGTGATGTCATCATATTGGTAAAGGGAATTTTTCCTGCTGGTTCTGAAGACATGTTCTTCAACGGTCACTTGAGTAGCTCGAACAAATAAATGCAGTTTATTCTGGAAAAGTACCAGTTTAAGGTATGGATTTATGGACTCATCACATGGAAAGTCCTTCTTCCGAGTCCATTTATTTAGCTCAATATCATAGGCTTCTACAGTAAACATACGTTGATGATTTCCACAGGTTCCAGCTATGTAGTAGATAGAGTCCTTGTATACAGCTGCTAAGCCCTGGATTCTAGGCACAGTCATGGGGGTTAAAAAACCCCAGTAGTCTTTTTGAGGCTCATAGAAGAGGAAAAATTCTCCTAAAAAAAAAAAAGAAGAAGAAGAAGGAAAGAAAAACAAGAATATATACATTTACATGTCTCTTTTTGGTTATATGTTGAAAAGCGTAATTTTTCAAATATTTCACTTTCTAAAATATTTCTTGTATAATCTCCAGAGATACATTATATAGTATAAAATAGCTTAAAATTTCTTCATTCCATGGCAGAACATAACACATAGTATTATAGTCAACCTGAATTGGGGGGTTTGTAATAGGGAGGTATAAGGAGTTACTCTGGCTTGAAGGCAGAATAATAGTTGAGAGCTTGGCTCCACTTATTCTATAAACTTGCATATTTCAGAAAAGTTATTTTAAGCCAGCTCTAAAAAAGCATTATCACTAATGGTTAGCCAGTAAGATCAAAGTATGCATACAGCTTCATCATGAATAAGCCACTACACATTTATGTGCTAATTAGCTAGAAGATAGCACATGGAATTGTTCAGATTGATGTCAATGGGCCATTAATATGTTTACTTCGGCGCTGCTATATTGCAAAGACAAATACTTAAGAGGCTTTAATATGATAGAAAACACACAGTTCATGGAGTTGACTTTGGGTCACCTTCAATTCTATTTTGATGATAAAAGGGGTTGCTGAGTCAGACAGCCAATATAAAAATGTCCGAAAGAATTAAACCAGTGAAGATCAACAAGAATTTCGCTAGTTATAACATTTGCATAAAATCCTTGATTTAAAAATCTAGATCTTTTATGAACAGATTAATGGTACCCCATTAGCCACATATAGTACAGCATAAGCCTCTGACTATTTATATCAACTTTATTTATATAAAGAGGCTTTGCTTACATTAGAAATACCTACTTCTAAATTGAGCTTCCCCCTCAAAACTGTTTTGAACTCGATTTACTCTTATCTACAAACTTAACTGCCTACTTAGTGATACTGACACTATAATTTGAATTTTTCTTAGAAGAGCTTGTTAAACCCACCAGCTTTTGGTTGCATATCACCTTCTCTCATTGACTTTTAACAGGATTCTTAAAAAGACAATAGAAAATAAAAGTTTCTAACATGTACTACCTCTCTACAGGTTTCTTATAAAAAGATGACTCACACAAAAAAGTTAATTTTTAAAATCTAAAGTCCTCTTAATAACTTAAACCAGATAAGCGATTAAGAAAATGTTTAGAGGGGCGCCTGGGTGGCTCAGTCGATTAAGCGTCTGCCTTCGGCTCAGGTCATGATCCCAGGGTCCTGGGATGGAGCCCCCCCGAGCCCCGCTGCTCAGCAGGGAGCCTGCTTCTGAACCCTCTCCTCCCAGCTCCTGCTCTCTCTCGTTATCTCTGTCTCTCTCTCAAATAAATAAAATCTTTAAAAAAGAAAAAAAAAGAAAAGAAAAACTTTTAGAGCCTCAGATTCCTCTTATATAAAATATAACCTCAGATTAAGCAATTCCAGCCCTGAAATTCAATTAATTCATTGTTAACTTTGCTTTAGTGTTTATATTAATACATAACATTTACCTTCCGATTGGAAGTCTTTTAATTAATTCTATCAACTGGTTAGCCAGCAAGACCAAAATATATGTAGAGAAAGCATCATCATATTGAATGATATAAGCTATCCAACCATACTGGACAGATTATACACCCAGTCTTATATTCCATTATTCAGCAAGACCCACAAACAATCATGCCCATGCTTCTATTTAACTAAAATAAGGTACTAGATAGTGATACTTCTTTTGGGGAATTAACTTGATATTGAAATTTAAACACATGGGTTCAGACATTTCTAGTCAAATAAAAGATGAGAGCAAAGAACATATTCTTTTAAATGTGTAAGAGCTAAAAAATCATGTGTATTTACACAGAATCACCCCTTTTTTCTTGTTTTATTAAAGTAATAGGGTGAGGAAAACATATATGAGCAATTAAGAAAGCCAGAAGAGGAATAAGGATGTTGGTATTATCATCACTGTTTTCAACATTCAAGCAACCAAAATGTTTAAGAAACAAAACACAGGGAAAACATTAGTTATCACTAATTAGAACCTTGGATCAAATATCGTATTTATACTTACTTGGTCCTTCTTTCTACTCCTACTACATGATCTTTGCCAGCATACTAGCCTTCAGTAGTTAAAAAGAATTTTTTTGAAAGCTAAATATATTAAACAGTCCCTCTTATAATAGCAAATGTAAAGAAAAAGGTAACATCTCAAAGCTTCTCAGTGGAAAAAACTTGAAAATATATTATGGAAGGTATTGTATGCTGCAGTGAAATTAAAAGCTGAAGACTGTAATTTCAAACTCTTTATAATTAAGTTTCATAACCTTCACAATCATAAGGCTTATCACACAATTCTTTGTTCTTTTTTCTCTTCTAAACTAATCCAGTGAGTTCCATAAAAAGTAGCTGCGACATCTCTTGATTATGTATTACTGAAGAGTAAAACAGTCCTGTATCAAGCTTGGATTCTTAAAAATGGTTCTGAACGTCTTCCCAAAACACTGCACTCGTATTCACTAAATTATGTTTTCAAAAATACTTATCCCACATGATGTCAAAACACAGTAAGAACATAAAAAACTTACAGAATCATCTTAGTAACTTAAAGATGCCTGCCTTTTTTGATTCAAAAGTTTATTGCCTTCATACATCCTTTAAAGAACAGACTGTCGCAACAAACAGTTTATGATAAGAAAGCCAGAGGAGTCCTCGACTAAGAACAAACATCTGTTTTAGTCTAAGTAAAGCATGTTTGACCTGCTCCCCTCTCCTGGAGAATAAACCAGTCAGGCACCTACCCTGTAAAACATAGATCTTCTCTTTGTACTCCACAGCGTTGTGAAACTCCATTGCAACAGGCATCGCGCACACACTCGTCCAGCAATTCTCTCTGCTGTCGTAGCACTCCACGGATTTTAGTGAGTTTCTCCCGTCACCTTCATAAACACGACCTCCAATTGCGTACATCTTACCACAGCAATACACCAGTTTGCAGCCTATTCTGGCTCGCAGCAAGGGAGGTTTGGAAAGCCACCTATTGGTGGAATGGTCATACATCCAGAAATCATTTTCTGCCTTATGGTCGATGGAGACCTCACTGCTGCTGGGCCGGTACCCTCCTGCAATGTAAATGTCATTATCTGGTGATACAAGAATCCCAACTTCTCTTAGATCATTTGGTGGTTTGCATAGTTTAAACACTCTTCCTGTGACTATATCTAGACAAGGCACTGTTTGCTTCTTTCCTGAGTGTTTGTGGGCAGCATCAAAACATATGATCATTTCAGATGCAGTCATTCCGAGTCTCTGTGTGCAGCCATTGGTATTGGATGGGCCCTTTTCTACATAGCTTTTGGCTATAGCCTGTGCAAACTGAGGTGGAATTTTCTCTATAAAGGCATCTTCCATCAGCGGAAAACGAATGCATTTGGCAAAAATTTCTGGAAGGTGCACTTCTCTTTCGTTCTGTTCATGTTCAAACCACCTTACGATGCTTTCATAAACATGCTCTTCTCGGTCTACGTTTAAATCATCACTGTCTAGGATACTTATCAGTTGGTCTTTTGTCAACTGGAGAAACTCCTGTTCTTTGGTGACACACAGAAACTTTTTACGAATGTATTCTTTTGATCGATCTCCAAGTTCCTGATGGCCATAATGATCAGCAAAGATGAAGACCCCAATAGAATTCTGTGGGTCCAAATGACTGATCATGTACTTAGCACATTGGTCTTGGATGGAAGGAATCTGGAAAATGCTGGCTGCAGTGAACAACGCTTGAACATTGGCCTCTGTCAGAACCACTCTGGAGGTGTAGGCATAGTTCAACACTAAATCCATTGATTCAGCTTCAACGCCAACTATTCGAACTTCTTTTTGAGTACTTTCTGTAAGGCCGCTAGTGAACATGGATCTAGGAAGGAAAGAGTGGTTAATAGTATATGTGCACTCCAAATAAAAATTATTGTGACAAATTTTTTAAAGTATACAGTTACCACAAAGATAACCTTGGAGACTAAAAAATACTTCCTAATATGCTTCCTGATATTCTGAAGGGGAGTGAAAGCTGATCATCTAGCATAAGGATTTAATCTGGCTAATCTCAAAAATTCTATTCTCAGGGCCAGTCCACTTTTTTTTCATTTTTTAACTGAAATTAAAATAGCCAACATATAAGTACATCATTAGTTTCAGACGTAGAGTTCAGTAATTCATCAGTTGTGTATAACACCCAGTACTCATCAAATCATGTCCACTTTATGCCAACTTTGAGAAAAAGAGAGTATACCTAATTAAAGCACACTAAAAGATGGCATGGAATATTACAGGGCGCCTTATTTTCCTTGGAGACCCTATCCAGGCTTCTGGTTAAGTTGCCTTAGGGACTTGAGATATTAACTCACCAGACCAATCAGAAAATTTAACAATACCTATAAGGTGTCAATATGATATATGAGCACATATAGACTGATTAAACTTTTCACATCCCAATGGAAATGTACAAGACAACTGGTCCCTGAAATAGATCTTTAAAAATTTCATCTCAGAAAAATAAGATGTTATTCAGAAGTTCATATGCTCTACCTACTTCCTTTTAAAACTATTATCTTTTGAATGCTTCCTTAATCATTATAAGTAATATAAAGAACATCACTTTGTCTTGGACATTTTGAAAACCTTTGCTTAAAGAAATATACTCAATTTTCTCAAAGCTTCCGTATTTTATCTATGTATATCTGAATATAAATAAAGATCATAGTAGGGGTAATAGAATGCATACTTCTTAAAAGAGTTTAAGAATTAATTGCTGCTTTGGAGATACTGGTTTTGAAAATCCCAAGCTTCTGTTTTTGAAAGCAAGTTTATTTATTTATTTACTTACTTACTTCTAATTTAAAATATCTGTGCATTTATGGGACTTTGTTTGCCAAAACATTAAGTAGCCAAAAGCCTGGAACTGTATTTTAGTATTAGTCATTTATATACATCATTTGCCTTTTCCCCCCTCCTTTAAGGCTTCTTTCTAGGCTGCTCTTAAAATTAAATACAAAAATCAAATCAAAATTCTTTTAAAAAGCCTTTTGGGAAAAGGGTTGTTTGCCCTAGGGTGTTTAGTAGATGAGCGTTGAAGAAACTGACCTAACATTGGTGATAAAGTTGTCATAAAGATCCAGACCCCTCTCATTTTGAAGTGCTAGGTTATAAAATATATATATACACACACACACACACACACACACACACACACACACACACACATATATATATATATATCTCCTAAAACAGTTAATTTTCAAATACAATGAGAAACACTGGGGACACACATGGGTATAAGGATCCAGCTTGCTGCCTGGATGAACCATCTCTGAGTCCAACTTTGACCTCTACAACATAAATTTTAAGCTTAATATCACACAGGCTTTTTTTCATGATTAAAAACTTCATCTCCCAGCGTATGAGCTGGTTTTCCATTTCAGGTGCTGAAAACCTCAGCTATACAGCTACCAATTAAAAAGAAAAATAAAGCCCTTCATTAGGCAAAGATTAACTCCCAAAGGAGAACATTACCACATACCCCTTCATCATGGGAACTCTACTGACTTGAATAGGCTGGCCTCACACACAGGAGCAGTGTGACACTTGATGAGTTCTCCTCTGTTCTAACAGGACCTTTCTGTAAATGCTCCATAAAGACAGAACACGTCCTCACACAAAATCCTGAGCAGCAGAAAGTTTCCAATAATCACGCAAATTTTAATTCTGACAAGTTACTGGGATCATGAAACAGCCACGCCAGATTTCAAGCTATTTTTATTTTTTTCCACCAGTGATGCAAGACTTAGAAACTATTAAGTATGTCTTCCTAGATCTCACATAAGGAACAGCACCAGTGCCAAGAAACTTCTGTACAAAAACCCCTAGCAAGAGATAAGAACCTAATCCTTGAGTTTTCTAGCCAAATACCTCCATCTGAATTCATGTATCTTATGCTTAGGAAGTTTTCCAAGCATTTCCTTAATTTCTTGTAATTAAGGAAATCTACGGTAGCATACTTCTCTTAAAGTGATTTGTCTGAGTCTTCAAACTAACTTTAATTACAAGCCAGAGTATAAAATTTCAGTAAGATACAGACATTTTCACTTTCAAATTTCAATTTTTTTTAACTATTCAAATCTAATATACAATAGAAACTTCTCAAAGGCAGCTTTAAAGGGGACCTACTCTTGTTCTTTAAAAAGTCATAATAGTGACCAAGAAGTCTGACTCTGGAATCAAATCCAGCCTCTGCCACTTAGTAGTCAGATGATTTAGGCAGGTCATTTAACATCCACAAACCTCAGTTTTTCACATGTAAAATGTGAAAACTATGTAAACTATGCAGAGACAGGATAGTAAAGATATATAAAGCAATATATGTAAAGTAAGCTTAGCCCAGAATTTGGTAAGTAGTAATTATGACATATATTTAAATCCACAGATGAACTAACCATATCTAATGGATAGTCTGGATAAGCAAATCCCAATAGCAGTTTCCGTTACCAGGCCAAACTTCATACCTTCTGTGTATATGGGTTTCTTCTTTTTTTCCTTCCAGCTCACTCCCTTGTGATGGTTAATACTTAACAGTCCAATGACCTATCCCTAGGCAAGTCTAAATGGTTACATCATAAGCATCAGACTGAAGTGACTATATTTAACCCAGTATTCTGAGAAAGAGGAATCAGAAACTACTGTCTGGAACATTACACTGCTATATGCCCTATAAAGGTAAGCACCTTCAAAAAAAAAAAAAAAAAACCACACCTTTAGAGTTTAGTTGAGATTATCTCACTGTCATTCAGGCACCATTTTTTTTTTTTTTAAAGATTTTATTTATTTATTCGACAGAGATAGAGACAGCCAGTGAGAGAGGGAACACAAGCAGGGGGAGTGGGAGAGGAAGAAGCAGGCTCATAGCAGAGGAGCCTGATGTGGGGCTCGATCCCCCAACGCCGGGATCACGCCCTGAGCCGAAGGCAGACACTTAACCGCTGTGCCACCCAGGCGCCCCTCAGGCACCATTTTTGAACACTGAAAGGCTTAAAAAAGTGGGCACTCGAAACAAAAGAAGTTAAACTCAAGCAAGAAATTGTGTTTATCAGTGATCTCAAAGTATGAAATCCTTTGTTAAACCCAAGTTTTGAAATCTTACTGTTTCAACGTTTTCAAACACAAAGAAGCATGTAATGAAAATAAAATTTAAAAACACTTCTGGAAATCATGGAAATAATCATTAGTCTGGAGCCTAAGATACATTCTTTCATTTTTAATTCATTGCTTTTACCCCCATGGCATTAAAACAATCTACTGAATGGTAATTTGTTTTCAAAAGAATGTACCATTATGTTTTAAAGTCCAAGAGATACATGCACCGGAGAACTATGCCTCATAGATAAATTTTTGGAACAAATTCTAGATCAGCACTGTCCACTAAAACTTTCAGTGATGGAAATGCTCTATATCTGGGCTGTACAATTGGCAACCACTACCTGCATGTGGCTACTGGGCACTTTAAATGTGGTTAGTCGGCCTGAAGAACAGAATTTTTAATTTTATTTAATTTAAAACAATGACTGAGCCGCACAAGTCTAGATTTTGTTGTTAATTTACCTGAAACAAACAAAAATACACTCACTAACTTAAAAACCAACGACCTGAATTCTAGAAGAATCGGTCAAGTGAAAAACAAGGACTCAATAAAATAGGGCCTGTTATTTATTTTCAGGAAACAAACTCATTGGTTTCATTTAATTGTCTCATCTCCGTTTTATAATCAAGGGGGCAACACTGAGGGATAAAGGGAACGAGATGAGGATATCAACAGAAGTTTCTGCCACCATCATACCTGAAGTAAGGGCTGATTGCAGCAAGAACGTTTCTATGACAGGAAAATGTTTTCCCGTGATCCACTTCCACTACAATGTCTGTCAACTGTCCTTCATCGTACATTGCTTTGAGTTGCTTAAGAATACTGCACGCATGGAAGGGGTCCATGGCATCGTTGGCTGTGTCTGAAGATGGAATCCCATTCGGCGTTGGGGAAGACTTGCTTAAATCTAGGAAAAAAATCGTACAACCACAAGAAGTTCGGAGCCAGTTACGGCGTTTACGCTTCCCCCCACCCCGACCCCCCGCCTACAAAAATACATGTATGTATATATACACCACCAAATGGGACCGCGGGGTGAGATCTGGGAGAGAGAGAGAGAGAGAGAGAGAGAGAGAGAGAGAGCGCTAGCTGTGATGCAAGTTCAAACACCAGCCTGCTCCTCCGGGAGCCCGGCGAGCCCGATGCCCCGTGCTCGCGGAGGAACTGTGCAGGCTGAACAGGCGCGGTGTCTGCGGCGACTCCGCCGAGAGCCAGAACGTCCCAGCCGAGAGCGGAGGGCAGAAGCCTCACGAGGGAATCTCGATGGATGGCGGCCGCCAGTGCCCCCTCAACCGCCTGCTGAACTGGTCGAAGTGGCGGCGGGTACCCGGCCTCCCCATCGCTGCCCGGCCGGACCGCCCACCGCCCTCCACGCCATCCATCCTCCCTCCCCTCATCCCTCTCCACCTCCCCATCCTCTCTGGCGTCTTCATCGCCACCTCCTCAGCTCGCAGCCTGAGCTGGACCCCGGCCCACCTCCCCCGCAACACACCTCCCCAGCCACCACCAGACCCACCTGCCGACGCGGCCATTTCTCGACGGGGCCCCGGCTCCAGCTATTTAAAGAGGAAATGTCATTTCGCTTCTCTCGCTCCCGGGTTCCGGCTCTTCTAAGCTTCACCTGGCCAATGGGGTGGCCTATGCATCCGGCTCCGCCCCTAGTCTCCGAGTTCCGTGTTCCGATTGGCCATGACGTGCGCAAGGCTTTTCGGGAAGTGTAGTTTTATTGCCCCCGCTCCCGCGTGGTCCGAGTAGGGCGGAGGCCCACGCCGGTGATTCTTATTGGCTGGTTGTGGCGGAGGTGGAGAGCTGAGAACGCGCCAGCCTGTGTCTGTGGGGCGCGCAGTGCCTGCCGGGAGAGGTAGTCTTCTGGCTGAGGAGAGCTGTCATTCTGAGGGGCTGGGGTAGGGAAAGCTCTTGAAGTGCAAATTTCCCCATTTTAGGCCTCTCTCCAGGGCCCCGGCTCTTTATTTATTTATTTTTTTTACCTTGTTCTTCATTCCCTAAACCTCTCGCCAGTGACTAGCTTCCGGTATGAAAACGAACTCTGCGTGAGGGCTGTGAAACCAGAAAAAATTTGGAAATGGACAAGAGGGCTGTTGTCCAAAAATGCGAAGGAAATCTGACACTCCACCCTGAAGTAAAATATCAGGAGGCCCAAAAGCAAGCCATCTCTGATGAGTCACCTGTGACACCCAATTGAAATAGCATCGCCTTGGCTGAGTGCTCTGGTTTCTACAGATTAATTTGGTCTGGTTACAACGGCTGCTCAGGATCTTTAACTCCCACTCTTACCTTGCTTTTCTTGAACACCCAGAGAACACCTGTTCCACTTTTAAGAGCGCATTAACAGTATAGAGGGATTCAAGATGCTTTCCTTTTTGCTCCTGGAGGAGGAGTTGAGATACTAAATAGTTTTGCTCAACTGGAGGAGTTGAGATACTAAATAGTCTGATATTCCCTTTGAAGAAATATTGGAAGGTGCTCTGACCCTGAGCCAGAGATCGTTACTGAAACCCTGGCTCTTTCCTTACTAAATATGAGAACTTAGATAAGACCTTATAATTCTTGAGCACTCAGGCCCTTCACCTGTATCATGTGAGCAATAATTACTATTCCATCTGCCTCATAGGCTGCAAGCTTTTAGAAAGGAGGCAGAAATTTTACTCTTGTTTGATTTACTTGTATTTCTAGCATCTAACAGGGTGCCTGGCACATAATAGATACTTAATATTTTAAAAATAAATGTAAGGCACAGATGAGCTAACATTGGAAATACTATTTGTAGACTTTGAAATGTAAGTATTATCAGTGAATGGGAAGGAATTTTTAGTAGAGATATAGTTAGTCTGTGTGCATAGCTTTTCTAACACTGAAAAGATCAAACAGTTGAGCTTCTTGATAAAGGATTTGAAATTTAAGTTGTGATTAAAAAGACAGAGACTGGTGAAAAACAATGCAGCTCTCCTAGCTCCGCTGAAAACTTTAGAGCTCAGAATACTATAATTCCATTCAAGTTAACAAGAATTGGTATTTCCTTGGGGCTGGGATATACAAACATAGATATACACTGTGTCTGCACCCTGATTGTACCCTGTAAACCCTGTCTGCACAGCTCTGCTTGGATAAAATTGATTTAGCTTTTGTTATTCAGAACTTTAAATTTCCATTTTTTATTATCTCAATGCTATTGCTTTCTAAGTTACGAAAATAGTAGAAGTTTCTGCACTCACCATGTTGAAGATATTAAGATAAAAAGGACATCAATCCTTAGGGATTTAGCAAATAAAAATATAGAACATGCAATATTTAGGACATAATTAAAGTAAAATATTTGTTATCTAAAATTCAAAAATTTATTTGAGTGTTCTGTATTTTATCTGACAACCTTTTCAAACCAGTTAAAATATAGATTTTCTTGTTTGTGTTTTGTTTTTGTCCTCATCATGTATCTAAGCCTTAAGAAATTTGGCCAGTTTTCTTTTTAATTTAATTCTCACCTAATGAACAAACAAACTTGACAATATTGCTTAATTGATTAAAAGGAAGTTTTCTGATTCTTTGACCCACAAATTTCTCAATTTGGGGGTGGCAGAATACAGAGAACAAAGGCCAATCTAAATATAAATAGGGGAAAAAGTGAACATTTATAATTACAAGGTTGCCATTTATATGACACTGTAAATAGACTCCATTCTGCTGAGCAGATGGCATTACATAGTAAAGATTTCATCATCATTAGAAATGCATTTAAAAAAAATAAGGAGGAGGATGTAAAAATTGAGCCAGTAGTCCCACAGTATTCATTCTCAATGATCTTTAATAATACAAAGGAGATTTTGTTTCAGGGTTGATACTAAATAGCCAAAGGCTACAGCTTTGTTTTCAAATAGCTCTAATTTGTAATTTTATAAGAACCTACTGCCAATCTAGAAAGACAGCAGCAAAAGTAAACCAGTTTTCTTAATTCATTAAGTACTATATTGTCCTATGAAGCAATTTCTTGTATATTTATAATTTAAAGTAAAATTAGTAAGGATGAAAATTGAAAAAGCACCAGATATTTGAACGACCTGTATTTAGTTCAAATTAGACACTTAGAGCTTTATTATTTTAATATTTATTGCCTAGGAACCAAAAGGAAAGAAGTTTGTTACACTCATGGTTGAGAGTCGAAAAGTCATTAAAGTTCTTGCAGAGATGAAGGATTGTGAAAACAGCAAATTTAGAAAAGGAGAAAATTGCATAGTCACATTGTTTCATTTTGGGTTTTTTTTTATGCTTCCACTTTAAGAGAATGACTTTTAGCGATTATCAGCTATGCCCAGGCTACTGTTGATAATAATACCACACAACACAAAAATGATAGCAACCCTGATGAAGAAGGTATAAACAAAATAGGACATCACTCTGCAAATCGATTCTGCTGTTTTCCAATTTCCCTGTTCAGTACCGGTTGAGGCTGTGAAATTGACCAGAGCAATATAAAATGAAAGTAAAGAGAGAATACCTGTGACTGTTACCTTTCAACAAATGACATCCTTCTATATTTATCTTTCTCAGGCTACAGCTACAGCAAAATGTGATATTTTTCCTTGCTAAAGACATTTATGTTGGCTGATCTAATGCTTTAAATGAAGCAAAAGAATTTTTAATTATCTGATTGTAAACTTAATATATAATATCACATACTGGAAAAGTGGGTTTTTTATAATGTCTAGAACCTTATATATTTCATAAGATTTTTTTTCTTTTAAATACAAAACTCTAAATAGATAGTAACCTCAGGTTTATTGATTGTACATAACTGGTCTCAGTTGTATTTTAATTTTTGAAAATTTATTTTTAAGTAATCTCTAAACCCAATGTGGGGTTCAGGATTATGACGCCAAGATCAAAAAAAATCAAAAGTGGCATGCTCTTCCACCTGAGCCAGCCAGGTGCCCCTGTATGTTAATTTTAATTCCCTCGAGGTGATGTGAGGCTTCAATATGGTGGTAACTCAAAAACTGCCTTTTGTGAATCACTGAATTTGATCGTACTGAGGGTTATTAAAACACACTCATTTGCTTTTTAAGTGTTTGAAATTTAGCATATATATGAAAAACAAGAGACTGTCAAACTAGTGGCAGGGATATTCAGTTCCTCAAAAATATTTATTACCATCTCCCAGTCTGCATTCTGGGCAGGCACAGTATAAACTACTGTTCCTGAAATCAAAAACAATAGTTATCAATTCTATGGAGAGATAGAGATAAAGACTGAATGTTTATGTTCCTTCAAAATTCATGTTGAAACCTGATCCTCAATGGGATTGTATTTGATGGGAGAGCCCTTGGGAGGTGATTAGGTTATGAGGGTGGAGCCTTCATGAATGGGATTAGTGCCCTTATAAAAGAGACCCAGAGAGCTTCCATCACATGAGGACACAGAGAGAAGACAGCCATTCATGAAATAGGATAGGAACCTCACTAGAAACAAAATCTGCCAGAGCCTTGATCTTAGGTTTCCCAGACTCCAGAACTGTGAGAAATTTCTATAGCTTGTAAGCCACCTAATCTATGGATTCTGTATAGCAGCCTGACTAGACTAAGGTGTGTGTATGTGAGTGTGTGAGTGTGCGTGTCTGATATAAGGTTACAGGAATCATAGGTGTATGATTCCTAACCTCAAAGAACCTTATGATTTATCCATTGAGATAAAACATGAAAATTCACATTTTCACATGAAAATCAATATTCACATGAAAAATCAACTAAAAACTGAGGACAGAGGACAGCACCTAGTTAGAATAAAATAAATACTTCACAAAATTACAATTAAGGATTTCAGAAGAGAGATGAGATTTTGTCCAGCTGGTGTGGGATTTCAGCTGGGAATCAAAGGAGGGAATGCCACAGAAATATTCACAAAAAGAATAGCATATGTTCTTACCCATTTGCTGTATCTTGGCTTGACCTACAAGATAAAGCATTAATTCGTTCATACTTTAACATCGATAGGGCTTAATTCAGGGCTTGAACAAAGAAAAGGTAACACATAGCCATGTGTTACCGACACTATTTCACTTAATTTCATGGTTTAATAAACATTTATGAAAAATTTTGCAAGAACAGTGTCACAAATAAAGAGACTAAATCCTAAAGAATATAAATAAGGTGTCCACAGTCATATAGAGATCTTTGGCTCCAAGGGCAACTCTTTGTTGATTACAGTATATAAAGGTCCCTAGGTATAAGAGCATTGAAAATAAGGTGTCGTAGAATTTTTTTCTGTATTAAACAGGTCTAGTTCTCTATCAAACCACGGTCAGTTAATATCTGCTAGTATTTACCATGAATGGACAGTACTACTGGTGTAGGTTTGAGATACTTTTAGGCCCCAAGAAATGGGGGGGAAAAATTTAAGTCAGAGGGGAAATAGTCACACTATTGAAGTAATTTGACTTTGTCAGACTTAACTGATAGATTTAGAGGTATAGTAATGTAGTATTTTTATATTTCCACTACATAATTAAATAAGATGGTTAAATATGTATATATGATTAATCATTAATATTTATTAAGTTGACTATGCTTCACTATTCTACTGCACAATTGAATTATTGTACAAGACTGGAGACTGAATGGAATTACCCTATTGGACCCTTAAGTTATTTGACAATATTTAAGCTTAGAATCACTGTGAGAGCCAAGGCCATTGTCAAATGTGAGACATCAACACCGTTCTCTGTTTGAAGATTAGTTTATAATCCAAATGGAATGAATGGAATTAAACAATGATTGTTGATTCTTTCTAACCTCAATCATGATCTGAATTTTTTTTTTTTTAAGCTCATGGAATCACTAAAAAGCCAAATGGGAAAGAATATCAGTGGGCAATAGTCTTCAGCATGTAGACACAGGAAATGAAATTCTTGTGGAATAGGCATCAGAAATAGGAAAGGAGTACATTAAACACAGCAGAGAAAACACAGAGGATAAGGAGTTAATTGTACTTTAATCCCCCAAATAATCAAATATTTATAAAGCGAATTTGTTGGTGTACCACAGTAATTGCAGGGATATTTAATTTTTTATTTCTTGTTGTTGTACCATAGGGTTTCTGAATCTCAACACTACTGACATTTGCTGCCAGATTACTCTTTGTCTTTGGGGGGAGAGGGGTGGTGGTGTCTACCCTGTGCATTATCAGGTACTTAACAGCACCCTTGGTCTCTACCCACCCGATGCCAGTAGCACCTCCCACAAAGATGTGACAACCAAAAATGTCCCCATGGATTCTCAAATGTCCCTTATGGGGAAAATTGTCCCAAGTTGAGAACCACTAAATCGTTAAATAAAATGGCTAAGTATAGATAGATAGATAGATAGATAGATAGATAGATAGATAGATTGCAGATAATGACTGCAATTAATGTTTTTTAAATTTTTCGTGGCACATTAACCTATTTGCAGCTTATTCATAGTTAAACCTGAGCAGGAACTAAGGATACAGCTATTTTCCCACTTCAGTACTGTGGCATAGGCTCCTCATCGGTGATCTCTAGCCTTGCTAACAGTAAGAGAAGACGAATCAAAGCACCCTCATAGGTGTTGTGAATGCAAATGTTTGTGACATTAAAACCAGCATGTGTATGTAAGGATAGACTAAAGTATGGGATTGATAACAAACTACCCCATACTTCCAGTAGCTTAAATCACCAACATTTCATTTTGCACTCTTGCTAGTGCTCCACGCAGGCAAGCAGGCATTCTGTTCATTGCAATCACTCAGAGCCCCAGACTGACGGAGCAGCCAAACGTGCAAATGCTCTTGGTCACTACACCGGGAAGAAAACGAAGGTGCCAAGAACAGGCTGCCCCAAGATGGGCCACTCTTATATGAATGTTATTTTGAGTTAAAAGAAATCGAAACCCAGCAGATTCAGGAAAAGCTCTTTCCCTCCCGCTCAACTGCCTGCTTATACCAGCAAGAGAACTATTAACAAAGATTCCTCTTTCCTGAAAAATTTAGCTATATAACAGGGAAAACTTTGTTTTCTGAACATCTCCTTTTACCTTCCAAGCTGATGATCTTTGTCTCCTTTGTATTCTCAAACATCCACCCGTCTCTTAGCTCAAATAGGTATCCTGTTGCTTTACTGTCTTTGAAATTTCATATCTGTGTGGTTTCTCCATTCTTCTGCTATGAAATTTGATTTTCTCCTGTTTATCTGTTTCACGTCAATTTGATTCTTAGTCCAGCTAGAAGGACCTTGAAAGGCAGAGGAAATTCTTCCACCTTAACAAGAGCATGTGGTAAATTGTGCACTGGGTTTTAAAGTTTTCATCTGGAAAGACATGCATCACTTCCTTTCCCATTTCATTGGCCAAAATAAGTCATGTGGCCAACCTTAACTGCTCCTACAAATAGGAGTCCAATTCTATCATTCTCAGAAGGAGGAAAGTCAGAAACCAGCACCAATGAGGAACATACCATGCAAGGACGGTGCTAGACACTTTAAGGGATACAAGAATAAATAATGCCTAGTCCCCACTCTCAAGACCTGGCAGTTACAAAGGGCATCTGTAGTATACACACATAGGACTTTGAAAGAAACCAACAGTTGCTAAGATTATTTTCCCCCATCACATGGAACCAAAGCCATCTATCACAGGGGTTCTTCACCGGGGTGAATTTGTTCCCCAGGGGATATTTTGGGGGGGTCACATTTTAGAGTGCTGTGTAAGAGCCAGGGAGGTTGCTAAATATCCTACAATTCACAGCACAACTCCCACAAAAAAGAATTCTCTGGCCCCAAATATCAATAGTGCTAAAGTTGAAAAACTCTGGTTTACAGTAATTTTCAAACTTTCTCACACACACTCCTAAATCCACTGAAATGAAAATCATGCCTTTCAAATGTCTATAGCTGAGATTATATACACCAGTGTTCAGAAGCCTGAGTGGGCTCTACCATCACACATTCCACGTTCAAGTATGGTACTTTTATTCCAAAGTGCACATCTGGTACATCTGTTTTGAGATCCACATGAGAGAGTTGACTATGTTTTCCATTCTTTTTTCAAAGACTTTGAAATTCAAATTTAAAGCATTGCTTTTCAAAACAGCACCATAAATATATCTGCCAACTTAAGGAAGTGACGTTTAGTCCCAATGGGGAAAAAAAAAGTGGCATGAGATAATTAGATGCTGACCATGGATAATAAGCTTTATATCAGGGCTATGGCAAGACCTTGACAGGGTCACCTTTTTCTAAGAACAGTCCACCATGATAGGAGTGGTCAGGAAATGATGGACCACCAGTGACCAAGGAAAGGGGGTGTGTTACAGTGCTGGGGTATTAAATGAGTTTGTGAGACAACTTTTTACAGACACAGATGAATGCAGAAGCAAGACAGGCATGTGAAATGACTTCTTTCTACTTGAAGTTTGGGAGCTATAAGTAAACTACACTGAGGGAATTTTGACCTTCCAATGTCAATTTGTGTTTGAATTTGGGTTTAAAGTTAGTTCCCAGACAGCAAGTTTTGTTTCCTAGTCTGAGCCTCAAGCCCGAGGCTTGCAGAATGACTGGATGATGTGATGCCTGGCAAAAGGATATTTGTGGGTTGTTAATCTGTGAATCAAAGGGCAAACCCTGGCCCAGCAGTATGTTAATCCTAATGGCTGAGTGGAAGCCAGTACAATCATTTACAAGAAGGCACCCAGTTTGGGGTCTCCAAACTATGTTTGGAATGTACCAAATCAATAAATTGCTAATTTTTCCACCTGTGTTAGCTCACTGGCTCCTCAGGGGGTTGAAGCTTGTAGTGCAAATACAATCCAAACACTTTCTTAATTACTCAGACTACAACAGGTCAAGGGAACATGCCTAAACCTAGTTTGGAATTCTTTTATTTACTAGGTTTCTGCAGTCACAAGGGAAATTTAATTGCTATGAAAATTCTTCATTAAAAAAATGAATCCTTTCACACCTGTCCTTGGTGAATACCATTTTTTCCCCTTTTATTCTCTGGGGTCTGTTTATTAAGTAAACGTTTTTGTTCAAAGAGAATATAGGCTCAAGTCTTTAAGAGTGAGTGTCGTAATTCCTGCAACTTATTTGCAAACAGTTTGGCACAAATAATAAGTATAAAAGTGTACACAGACACAGGAATATAGCAAAAGTGACAAAATGTTATCCTTCAGGTTTAAAATTTCCAAATAAAAAAAGTCAAAAGAAATGATCAAACAACCCAGATTCATGAGGTAGCAGAAAAATGGAAGTTCTGTTATCTAAACTTGAAATCTTAAAATGAAACGGTATTAAAAATTGTCTTAATTTTTTCCTTAGAGACAATGTGGTAGAAATAAAAGAGTATTTGGACATGATGGAACACAGTATTCAAATCTTTGTTAAATGAATATTGATGATGCCTCTCTCCCCAGGGTGTGTTTTCAACAGTGATAGTGGATGATTCCAGATTTAGCCACACAATGTCAACTGGTTCCTCTCCTTACCAACAAAAAGGCATATTCAGGAGGGTGAAAAGAAAGGTATGTTTTTGTTTTGTTTTGTTTTAAGGATGACTCAGTCTGAGTTGACTTTTATTCATCAGCGCTGGGCTCTGAGCTGCTTGGCTAACTAACCACAGATTGTGTTGAGAGAAAAAGTGCTTACTTGGCGCTCAGTGCTTGCAAGACCTAACAATTTATTGTAGTGGTTTGTACCTCCTCGACTTCCTTGTTGAATGATGCTATGGACTGTATTGTGTCCCTCCAAAATTCATATGTTAAAGTCCTAACCCCTGTTAAATAACGAAAATTCAACTGAGTAAATTTTAAATCTAATTGGCTTTAATGAATGATACACTTATCAGCATCCCATCTAGCAAATAGGAAGGAGCTCCAAGGAGCTACAGGATGAGAAGGTTTTTAAAGTCAGAGAGTGTTTAAGACAAGGAACTCATAGGAGTGCCTGGGTGGCTCAGTTGGTTAAGCGGCTGCCTTCAGCTCAGGTCATGATCCCAGGGTTCTGGGATTGAGCCCCACGCTGGGCTCCCTTCTTAGCAGAGAGCCTTCTTCTCCCTCTCCCTCTGCCTGCCGCTCTGCCTACTTGAGCTCTCTCTACCTCTCTGTCAAATAAATAAATAGGGGCGCCTGGGTGGCACAGCGGTTAAATGTCTGCCTTTGGCTCAGGGCGTGATCCTGGCGTTATGGGATCGAGACCCACATCAGGCTTCTCTGCTGGGAGCCTGCTTCTTCCTCTCCCACTCCCCTGCTGTGTTCCCGCTCTCGCTTGCTGTCTCTCTGTCAAATAAATAAATAAATAAATAAAACCTTAAAAAAAAAAAGACAAGAAACTCATAACAACAAAAAGATTATTTCAGGCAAGGTCACCTTTCCTTTGGGGGACAAAAGGAGTCTATCAGGAGATGACCTTACTCATGCTAACCAGGAAATTCCAGACTGACCAGTTAAGATTATATTCCTGGATAAGGTTGAATGTGCAATCAGGTTAGGTATAGTTTCAGTTTGCCCACATGGGCATGGCACAAGTGATTCCATTTTGGTCCTGTTTTCTCCTTTTTTTTTAAAAGTAAACTCTACCCCCAATGTGGGGCTTGAACTCCTGACGCAGAGATCAAGAGTCACATGCTCTACTGACTGAGCCATTTGGGTGCCACCCTGTTGTCTCTATTTTTTTCCTAAAAATTTAATTAATTAATTAATTAATTTTAGAGAGAGATTTTGTGAGCAAGGAGAAGGGCACAGGGGGACGGAGAGGGACAAGCAGACTCCACGCTGAGTGTGGAGCCCAACTCGGGGCTCAATCTCAGGACTCTGAGATCATGACCTGAGCTGAAATCAAGAGTCAGATGCTCAATGGACTAAGCCACCCAGATGCCCGCTGCTGTCTCCTTTTTAACACCCCCAACTGTGATGGTATTTGGAGACAGGGCCTTTGGAGGTAATTAGTTTTAGGTGACATCATGAGTGTGGGGGTCCCCATGATGGGGTTGGAGCCCTTTAAGCAGAGACCCAGAGAGTTTAGGCTCTCTCTCCTTCCCTGCCATGTGAAGACACAGTGAGAAACCAAGTTTTTGTTAAGATATAAGGGATAACATAAAGCTATAATTATTCAAAACATAACAAATGTTGTCAATGTGAATTAATGTTCTACAGGCTTCATTAATAAAGTTAAAACTATCATATTAATTGGAGTGAGGTACTCGCATAGAATATTACACATATACACGTATGTTTGTACATTTACTACTACAGGAAGGTGGAAACAGCATTTTCTTTTAAATCTTTTGCTATATTACTGAGATGACTGGTGATAAATGAAATTACAATATAAACTAACAGCAAACCATAGTATGTTTTAACATTTTTACTCTAGAAGAATAAGACAGTCTGGTTACATAGAAAGAATAATATTATATGCCAATCTCATAATCTCAATATCTTCGTGTTATTTTAAGAATTGCCAAGTCGATGCCTATTTCTTGTTCTAGGGGGAAAAAATATAAAAGAAATAGTAATAAATATCTCTCAAAAATAGCAGGTAAACCTAAATGATTTCCTATGAAATTATCTTAATTACTATAAGATTCTCCATTCGTGATTCCAGTGTGTTTCATGTTATGTTTTATATCACATTAAACAATGTAACATACTAATATAGCTTCTGTTGGGGAGGGAAAGTTTTACTTTTACCCTGTAAGATTCTTCTAGCTGGTATTTGAATTACATTTTTGACATGAGACAGATTAACAGGAGAAAATCAAATTTAATTTTGTATACACAGACTTGAAATGCTAGACAGTCAGGGGAAATGAGGTTTGTATGCATCCTGGAGCTAAGGAGAAAGGGGTAGGGGTCTGGGAGTTCAAAGGGAAGGAATGCAATTCACAGGAAGATGAAAAAGAGTAAATGTTTGGAAAACAAATGTTTGCTGGGCCACTTAGGAACGATAGGGCATAGAGAGAACTTTGATAAAAGAGCCCTTGCTCAGCTGCTCCCTATCATACCTGGTTTGCATTGTAATGCAGTTATCTATGGCAGTGGCATTCTTCTGGAGCAGGTCCTCTATCTAAATTCTTTCAAGCAGTTGTTGGTAGGAAAGGAAGGTCAAAGTTTCTACCTGAGTCTTTTGGGCCTTGCACGTTTTCAGCTTGGCATAATCTGCATGCCAGAGTGGCCCATCTTGGGGCAGTCTGCCCTTCCCCTCTATACTTCCAACCCAGTTTCATCCTTCCTTACATCTCTGAAGCTGCCTTGAGCTTTCCCCTTCCCCAGCATAGTGAATAATCGTCTGGAGTGGTTGGGTAGATTAAGGAATGAAATATGATAAAACTTCTATTACATTCTTACTTGCCACACAGACTAATCAAATAGATTCGGTAGGTTAAGGCATAGATCAAAGCAGGGAGATAAAACCTCAAATATCCTCTCCTATTTTGGCATACTTTGTCACCAAATAATCTCCATGTTCTGCCCTATGGAAATATATACATTCGTTATATGAATAAATGGTGTATGTGGGCATATATTATGTATATGAAAGCCTGAATAGATTTATGACTTAAATACATTTGAAATAAATTTGATGTCTTGTGGCCATGTTTTGGGTACATACTACTTAAGAATTATTTTCTCTTTCTAGAAAATTCAACCTTTTTTGTTACAAAGTGACACTGCTAATTTTAGTAATACCTTTCTTCTTAAAGTCTATTTTTTCTGATATTAATACAGCCACACAGTTTTTTTATTGGTGTTTACATGGTCTAACTTTTTTCTCTTTTTACTTTCAACCTTATTGTATCCTTGCATTTAAGTTGGCATGTACTTTTAATATGAATAGCACATATTTTATAATCAAATATGAAAATTTTGAAATAGAATGGTTAGTTCTAGATTTAGTGTAATTACTGTGTATTTAATTTAAATATTGTCATCACTGGATGTGCATCAGATTTTTTCCCACCCTATTTGTTCTGTTCTTTTTTTTTAATTGATAAAGTATTTTTTTATCATTCCGTTTTCTTTCCTTTGTTTGGAAGTTATAAGCACTCTTCCTTTTCTTTAGTAATAATCTTAGTCATTATAATGCATATAAAATACATTGTTGATTTACAAAGGTCTATTGTTAATCTTGACTTGTTTCCTTTTTCCAGAAAATGTAAGGTCCTTAAAACCATTCTAACTCCATGTATCTCCTTATTGATATAGATGGCATGATGGCAGGAATTTTATTTGGCATAATTTAAATCCCACATTACCATTATTGCTTTGTATGGCCCATGTTTGTTTACATTTCTACATATTTATCATATTATTTTTGCTTTTTTTCCCTTAATACAACTCTGTTTTCCCATTCTGGATAGTTTCCTTATGTCTAAGACAGGAAGAAAGCTCTCACAAAAAAATCATCCATACTTTCCCCTTGGTCTTGGACTTACCAGCCTCCAGAACTGAGAGAAAATAAATTTCTGTTGTTCAAGCCACCCAGATCATGGTCTCTTATTATGGTAGCCCACGCTGACAGTTGCAAACATTTAGTTATGAGAGCTGATAGGAATTTCAGAAAAGAGAAGATGCTGCAAGCTATGTAGTTAGTACTTTGTAAACACTAAAGCTAGTCCGTGTAAGATTTCCACATGGTGAATGGCTCCATTTTAACTTAAGGTGTATTAGACTAGGTAGACATTTTCATGCGAATGATGACTGGATTGCTTTTTTTTTTTTTTTTAATGTTCTTTAGCCTCTTCTTATTCCTGGCCCACGTCCATGTATATTAAATAAACCATACTAACTGCTCCTTTTGTATACCTTTGTATAGCAAACATTTAGAGATTCTAACATTTCTGCATGTAGAACATTGCCACAATTGTATTATCATAAATTCCTGGGAGAGCTGATGTCCAAGCCAAGACCCAGAACAGAGGACTCAGTATTGTGGTACTGTCCTATTTCTTTTAAGGCTTTCCTGTCATCTCCTCTCAGTTGCTTTTCACACAAAAGAGAGTTAAAATAGAAGCCTTCTTATTTGAATAAAAGTCTATTAAAATAGAGAGTCATACAAACATGATACAGAGTTTAAACTTTTAATTCGAATTCAAAGCATAAACATTCTTTTCACCAGTCTTTTAGTGTAAAACCAGCGTCTCATCTTGGACTGAGTCTGTCATTTGAAGTCCACGCTATTTTTCTTCCTTACACAGTATCTGTAATGCAAAGTCTATGGCTTCTATTTTCAATTTCTTTACAGTAGAATGGGAATTTAAAGAGATTTGAAACAACTACATGCAGAATCATTCTAGGCTTTTATGGTCCCCTGTAATATTTTACAGTTGTTTTAGCCATACCTAATTTGACAGGATTTTTTTTTAAGTGTCTTTATAGAAAGAAGTGTTGCACCATTATGTCCTAAGGCAGGGGCTGACAAATTACTGTCCATAAGCCAGATCCAGTGCATGGTTTGTTTTGTACTGTCTACAAGCTAAGAAGAGTTTCTACATTTTTAAAGGATTCGGTTTTGTTTTTGTTTTTGTTTTTGTTTTTGAGAAAAAAAAAGAATATATGAACCTGAAAGTGTTTACAATCTGGCCCTTTATAGAAGTTTGCCAGCCTCCACCTTAGGACATCAGGGACCTCTTCTGGATTCTTGGCAGGTGCAACAAGAGGGAGCAAGGGGAGTTTTAAGTGCCAGACAAAGAAATGGTATTCATGTTTTTTGCCAATGTTCTACTTACCCCAACTCAATCATATTGATTCCCCCTAACTGCGGGGGAGGCTGGGAATTGTTGTTGTTGTATATCCTGGGGAAAAGAGATGTGGTAAAGAATTATCATTTGTTTCCATCATATAGAGTGTTTTCTGATCATTCAACTTAGAATAGAAATAAAAGTTCTCTTATTTTGCTCTCATGTTCCATTAAGTTATGTGTTATTTATGTGACATACAAATCACAACAGTGCCACTGACATAAACATATTTGAAATATATAACTGACACTTGATAAGTCTACAGCTCAACCAATGGGATAGAGAGGACATGGGCATCTTGGAGGGGAGTCTTCTAACCTGGAGGTTTCAGCAGGTCCTGATTATCGAGCATTCTGGGTTGTTGATGTTTGAGAGCAGCGCTTCTGGACAAGAGGTGATTTTGCCCTTCAGGGGACATTTGGCAATATCCGGAAATACGTTTGGCTCTCCCAATTAAGAGAGTGGTACTAGCATCTTATTGGTGGAGGCCAGCAATGCTGTTTAATCCTAACGTGCTCAGGACAGCCTTTCACAACAAAGAATTATCTGGCTCCAAATGTCAAGAGTGCTGAGGTTGAGCAACCCTGGATTACAGAGCATGAGTTGATCTGGCAAGCTGCAAAGTGGAGGTTTGTTAAGAGAGCCTCTGCTATATGTACGTAAGAATTAAATTGGTCAAAATATATAGGAAGTAAATATTTGGAAATTGTTAAAGTTCCTAAGGAAGCCAGTTAATTCATACCTTTACCTCCCTCTGGATCCTAAACACACTGAGATTTGGTATAGAAAGCTCAGGGATCAGTGTACTAGCTTTCTATCTGGCCAAGCCTGATCGAAGAACATAACATGGACAAAGGGCAAAAAGAGAATTCTGAATGCTTCCCTTCAAATCTGCAGGAAGTGAGATCTGAATCTTATCAGCACAGGGAGTCCAGGGAGATGGAGAGAGTGAAACCACAGAAACAGAGCAATGTTGAACTCATCAGTGTCTTAGCAGAAAAATACAGACCATGGATGGCAGAGTTTTATCATTTCATTAATTCATTTCTCTTCTCATGAGAAGTGTTGAAAAGGTAATAGTTTCAACCTTTTTCAGTTATGTGGAGTTTCTATTTTATTATCTGGAAAGGACTGTAGAAAGAGGAAAAAGTTGGTTCCCCTCAGTTATGGTGGAGAAAGCCCCTTACCTTTGGGAGCCCACTCTTTTCCTCTCTCTTCTACCTTGACTGAATATAGGATTTTGAGCAAGTCACAACCTTCCAGACCTCAGTTTCCTCCTATCATGGTTAATAATCCAGATTTGTTGGCAGAATGAGGGCTGGCTCAGATAATCCATAGAGATCTCTTAAAATTGTAAGAACATTCCAAAGGACAGACGGATGATTTAAAAACAGCACAAAATGTATGCAATTATGAAATCTTGGCTGTGAGATCAAGTGGATAATCTGTCTTCTGAATGATTAGAAATTGATCATGGGGAAAAACTGTTTGAATGGAAAAGGCATAGACATTCTAAGGCACGATCGTTCTGAGCACGCTGTCTTCCTTGGCCTCAGTGAGAGCTACACCTGTGGTTTGGAAGTTGGTTATTCTGTTCCCCCAGTTCTCTGTTGCCTTGGGCTCTGTGAATGTTCTGACCTCAAATTTAATTATTTCTTTGCATCTTCCATCAATTGTCATTCTCATGTTCAGAAGTTTTCTTTAGCTCCAGGATTGTTGAAAATCACCTAATGTATTTCTGTGATTGGTACTTTGTGGTGATGGGGGCAATACACATACAGGACTGAGACTCAGAGGCAGGAATTTTAGACATGATTCAGCCTTTTGCCGGCCTAGTGATTGAAGGAAAATCACTGATGCTTTGGAGCCTTCACTGTTTCATCTGTAAAATGAGGAGAATAAAAGCACTGAACTCTCAAGGCTCTTGTGAAGGTAAAGTGGGTGAAAACACTTGTAAAACTATGAAGCATGCACAGATGTTAGAAATGTTATTAATTCTTCATCTACTTGTAGTCACCCTCTGGGACATCGTAAAGTCTTCTTTGCCTTGAGGAATAAACATGCAGGAAAGAAAGTGCCTATTTACTCAATCATTAGGTGTATAGTTGAAGAATAGTTGGGGGTCCCTTTCTAATGATTCAGACATCTAGATGTGTTTGCCTGACTAATGAGATGTGTTTCTAAGGGTCCCACCTCAGCCTGACTACTTGAGGGCAGAGAACAAACCCTCTGTCTCACTGCCATGTGCACTGAATGGTAAACAGGGGCCCCTAGGAACCCTATCTGACTAGGGGCCTCTGCCTAAACCACAGTGGCTTCTGACCATATGATTGAATGGTCCAAAAATGTTCAGAGCCATAATACTCCATCTCTGTAAATCTCAGCTTTGGAACCTGCTTACCCTCGTTAGAAGGAATGACATGAAAATGTGTTTATCTAAAAAGGCTTTTTTTCCTATTTGCTTATTAGATAATTGTCACAGATTAAAAACAGGACTAAGAAAAGTCAATACTGCAGTACAGTTCAGCTAGAATTTCAAATGCAGATTTCCAAGAAATAACTATCTCACCCAGCACAGTTCTGATGAGTCTCCATAGCCTGGCTGAAAAGGTGGACTCTTGCTCAAAACCACCCTCTCCGTTCACATTATTGGACTCAATTGGTTGCCTGGCAACACTGATCACAGGAAACCCCCATTGCCGCCCCCTTACCTAATTTAATTAAACTCAGAATTCTATCCCTCCATCCAGGAATGTAGCAATATGTGCTTTAACAGCCATAAAAATGTCCATTCTCTTTGACTCAGTAATTCTACTTTGGGAACTTGTCCTAAGGAAACAATCCAAAACATGGAAAAAGCTTTGTGACCCAAAACACTCATCCCTACTTGATTTATAATATCAAATGATTAGAGAAAGCATTCAGGTCCACCTTTAGGGAAACAGTTAAATCAGTTGTATAGAGGCCAAGGGCATGTCGCCCCAAGATGAGCCGCTTTGGCATGAACATTATTTTGAAAGGAAGCAATCAAAACCCAGCAGATTTAGGAAAAGCTCTTTACCTCCCACTCAACTGCCTGCTTGTACCAGGAAGAGAGCTATTGACAGAGATTCCTCTTTACCTTATAAACTTATCTGTGTAAGAGGGCAACCTTTATTTTCCAAACACCTCCTCTCACATTCCTGCTAATGTTCTTTCTCTCTTTTGTATCCTCTGACTCATAACCCTCTCTTAGCTCATACAAGCCTTAGGTTGCCTCACTGCCTTTGGAATTTCCTTGTCCCTGTGGATTTGCCACACATACACTATTAAATTTGATTTTCTCCTGTTAATCGTTCTCATGTGAATGTGATTCTAAGTCCAGCTAGAAGAACCTTAAGGGATAGAGGAAATTCTTCCTCCCCAACAATTGTGATGTATGCATTCAAGGGAACATTGTACAATCAATGAAAATTATAGTGATGAAGGCTATGTTAAAATATGGAAACACCAATGATATAATGTTGAGTGAAAAAGTAGAATTTACAGTTATCAGCACACTCTGATTATAACTATGGGAAAATATGGCTAAGAAATTCACCAGAACACTATTATCATTGTTGTTAGGGTGGTGAGATCATGGATGATTTTCAAAAAAAATATTTTTCTCTTTTGATGGCTAGTTTTTTATAATACATTTGTTAAAGATTTACAGCTCTGAAACCTGCTTCCATCCTCATTTCTGACCTATTCTGAATGTGTGGAGTTAGATAAAAGGAACCTCAGAGTTATGGGGATTGATTAAAGAAGGCGTCTGACACATCCTACAAATAAAAGGAAATTTCACAAAGATATGAAAGAAAAAAAGTGTGAAGGTACCCGGGACATGTTAATATTACTTGATGGGCTGTAAATGAGGAAAGCATGGTCTGTTTTATTTCTAGCTTTGGAGTAGCAAATATCTCAAGAAGTGAATGCCCTGGATAGGAATGGCTGACAAGCAAAGATCTGAGCAGATTTACAAGGGTCTTTAGAACACAGAAGGCAGAAAGTATGCTGTGGTGGTAAGAGCCTTGCTTGGCGGTCTCTGAGCCCTAGGTCCTTACTCTAACTCAGACAGCTCTGCACCCTCCTGCATATGCCTCTGTCTTTCTGAACATTATTCTGAAATGAGGACTATATTATCTCTAATGTCACTTCCAGCTCTGAAATTCATTCATCCATTCGACAATTTTTTTTAAGTAGGTTTTACACCCAACATGGGGCCTGAACTCACAACCTTGCAATCAGGAGTCATGTTCCACTGAGTGAGCTGGCCAGGTGCCTGTCATTCAACAAATTTTTATTGAGCACCCACTGTATTCCACTAGGTAATTGTGGAGGTAAAAACAAAACAATAAAACGAGATTAAATGAGAATAGGACTTGATTCCTGGTTCCCAAATAAGGATTTGGACCCTATTTTAGGGGCAGGGAAAGGAGCAAGTCAACAATAGGAAGACTTTGTTTTGATCCTATCTTTATGAATAGGCACATGAATTATACTTTAAAAAAATTACCATCCCCTTACTAAGACAATCAAAAGGAACACTCTCATGTGTCCATTAGTGCTGATACTATGTTCAGTAAGTTAAAAAGCAATTACAGAAATTTAATCTCTGCCTAAGAGAACTCATGTTCTAAGGATTCAAGCGAGACTATAAATATTAAAAAATAGATTGGTATGACAAACTAGTTGGGAAATATATACCGTATATTTTGAACTTAGATCCTTTATTGTATCTTGGTTCTATCCCTCTCTTGTCATTATTTACACATTCATTTCCCAAATGGACAGAGTGTAATTCTAACATTCTCAAATTACCTTCTCATAAGAAGGACAGAAGAACGTTAGCAGTCTAGCTGAGACTTCCCATGAGGTGCCAAAACCCAAACCTTTATTTAATGTTGACATAAAACTAGACCGAGACACCCACTAGTCAAATACCATAATGTAAACTTTGCCAGTGACAGACTCAGTGCTTTAAGTCAGTCTGTAAGTTTTAGAATTCTGACATAGTTTCCTTTTTTTTTCACTTATTACTGAGTCCTTCTGTATCCCTAGACCTTCTCTTAATAAAAACAGCTAACACATACCAGACATTTGCTGCATGCCAGGAGGTTTGCTGAGTACCTTACATACACTATATGATTTTTAATCTTTACCAAATTGCTACAAGATAGGTACCATTAAGTAGATGAGAAATTAAGAATTAGCTCAAGGTGACAAAATGGCCGTCATAGGGAACATACACAATAAGGTAATGATGTCTATACTTTTGAAATTGTCACTTAAAAAATATAAACTTTCACTTTATGTACAACACCTGCAATCTTGACAATCACTTGTATAGGGAATGGGGTGCTACAGTGCTGAGATCCCCCCTATTTGGGAGTTATTCACCCATTTGCTAGCCCTGAAACGGGCTGATCGGCCTCAGGTCAGTGTCTCTCAGAAGACTGCCTCACCTGAAGAGAGCTGTCTCCGCCCAAGGCCAGAGCACTTCCCTCCAAGGACGGGTTAAACCAGGGATAGGAAAGCCCTAACACTGGATGTCCTAAAAGAGCATTCTGTGGACTTGACTGGGGCCTTTGCTGGGACTGCACCCTTCCCCTCTCCTGTACGTATTGATTGCAATATAATTCCTTAATAAACTTCACTCAGAGTCTGCCTCCCAGGAACCCAGCCCAACCCAGGAACCCAAAATTTGTCAAGAATCACATAATTTCAAAGCATGGTCAGCGAATGTTTATAAACTATGTGACTGACTGACTGACTGACTGAATGAATGAATGAATGAATGAACTGGTTACAAAGAAGCCCGTGTTTATCCAGTAAACATACGCCATCCTTTGCCTGGGTCAGTCTTGCATTATTTGAGGGCTCCAGGAACATATTCCTTGCGTAAAATGTGTTCATGATGCTAAAAGCCTCACGTGCATTATTACATTTTATTCTTATAACAACCCTGTGAGATAGATACTGTTTTAGTCCCATTTTGACTGTAAAGAAACTGAGGACAAGAATGGTTAATATTTTGTCAAGGTAAGTAAGTGAGAAGCACAGGTGAGATTTGAACCCATGTCTTTCTGGCCCTAGAATCCCCACTGGCTAATATAGCTTGGTTTTCTCCAAAGTCACTTATGCATGTAAATAAATAAATGCTTTTTACTTGATTTGTTGATTTGATAGTACTTAAAACATACCTTTCAACGGGGTAGTTAAGCATCCGAAAATGACCTTGATCTAACTTGAACTTTGTGTGGAAACTCTACCCTGGTGCTCTGCCTTTCAGGAATTTGGCCACCAAATAAGGTGAGGGACCTCAATTTTTTTACCTGTATCTTGGGTTCCAGGACAGGAACAAACACATTGTACTATTAAGCTACATTTGGTGGTTGAGGGAATGAATGAATGAACGAATGAATAAGAAAAATGTCTTCAATTTAAAATTTTAATGGAGAGGGGGAGAATACTCCCTTATATGTTATAGGAAATTATTTTGTGTGTATATTTACCAATCAGTATTTTAATAGATTGACTTTATGTGTCCCCTGAAGAATAATGACGAGGCGACAGAAAACTGACAATTGAGTTTGAACTGAGATGAACAGTAAACGTCAATTAATACTGTATTGCAAAGAATCATAGGTTTTAATCAACTTAATTACTGATTGAACTTATATTGTGTATAAGATAACATGAAGAGAAAAGAGTAAAGACCCAATACTGATAGCAAAGAAGTTATATTGTAAGATTATGAGGACACACACAGATCTGTAACACAGCACGTGATAAAGGTCAGAGGAGAGACCAATAAAGGCCTGTGAAAAGCGTAGGAAGGAGCAAACTGATTTGGCAGGAAAGAGAGGTAAACTCTTCCTTCTGTAGACTACCTGAAATAGACTTCCGATCAGTTATTCCCTTATTCAAGAACTTTCAAGAACTCCCTATTTCTTACAAACACAGCCTAAACCCTTTGACATGGCCATTAAGACCCTTGTTTGCTGGGCTACTGTCCTCTAAGTAGGGTGATAAACTCACCCTGATTTTCCCAACAACTTACCCAGTTTTAGTATTGAAAGCACTGCTTTCCTGGAGAGCCCTTCGGCCTCAGGCAAACCAGGACAGACGGTTACCCTAAGTACACATTTAGTGCTTAATAAGGCCAAACTGAACTCTGGTCCTTCCAAATTTCCCCTTCTTTCTCACTTCGAACTTTTTCTTCTTGCCTCACTGCCTTTTCCCCAGCCTTATATTCAAATCCTACTCCGAATTCAAGAACCACATTTAGTATCCCCATCACCAAGGCTTGATGATGGTATTACCTGTGTTGATACCAGTACTGCTAATACAAACTAACCTTTGTTGAAACTTCTGTAGCATTTTAAGTGGATTTCCATGTATAACCTTCATTTACTCTCGATTATATCGATTCTACAATTATCCCTATTTTGCAGAAGAATAAACTGAGGCTCAGTGACAGTATTATCACTTATCCAAAGCTACCTAGCTAACAAAGGGCAGGGCTGAGACTGAACTCCAAATCACTATAACACAAAACTCCAGGTTTCTAATCAGGGTGGTACACTTAGTCTCTTTTCCGAGTCTTCCTAGGTGAAATTAACACCGTCTTTAAAATAAAGGCTTCTTCGGCCACTTAACATTCTTCATTGCACTATGAGCATTAGACACCTCACTGGTTTTCACTCTCATGCTAGAAGCTCCTTGATACCAGGAGCTAAGTCTATTTGTTACTTAAATCCCCAGAGTATGAAAGAGACATAGAATATAGTTACATGAGAGAATATGTGGAGGAATGGAGGAGATTTTAAAACTGAACCTTATAGAAATTAAGTTTCAGATGAGGAGGGTATGCCAAGCCAAGTGAATAGTAATACTAACACTGCTAAAAGGAGCGAACATCTGGTGAATACTCACTGCACCAGACAGTATGGCATCTCATTCTCATAGATAACCTATGGAGGAAAGTCCTATTACTACCCTTGTTATTCTGGTGGGGAAACCGAGGCTCAGAAAGATGAGACCAGCTGCCCAAAATTACATGGCTGGTTAATGGCAGAGCGAGATTTCACACTCACCTTTATGTGATTCCAGAGCAAAAGCTGTGAAGATTACGCTCTGGATACTAGAGAGGAGAGAAATTATAGTGCCTGCAGTAATACCAAGTCACCTGGTTTAGACGAAGCATAGAGAGCATAAGGATTGCTGTGACCATGATGATGATGATGAAAATGATGGCTGTTCTTGGACTTATAAACCCTTCCCGTTGCCTGTCTTGTTTGATGGTGGTAATAAGAATAGGCAACATTTACTGAGGGCTTTATTGACCAAGCGCCACACAAAGTGCTTTTCATGGACCACCTAGCTCATTGACTCCTCACAACAACCTTTAAATAGGTACTGTTATTATCCTCCTTTTGAAACAAAGAAATTAAGGCATAGAAAAGAAAATGATGGCTGGGTGGCCACCAAAGCGTGATTCCTAGAAGAACCTCTTCCTCCAGCTTCGTAAACACCATCAAAGGCGATCAGAGCAACAACACGCAAACGCACACCTGTTCGGCCTGCCTCCCTCACGTGGACCTCCCAATCAAGCTTTATGGGGCGGTTCCAGCTGAAACCAATTTCAGCCCACAGCATGCCTGAAAGCAGGCACCATCTCACAGCGTCCTCGCGAGATTTAAGATTCGCCATTTAGAAGTCAGCTTTTTTTTTTTTCCCTGCGGGGCAGAGGGGTCCCCAACACCTCCCCACGCCTGGCGCCCGTCGTGTTTCTCTTATTGATGTGGGGCTGCGTCGTGACGCGTGACCGGCTAGACTGGAGAACACGGCTGTCCAGGTAGGTCCCTTCAATGCCGGCTTGATTCCACCCATCACAATAAGCTGCAGTGAACGTTCCAGAAAGTTGTATTTAGCTCACAGCAGCTTTCCCATAATGAAGAGGCCGCTGTTGGCACTCGGGTTGGTCTAAAGGCTTCTCTTTGAAAGCAAAGAGAAGGGTGAGGGTGAGAGCAGCTCCAGCTAGAGCTGTCTGGAGAGCCTGGACGCCTAAGCGACTCTCTTCTGCCACCTAGCGTTGCTCGGAATTAAAGGTCACGCTCTGTTTTAAGGTTCCTGACAGTCTCTTCTGAGCACTAACTAGGAGTCTGGTTGTCCTTTGCAAGGTGTTATTCTTTGTGTTAGAGAGAACGTTCGTCATGTGCAGGCGTTTTTCACGGCTTTCGAAATGTGGCCACGTCTTGTTCTTTCGGAAAATGGGTTCTGATACTCCAGTGCATCGAGAAAGAAAACTAGGTGATTTCAGATGTATTTTATGAATATGACCTTCCTGGCATCCATTTCTGTTTCGGAGTCAGGCATTTGACAGTACAATGCAGGCTCCTTTAGTAGAATTTTACCTGTGGTTTCTGTCATCTGGCTTTTCAGAAATCGGTCCATTTATACAGTAAGGATGAGGTTGGATAAAAATGAAGTCAGAACTCTCCAGGGCAGTTTTTGAACGTTGGCTTTCAGTCTTAGATACCCAGTTTTAGGGAGCATTTTGAGGGGAAAGATGATGTTCTATGCTTCAGTACTTCTTTGGAGGAAATAACGAGAATATAGCCATTGTTCCCTTTTAGAGATACAGAAAAACCCCTAAATTTCTACTTTCCCCTTATTGGAGTCTCCTGGTCTCCTGAGGGGGTGTGTGTGTGTGTGTGAGAGAGAGAGAGAGAGAGATTCAAATCTCTGGAGGTTTGTTTCCATGACCTCTGAGCTTTTTGCAAAGGAAAAGGTTTATGTCCATATAATTGCTGTGATGATTATTGTTATATATTTTTATTTAGGAGGCGTTCCTTAAAAACCACTATATAAATCCTTTTGAATGCATTTTTTCAATCATTTTAAAGCGGCACAATTAACTTACTGTTGTAAGCTTGTGCATAGAATGGTTAATTATATTTATAATTGATTTTTTGAAAGTCATCTTGGAACATTCAACTCCTTTTCCTATGTCGACTTCATGTAAATTCCTTGAGATATGGTAGTGCCGGTTCTGATTACCCATAGCGCGATGGACTTGGCCTGGCTATAACTAGCTGGTTGAAACAGAAAATTTCATGGGGTTATGGAGTTTCTCATGTTAACAAATGTCACATCTTACAAGTGGGAATAACTTTGTTGAAACGGATGGTTATCTGTAGTTTGGTGGGGGAAGAAAAGCTTCCCAAATTATTAAGATTTGATATGGAAGAAAATGTAAAAATCACGTGCAAATGTCTCCAGAAAAGATCTGAAAATGATAGCCTTCAGAGATTCTAGTAGGACCAGCATCAGTTGCAGCTTCTAGAATTCAGCCAGGTGAGGCTTACTGCCACGTAAATGACAACAGCTGGAAAACTTACTCAATCTTCTAAGTTAGGGTGGATCTCATCCTATGATTTTTCTTCCTAGCGATCTATTGCCATTTTATCTTAGGTGCATTTATAAAACAATATCTTAGGTGCCATTATAAAAACAATAGTCTTTTAAGTACATTGAAAGGGTTAAATTGTTTTATAAAACCATTCAATACATTTATATTGAACAACAAAGAGATCCATGAATTTATTTGGGGTTTTTGTTTTATGTTTTTCACATAGAATGGTTCATCCATTTGCTATGTTGGGTTGCAGAGCATTGGTTCAATTCAGTATGGCTCGAAAGAAGCAGTTTCAAAATGATGATGATGGTAACAATAAGAGAGGTTTATTGGATGCACGGCCTTTTTCACAATATCTGTGTGTATTATCTCATTTAATTTGCATTCAATCCCATGAGGTGGGATTGTTATTCTCTGCTTGACATATGCAGATTGGATTGTCTTTGACTTAAGTACTTGCAAGGAGTCAAGCAGCTCCTCGATGATGAAGCTGCATTCAGGCCCAGAACTTTCTGGCTCCTGATGCTGTGTTATTCCTCTGTCACTTGACTTGCCTTTTTCACCTTATGGTTAATAACTGAGTTAACTAGAGCAGGAGATAATGAAGCCAGTCAGTCACTGGTTGAATCCTTAACTTAATTTTTCCTATTTTCTTATTTCATAAAGATAAGGCGTTCTCTCACTTAAAAGGACTAAGGTGTGTCAACATGGCTGTGTATTTCCTCCGACGCCACTCAGCTGCCTGGGTCAGAGGGGCTGCGTGCCCCCGCTCCTCCTCACCCTCACTGGCTGCAGGCCCCCATGTGACCTCCTTGCTCCTTGATGGCATTTGCTTTGTGATACGGCCTTTATTCTCAGGCCTGCAGAAAAGCGAGTTAATTGGGCAGCAAAGAGTTACGTATGAGAGGTTTCTCATGTGTTAAAATTTGGTATGTAACACAGTGAGTTGTTCACGGGATTTATTCCTTTAGTTCTTGTTTTAAAAGAGCTTTAAAAAGTGGTGACAGCATGTTGGCCGCTCACGTGTGAACCCTAAAACTTGGATTCACGACTATTTTGAGATCGACGGTCAAGTTCTTCCTCTCACCTTTCCAAAAAGCAGACATTTTGAGTGCTTCGTCTGCACTCGGGACACAGAAGAAATAGGTAGACACAAGATTGTTCCCTCGCACGTGGGGACCCTCGCACACATACCCCGGTGCGCGTGCCACACCCTCAGAGCCACCCCCACATCCGAACCGTAGAGAGGGCTCCAGTCTTGGCTCAGATACTGCTTGGAAGAGGATCTTAAACCTCCAGAGTTTTCTCAGATGAATATAATCAGGTAATTGGTCTAAGTTATTTCTTTAAAGCCCCCTTCCTACATCACGGGGCTATGATTGTGGAGTTATGACATCTGTTTTCTTTCATGATCTCTCGAAAAGGCAGCGGGATTCTTTTCATCAGACTTTTAGATGATAAGCAAAATGTTAAACCTTCTTCTGAGGAAGGTCATATTAAAATGAGCTGTAATGAATTCAGACGCTCAGAGTTAAGCCCACAGGGGTTAGAAAAGCACCATCAGTACCTGAAGAGGTGTAAGAATGAGTGTACTTGTCATTCTTCATAAGGGCACCCGCAAAATTAAGTCTTCTGCACGTCTTCAAAATAGAGTTACAAGACAACCCTAGAGAAATTTTAATACGCAGGAAAACTTCCAATGAAGATGAATATTTTATTTTGCCCACACAAATTTAATTTTATTTTACTGGTAAGCAGAAAAATGTTGTTCTTATAAACTACTGATAATTGCCTTAACTGCATTAGGTTTGTTCAAATTTATATTGATTGCAGAGACCTACATAATTTTAATTCCATAAGCTTGGTTTTCTTATACCAAGAGGAAATAGCACAGAGTGTATGTACTCTATTCTTTGCTTTCTGTGAGCTTTGTTGTTTTGAATATAAAAATCTAGTTTTCCCTAAGGCAATGGAAATGTTTTTGGGGGTGTGTGTGTGTTTGCTTTCATTTGTAAGGAAATTGGATGAAACTTGAAAACAGGCTAGGAACTTGATAACAAATGTGAGTATACACTTATTCTCGATATGGAGAATGTCTGCATTAACGAGGCAAATTAATTTAGCTTTTGCTTTGAGGCGAATGTTTTTATTAAATAAATTCTTAAATTTGATGGAGGAAAAGTGCTTTTTACTGTCAAATTTTTGTTACCAGTATTAAGTGAATGGAAAATTAGGGGGAATGCAAATAAGGGAGGAAAGAGGAATGATTTGAATACCTATTAACTGTCAGGCCTTTCCCAGACATTATCCCGGTTAGTCTCAGTAAGAATTCTCTATGGTAGATGTCACAGTCCCTGTTTTGCTAAAAATGAGGCTAAAATGTGTCCACAATGGCACCATTGACAGGATCTGATTTCAGGTGGCTTGAGAGCTCTCCATTTCACCATCCCGCATGGAAGAAGTCTATTTTTGTGCAAATACTATTTCCTATCTGTCTTCCCTATTATACTGTAAGTTGCATGAGACCAGAGATGGTATTTGCTTTCTTCGGTTCTCCACCCCAGCACACTTTCTAAATCCCAAGGAAGTGCTTGGAAGAGCACTGTGAACGAGAGCTCACTAAGAGAAATGGGAATTGAATGAACAAGCCGGTGAAACAATGAACTTCACATTCTGTCTTTCGAAACACTAATTTTTAGGCTACTGATTTCTCCTTACTAAAGAGGATGGCTGTAGAAGTTTAGGGTTAAGTCCAAGACTCATTTTCGTGACTATAAGGAAAGGAATATGTGAGTAGCACTTAAAATAATTATCTTCCTTTTAGATCCTGGATTTTAGGGCCCAAATAGCTTAGTGTGTTACAACATCCCTTAGTAAAAAGGTTTAGAAATAAGACCTGTTGAACCATAGGCTGTTCTGATTGAATCTCATTAAGTTCATTCCTAATAAAATAATGTGCAACAGAATGTCTTCCCAAAATGGAGCATTAAGTATGTGGTAATAGTTTTTCAGCATTGCCTCTAAAACCAAGTGTCTTGTGTAGTCCTGGTGAACAAAACTGGTACCTGGAGAAGGATACTCACCATCCTGAATGAACTTATTTTATAGTCACTGCACATAAGCCAATGCCTTAGAGTCAGAAGCTGTGTTCCTAATACAGAGCTTCTTGAACTGTCTTTGGATAAAACACTTTCGCATCTTTCTTATATTCCAGGCTCAATCATTTTATGGGAAGTAGTTCAGGGACTTAGCGTCTCAGTAAAAATATGCCTGTTTTGTACTTGGTTGCTTTTAAGAAGAAGATTCTTGAAATTAATTAAGTATATGCAGGATTAAAATAATCCTCCTGTCTCCTCTTACTCTTTAATGCAGTGCAAAATAACTTTACAAATTATCACCTTAACCTTGCGTTGTGGTCAACAGCATTCCCTTTTTCTGACTACTAGGGCCACTGTTCATGAACTTTTAAAATTGACAATTGTGCCTTCTCTGAGAATTGTTTCTATTTGGTGCTTAATGCAATCAGTGGAAAGACAGTACTGAATTGTGACTATTACATCCTTGTAATGATTACCATTTTGGTGTCTTGACTTGACATTAATTAGCTTCTCAGTGCTGCAATATTTCAGACAAATGCACACAGACAAAACTGAAGTACTTTTGTTAAAACCGTGGCTCATGTGTGTTGAGGAGGGTAAATGTATTTTACTCCACCCCCCAGAAAGACATCATCTTATTCCACATCTCTTACGTGAGAATTTACTAATACTGTTCACTTTGTATTTCTAATACACAGGTGTTTAAGTATTTCATTGCATTTTTCCTTCTAATTCTAGATTAGAACTCTAAACATAACAATTTTAGACCCTGATTTTGTTATATTCTGCTAATTGTTATTAATTCGTCACCATAAAGATAATATAGAACCACTATAATCACTTTTTAAAATTCCTATTTGAACTTTAGAGTCTTAGAGAAGTCACCTTTGATCTTAAGTAGTTAATCTTTGACTTGTCTGTTTGACAAGTTTGTCATCTTTAATCATTTCCCTTATGGAAAAATAATTCTTCTTGGCTGCTAAGCCTTTTTCCCTTACATCAGAGAATTCTATGTTCTGGGTCAATTTTGGAAAATTGAGTTTATATCTCAGAACCGTTTGGCATGATGTGCTTTTTGTTACTGTTTTTAGTAGTATTTTCATTGAACGTTATTTTCATGGACATTTTAGCACAGTGTTCATTCCCGGTATCCTGTGCGTGTGGCACACCCCGTTACTCGGCATGATTGAACAGTATGGTTAGAAACTTTCCTACTAGGCGAAGTACGTTTTTCCATTCCCTGTATTCCCATAGATGGTGGTGGGACACCACCTTCTTGTTTTCTTTCTTCCTTTATCAAATATTAGACTTATCAGGCCCTGTGTAAGAGCTGAGGATCAAAGAGGAATAACATACCAGTGGCCCCGGTTCCCCGAATCTCCCCAAGTAATGATTTCAGACTGAGACAAATGCAGGTGGCATGGTTGGCATAGGGAGAAGATGAACTAGTTCGAGGGCCCGAGGGGGAGAAGGGACCAACCCTGCTTACTGTAGCCATGGAAGAATTCAGAGGAGCTGAAAACTGAGGCTTGACTTGAAAGAGGCAGAAGGTTCTACCAGGTGGAGAAGATGAGAAAGTACAGTCCAGTCAGGAGAGCTTTGCCAGTGGTAGCTCTGAACATTGGAGGTCACACCATGTCAGAAAGTCTGGAATCCAGTCAGCAACCTCTTTAGCACCTAATGGCTCTCAGCCCTTGAGTAAGCTACTTAACGTACCTGACTGAGCCTCTGTCTCCTTGTTGGTCATGGGGTTACATGAAATACATACCAAACTGTAGGCACAGTGAGTGACACATAATAGACACTCTTTAACTTTACTTTATTCTGTTACCTGGGTGTTCAGGGTTGATCGGTAGCTCCACGAAGTTGGAATAGCATGAGATTATTGACGAGGAAGGACAGTGAGGGACCAAAGATAGAATGGAAAAGAGACGCTGGAGACAGGATTGTGAAGAGTCTTCTATTTCATACTTCGGTTTTATCTAAACATCAGTGAAAGTTGGAGAAGTACCAGAGGATGATGTGATCAGATCTCTTGTTATAATTGCATTTTGGGGGGCAATCTGGGAGACGGACTGGAGAAAGATAAAGCATGTTCCTCCTGTCCATCAGGAATCCACTGAGCATCCATTCTGGTTGTCTTGGCCAGATATGGTGAGAAGTGGATTTCAGCTACCAGGAAGGGGAGGAAGGCTGCCAGGTCTGCATGTACTGGTGCCGGAGGCATGGTGATTCCCACGGGCTCAGTGCTCAGGAAGAGTAGCTGTGGGGTAGTCTCGGAGGCCCTGGGAGCCTCATCAAAAGTTCCCATTGGCTGAGCTAAGACAGGAGGATGCTTACCTCCAAGGAAACTCCAAATGCTCTAGGGAGGGCACACCTGCCTTAGTAATGTCCAGGGACAGAAACTCAGGGTTTACCCCGTTCTTTTGGACCTTCCGAGCCTTTCAAGCTAGAGAGCTACTCCTAGTCTTGACAATCAACGCTAGAGCCACATGTCATTGTAGGAATTTTTTTTAAATATGGTTCCTATCTTCTCACCCCCATCCCCTCCAGCAACCTTCAGTTTGTTTTCCATGGTTGAGTCTCTTTTGGTTTGTTTCCCTCTCTGATTTAATGAGCACTGGGTGTTATACACAACTGATGAATCACTGAACTCTACCTCTGAAACGAATAATACTATACATTAATTAATTGAATGTAAGTAAAGTAAAATTAAACTTTAAAAACCCACAAATGAGATACCACTTCACACCAGTCAGAATGGCTAAAATTAACAACTCCGGAAACAACAAATGTTGGCGAGGATGTGGAGAGAGGGGAACCCTTTGCACTGTTGGTGGGAATGCAAACTGGTGCAGCCACTCTGGAAAACAGTGTGGAGTTTCCTCAAAAAGTTAAAAATAGAGCTACCCTACGACCCAGCAATCGCACTACTAGGTATTTACCCAAAGGATACAAAAACGCAGATTTGTAGGGACATGTGCACCCCAACGCTTCTAGCAGCACTAGCAACAATAGCTAAGTTATGGGAAGAGCTCAAATGTCCATGGACTGATGAATGGAAAAAGAAGATGTGGCATATGAGTGTTGCTGGAGGGGAGGTGTAGGGGGGTGGGGGGATAGGGTAACTAGGTGATGGGCATTAAGGAGGGTACTTCATGTAATAAGCACTTGGTGTTATATGCAGCTGATGAATCATTAAATCCTACTCCTGAGGGTGTCTAGGTGGCTCAGTCATTAAGTGTCTCCCTTCTGCTCAGGTTGTGATCCCAGGATCGAGCCCTGCCTCAGGCTCTCTGCTCAGCGGGAAGCGGGTTTATCCCTTTCTGACTCCGCCTACTTGTGTTCCCTCTCTCCTGTCTCTCTCTCAGTCAAAAGAATAGATAAAATCTTAAAAAAAAAAAAAAAGTAACCTCCATGTTGCTCAATGCTCCTTCTATCTCATAAATAAATAAATAAATATGTATATGTGTGTGTGTGTATATATATATATATATATATATATATATATATATATATATAAATTCTACCCCTGAAACTAGTAATACGCTATATGTTAACTAAATTGAATTTAAATAAAAATTAAAAAAAATAAATATGGTTTGTTTTTGTACTCTGAGTAACATAATATGATGCACACATGTTCTAACAGATTGAAAGAATGAAGCAACCACTTCACCGTGTTCATACCTACCTACCACTGCCTTTCCCTTTACAGCCAAGCTTCCTGAAGGAACATTCCATGTTCACATCCTATATCAGCAAGGGTTGCAGGAGGAAAGAGATGGCACATTGGAATTGGGGTACTAGTAAAGGAATTATTTATGAATGTGTGGGCAGGCACGAAAGAAACCACAAGGAATAGTCTAGTCCCCTGAGGCTTTTTCCACCTTAGGAATCACCAGAAACTTGAATTGGTATATTGTGGGGTTGTTAAAAAAAAAAAAAAAAGAAAAGAAAGTCCTATAGGTTGCTTTTTCTGTGACATAAAGGAAGGATTTCAGACGTGTATTAAAAACTTTTAGAAACTTGATACATCTCTCTTCTCATAAGTTGAAAGACCATGGTAATTTAAGTCCTTGTTTTACTGCAATCGGTGTTTTTCCTTGTGAGGATATACTTTGTGTTTTATTCCTGTGTTATTTCTTTCTTCTGTATTTAGTTGAGACAAGCATGTGATGAACAATAATTTAAAATAATGTTTTAATAGTTAATATTGCTAATAGTTGATAGTATAATTTACAGTAATGGTTAATCAACACAATTCAAATGTAACTGCTCAGTCTGAGATGTAAGATTTAGTGAGAAATAACTTTAATTTAAGGTCGAGGAGCAGAACAAGCCAAAGCTTTTGCTTTTTCCTTTTTCCCTGGTGTTTCCAAGTTTTCCTTATTCTCAATCTCAGCTGAGTAATAGATGTACCTCCATAAGCCCCCAGTTTATCTGTTGTAACTTCTGTACCCTTGTGGCCTTTTCTCTCAATTCTTAAAAGGTACTCTGTCCTTTTGAACTACTTTTACCTTGTTTTCTTTTGCTTTGTTTTTTATCCCCTTCCTTAGGTGGCTTCATCTTTAAGGTCCTGCTTTCAGTTTTATCTTTATTGATCTTCCTCTTCCTTATTGATCTTGTCTTTCATTACATGTGATGTATTTGGGGATGATAAAGATAATTAAGTGTTGAAAACAAAGTCATTGATTTAATGCTGGAAGACAGAACAGGAGCAAAAAGTTTAACTAGATTTCAACTCCAGGGTCCCACTTATGTCCATGAGTAAACTGTACATCTGGGAATTTAAAGGGCTCTGTGAATGTAAGCAGTGCAGTACCAGCTAGCAATGCAGGTGACACCAAGAAAGATAGTGAGAGTGTCACCTCCTGTAGTTTGGGATTTTCCAAACTATGGTGTTTACTCTTGGGGGGAACCCTGTTTGGACTCCTGGGTGCTATTTCTGGCTTTGTCAATAAATTGCTTTGACTTTCCCCATCAAGCTTCCTTCATCTGTTCTAAAGAGGGTTTTAAGTAGAATCTAGTGTTTGGGTTTTGGTTTGTTTTTGTTTTGTTTTGTTTTGTTTTTGTTTTTAAGGTTTTATTTACTTATTTATTTGACAGAGAAAAAGAGCACAGGCAGGGGGAGCAGCAGAGGCAGAGAGAGAAGCAAACTCCCTGCTGAGTAGGGAGCCCAATGCAGGGCTTGATCCCAGGACCCTGGGACCATGACCTGAGCCAAAGGCAGATGCTTAACCGACTGAGCCACCCAGGTGCCCCCAGAATCTAGTGTTTGGACAAAATGGTTTTAATCTTTTTTAAAAAACCTTTGAACTTTACATTCTATGGCACAATACTAATTATAGGATAAAAGGACTTTTAAACAGCCCGCATTTCACATTCTTGTTTATTCGAACTACTTGATTTTAGGACTACACTTAAAAATTGAAAATGTGAATAGACACATACCCAAAGATATTCCCACATGGATATACATTGCAGCATTGTTCACAAGAAGAAAAGATCAAAAACAGGCTAATTTCTATCAATAAAAGACTGCTATCCATTCTTACTTTTTAATATTCTTTTTTTCCCCAAGATTTGATTTCTTTCAAAGAGACAGTGCACACAAGTGGAGGGGCGTCAGAGAGGGAGGGAGAGGGACAAGCAGACTCTGCTGCCAGATGTGGGGCTCTGGGGCTTATCTCATGACCCTGAGATAATGACCAGAGCCAAAATTAAGAGTCACTGACTGAGTCACCCAGGTGCCCCTGACTGATACCCATTCTTAATTCAAACAGAAAAAATGTTATAGAGTACTAAAATAAATGTTATGCTTCCATATAAATATCTCCAAAACAGATTCACTAGAAAAAGAGAAAAACGTATAGCAGTTAGTATAGTATAATCCCATTTGTGTGTAAAAAAGACAAAGCTTGTGCTTACACGTTTGTATAGGCGTAAAAGTGGAACTGGTGGGGGGACACTGAGGCCCCCATAATTGCCCATATTTTCATTAGTTGCATGTGTTACTTTGTTGTTTGCCAGTATGTAATGAAGGCTTTCTTGCTATTTTCTTGCTTATAACTGAAATTTGGATGGCATCCATGAAGTTGGAAGACCTGGCACAGGGTACGAAGCCTGAGTGGGGTGAGAAGGAATCCTTGCAAAGAATCAGCCTGGTGTCAGAACCAATATAGAAGAGGCAATGGCTCCCAATGGGGAGCAAGAGCCCATGTGCAGTGAGGAAGGTATCCACATGTGTGTGGTCTGGCATGGGGTGTTAGAGCCCAAGCTGGGTGGAAAATGCTTCCTTGTAAGAGGGTGGCTCAACAAAGAGTCAGAGCCCAAGTGGGTTGAGGAGGGCATCAACGTAGGATTGGGAAGTGATGGTGATGGGAAATTGGTTACACAGAGGGAGATTGACCAAATGAGTATTATGGGAGCCTGGTTTCTCTCTCACAAAGAAAATACAAATATGGAAAGGGAGAAGACTAGAATGAATCCTGTGATGTTGGAATGAAATTAAATATATTGGTTGAATTCATAGATTTCAATATATACATAGAAAAATCGATATATAGAGATATAGATCCATCTATATAGATGTAAATATACATATATTTTTATAGAATGATGGATTTAATATGTGTATATATGTTGTATGTATCCACACATTTATTATGACACATACATGAACTTGAGTGTGTGTGTGTGTGTGTGCGCGCGCGTGCATTTGTGTTCCCTAGCTCTGTCCACTGGGAATTTTGGCAAGTGACAACACCCCAATAGCAGTGAGCACAGCTGGCCCCCAAATCTTGGCTTCTAAATATCATCCTCCACTAAAAAGAATCAGGGCTTCTTTCAGAGATGGCTGATTCCAAGTCTCAGGCAGGCAAAGTAGATTACGTGGGATATCTGGTTGTGCCAGAAAGCAAGAAAGTGCTCAAAGAATGATGGGGGCATGTCAGCTCAAAGATATTCTTATTGGCCAAATTGGGGACCAAGTGAATGTCAAAAATAGATTATAACCCATTGAGTAAAACAGGAAACCTAACATCATACTGACAAGAATAAATGAATGAATAAAGTGAAACTATGATGAAGAATCAGATATTTGTATGGCTTAAAATACCTCTGCCAAATACTTATAAATTACCAAGGAAAAAATAGTAACTTGACTTTGGAGAAATCTGGTAGAGACCACATTATCCAGGTGATCAAAGTGAATATCCTCAGTAATGGAACAAATGGAAATCATGTGACCTCTGATTGGATGCAGTGGAAAGAGCATAATCTCCATCTTGCCAAAGATGCGTCACCTGAGTCTAAACTTGAGGGAACATCAGATGAACACAAACTGAGGGAAGGTCACCAAAAGAATTGCTCTGTAATCTTTTAAAGTCTCCAAAGAAGACATACAAATGGCCACCGGACACGTGAAAAAATGCTCAACATCACTCAGCATCAGGGAAATGCAAATCAAAACCACAACAAGATATCACCTCACACCAGTCAGAATGGCTAAAATTAACAGGTCAGGAAGCAACAGATGTTGTTGAGGATGTGGAGAAAGGGGAGCCCTCTTACACTGCTGGTGTGAATGCGAGCTGGTACAGCCACTCTGGAAAATAGTATGGAGGTTCCTCGAAAAGTTAAAATAGAGCTACCCTACAACCCAACAATTGCACTATTAGGTATTTACCCAAAGGATACAAACATAATGATCTGAAGGGGCACCTGCCCCTCAATGTTTATAGCAGCATTGTCCACAATAGCCAAACTGTGGAAAGAGCCTGGATGTCCATCAAGAGATGAATGGATAAAGAAAATGTGGTATAGATATACAATGGAATATTACTCAGCCATCGAAAGAAATGAAATCGTACATTCACAATGACATGGATGGAACCAGAGGGTATTATGCTAAGCAAAATTAATCAGAGAAAGACAGTTATCATATGATTTCACTCATGTGTGGAATTTAAGAAACAAAACTGAGGATCATAGGGGAAGGGAGGGAAAATAAGGTGGAATCAGAAAGGGAGACATAAAAGGCTCTTAACTGTAGGAAACAAACTGAGGGTTGATGGAGGGGAGTGTGGTGGAGGGATGGGGTAACTGGGCGATGGGCATTAAGGAGGGCACATGATATAATGAGCCCTGGGTGTTATATGCAACTGATGAATTACTGAACTCTACTTCTGAAACTAATAACACACTATATATTAGTTGAATTTAAAGAAAAAAAAGTGTCAAAGTCAAGAAAGTATTAAAAATGCAGAGGGACTATTCTAGACTAAAAGATACCAAAGAAATACTATGACTAGATGCAACATTTCATTCTTTCCTGGATCGTTTTTACTATGATGGACAATATTGGGATAACTGGAGGAAATTGAGTAGGGTTTGAAGATTAGATGGTAGTAGTAATATGAATTCCCCAATTTTGTGCATATATTATTATGTAGGAGAATGTCCTTGTTTGTGGGAAATACACTCTGGGGCCAGGTGTATCAGGCCAGCAGTTTATTCTCAAATGGTTCAAGGAAAAAGAAAAAAACAGTTCCTTATACTGTCCTTAGAACTCTTGTACACTTGAGATAGTTTCAAGATAAAAATTAAAAACAAAAGTGTGATGTATAATATGGATCGAAAAGTATTTGTTAAATACTGTATGGTAACACTGATATGTGAAATCTAAAAAAGCCAAATTCATAGAAACAGAGACTAAACTGGTGATTACCAGGGGTTAGAGGTGGAGAAAAGGGGAAGATGTTGGTCAGACCACACCAACTTCCATTATAAGATGAGTAAGTTCTGGGGAGCTAATGTACAGCATGGTGATTATAATTAATAATACGTAGAATATACTTAGAAGTTGCTCAGAAAGTACCTCGCACATGTTCTTATCACAAACAAGAAAATGGTAGTTCCCTGACGAGTTAGCTAGGGCTATGTCGGTGATCATTTTGCAACATAGAAGTCTATCAGGTCAGGGGCGCCTGGGTGGCTCAGTCGGTTGAGCGTCTGACTCGGGGTCATGGGATTGAGCCCTGGGTGCGGCTCCACACTGGGTGTGGAGCCTGTTTAAGATTATCTCTCTCCCTCTTGAGCGCCACCCCTCTCTGCTTGTGCATGCTGCCCCCCTTCCACCCCTCTCCGCCGTGCAAGTGCGTACTGGCACACACTGTCTCAAAAAATAAAAGACGTGTATCAAATCAACACATGGTACACTTAAAACTTGCGCAGTATTATGTGTCAGCTGTATCTCAAAGTTGGAAAGAATGTGTTTCTTATTTTTGTAAGCTCTGTAGTGTTTCATTAAATTGGACTTTGTGTAAGTCTTGAGTGAAAACAGAAGCAAAACGAAATGCTTCTACTAATTGTCTTTTGTTATTTTAATTATAGTAATGAAGTCTGGAAAAAGACACACTAAATTTTGACTTGACATAAAAAATGGCCAGAAAGGATTATTTAGTATTAAAACAAGACATTATATACATATATGTAATTTAATATACTTAATATATACTTAATCATTTTGGAGAAATGCTCTTGATATATAGTTTACTATATATAATATAATAAAAAATATTATTATAAATCATGAAATATCTCATTAATATTTTTTTACCTGGGTTATAGGTTGAAATGGTAATATTTTTGGATACCAGTATTGGGTTAAATAAAATATATTACTTAAATTTAAAAAAATATATATATATAGTTTACCTTTATGCACAGCACTGCATTCTTTTATAGAGCAAGTTCTTATATAAATAACTAAACCATCTCGGGCTCAAATACATCTCCAGATATGAGATTTGAATTTTGATAAAATTTCAAAGTAGCTTCTTTCCTGATTGCATCTGTCAACGCTCCTGCTTAGTTTTTCCTCATTTCTGCCTCATTCGCTCTACCTTGTGCCCCTTTGCCCAGTCGGATTAAGTAGAGTTCAGATGAATGATGACAGAGCCGTTTCTGCCACACGTGAGAACAAGCAGAATATTTTCCTTGTATTGAACGTAACTACATTATTGAGTAGCTTGAGAATAAAAATAAATAGGACACAATCTCTGCTTTAAAAGTGTGACCAGTCTTTGCCAACAATGTCAGCTAGAGGTTTGCTTTCATTAGGGAGTAAATAAAAATATCTTCCATTACCCAGAGTCAAATGAAGGCCATCTGAAATCTTCAGGTGCTGTACCCTGTATTCGATCTAGGGGTCTTTTTAAATTAACAAGTAATGATCCCAGAGTGGAAACCGAAGTAGAAGAACGATGCATTACATCGTAGAATGTTCTTCCTGGCTTGCCTCTGAACAATTTTTAATTCCAATTCACATTTTACTGGGCCTTTTATCACTGCAGTTTTTGATGTTTGTGGAAACCCTCTGTATAAAATCACCAGTTAATTACTTCCATTTAGGAAACCACGGCTAACATTATCATTTTAGCTAGTAATTTCACAGGTATCTGAGTGAAATTGAGAGGTAAATCAGAAGAAAGGAAAATTCATCACCATATGGCTCTCACTGAACTCTTAAAATCTTATCTGATAATACTTTTAAACTTTTGCATTATAGAAATGAGGCCCTCGACAGAAAACACACTCTAGAACAAGACAGGGCTGTAGGCTTCGCTCCACTCCTAAGATCAGTGCAGAGCCCACCTTACCTGGTATGCTGCACTGCAGCTCTTTAACCAAAGGGTCTGAACCCCCAGTGTGGAACAGGGCAGGGAGAGCAGCGTGTGGGACAGCCTACGCACTACTTTCAACTGCCAGTCAAGACAGAGCCCAGGTTCACATGGGGCTGTCTGTGCTCATTAAAATTATCTGCAGCATCGGTAAGGAGGATGCTTATTTTAAGTACATGGAAGAATGCAAATCACACTGAGAATATACAGCTTAAATATTTAAATGTGCATTTCATACCTTTTGTGTAAATTTAAATGGAAAGCAAAATTTTGCTTCAAGCATGTGCATCTGTGTCTGTTTACAAAATACACAATTAGAGAATGGTCTCATACATACGCATCCATCGAAATCATACACGGGATCTCATCATTATTCTCCATTGTTTTCAATGTTTTTAACAGCTTAATGCCCTAAACAGATTTTTAGAACTTGAAATAGTCATTTTAGATCCTTACTTTAGACATCACAACATCTATCATCATGCATTTCTATACCTTAACATTTTATTTTTTTAATATGGTGGCTTTATTTTATTAACTTTATTAATCTTTGCTTCTATTAGGGAGAAGAAATATGATGACACAGACATGTCCCTTTTTTGTGTGGCAATCTTGAAAATGATTATTTCCTGTCAGCAGTAGGAATTGGAGATTCTCCCTGGCAAATACACTTCTGCGGGCTCTCCCTTCAGCAGTGTTTATCAGCTGCATGATAATGAGTCAATTTCTATGTAAATATAATCAGTATTTGATGGTGGTGAGGAAACCTTCTAGATTAAATGATTTTTGTGGTTCCTTGATTAACATACTTTGTGAAACCATTACCATATACGCTACCATTGCACATTTGGAAATAGCTCAGCTTTAAGTCTTAGGTCTTTCTAAAGATATGTAACCCTCTTTGTTGAGAAAAAGTATGCATGTGCTCCTATACCAAGAAACTCAAGACACTGCATTTTGATGCGCATGTATTTGTCCATTTAACATTGAACAATTCTTACCTTCTCCATGCCAAGCATTGGTCTAGGCACGTATACGTCACCCCGAGGCAAACCACGGTGCGTGTGGTCATTGTACTTACAGGTTTGGATTTTTTTCTTTTCTTCGAATTTCTGTAGGAAGCCACTGGAGAGTTTTAACTGGTGACGTGTCTGGTTTAATCTGTTGTGGCTCTTGTGGAGAGAGTACATTCTACATGAAATAAACTATAACCAACACCGTTAGGTGGGAGACAGGGTGAGTGGATGGCAACCCAGGATCCTCTTTTGTCATTGATAAATGTTTGACTGGTTGGGATTGGTGCATAAATATTGGCCAAAAAAAGTCAGTTTCCTTACTTCTAGAGGCCCCTCTCTGCACATAGCAAATATATTTCAATGCACACACATCTTTAAGTCTATAGATGATTAAGAGTTGACTTTCAATTGATTTGATAAGCCCAATGTTTTGTTTTTTAGACACTTAATAATTTCTATCTTGCAATTTGCTTTATATATTCCTCTAGTCCTTTTCTTCTCAAAGCATTTTTCAAGCGCCTTGAAGAGTTTGTAGGACCAGGACATTAGGCCCACCTAACACCTACTTTCAGAGCTGGAATTCCATTGAGAGTGGCCAATTTCTCATCTTGTTCTCTTAATCACTATTTCACTAAAATGTCTTTTTGCATTTCCGAGGCTTGATGGTATATGAGAAATATTGCCTTATACTTGGCAGTCCTGTTCTCAGGGATCCTCAGAGCGTGGTCCTTGGACGAGCTTCACCTGAGTGCTTGTTAGAAATACAAGTTCTCAGCTTTCACCCCAGACCTACTAAATCCAAAACTGGGGATGGGGCCTAGGAATGTGTGATTTTGATGCATGCTCAAGTATGAGAATCTGCTTTATATTTGCTTTTTAATAGCTATGTAATGTTATATGATGTTAACACACCACAGTTTTCTAAATATGTCCATTGTTATTTTGATTTTTACATTATTATAATACAATGTTGACAACCGGCTTGTTCATATATAGGACTTTCCTCCATTTTTCAATTATTCATCAGAATGGAATTATTAGGACAAAGAGTAGGACCATGTTTATATCACATTTTTTTACCAAATTATTTTCCAAAAACATGTTTGTACAGCCACTTTAGAACTTTGGGTGAACAAGTTTTCCTATAATTAAACACACCTGAGGTATTATCTTTTAAAGTAGATCGTTTAACTGGCAATCTCATAACTTTAAGGTGATACCTTATTTCAGTTTACAGATTCCTTACTAGTAGAGGAGAATATTTTGCTTGGAATTAATATTTTAATTGTGAATTATATTTTTATGCCACCTATCCAATTATCAATTACTTTGTAGTTCTTAAAAATTAAGTGAGCATTTTACATATATGTGTGTGTGTATGTATCTGCATGCTGCTTCTCATTTCATTTTTACTCCCTTTTTAAACTTACCTTGTATGAATTTGACAAGGTTAACAGGATTTTTTTAATTATAATATAGTACATCTCATTTAGAAGATTTATTTGTGGTTTTGAAATTAGGAAATAGGCTCTATCGTACCTTAAAAAGTAGGTCTTATGCCTGTGAAATAGTCAGGCTGGGCTTGGGTCAGCTGCAGTAACAAATTTAACCAGAATCTCCGTCATTTTCACACAACAGAGGTTTATTTCTTGGTGATGTTGCATGTTCGGTATAGCTCAACAAGACAGCTCCGCATTCAGAAACTCCGGCTCATGGGAGTGTTACCATTATGTAGCTGTGCCATCATAACATAGGGGCTCTGCGGAAAGGTAATTGAGTGTGCAGGTAGCACAAGAGGCTCTTGAATGCCTTGGCCCTGATATAATCCATACTCCCTGCTTACAGATAGGCCTCCTGCCCAGGGTTAGTCACATGGTCTCAACCATCTGCAAGGGAGAATGGGAAATATGCAAAATATAAGTATTTGGTCAGCAGCAAATGTTTGTGTTTTAATTGCTCTCACAGTGTGATGAACTATCTATAATACATATTCTAGGCATTCATTCATTTATTCCTGACTCCTTATATCAGGAAGGGTTCAGACAGGGACAGAGGGGTTACCCTCTATTTCAGCTGTGATGAATTTAAGATAGAAATTGGGAGCTTATTCAAATGTCAGAAGTTCTGGTGAAGTTGAGATTGGGGATGGCATACACAGATCTCAGGTGAGAGCTTTGAAGCGGGTGGTCCCATACAGCTTCTAGACCCTGTTGGAATTCTCACAGCTCTGGGAATTTCCTACCAGCTCCCTCTGCAGGAATGAAATGTGGTTTTTGTATGAGCTCACCAGGAAGCCGCTGCAAAACATCTCTGACCACATGTCTGGCTACAGCTGCCTCAAGGAATCAAGTCTCCTTTTCTTTCATCTTCCAGATCTTATACATGTGCTTCTTGAGGGTTCTACTCTAATCCAGAATGATACGAGGATAGGGATTCAGGGTGTAGCCCGGGACATCTCCTCTACAAAATAGAGGAGATCTTTGAAGTCTGGTAGCATGGCCAAGTTGACAGTAGACAAACTGGTATATTCCTTCATTCGCAGGGGACAAGTAGAAGGAGCCCATAGCACTGAAGGTAATGCATATGTCTCTCTGTTGCACCCCTCTTTGAGTGAAGTTGACATCCTATATTATTCTCTTGAATAATAAAATGTCTTCTAGCACTAGTTTGAAATAAGTTGTAGTGTTCTCTCAATTGGCTTTTCATACATTCTGAAAACCACAAGGTCAGAAGGAAGATAGGGATACTGTCTAGCCCTTGTCTCAACTGTCGAAGAGCTAGAAACCTTTTTATGAGGACAAGACTTAACAAAAATGAAGCAACTAATATTTCACATAAGATTATATATAACTGTCATGAAATGTCATGCTTAAAGTCACAGTTGGAGAAGTAAACACGTGGATGAAGAGCTATCAGACTTAGAGCTCAACAGAGTAGAAAAACACCAACTTTTTTTTTTTCGAGTGTGAAATGTATTGTTTGCAGTTCACACAGGGAAATAGAAATTACTCTTCTCATTTTCAGGTACAAAAAATTCGAGATAGAAATTAGGGGTTAAAATTTGGAAGACCTGGGGAGTAAAGGTCAAGGACGCCACTGCCAAAAGTCAGGGGAGCCAGTACAGAGATCTTGGCGAAAAGCTTCGAAGCAGATAGGAGTCTGTTGTTAATGAGGTAAAACAGCCATTAATCAAGGAAACTAGTTGACAATGTGGAAAACTAGCTATTAATGAGATAAAAATACTTGCACTAAGCTGTCATGAAAAACTCGCCGTAGCAGGAGCCCAAACACACCACCGATGCTGAAATAATGATCTGGACCCCCCCCCCCCCCCCACACACACACCACCACTGCCATCATTTTGTTAGATTATTTTAATACAGTATTTAACAGGGAATATCTCTAAGGCAGCCTCTTGGGTTGGCCTATCACTGACCCTGCGTTTGGACAGAACTTACCTAAGAGAACAGGAATGGCTACACTTTTCCTCTGGCATGGCAGCTCAGGATCAGCAGTGGCTTCCTGCCAGACTGTGTTGAGAAGGATTCTGAGCTACATCTGAGCCCAGCATGAAAGTGCTTGGTTTGAGTGCGGTGGTTATTGTCGTGGAGAAAGGGCTACTGTGACTGCCTTCCATGTATTTGCCCTCTGTGACTTCCTACTTTAATCTTCCTACCTTCCAAGGAGAAATGATTCTTTTTGGCTAGGCTCCGTGTGACATATTAATTTAATGTCTTTGTTCCCCTGCCTTTGATACACTGTACATTAATACGCCTACTGTGCCTGTAAAACATAGAATATAATATGATTTTCAGGACAAATAATAGATTGTTTCTCAGATCTTTGAAATCTTTTCTTCTCTTGCCACATGGCAAATCCTAGAGACACCAACAGGGACCCCAGGGATCTTATCAAGATGGCCGAGTGAAGGTCTTGCCCCCTTTGAGACTCGGTGTGATGACAGTGAAGCCAATTTCAAACAAACAATATTATTAAATTCGAGACTCGGATCTTTTACCCTCCCCATACTGACATTTATTATCTGTAGAATCACAGCAAGCTACAATACCCAAGCAGTTGATTGGAGTTACTCAGTAAATAACATTTGATGAAAAGAAAATGAGGTGGTAAAGAGACCCTTGAGAAATTAGAAAACAGCCTTCTAGGCTTTGAACCTATTCATCAGTTATGAAGGCGTTGAATAATATAACAGACCTAAGAACCAGCAGCAACCTGCTTCCAAGTCCCGAAAATACTAAATCAAATAGTTGAATAGTCCAGCTTGAGGAATTGTTCAAAGTTGAATCGAAATAAGCTTTGATTAAGGAAGAAAAAAACGGAAAAGTTAATCTTCAAGTTTAACAGAAAGGCTTAAAAGAGCCGTTACAAACACCATGAATTATTCAGGGCAGGGATATTGTGACTTGCCTTTTATACACAGAAGGCTCAAATGTCTGGTCTCAAACCCAGTGCAAATAAATTGATTTCTATCAGTTGAGCAATGTCTGGATGAGAAGAAAAGATGAGCCTATCTTCCTTAGTACGCTGGCTTTGTTTTCTGTAACAATAGGTAGTGAACTTTCAGCCCCCAGCATTTTTGTTATAGCATTAGAATAGGAGAGAAAAGCCCTCATGCGTCAGACTTCTGTTGGGGCAAATGAATTCTTCTGGAAATGTCACCTCTAAATCACTTCTACACCCAGCCTTGGATACCCAAATGAAGCAAAACAGTAAAATTGCACCTCTGGGCTCCTTTGAGCACGTGGTGGGCTTCGTGAAAAATACTCTGTCACTAGATCTTAATATTAAAATGTGTTTCAGTAGAGGAGATAACAAGTAACAGCCATGCTATCGCTGTTCTGCACCATCTTGTCCAGGACGACTGCCCTAAGTCTCCCCTAGCTAGCCCCACTTCTGAGTTCTCGTAACAGTTTGGACATCCTTCTATTGAGTATTTCTTAGGGATGCTGTGGCCTAAGCAGAGCAGGAGCTTTGGAATGAACACCAACCCCAACTGGACAAGTTATCTATCGTCTCTGAATCGTCATTTCTTTGCATAAAGGCTTTACAAGAGCATCCTCGGGGTGATGGCCGTGGCTCACTAAATGAGCATGTTTACTATTAATTAGACTGAGAGTCCTTGAGAAATAAGGGATCTGACTGTGTGTCCCACACAGGACACCTGCAGCCCTGTGGCAGGCACGCAGATGATCTTCTTGGAATAAATGGTCTTCGTGGCTCAGGGGTTATGCCGGGTAGCTGGTTGTTCTGTGCACTGTTTCCATGTAATATGAGGCCGCCTTCTCTTAAACCCCTCTGAGCAGCATATTTCAGGGCTGGTGGACATGTCATTCTGATCCCCACGAGGGGGGTTGGGAGTGTTGTATCTGACAGACTACGTGTAAACAGAACCAGTTAGCCTGGGGAGAAAAGGGGGGATAGGTAAGAGAAGGGGCAGACAGAGGGGAAGCCTCAAAGTTTAAGAAGTTCAAGTGCTAAATGGAACCTTTGTTTTTGTAGTAATTTGTCTGTAGTCACTGTAACTTCAACCTTTCATATCTTATTTATCCATTTATCAAACATTTACCGAGTTATAATGTCCCCGGTAACATGCTGGGGGATACAGGAAAGAATCGGGGGTGGGGAGGGGAGGGGAGAGCACGAACACATGCCCAAGGACTTAAAGTTTCCCAGGGAAGGTAGAACATAGATTACCATAAAATAGACCCGAACTCTAAGATCACATGATGCTAGGAAATCTTTTTTGGGTTCTCAGACTTCCCCTGTCAATCCAATTCCTCACTGTCATGATTTCTATCTTAAGTTCCTCTTCCCCTCTGCAATCTGTTCTAGTCAGTTCAGCTGAATCTCCTCTTGTAACATGGCTTCTTTACACCTTCCATCCTCTGTCTGCCTCCCTTACCCCTCATCTCTACCTGACCTCATTTTCTCCACATTCTTGAAAGGCCAGCTTAAAAGCCACTTCTTCCTTGGTGCCCTCTCTGAGTGCCTAAAGCCCAATCTTTCTCTCCTTCAAGTGTTTGAAGTGCTATCTACTTATTGTTCACAGTGGAAATGAAAGTAGAGAAGCTATTTAAATTTTGCAAACTGAGAGTAGTAGGATGCTTAAGTCATGAAGCAAAAAGGAGGTATGGTGGGGAGGACTGGGTTTAGGGAGATGTGGTTAGTCAGGATGCCTGGTGAGTGCTGGGGAGTCCAGTCTGCAAGTCAGGAAAGGGTAGGACAAGGTGTGGATTTGGGTCTTGTGCACAGAGGTGGAAATGGTTATCTGAAATGAATGGGGCGCACAAGAAAGAGAATAAGCAGGAGACTGAGCAAAGAGACTTGAGGAGTACCTACGTTTAAAGGCTAAAGAGAAGAGGAACTCATGAAAGAGATTGAGCAGGTAGAATGGAAAACTGCAGCATGTGGAAAAACCAAAGGAGGACTTGAAGCAGAAGTTAGGAAAAACAGGATGACAGTAAAGAAAGGAAAGATGACTGTACCATCTCCTTTCTGGACAGTCGATTCCCTGGTGTCCTTGAGGCTTAGGAGATGTGCGAATTTATATTGCTGTGGGACCATATAATCCCCCTCCGGTCACTGTTGCAAGACAGGCTATAGTGAAGAAAGAGCAAAGGTTGACTGAAATGAGCTCCCAAAGGCAGATCAGTCCAGAATTCTATCTGTACAAATTCATATTTCTTAGAGGAGACATTTTGGAATTCTTTAGAGGAAAGTCATCAGTGCTAAGTGGAAAAAAAATTAACATGAGGATATGAGACTCCTTTATTCTTCACTATGCTTGGTGTCTAGTGAGCACACATAAACATGCTCCAGGTTTTAGTGAAGAGGACTTGACTAATTAACATGGATAATATGTACAAGATATACTTCAAGGAAGTCAATGGCTGCAAATACCTCTTTAAGATGAGATGTCACAAGGTCAAAAAGAGAAAAAATGGAAAGAGGGGAAAGAAAGCCTGTTCTCCGATTAAACATGTGACTGGCAAGAGTTCTATAGAGATTGTAGAAATGAATCAGCTGAGTGAGTCATCCACTCAGCCTCCAAACGTCTCACCAATGAACCTCCTAATTTGAACATGTAATTGTTTACTCGTATAACTTTGCTGTGAGATAATTGCCTGTAGAAGCATAAAGATGGACGTCCATGAGAGAAGGACAAGAAAGGACTCGACTTCACAGGTTTCTAGTGAGTTCTCAAGTGAGAAAGGGTAGGCTGCTTCCTCACTAACTAGCAAACCCTGCTGGATAAAGACTAAGACCGAGATGAAAGGGGCAAGGCACAGAGGGTAGAGCAGTTAGCAGGTGAGAGAGATGGAGATTTACGTGGCCCTGGGTAAGCCAAGGAGAGGGGTCTGGATGTTAAGAACAGTGGTGATACACATGAAAAGATGCTCAACATTACTGATCATTGGAGAAATGCTAATCAAACTTGCAGTGAGATACCAGCTTACACCCGGGAGGATGACTGCTGTCAAAAAAACAAAAAACAAAAAAACCAAGTGTTGGTGAGAATGTGGAAAATTAGAACCCCTGCACACTGTTGGTAAGAATGTAAAACGGTGCAGCCACTCTAGACAGCAATGTGGCTGTCCCTCAAAAGACTAAAAATAGAATTACCATGTAGTCCAGGAATTTACTTCTGTCCACTAGCAGATAAATGGATTTTTTAAAAATGTGATATATACATACAGTGGAATATTCTTCAGCCTAGGAATGAAATTCTGACACATAGCTGAACCTTAGGGAAGTTATGTTAGGTGAGATAAGCCAGTTACAAAAAGAAAAATACTATTTGATTCCACTTATAAGAGGTACCTAGAGTGGTCAAATTTCATAAAGAAAATAGAATCGTTTCTAGGATCCAAGAAGGGGGCGAATGGTACATGGTGGAGCTGTTGTTTAATGGGGACAGAGTTCCAGTTTTGCAAAATCAGGACTTCTGGAGATTGGTTGCACCACATTGTAAACACACTGTATCCTACCGAACTGTATACTTAAAAATGATTAAGATGGAAAATTTTATGTTGTCTATTTTACCACAACTTAACAATTTTTTAAATGCTGATAACTAGTATATTCATTCATTTGACAAATATTTGAATTGTCCCTCTCTGCCAGGCACTCTTCTGCTGTCGGGGAACACAATCAGTAACTCAATATGCAAAAAACCTTAGCCTTATGGAGTTGACGGTATAGTGAAGAAAGACCAGTAAAATGAATAAGATATGCTGTATTCGATGGAGAAAAGTGCTCTGGAGAAAAATAAAGCAGAGATCAGTGGGATAGGATGTGTCACAGTTGCCAGATGAGGGGTGGATTGGGAAGACTTGACCATCCAGGTAATGTATGGACAGGGTCTTGGCAGTGAGGGCATACAGCATGGATGTCACAGGAGGAAGAGGGGCTCCCATGGAAGGAACAGCCACTGCAAAGGTGGGAAGCTTTCTTGCTGCATGTAAGGGGCAGCCAGGAGGCCAGTGTGGCTGGAACAGAGTGAGCGTAGGGGTGGGGGCTAGGGGATGAGGAGACCAGCCAGAAACTGAGGTGGTAATGCCCAGGAGAGATGTCAGTGGCGTGCATCAAGGTAGTAACGATGGACAGAGCAAGAAAGGTTCATTTTCCAAGTAAGCTAACAGGGTTTATTGATGAATTAGGTGGAAGAGTGTGGGGGAAAAAAGAGAGGATTCAATAATGACTCTTAACACAGTGATTCTCAACCAGGGATGATTTTGTCCCCCAGGGGACGTGCGTCACTGTCTGGGGAGAGTTTTGGTTGTCACCGTGGGGGAGAGGAGTGCGGTTTGCTCCTGGCATCTCGTGTGGGTAGAGGCCAGGAATGTTGCTAAAGATACTACAAGGTACACGATAGCCTGCACACAACGAAGAATTATCTGGTCCAAAATGTTAATAGTGCCAAATTGAGAAATCCTACTCTCAGGTGTTAGGCCTAAATAATTAGGAAAAATGACAAAGAAAGCCAGACTAAGGTGATTAATTTGAGGTCAGGTTCAAGACTCCCAATGGAAAACGAGATACTAGTCATAATAATAGCTTACTTTTATTATGACGCGCGCTGTGTCAGGGACAATGAGCAACACATCGAATGTCCCATCTGATCATCACAGCCATGCAATGAGGGACGTTTCACCAGCCCCCAGTATACAGACGGGAATATAGATGGTTTAACCATTTGTCGGACACAGAGGAACTGGGTTAAACCAGGATGTGTTGGAATCTGAAGTTTAGAGTCTTAACAATGTGCCACACAGGCTTCCTGAATTCATCATGTTCCCGAGTAAAGCTACACAACGCAGGCAGTACAAGCAAACGATTCATATGCATACTCACATACATACACACGTATTTATATTTATTTTTGATGGTTTTCTAAAACATGAATCCAGCAACATGAAAAAACATTCTGGGTTGAATTGCTGCAACCAAGACACTGAACGACACTGTTAGCCGCCTAGACAGTAAGAATGGTGAGAGATTCCTACCATCAAAGACCTGGCACCTTGCATCTGACTTTCCCACTTGGGGAGCTGGTGGGGAAGAGGTTTCAGACCTCCTCCCAGTGTCTCTGTTTTTCCTGGCTTCCTAGTTAGCTCCTAACTCACCAAAGCTCACAGTCACCTGGGTACTTTTTAGGTTTACAAGAGAAATGATGAACAGACAGAAGTCATTTTTCCAGGAATTCAGATAGGCAGCGTGTGTGTGTGTGTGTGTGTGTGTTTCTACATTGACTTTGGGGTGACAGCTGGGAATAGGTTGGGAGAACGGGGAGCATGGTGAGACTCCACACGGGCCAGACAGCAGAAAGCTGAGCACTGTTGCCTAATGCCTAACGTGCGGGCATCCTCCAGGCTGGACAGCAGAGGCGAAGGCATCCCTTCCTTTCCACACGCCGTGACAAAGACAGCGGCATTTCTCTCCCTCTGAATTTCTACTCCTTCCCAGAACTTTTGAATCATGTTTAGAAAGGAAATGGCAGATAAGAAAGGGACTTTGTCCACTCTCCTTTTCTGCCGCTCCGCCATCTGTTTTTAGACTTGCAACTATCGCTTAATTATTTCACCTCGAGTTTTGCGTTTCCATACGTGTTTTGAATTACAGGAAATATTCGGCAGACTTTCAGACTGAGTTAAATTCTCAAGATCATCCTAGATCAGTGAAGGATTTGCTTTTTTGCGTGGCCCTCTCCCCAGTACCTGGCACATAGGAGACAATGAATAAACAAGGCACTACATTGAATAAGCCCACCTAAACTCTATGTACTTGGCCTGAAAGTCCCCTGCTCCATGGTGCTAATGAGAGCCTCTCTGTTCTGATCCCATCAGTTCTCTTCCCCTGAATCCCATCAATACCCTATTGCCTGTGCTGCTTATTCATTCAGAAAAAAATTTACTGAGTACTAAATACAAGCCTGCTACTGTTCTAGGAACTGAGGATATAGCAGTGACAAAATTCCTTGCCCTCCTAGAGCTGATGGTCAAGTTTATGGTACTTATTCAATATGCCCAAGTACTGGTTAAATTTTTGTATATATCTTTTGTCTCTGCAAGTAGATTGTAAGGGTTTTCAAAGTATATATATATGTATATATATATATATGTATATATATATATATACATATATATACTACTTATATATATATAAACATTTATAAATATAAGCATATATAGAGAGATTTATATATAAACATATATAGATTTATACATATATAAATTCTTTTGTAACGTGTGTTTTGAATACTCTATCTTCAGAGTAGTAGATGCTCATTAAACATTTGTTTCAGAATTCAGAAACAAAAGAATTCTCAAATCCTGCTAGAAATATACTCATAGGAGATCATTGTCAGTGGTGCCCTCTCTGGTTGGGTGATGATTTACACTGTAGTTACCAACATAAAGTATCTGCAAAGTGCGAGTTCACGAAATAAACATTATCTTCCCAACTGTATAAAACACTATGCCCGGAGGGGGATATTGTAAAATGAGACCAGTATCACTAGTTAATGCGGGATCTAAGTTTGTTCTTATCATTCTTGTTTTTCATTTCTTGTCACTTCGATAAGCTGATTCTACATCTAAAGAGTGGAGATTTACCAGGTTGGCTGTGATGTTACGCAAGTCCCAGGAGATGATGTCTGGTGGCAGAACAGGGCGCTCTGATCATCAAGGGCAGTTATGCATGGCTTTGAGCAATATGTGGCCAGTGGTGGTTACGTGGTGGTTTGGGCAGCTCCTTTCATGGAAAGCTCTTGGTCTAAGAGTTGCTCTTCGGGACGAACAAAGAATCATTTGAAAAGCCCAAATCTCAGTTAGTCCTGATTGGCATTTATCAATAAGTTGTCTTTTGAGAAGGGCTCCAAGGGAGAATCACTCCAGATGAATTTCCCATCTGCTGGCTGATGCTTCAGACAGGGTATTCTTTACCCTAATTAAACAAAGCACAAGAAACACAATTATGAAAATTCATACATTTACTGCAAGGGAAAAAATAATTGATTAGTAAAATCTTTAAAGTCTTTATTCGTACCTAAGACCAGGCCATCCTAGATAAATCCATGCTTTACAATCTAGTCACTATTTAAATAAAGAAGAAAATATCTTGAACAAATGCCAAATTCATTGCTTATATCAGAGTTATTTGATATATATTTTATGCCAAAAATGCAATAAATCTGTTTCAAATAATGGAACTTGTAAGGTCACCTTTTTAGAACTAAATAGTGTTTTTAATGTAGAGTTTTGGCAGATGACCATATAAAGAGGATACATATAGTTTTCCTTTTTCTTAGTTCCTTATCCAGTTTTGCTTCAAATGTTACCAATGAGTAGCCTCTCTTTTCCCACTTCATCTCCCCTATAACACAGGCAAATTGAATTTAGCTCCAAAATTTTTGTTGACAGCTGGTCCAATATTTGGTGCTGTGGAGGAACCCAACAATAAGTAAAATGAGACCCATGTTTTCTGAGAGAGAGAGAGTCCGACAGTGATGTAATCAAACTGGAATCCCAAATAGCCGCAAAAACTAAATTATTGGGACTGTCATTATAAAGAAGTAATAGTACTTGAAACTAATCTGAAACGTACAAAGCAAGTCGCCCAAACTTTGTGTTTGCATGTTGACATGCTGATTTATTTTCAGATCAAATTGTTTTGAATAGATATGTATGTAAGATTTTTTTCGGAAATTGTCTCCTCTTTGCACCTGTTTCAACAGCAGTTTGCCTATACGTTGGCTGTGGCACCTGTGATGTTTGTACTGTGATTATTTGTTAAGTAAATGCATTAAATTATTTGTTCAATCTCCTCGACCAGACACTAGACTCCGCCAGACCAAAGACTATCTTTCTCCTTCGTGTTCATTTTGGCATCCACAGTATCTAGCCACACCTGCTACAAAGGAAGGTTTCTTGCATTCTTTACATTTCCAGTGTCCCGAGTTCATATCCGTCAATAAGAGTTTTGGTCATAATTCAGTTCTTTCTCACTACAAGGACAGATTTAGAATGCAAAATCTTCTTCCCACCTCTTAAACCAGGATTAGGTTTTTGAATAAGAGTTGGTTGGTTTATGTGTGTTGCTTAGAATTATTATAAGAAAAAATAGAATTTTCCCCTGACAGTACCTTCTTCTACTTAAAACGGAATGTCTATCCCCCATCCATCTTATGTTTTCCTTGTAGTTTTCTCTCATCTCTTTCTCAGTATCTCATATGTATAATAATAGAAATCTTTTCTTATTCTCCTTCATATGGCTGCCTTAAGCTTCACTGCCTTTAGGAGTACATTTATATTCAGAGGCTCCAATGGTAAATAATTTCAACAGGATGGAGCTCTTTAATCCTATTTTATATCTAAAAGGCATGCTCAACACTATCTTCAGCCATCTCTTGAGAATCCAATTTCCTAAGGTTATATTCCTGAGACTGAGTGGAAATTTTCAAAACCCAGAGTTCAAAGTTAAATATCAAATTCAAACAAAGCCCAAACAATCCACCCTGAGACTGATTTGTGTGGCCATAAACAGCAACAAAATCATCCAGTGGCTATTGGTATAATAACTGTGATTATAGCTTAGCAGAGGCAAGGCTCTCTCCTCTAGCCCTAAGCATCTGGGGGCTGTTTTTCCTAAACAGAATTTTTAGAGAGCATAACATTCGCAAGAAAAGCAACCAGAACATGATAGCAGATATCTGTGTAAGTACTACGTATCAAAACAGTGGGACACAATTTGAGAATAAATTCAGATACGAATCAAAATTCTGCTACTAAAACGCAGCAAACTAGCATCCAGGTGGAATCCTACTGAGTACAGCTAATCGAGGAAGCTTCTTGTCACTAGCTGCTAACTTTCTTTTTCTTTTTCTTTTCTTTTCTTTTTTTTTTTTTTAGTTGCTAACTTTCTTGAACAACATGCCAAGGGCAAGTGATCTTTTCTTAGCCTTTTTTTTTTGTCCATGAAATGCAGAGATGAAGAAATAATTGTGATTTTTTTTTTGATAAATGTAACAGAAGTTAAGAAATAGAAATAAAAATAAATTGAGCAGGTAAACCATACTTAAGCTGCTAGTTGACTGCAGTTTCTAGCTGAGAGTTAATTCTGAAGTCGCTAACTGGCCAAGACACTTTGCAACTCCTTACAAGCATCCCCACTACTGATTAGATTTTTAAAAATCCCTTTTGAGAATTGGATCTTCTTACGTTCTTAGGAAGCATATCTGTGTCACTGACTAGCATAACTGAAAGATTTTGCAAGCATTTTACCTACCTCATTCCTGGGGGTTATTCATCACCTGTGCTCTATACCTGGTTTTTACGGAAAGTTCTCAGGGCTATAATGGTAATGGGTTAGTGAAGACACTCATTTCTGGGTCATGTGGAAAGTTAGAATTCAGACTGTATGCTCTTTAGAGTTATCATTATAGGTAAATACAGGAAGAAGCCCCAAGAAGCCAGCTTTCATTCTGGAAAATCCAGGATGAGATATAGACCACATAAATGTGAATTCACCGATACCTGCTTACTCCAGTCCTAAAACCCCTCAGTCAACCCTTAAGCTATAAATAAGATGTAAAGAAGGAAATAAAAACCCAGATAAAAGAAATAGTTAATAAAGAGGCTGGGAACCATAAAATAAATAAGATTACAGGCTTTTTTCAGACGAGGTTGCTGTAATGCTCTAACTTCCAAATATGCAAATTCCATATCTTCAGAAGTTTGAATCATCTATATAATTAGAGAAGGAAGAAAATATGCCATTGCTCTAAGTTTCATCCTAGACATAATAGGACTCATTAGCTGTTTTTCTCTGAAAGGGGCTTGACTTTAAGCGCAGCCCAAAGTCAGTCTTTGGGCAAAATGCTCTGGTGGAAAGGACTCTGCTGCCCTCTACTGTCACTCGAAGCAGAGGATGCAGACACAGAGAAACCACTTCCGCGCACTTCTGAATAGGACTGGTGGGGAATTCCTCGTCCCTCGTCCCTTATCCCTTACTTCACTGGAAGGCCCGACAAGGCCACATCCCTTCCAAGGGAAGAGACCTCATAAAGTCCTTTAAGCTACAAGCCTCTTTAAGCTTCAGCTGAATGGAAAAATGTGGTACAAATATGGATGGAGGTAAGGCAGGTTTGAAATGTCAAGGCCAAGAGATGCGACAGTCCATTGAGATGGGCAAACTTTTTTTTTTAATTGGACATTATCTAAAACTTTGGTTACAAGAAAACACAAACACTCATTCCACCCATCCATTCATCTGTCCATTTATTTTCACTATAATATAAGCAGAGCAATGACAGAGGATAAAATCCCAGTTTAACTATTATAAAGAAAAATAAAGCTGGGTAAAGGCATATAGAGATCCTGTCTACGTAGAGGGGTTAGGGAAAGTTCCTCTGAAGAAGTCAAGAATGAAATGAAGACGTAAGCCATGTGGAAAGAACATTCCAGGCCAAAAAAAAAACCCAAAAAACAAAAAACAGCAACTGCAAAGGCCCTGTGGTAGGGACATGTTGGGTGTTATAAGAAGAACAAGTGTATTGACAGAGAAAGTGAGAATATGAGTCTGGGAAAGAGAGCACATGGGCAGAGAACAGATTAGCTAGGGTGTCACTGTCCTGTAAACCCATAGTAAACCTGTAACGTGAGCCACGTACACAATTTTAACTTTTCTAGTAGCCACGTTTTTTAAAAAGGAAAATGCATAGAAGAAATTAATTTCAATAATATTTTTTATTTCACCCAGTTATTTGGGGCTGCCTGGATGGCTCAGTTGGTCAAGCGTCCGACTCTTGATTTTGGCTCACGTCATGATCTTAGGGTCTTGAGATCGAGCCCTGCTTAAGCTTCTCTCTGCCCTTCCATATCCCTCCCTCTGCCTATCTCTCTCTTTCTCTCCCTCTTAGGTAGGTAGGTAGGTAGGTAGGTAGATAGATAGATAGATAGATAGATAGATAGTAAATATTATTTGGACATGTAATCAATATAAGAAATACTAATAAGATACTTTACTATTTTTACTAAATCCTTCAAATTTGCTGTGTATCTTTAAATAATAACATGCTTCAGCTTAAACTAGCTACATGTCAAGGGCTCAGTAGTCAAATGTAGCTATGGCTACCTTAAAATTTCGTTGTTGTTGTTCTAGGTGTATTTGGATGTTTAAATTCTTCTTTAAATTAATTTTTTACACACACTTTGGAAGGGACTCTTGGTGGTGATGACTAAAAGATTGCAATAGAACTTGGTGAAGATTAAGTGAGTAGGAAAATTTCCAACTCACAGGAACTCAAGTTAATTTTGAGTCAGGAAGCTAGGTCTCTTTTGAGTTTTGTTTTATACTTTGGGGAACAAAACAGGGGAAATTTAGCACAATCCTGACATGTCTAGATAGGAATACATTAAACCTAGATATGAATAGAGGTCATTTATGGACTGTTGACCAGAAAGGGCTAGGGAAATTCAATGAGTGGGATTCCTATCCCCGTGTACAAATATACTCTCCTGCCCCAGCTTCAGCCAGCCTGGTTCTATACCAGGACATGCAGTGCTGTGGTCAGGAGTGTATAAGCTGAATTCTGACCCCAAGTTTTGCTACTTAATAGCTATGTGTCCTTGAGTGGGGTACTCAAGCTTTGGTGCCTTAATTTTCTCATTTGCAATGCAAGGTAGTTGCAAGGATTATGAGCTAATATCAAATGTTTCGAACGGTGCTTGGTGTATAATAAATGTTCATTAATGATAGCTCCCTGCGTGGGGCATCTCTTGCCTACCACTATAATACCCTGTCAGCCTGGACTCTCCACCCCACCACTCCTTGGTGACAGCTCTGTGCCAATTTTGACAGGCTTTCCCTGGTCACAGTGGCACAGCCCTGCACTGGGGCCAGAACCCTGTACTTTTCGCTTTTAGCCCTGAAGCCTCTTGGAAGCCACAGCATGGGATCCCCTTGGGAACCTGCTTGGCGCTCACAGTTTCTCAGCCCAGAAATGTAGAGGAGATAAGCCAGTGAGCCACCTTTGACCTGGGAAGAAGGGAGAGGAAAGATAAATGTTTCCCTTTTTGCCTATAGGTAGGCAGTTCTGAAATGTGTTTTGTGAGATTCTCCGAAAGTTTGGTGGAATTAAGAAGCACCGTAGAGGAGACCAACCCCTTGTATAAAGTTCCGTGCCTTCTTGCTTCCTTTGTGTTGTCCTGTGCTGCTGCTCACTGGGATCCCGTTCCCAAATCAGCTCCCTGTGTTGGAGCCTTCATCTCAAGCACTGCTTTCAGGAAACCCAGGATAAGGCACTACTGTTTTTAATTTTCTGGGCTGTGGTTTTGAAAAATGTATATCCAGTCATTCCTGTGTTACGTCCATTTCCAGGATGGTCTTGCCTCTTGACTTGTCCTAATGACCTTGACCCTCTTTCTCTGGCATTGTCAATCTCACTCCTTTCGTCAGTTCCTTCTCAGGGTCTACTGAGTCCTGCAAACCCTCTGTATCCCACAGAGACCTCCCCCTCAAGCTGCTGCCCAATTTCTCAAGAGAGGAGTCTGCTCTCGCAGCCTGCATGTGCCCGGCTCTCCTCCCGTCCCCAGGCTGCTGTGGTGCGCTGTCTGGCAGTGTCTGTCTCCACTGCTCTGAGGCCATTCTCACAGGGGACCTGTTAAGTGACTACTCCAGTCACTTCAAAAGAAGTATTGTGGAACTGTTAAGCAGTAGCAGTTGTTACATAAACTGGAATCCATTCTGCAGAGAGGTGTGTAACTGACAAGAAGAACTACGATAACGTGAATTAACAGGTAATGAGCCCGCGCACGATTCCAAGAATGCTGAAAGTTAAATGCTTTCTATGCATTCTCATTTCATATTCAAAACAAGCCCATGAGATGGGAGTCGTTATCATTCCCACTTTGTAGTTGAGAAACAGATTCAGAGAGGTTAACTCATTTGAAGACACACAGCACACCCAGAGCCGGGAGTCAAATCCGGGTCGTCTTCCTGGAGGCGGAGCTGTTCCTCTAGTTCACTAAGACTCCAGCTCTGACCCTCATCCTAACGCTGTCCAGACTCCTCAGCAATGAGAGAGATGTTCTTTCGTTGTTTCAAAAAGGATTCAAAGAATGCTGTTACATAGAGACAAAGTAGATTAGAGGTTGCTGAGGGCTGGGGACGCAGGGAGGAATGGAGAGCAAATGGGTACAGGTTTTCACTTTGGCTGATGAAAATGCCCTAGAATTGATTCTGGTGATTTTTGCACAACTCTGTGAATATTCTAAAAAACAAACAGGAAAAAAAAAAAACCCTTTAAATTCTGTACTTTAAATAGATGAATATGTGGGTTATATCTCAATAAACCTGTGATGGAAGAAGAAGAACCCCCTTAGAGGTATTTCGCTTACTTGTCTGACAACTAACACAACACAGGCAGGAAGTGGCAGGTGAATGCTGTTGCTCTTTATCAAATTCACAGCCACTAATCGTTCATGAAGTGGTGTGTAGTTTCCACTCGTGTGTGCTTGTGGGGTGCAGGACTTGGAGTTCCCAGAGTGTCGCCTTTCAGGTTGTTGCCAAGCAACGGGCGTAGGGGCACCAAGACCCATTAGCTAGGAGCAAGCAAGCAGCTCTGGGTGTAGCCAAACCCTTCTGCCACTTGCAAAAAACAAAACAAAAATAATGAAGAAAGATAATCACCTCCCTGAAGGAAAGCAGCCTGGTTCATTTGAATGCCTGTGAGTGGCGGTAATGGCCTTGATTAGAGGACCAAATCCAGATATCTCCGGGCAGTTTCAGTGACCACATGGCCTCCTAGTACATGCTCATGGTCCTAATTCTCAGGAATGAATGGGGGAAGAAGCGCAGGCTAATCCAGTCCCACCACCAGAGTGCGGCTCATTGCCTTCTAGTAAGCGTTGACTGTGGGGAAGCCACGTGACAGAGAGGACAGCTTTCAACTTTGGAATATTTGGACTCAAAAGGAGCCTCAGCTCACCCAAGGGAGGGGCGGCAAGCAAAGGAAAGAAAACTAGGTTGGCAAGACCATTGAGTGTCAGCTTCTTCTGGTCTTATTACTTCAGTATCTTGATTAATTTCTCTCTAAACATCTGAGCAGAAGCAAATGTCTGACTTCTCTCCACCAGTGATCTTCCTAACTCATGATGGTTCAGGGGTGCCTTCCCATCCTAAACCACCTCTATTCCCCGCAGTTTTCCTTCTTATTCACAAAATTAGATCTGAGGCATATAGCAGCACAGAAGGATGGTATCAATCAACCCCTGCGTCATGAGGAAGGGAATTCCAGAGTTATAGGTAGTGTTCTCCCTATTTCCCACTCTCTAGATAGGAAATTATGCCTTGTAAATTTACATAATACAGGACAGAGAATGGGCTGAAGGGAATATTGTGGGAGGGGCAAGCTAGACACTCAAAGTGGTGGGAGGGATGAGGGTATGCAGGGAGAGGCATGGCGGCATGGCGAGGCCAGCAGAGAACAAAGGAAGGGATGTTGGGGTGTACTGCAGAGCTCCCCCTATATTCCTGAGCTTTGAAAGATAAAAATAAGGGATCTGAGCTCTCAACGGTTGCTGGGATGTGGGTCCGTCAGCTTTGCCTAACACACTGCCCTGACACTGACTGGATGGGCCCACTAAGAGCACCCTTTTGATCTGTTTTTTGGGAATTTTTTTTTTTTTAAGATTTTGTTGATTTATTTGAGAGAGAGAGAGAGAGAGAGCATGAGTGGAGGGGAAGGGACAAGCAGACTCCCTGATGAGCAGGGAGCCTGATGCAGGGCTCCATCCCAGGACCCTGGGATCATGACCTGAGCTGAAGGCAGGTGCTTCACCAACTGAGCCACCCAGGTGCCCCCTTTTGATCTGTTTTAAAAGCACTTGGTGGTGCATTTTGACAGCAAGCAGAGGGTTTTAGAATCCAGAGGACAAAATATAAGGACATTGTCCTTTCCTTAAAGGGAAGCAGTTTCTCCTTGGTGTGCTAATTTTCAAAATTAGTGAGATTGAACAGGACTAATAATAGCTTGCTTTATAAAGTGCCACCTACATGAATAAACCTTTTAGAATGGATGTTGAGTGAGTAAACAATGGTATTCTGTTGGAGAAGAGTTTCCGAGTCCTCACTGCATAGGAATTCTTGAAGTCCTTTTGTGCCAGTTTCTATTAATAGAGGAATTCTTGACTTGGAGACAGAGAAGGTCTGAGCACGAAGGCTTGACCCATTTCCTAGCTCTGGAATGCTAAGCAGGTCAGTTAACTTCTCTGGTTTTCCCTTTTTTACATGGATAAAGAAGACAAATCTTTCACCTACCTTTCCCACAACACTATCAGTATATTTATTTTATATGTATCTACTATATGTAAATATATTTACATATGTAAAAGAGAAAGGAATAGAATCTACCGAGTTCTCCTGCACAAGGAACTTTATCCCCATCTTACAGATGAGCCAGTTGGCTCTCAGAAAACTTGCTTAGTCATAAATAGCTAGGATGTAGCAAGACTGGGGTTCAAACCCATCTGTCTCCTTTCAAAGTCTCTTTTTCCAGAGGTCATTGTCTCCGTTAGTAAACAGTGACATATTCTACATGGCAGAGTGTTACTTAGTTGACCGAATTTTCGCTCAGCAATTTCTCCTTTGTCTGAGGTTTTGTGTCTTAGGAGTGTTGTCTCTTTAACGATAATCGTTACCACGTTACTTCTGCAATATGATTTTTCAATAGCTCTGCTTTAACGTCTGAAGCCTTCAAGGCTCTCCACCATCTACAACTAGCTGAGACAGTCCTCGTGAAAATTCAAGTGGAATTTTGCCCATCGAGTAAAATGACGTTGTTAACCTTCCCTTTGATAACCCCTGTGCCCTAAATGATTGAACAGTTTCTTCGTAAACTCGAGTTTGCCGTGTGAGTTGACTATAGAACAATAGCGTATTTATAGAAACGAAGCATTTCTTTAGTCTTCTCCTTTTTCTTCTCTGAAAGAAAGACAAAAGAGTATTTGAAGAGATCAAAGTCCTTATTTGGCTGTAGGTAACAACTCACCTTCTTCAGGCATATCTATACACAGGTTCCTCAAGATTGCAACGACCTAAAACAGCTGATAAGAAGAGGTGGGTGAGGGGGCGCCTGGGTGGCACAGCGGTTAAGCGCCTGCCTTCGGCTCAGGGCGTGATCCCGGCGTTGTGGGATCGAGCCCCACATGAGGCTCCTCCGCTGTGAGCCTGCTTCTTCCTCTCCCACTCCCCTTGCTTGTGTTCCCTCTCTCGCTGGCTGTCTCTATCTCTGTCAAATAAATAAATAAAATCTTTAAAAAAAAAAAAAAAAAAAAAGAGGTGGGTGATGATTCTATCAGTTACTGGATATTCTCTCCCTGCAACTCAACCTCAGTTAACAAGCAAAACTCCGATTCCTTCCACAGCAAAATAAGTATTCCATTAAAAAGTGAAAACGTATTCAAATTAAAACACCCTTTAGATTTAAAAGAAGAAAATGAGGGGAGGCGGGGAAACTTTGAAGAGGACCAGGAAGAAATGCATCAGTAATGTCTCTGGCAGCTAACACGTTCTCCAACCGGCCTGACGGCCAAAGATGAAATAGAAATTTCTTTATCGAACAGGAATACGAAGGAAGGCTGACCTTTGATCAAATGTCCGTTTGTAGTTTTGACAAGAAAATTTGCATGAAAAAAAAAGTATGCTGGACACTTACTACATGAAAAAGTTAAGTTCCAGCAATGTAAAGGAAGCCAGAGGTCAAACTTCTTAAACAGCCTGTCAGATAAAAGCTGGATTTCTTCGCCTGTGTGCGTGAGAGGGTTTCCAAGCTGCAAAGGGGTTTTAAGGAGGACAAGTAAATGATTTCTGTTCTGTGTTTTGCCGCAAAGTACTTCGCATCTTTTCAGGCTCAAGTTTGGGCCAAGAATTTTTCCTCTTACATGTATTAGGAATTGAGAGAGAAAAGCAAAAATGGTAAACATAAACACTGTCAATCCTCCTTGTTTGTTTCCAGTGGTTATTCTACAGAATTGGCTAAAGCTATCAGCCTCTTTTTATTTTTTATTTTTCTCATCAACCTCTTTTTAGTGTCTCCCTTTAAAAAGCTATCGGAAGACCAATAGCTGTAGGTTAAGAGTTAGCTAAAAACAATTCATGTGTTAGGTGACAACCCAGGTGAACATAAGGACATTCATATGTAAAAATCGTTATGATACAGAAATGACTATTTTGCTTATCAATGTATTTGTCTGACAGTTGCTCATAAACCCATCTGTAAAGAGATTCTTAGCTTGAAGTCCAGCTAACGTGCTCACTCTAAATAGTTGAAATGACGCACTCCAGTTCCCCCTGACTTCTCACCCTATTCATTTTTCCCTTCAATTAAAATACAGTGTTGAAGACTGTGTTTCAAGCACATAGGGGGCACATAATACCTATTTGTGGAGGGAAAGAATCCTGTACACAGTATTCATAGTTATTTGGAAAAGGCAAACAAAGAGTGTTCTGGCTTTGTCCTCTTAATAGTGGTCTTCACCGAATGCTATCCATTTTTATTTGGATGGCAGCCATTTTTAATTTGAGGAGGCAATATAGGATTATGGTCAAGTGCATGGGCTTTAGAAGCTTACATCTTGGTGCAAATCCCAGAAAAACCTTACCGATTTGGTCACCTTGGGTTAGTTAATAATTCCCCCTAAACTTCAATTTCTTTCTCTTTAAATGGACACAATGGCATCTACCACATTTTCTAAACATTAAGAGCTAAAATAAAGAGCTAAAATAAATACCTAACTCCTGATCATGGGTTTATTTCCACTATAAATTTTGGTATGCCAAACACTTTTCTTTCCATAATTTCTCCAAAAGACATAAGGCACATTAAAAGAATCTTTCAATGTGTAATAACTGGTTTCTTCAAATAGCCTTAGGCTTTTTTTTCTTATTCTTCATCTTCATGTCTACTTAATCTAAGAAGTCAAAAAGAAAGCAAGCAGGGAAATGGAATCTGAAATTAGTGTTAGTGATCTAGGCCTGCAGCTCTCCATCCGTGAAATATTTATTTCATTACTTATCCTTGGAAGCTTGTTAGCCCAGGATTTTGAAAGTCAGCAATCCATAATTTAGGAGTCCAGATGAACTGATCTTACAAAGACCAATATCTGGCACAAAGGAATGAAGAAGATGCTTGAATGTGCTTTCTTGATTTTAACCAAGAGGGTGAAAAACCTTGACAGCAGGTCTGTTTCTAACAATACCTTCTGTTGATAAGGTCATGTTATATACTGGACATTTGGCAATCAGAGGACCTCTTATAATTTTTGTAAAGATCTTAAAATCATTGTTTCATTGAACGTGTACATAGGCAAAAATGATGACACCCAGTGAATATTGCTCGTGATGGCCAAACTAAAACGTTGTTAGAAACACCCATCTCTGCACTAATTACCCCTGAACTCAGACACTGAATATTATTTGCTGGAAAACAAGTCTTGGTCAAAGATTCCAAGTAAAGCATAAATACTTGAACATCTCTTAGTGTGAAAGAAATACGGGGAAACCGGGCGCCTGGGTGGCTCAGTCCGTTAAGTGTTTCCTTTCGGCTCAGGTCATGATCCCAGGGTCCTGGGATAGAGTCCTACATCAGGCTCCCTGCTCAGCAGAGAGTCTGCTTCTCCCTACCTGCCCCCCCTGCTCCTGAGCTCAAGTGCTCGCTCTCTTTCTCCCCCTCTCAAATAAATAAATAAAGTCTTAAAAAAAAAAAAAAAAGAAACGGGGAAAACAAACCCCACACAATCAATATATTTAGCCTGCCGTATCTGTCACAGGTTTTCTTAAAAACAACTTAATTGAGATGTAATTCACATGCCAAAAAATTTACACTTCTAAAGTGTAAAATTCAGTGGTTTTTAAAGTATGTTTACAGAGTACAGCTATGACCACTAATTTCAGAACATTTCATAACCTCAAAAAAATTGTTGTTGCTTTCAAGATTGTTTGGGTTATTCTGGGTCCCTTGCATTTCCACATGAACTTTAAGACCTCTTTGTCCATTTCTGCAGAGGTAACAGCTGCAATTTTGATAGGGGTTAGAATGAATTTGTCTTGACATCTTAGTAGTAAGTCTTGTAATCCATGAACATGGGATATGTTTCCATTTATGTAAGTCTTGAATTTCTTTGAAAAATATTTTGTGGTTTTCAGTGCTAAGTACTACACTTCTTTTGTTAAATTTATTCCTAAGGATAGGGGTGCTTGGGTGGCTCAGTCGGTTGAGCAACTCACTTGTTTTCAGCTCAGGTCATGATCTCCGGGTCCTGGGACCGAACCCCAAGTCAGGCTCCATGCTTATGGGGAGTCTGCTTGAGGACTCTCTCTCTCCCTCTCCCTCTGCCCTTCCCCCACTTGCACACTCTCTCTCTAAAATAAATGAATCTTTTAAAAAATGGATTCCTAAGTATTTTTATTATTTTTGATGCCAATGTAAATGTAGTTTTTTATATTATAATTGCTCAATACTAGTGTACATAAATACAATTGATTTTTTAATTGATCTTATATTCTGCCTCCTTTATAACTCACTTATTAGATTTAATAAAATTTTAATTCTTTAGAATTTTCTGTATATAAGATCATGTGATCTGCAAGTAGGGATATTTTTACTTTTCCCTTTTTTAATTTGATTATCTTGTATTTCTTTTCCTTGCCTAATTGCCCTGACTAAAACTTCCAGTACAATATTGAATAAAGGTGTTACAAATGAACATCCTTGTCTTGTTCCTGATCTTAGGGTAAAAGCATTCTTTTACCATTAGGTAGGATGTTAGCTGTTGTTTTTCATCGATAGCAATTATCATACTGGGGAAATCCCCTCCTATTTCTAGTTCGTTCAGTATTTTATCCTGAAAGTGTCTTGAAATTTTGTCAGATATTTTCCTACGTTTCTTGAGACAATCATGTGAGTGTTGTCCTTTATTCTATTAATACAGTGTATTACACTGATGTTTCACATGTTGAATTAATCTTCCATTTCCTGAGGGATAAATGGCACTTTGTTGCAGTGTATAATCCTTTTTATATCTTGTTGGGTTAGGTTTGCTAGTATTTTGTTGAGGATTTTTCCATTTTTAAATTAAAAGGGATGTTGGTCTGTAGTTTACTTTTCTTGTCATATTGTTGTCTGGTTTTGGTATTAGGGTAATAATGGCCACATAAAATGAAGTGGGATGGTGTTCCCTCCTCTTCTTTTTTTTGGAACAGTTTGTGAAATATTAGTGATCATTCTTCCTCAAACATTTGGTAGATTTCACCAGTAAAGCATCTGAGTCTGAGTTTTTCTTATGAAATTGTTCGATTATGAATTCTCTCATTTGTTATGTAGCTCTTCGGACTTTTTATTGTTTTAGTTTTGGTAGTTTGTGTGTGTCTTCATAGGCATTTTCCTAATTCACCTAGGTTACCTGATTTATTGGTGTAAAACTGTTCATAGTATTCCTTTATAATTCCTAGTATTTCTCTAAGAGTACTTGTGATGTCCCTTTTTTATTCCCAGTACAGTATTTTGAGCCTTTTCTCTTTTTTTGGGTCAGTCTAGATAAAGGCTTGTCATTTTTGCTTGCCGTTTTAAAGAGCCAATGTTTGATTTTGTTGATTTGTTGTTTTTCCATTCTTTTTCAGAAATTTCCACTTTAATCTTTATTAATTACTTCCCTCTGATTGTTTTAAATTTTTTTTGTCTTAAGATACAAGTTTAGATTACTGATTTGTCTGCTCTTTTAATAAGGCATTTACAGCTATAAATCTCCTTCTAGGGGCGCCTGGGTGGCAAAGTCGTTAAGCGTCTGCCTTCGGCTCAGGGCATGATCCTGGCGTTGTGGGATCGAGCCCCACATTGGGCTCCTCCGCTATGAGCCTGCTTCTTCCTCTCCCACTCCCCCTGCTTGTGTTCCCTCTCTCGCTGGCTGTCTCTATCTCTGTCAAATAAATAAATAAAATCTTAAAAAAAAAAAATCTCCTTTTAAGCACTTCTTTGTCTGCATTTCATAAATTGTTGGGTTCTCAGTTTTGTTCTTCCAAAAGTATTTTCTAATTTTCCTGTGATTCCCTCTTTGAACCATTGTCTATTTAAGACTGTGTTGTTTAATTTCCACATATTTATGAATTTCCAAAATGTCCTTGGTTTATTGATTTCTAATTACATTGCATTGTGATTAGAGAACATAATTTTAATCCTTTTTTTATTTATTCAGGTTTTTTTATGGCCTAACATATGGTTAGTCCTGGAAATGTTTCATGTGCTTTCTGGAAGAATGTATTCTCTCCTGTTCTTGGGTAAAATGTTATGTGATGTCTGACAGTTCTAGTTTGATTTATACTGTTGTTCAAGTCTTCCTTTTCTTCCTCTGTCTTCTTCCTAGTTGTTTTATTCATTGTTGGAAGTGAAGAGCTTAAGTCTGCACTATTATCATGGAATTATTCATTACTCCCTTCAGTTCTGTCAGTTTTTGTTTCATGTATTTCAAGGCTCTTTTGTTAGATGCATATATGTTTATAATTGTTATGTATTGCTGATTAGTTGATCACTTTATTATTATAAAATGTCCTTTGTCTATAGTAACATTTTTTAAAAAGATTTTATTCATTTGAGAGAGAAAGCATTCAAACAAGCATGAGCAGGAGGGAGGGGGGAGGGGAAAAGGAGAAGCAGGCTCCCCACTGAGCAGGGAGCCTGATGTGGGGCTTGATCCCAGGACCCCAGGATCATGACCTGAGCCAAAGGCAGATGCTTAACCGACTGAACCACTCAGGAGCCCCTATAGTAACATTTTTTGTCATGAAATTTTTTTGTGTGATATTAAACACTGATATTTAATATTATGACCACAACAGTGTTTTTTGATTAGCTTGGTGTATCTTTTTCTTCCTTCTGCTTTCAACCTGTTCATTTTTTTGAATCTAAAGCCTTTCTCCTATGAACAGCATACAGATGGATCATAATGTTTTGTGACATTCTTCCTGTTTCTACTTTTTGATAACAGTGTTTACTCCATTTATATTTAATATCATTACTGATATGATGAGATTTACATCTGTGATTTTGTTATTTACTCTCCATATGTTTTATGTCCTTTTATACCCCACTGTTTCTCCATTAATGATTTATTTTGTGTTAAATAAATATTTTCTAGTGTGCCATTTTAATTTTTTATTTCTTTTATTATATGTTTTACTTAATTTACTTAGTGGTTGCCCTGAGAATTATAATTAACATCTTAACTTATAAAAATCTAGTTTGGAATAATAAAAATTTAATTTCAGTAGCGTACAACATTTTGCTCCTTTATAGCAGCATTTCCTCGCTGCTCCTTTGTGTTATTATTGTAATACAAATTACGTCTTTACACATGGTAAGCCAATCAACACACTTTCATGATTCATTCATGGCTATCTTCTATATTCACCTATGTATCTGGGTGCTTTCTATTTCTTCATGTAGGTTCAAGCTGCTGTCGGGTATCCTTTCTTTTCAGCCTGAAGTACTCCCTTTAGTATTTTTTATAAGTCTATTAGCAAGGAATTCTGATCTTTTAAAAAAATATGATAATGTCTTCATTTCTTTGTTTTTAAAGGATAATTTTGTTAAATATAGAATTCTTGGTTGACAGTCTTTTTCTTGCATCACTTTGGGTATGTCTTCTCACTGCCTTCTGGACTCTATTGTTTTGGATGAGAAATCAGCTATTAATCTTATTGAGAATTGTTTATGATGAATCACTTCTCATTAGTTTTGAATTTTTTTGTCATTATCTTTTGACAATTTATGGTTTTCACTTTCTTCATTGGCTTTGGACAGACCATGATGTACCAAGTGTGGATGTCTTTGAGTTTATTTTATTGAGAATACATTGAGCTTCTAGGATGTATAAACTAACATTCTTTATCAAACCTGGGAGGCTTTCAGCCATTATTTCTTCAGATATTCTTTCTCATCTCTCTTTAAAGGATTCCCATTATGCATATATTGGTACACATGGCAGTATGCTGCAGGTCTCTGAGACTCTGTTAATTTTTCTTCATTATTTTTTACTTCACTTCCTTAACTAGGTAATGTCAATTGGCCTGTCTTCATGTTTGTTATGTCAATTGACCTATCTTCATGTTTGTTTACTCTTTGTTCTGCCAAATCACATCTGCTGTTGAATTTCTCTGGTGATTTTTTTTAAAATTTGTTCTTGTATTTTCCAACTCCAAAATTTCTATTTGTTTCTTTTTTTTATCATTTCTATCTCCTTATTGATAATTTCTATTTAGTAGACATTATCCACATACTTTCTTTTAGTTCTTTAGATACTGTGTTTTTTACTTATTTGGATAGGCCGATTTAAAGTTTTTGTCTTGTAAATCCACTATACTTCCTAGAGACTGTTTTTAGTGACTGTTTTTCCCCCCATGTTTAAGCCATACTTTTCTGTTACTTTATATGTCTCATAATTTTTTGTTGAAAACTGGATGCTTTGAAGAATGTAATATGGCAACTCTCTCTTTTCAGAATTTTTGTTTGTTGTTATTTGTTGTTCTTTCTGTTTCTTGCTGTTTGTTGAGTAATTTTTGAAACTAATTCCATAAAGCTTGCATTCTTTGTTATGTGTGACCATTGAAATTTCTCTCGGTTAACTTAGTAGTCAGTTAGTGATTAGAGAGAAATTCTGTTAACTTCTTGAAACAAACAAGTCCCTCAGGCTTTGCTGAGGGTCTCTGTATGCTTGTTGGAGCATGCCTTTAATGCTCTGGAAAGCAGTGTACAGCCTTGCTTGAGCCTTCACTTCCTGTTTGTGAAGAGCCTCAAGGTCAACAGGAGATGAGACAGTAGGGTTCTCTGAGGTCTTTTCTGTGCACAAGTACAGCCTCAAACATATATGTGACATGCTAGATCTCCTGGAATTTTATTGGAACTTTTTAAAACCCCCAAATGGATATTTCCTTTTACATTTTTTTGCTCATTCTTTTGTTTGCTCCAACGGATATCTTCACCTCAGAGAGCTGTGATTTTGAACAATTACCACTGATTGTTTCAACAAATGCTTCAGGGAGAAGGCTGTTTGCATTGAACGAGCTCTGAGTCAGGTCCAATAAATAAGAGCTCTGCAAGTGGGGATTCTTAGGGAGCTACCAGGCAGGTCAAATAAAGAAAATTCTCTATGCACGGGGCTTTGGGGGAGCTCTAAACCCTTTTTTCCCCTCCAGTGACTGCTATGTTGCAGATTTTCACAGCTATCTTACTTGTGAGGTTTTTGGTTTTCAAGGCTACCATGGAACTGGGCTGAGGTGGGGGTGGAATGAAACAAGATGAAATGTTCTTACTGAGCATCCACCATTCTCCTTGCATAAATGCTCCTTGAATTGTTGTAAGGCTTTGGTTAATTTCCAGAGTTCTGAAAAGTTGATTTTGAACATTTTTTGCCAGTGTTCTCATTGCTTTTTACAGACGAGCAGATTTTCAGAGGCTTTTATTCTCCATCATTCTGGAAGTTCTTTATACAGGTTATTTTTTAAATGGAGAATTGAAGCAACTACATTTTGTTTTAGCATAATTATGCAGGTGCTCCTATTTTTACAGTTTGAAACCAGTTGGTCCAACAGATGCATTCAGACACCAAACAAAGGAAGTGATTCATGAGGACCCAGGCTCTTCTCTGACAGAATAGGACCACTTCTTGTTGGATTAAGAAAAGACTCAGTTGTGAGTAGAAAGCTTAGTGACTTCTAATGATTTTAAAGCAGAGGCAAGTTGCTAAATGCTCCCTAATGCCTCCATTCCCCATGGGCTAAAGTGTTTTTTAGCAAATCCAGCTCCAGATAGCAAGATACTCAAGACTCAAGGGCTCGATTGTTGGCACATGATTAGCTTCTGTGCCTTTTTTAAAATAAGAAAATCACTAAGTATCTGGAAAAAAGGGGTATGGATTGTAACTCTTCGGGAATTTAACGTCTTTTAAGGAGAAAGAATATATTTTGTCTTTGTCTAAAGTATAATGAAACCAGTTCTGAGGAGCATTAATTTGAATTGTTATGGGGACTTTTCTATGAAAAATAATGTGAGAATGTAAATACTGAAAATCTTGTTTATGGATTAACTTTAAGATTTGTCCGGTAATTAACATTGGGGAGATTTAGGTTTTCTCTAACAGGAAAATACGTTTCATGCATTTATAAGTAACCACAAGTTTCTTAAAGAATAGCCAGCATTTTGTTTCATTTTGGTTTTTGTTTTTTAAGTGGAGCAGAAAGTAAATGACTTGAATGACTTTGAAAGGAAAGAGGGTGTAAGAAACAAGGTGGTAGCATTCACAGTACAAAAAAAAAAAAAATTAGATTTACTGAAATGTGTGACAAAGACCTGAATAGCCAAAAGGGGTTATAAATCACTGTACACAGATCACTGTCGTTGAAGAATTCCATCAATTGTAGAAATACGAAAATATCTGGAATAGAAATCTGAATAGGTTTCCAAGTTGGGAGACTTGGTACCAGCTTCTGAAAGAGGAAGGCATTCAAAAATAGAGCACCGTCTTTGCCTTTTTTAATTTCTAAAATAGAAAGTAGCAAGGTAAGAATAGATTTGTTTCAGCCAGTGGTATTCAGAGCTGAGGTAAAGTGGGCCATTATAAGGGGTGAGGGAGAACTCTCGGTGGTATGGGATTCCCAAGGCATGAGGAACTAAGTAGCTATGACACCTGATTACCCTTTTCTGACTCTGATCAGGAATCTATTATGATGGTCTAATTATAGAACTCATCGCTAATGGCTGAAGAAATATAGGTGCTTGAGTTATTTGGAGTAAGAGCATCAGTATTTAAGTACAATGCCATTTACAAAAAGCTCATTGTGTTTCTTAATACCTTGAAACTTAAACATGACTGCTGAGAAACAGATACATTTTCATAAGCCCAGATGGCTTTTCCCTCTCTTCCCACCCACTGCTCTCTCCATATTGCTAGGAACCTACTCTCCTGCCTTTAACTGGGTTATTTTTCACGTATTCTTGGTGTTTTTTGGTGCATTATCTGCTTTCCTTTTTATTTTTACTCCTCGTTTTATCCCTGAATTCATTTTCAATATATTTGATACTTTATCCTATAGTAGCCTTATCAGTTTGATACTCTGGTCTCTGTGTTGTTTATTCTTTCAACTTGGGGATTTGCCTCTCTTACAGTTTCAACGATACACAATTTTTTAGTTCTGGTTGCTATGACAAAGTAATATAGACTGGGTGGCTAAACAATATTTTATTTCTCATATTTCTGGAGGCTGGGAAGCCCAAGATTCAGTGTCTGGTGAAGACCAACTTCCTCATTTGGAGTTGGCCCCTTTCTCATCTTATGACCCCATCATTCTCATTCCTCGCAATGCAGAGAGAGAACCTGGTCTTCTTCTTATAAGGACATTAAGTCCATCATGGGGGCTCTAGCCTTGTGACCTCATCTAAACCTAACTACCTTCCAAAGGCACCACTTGCAAATACCATCACCTTGGGGATTAGGGCTTCAACACACAGATTTTGAGAGGGACACAAACATTCAATCCGTAACACAAGTTATATTATTTTTTTATGCACTAACTCTAGACACACTAGCTGAGTGTACCATTGGGCCAGCACAGTAAGCTTCCTGGGCTCCCATTTACTTCTCATGCCAGCAGGCAGCATACTTGTAGATGATGATTCCCAGAGTACCCACATCCTTTGTGCAAGATTTACGGGGTCTCAAATCTCTCTTCTTCTTAGATGGTTCATTTTAATTTTAAAATCACATATTAAAGTTCAGTGAAGTTATAGAAAACAAGACCAAAATACAAAAATTAATGGTATTTCTATCCACTAACAATGAATAATCCAAAAATGAAACTAAGAAAACAGTTTTATATATAATAGAATCAAAAAGAATAAAAATGTCTAGGAATACATTTACCAAAAGCAGTATAAAACTTGTACACTGATGGGGCGCCTGGGTAGCGCAGTGGTTAAGCGTCTGCCTTCGGCTCAGGGCGTGATCCCAGCGTTCTGGGATTGAGCCCCACATCGGGCTCCTCCACTAAGAGCCTGCTTCTTCCTCTCCCACTCCCCCTGCTTGTGTTCCCTCTCTAGCTGGTTGTCTCTCTCTGTCAAATAAATAAATAAAATCTTTAAAAAAAAAAAACCTTGTACACTGAAAGCTACAAGAAATCATTCAAAGAAATTCAGAAAGATCAAAAGAAATGGAAAAAAATTCTAGGTTCATGGATCAAAAGACTTAATGTTGCTTAGGTGGTAAACTGATCGATAGACTGACTGGAATCCCTTACGAAATCTTAGCTGCTATTTCTGCAGAAATTGCTAAACTTATTTTAAAATTTGCCTAAAATGTAAGGACTCAGAATAGCTAAAACAATCTTTAAAAAGATCAAAGTTAGAGAACTCACATTTCATAAATTCAAAAACTTACTATAAAGATTTATACAAACACTTTATAAAGTGTTTGGGGCATGTGGATGGCTCAGTCAATTAAGCATCTAACTCTTGGTTTCAGCTCAGGTCATGACCTCAGGATTATGAGATGGAGCCCTGCTTCAGGCCCTACACTCAGGGTGGAGTCTGCTCGAGACTCTCTCTCCTTCTCCCTCTCCCTCCCCCTCTGTCTTTACCCTGACTCATACACACACTTTCTCTCTGCCTCTCAACAACAACAAAAACGCTACAGTGTTCAAGACAGTATGCTGTTATGTAGCATAGACATATCAATCGATGGAATACAATTTGAAAATCCAGAAATGAGCCCTTTCGTTTATGGTCAGTTGATTCTTGACAAGGGTGCCAAGAAAATCTTTTCAACAAACTGTACTGGGACAATTGAATATCCACATATAAAAGAATGAAGTTGGACCTCTTCCTCACATAAGACATAAAAATTAAATAAAAATGTACGATATACCTAAATTTAAGAGCCAAAATTATAAGAACTTTAGAAAAAAAAAATAGGAGTAAATCTTTAAGACCTTGTATCAGGCAATGGCTTCTTAGATATGGCATCAAAAACACAAGTAACAAAAGAAAAAATAAATACAACATCAAAATTAAAAATATTTGAGCCTCAAAGGACATCATGAAGAAAGTGAAAATATAACACAAGGAACAGAAAAAAATATTTGCAAATCATGTATCTGATAAGGGACTTGCATCAAGAATATAAAAAGACCTCTTACAATGCAACAATAAAACTGAATAACCCAATAAGTACTCTTTGCCTCAAAATGGGTAAAGGATTTATATATACATTTCTCGAAAAAAATATGCAACTGGACAATAAGCACATGAAAAAGTGCTCACCGTCATTAAACATGAAGGAAGTACATTTCAAAATGACAATGAGATATCACTTTACACTCACTAGAATGGCTAAAATAAAAAAAGACAATAACAAGTATTGACAAGGATGTGAAGAAGTTGAAAACTTCACACATTGCTGGCAGGGATTGTAAAATGGTGCCACTACTTCGATAGAGTTTGGTAGTTCATCGAAAATTTAACATAGAGTTTCTATATGACCTAGCAATTCTACCCCTAAATATATACTCATGAGAAATAAAACCAATCACCTGTAGTTAATTGTTCATAGCAGCATTATTCATAGTAGCCAAAAAGAAGAAACAACCCAAATATTCATCAGCTGAGAAATAGGTAAGTAAAATCTGTTGTATCCATATAATGAAATATGGAATTAAGTGTTGATACATGCTACAACAAGGATGAACCTTAAAAACCTTATGTTAAGTGAAAGAAGCCAAGCACAAAGGTCTGTATTGTGCGAATCCATTTATACAGCATCTCCAGAATAGGCGAATACAGACTGAAAATAGATTGGTGGTTGCCATGCACTAGCAGGAGGGCAAAATGGGGAATGACTGCAAAAGGGTACTAAGTTGCCTTTGGGCCTTATGAAAATATTCTGGAATTAGATAGTGGCAGTGGTTGCACAACTCGATGAATGTGCTAAGAACCACTGAATTGTACACTTGAAAAGAATGAATTTTATAGTATATGAATTATATCTCTATGAAGTGCTCTTCAAAAAAATCACACAAGACTGTACATTTAGAAAATAAAGCTCAAGATTAACACAGCTAGCAATGCCACGATTTAAACAGTCCCCTGGGATAATTTAATGTGCTTTCACTTGCATTTTATTATGTGTACATTTTATTATTTATAATCTACATATACATTTAACTTCAAGTTTTTATTTAAATTACATTTGACTTTTTATTCCATTTTTTTTTCACTTTGCATTAGTCATGAGTGATTTTTTTTTTTCATTTTGCTTCCTGGTCTTGGTAATTGCCATTGACGATAGCCACTTAATTTCCACAACTGGAGATACCACATTTTACTTGACAATTCCTCTATTTGCCATTTGATTTGCTTCTATTTCTTTTCTATTATAAAAATGCACAATACATATATTTGTGTATATAGTTTTTCTCAGTATATGGATTATTTCTTTAGAGTAGTTTTTAGAAGAAAGTGTTAATGCTGTGTCAAAAGTTATCAACATTTCCTAATGCTTGGTGAATATTGCCAAATTTTCCTCAAAAAGTTTCTCTGTCATTCCATTAAGTATTGTGTAGCCTAGTAACTCTCTGTTACCACTAACATTATGCCTAGAGGACTTTTTGTAGACCCCACATGTTCAGATTGACCAAAGGCCTTGAAGAAGTTGGCCATGTGCCATTAAGAGAGTGAGAACAACCGTGAAATTGGTTATGAACAGGTGCATTGCACAATTGATTATCCAAGCTTTAGTCTCTTCCATAATTAATCATGGGCTCTTCACAGGAGTCATGTTGCAGAAGAGCCTACCACTTAACAGAGCCAGGAAAACACATGGTACCAGGAATTAGGAAGTAATGGAGGATACAGATGTACAGAGGCAGAGAAAACAGCTTGGAATGTTCTTTCAGAGCAAGTCACTTGCCATGAGCCTGGGAACTTCACATCATGGCAAGCCCCTGAACTGCTTCCTGTTGGTAAACAGTGGTAAATGACACTTAGACCATTAGAATACAAGCCTAGTCTGTTAAGGGATTCCTTAATTGCAGAGGGAACGAGATTCTTCTGTGCTAGGTCCTTATAGATTTTGGAAGTCACCTTTGGAAAACACCTTCCCCACTCCTAGCCAAGAGTTTTCTACAAGCTGTTTTCATAGAGGAGAGTTTGGTTGTGGACTTAAGTACTCCACCTGGTCATGCTTATCATATGGCGGCTCACAGGCTTCTTTGAGGCTAAGAAGAAGCCATTTTCTTATTTCTTTCGATGCAGAACTGAGTCTACGACCCAATTCTAGGTGGTCCACCAAAAACAAATGGTGGTGTCAAATTGAACAACTGGCATCTTTTGCAACATGAGCTCTCAGAGAGAGAAGATTAAGGCAAATCACCAACTGGCCTAGCATTCTAATTTGACGGATGTATTAATCACAGGTTTTCATTTCCACATACCCACACTCTTGCTTCACTCTTGGATACATAATTTATGTGCTTAGTTCATAGTTCACATTGATGAAGTCTCCAGGGTGGATTCAGATAGAGTTTTGATTGACTGGTCTCCAAAGTAGTTATATTCTCTTGTGTGTCTCTGACTCAGTCCTGGAAAAGTCTACATTTCTACCATAAATGTGAAGAAGATTTGCCTGAGTTATTTCTTCCTTATGCTTAGAGTTTGAAAGGTCTATGGCCCATATTTTTTCTTACCATCACATCTTTTGGGGAAGGTTCTTAAAATGTATCCATTAATTCCCTTTGTATATAAGGCAAATTGTCTCTCATTCTTCATGTTTTCAGATTCACACTGAATCTGTATCTTTGAATATAGTCATCTGAGATTTTTCTCCAACAATCCTGTTCCATAGCTTTTTTCTTTCATTTCACACTTTTTTATATCTATCTCTAATATAGAATCACTTTTAAACTCTAATATTATAACACTAATCACTAGAGTACTTTATTTTTCATGACACCTCAACTTTATTAGTCATTTATTCAGCAATGTTTTTATGGAGTGCCATCCCTGCACTTTGTGGAGCACTGAGGACCACTGGTAAATACAAAGAAATCATATTCCTACTTTCATGGAGCCTGTAGTCTAGAAATGGCGACAGACAGATGAACAAAAAAGAATGAGTTTTTTTTTAAAGCAAAATTTCAACAGCCATAAATACCCTGAAGGAGAGCTTTATGGTCCTGGGAGAGTGTATAAGAGGAGGATATAAGCTGTAGGTCATGAAAGTAACACTTTTTGAGGAAGTGACATTGAGCTGATATGTCAAGGATAAATAGGGGTTACTCATATGAATGGGGGAGGGGAGATAAGAATGTTCCAGGCAGAAGGAACAGTATGAGCAAACTTTATCATGGAAGCAGAAAGCGTCCAAGACTCTGAACCAAGGCCAGTGTTGCTGAAGTGTATGGAGGAGGGGAGGAGTGTGGTAGGAGATGAGGTTGGTGAACAAGGAGGTGGTCATATTAATATTTGTCCTCATCCTAGGAGAAGGTACATTCATTTCAATTACAGCAGCAAATGTTGGTAATATATAGCCATTAGAATTATTATCTCAGCCATTGATTTTGTAATATCCAGCAGCAAGTTTGAATTTAAAAACCCATATGGCCTAAAATAGTTACTGTTATTAATCTTGCTGCTTGCATATGATCTTTCTTGACTTTGATATTGAAGATATTTTAAAGTACCCGATAATGTTTTCTGATTCTGTATTTTTTTCTACCTAATCTTCTGTCCTGGTGGTGCCTAGCACAGTGCTTCCTGCTTGATTGGTGAGTAAGAAAGGATAAGTGTGAGATAGCCAGAGTCTGTTATGTGAAGAAGTCATTTAAGAGAGCCAGGCTCTGATAGTCACCCACAAATTCATTCCTGATACAACAAAAGAAAAAGAGGGTTGAATTAGGAACGCTGTCTTAAATTGAAACATATTTCCCTCTCTACATCATTACTACTTCCTCCATTGCCTTCTGCCTTCTAAAATGAGTCCCCTCTTTTTACACACACTGTGTTGCTGTTATGTGGGTCAGGTTTGACCAGTGTAATCAGAGTAGACAGTTTGCCCATCTGTTTGAAGATCTGTCCTGCCATAGGAATGTGAGAGTGCTAAACATCACACAGCATTGCGATACATCCTTCACTCCTGTGTTGGAGATAATTGTTTCCCCAGAGTGGTGGGAGGCTTTATAATAACTTAGCTAAAACCTGAAAAGCTACTTAAACTCATTTCAGTTCTGCAAATCTTTACAGAATGGTTTCTATGTGCAAGTCAATATCCTATGTGAGTTGAGAGCTGCAAAGATGAAAGTGCTGCAGCTCCAGCCCCTTCAAGAAGCTCACAATCCCACGCACCAATACAACACTAATTCAAAGTGCGTGTGATATTTACTGCAGAAACTGGGCGCACAGAGCTTTCGGAATGCATGTGAATGAACTCTGTAGATAAGGTTAACAATTGGTGTCTTAGTCCCAAACCATTTATATTTAGATCAAATTTGTTGATTCAACAACATCTGATGAGTGACAAGTTCTGTGGTGGATGCTGGAAATATGAAGATGGGACATTTCGTACCCTTATGGAGCTCACAGCCTAGTGATGAAGACATAGAAATAGATTATTATCATAAAATTTGGCAACTATGGCATCCTAATTATGTACATAATCCTAAAGAAGTGCAAAAAGAAGAAGCCTAAAGGTCAGGGTGGACTGAGATTATTTCTCAGTAGAGTTGGTAGGAACGGAGTCATGAGGATGAGTGGGTAAGGGGCGGGTTGATAACAACAATTGAGAGCAGTGGGAAGAGATTGTGTAAGGACACAAAGAAGTAAAATATATTCTGTTTGGAGAATGAATAGTCATTCTAGATTTCAGAAGGACTGTAGTATAAAGTATATAGCAGGAAGAAATGCTAGACAAATTGCTTGCAGGAGGATTTATAATCTGAACTTACAGCTGAAGTTTACAGCTGACCTAGTGAATTTGGATAATATGTTATAGGGCACCTATGAGTCACTGAAAATTTCAACCAGTGACATGATCAAATCCACATTTTAGAGGAAACGTGGAAGAGCGAGGTCTAAGGCAGGATGCAAGATGAGAGATAAAGGCATTGGCCAATTAAGAAGAGGTGAGAGCAGGGTGAGAGTAGCAGTTATCAATGTGGCTGCAGACCTGTCTCCATGCAGGCAAAAGAGGAAAAGGTTTTTTGCTGTGTTTCTTTTTCTGAACTGGCTGCCAAAGTATACACAAATAAAATATAACACAAATTATGTTCCTCAGAGATTTGGTTAGTGTAGTTAAACTAGACAGAGAATTTTCTAAGGGAGCCGGGACCAAAGAGCTGATCATGAACACAGACAAGTTTTCAGTTCTCATCTGCGAAATGGGTATAATAATAGGACCTTCCAAATAAGGCTGGTCTGATAATTAAATGAGATGATGTCTACAAGACATTTGATGCTGTGCTGACCCATTGTATACACACAATATGAGTTAACTCATTACTGGTTTAGTGGATAGTTAATAAGCATCAAATCTCAGCTGTCAAACACTAAGCCAAGACAGCAGAGACAAAGTAATGAGAGGAACAGAGTATCTGATCTCCTTAGTCACATGGTCCTTTGGAAGAATGTAAATACATACAAAATGATTACAAGAATGGGACAAGTGTAGATAAAATGTATAAGGAAAGTGTTAGAAGTTGTAGGAAAGCTTATATTCACCTCTGACTAGGGGGACAAAGAACAGGAGTTTGGGGGAAAGGGCCATTTGAACCTGATCACAAAGAGTAAGCGGAAAAGGCATTCCAAGCACTTGCATAGAGCCTACCTACTCCAAATGTGTTCTTCGAACAAGCAGCATCAGATTCAGCAGCACTGGGGAATGTGTCAAAAATGCAGACTCTCAGGGTTCACAAGAGACCTACAGAATCTGTATATGAGCACAATCCCCAGGTGACTTGTGTCCATGTGAAAGCTTGAGAAGCAGTGCAAGGATGTAGTAATGAAAATTAACATGATGAATACAGAATGTGTTTATTTGCAGAGTCCAAATGACCCATTTTAAAAAATCAAAACATAGCAGCAGAGAAGTTGGTATTTTTACCTTCCATAATTAATCTTTTGAATCAAATTACACTCCAAAAACTATATGCCTAATTAACCAGGGGATCAAATAAGTCACAAGGGAAATTAGAAAATACTTTGAGATAAATGAAAGGGAAAATAATCTACCAAACTTATGAGACACAGCCAAAGGAGTTTTTAGAGGGAAATGTATAGCTGTGAATGCCGGTAGTTAAAGAGAAAAAGGTCTCAAATCAATAACCTAACTTTCCATATTAAGACACTGGAAAGAAAAGAGCCAACTAAACCTACAGCAAACAAAAAGAAGGAAATAAGAGAGCTTGAAATAGAAATTAATGAAATAAGGAATAGAAAATTATGCCCAAAAAATCAATGAAATGAAGTTGGTTCTTTGAAAAGATCAACAAAATTGACATTCCTTTAGCTAGGCTGATCAGGAAAAAAAAAGTGGGGGAGAGAAAAGACACAAATTATTAAAATTGGCAATGCTCAGCGAGGGGCAGGGAATATAGTAGGAACACAATAAGTGTTAAATAAATGAATAAAAAATAAGTTGTGTCATAAAAATATTATCATAATGAATGCCATTATAATGTTAGAGTTTGAAAATGATTCCATGTTAGCAGTAGGATATAAAAAAGTTTGAAGTGAATGAAATAAAAGCTGTGAAAAAGGATTGCTGGAGAAGAATTTCAATGGAATATATTTGGGGATCTAGAATTCTTGTTCGTGGATCAGAAGACTTAATACTGTTAAGGTGGCAATACTCCCCAAATTGATCTTCAGGTATAATAAATTTCTATGAAAATACCAGCTGAATTTGTCTTTACAGAAATTGACAGATTCACCCTAAAATCCATAAGGAAATGAAAAAGATAAAGAATAGTGAGAACAGTCTAGAAAAAGAAGAGCAGAGCTGTAGAAGTTATACTTCCAAAATCAAAACTCATTAAAGTCTACAGTATTGTGGTATCAGCCTAAGATAGATCAATAGAAAAGAACTGAGAATCCAGAAATAAACCCTTATATTAATGGTAAAGTGGTTTTTGACAAGAGAGTCAACAGGAAAATAAAAATAGTCTTCTCTAAAAAGGGTACTGGTACAAAGAGATATCCACATCCGAAAAAATGAATTTGGACCCCTTCCTCACACTGTACATAAAAATGAACTCAAAACGATCATAGACTGGAGTAAAAGAGCTAATTCTATAAAATTTTAGAAGAAAACATAGGAGTAAATCATGACCTTGTATCAGACAACATTTTTTCCTTTTTGATATGACACCAAAATCACAATTGCTAAAAAAAGATGAACTGGACTTTATTAGAATTAAAAACTTTTATGCTTCAAAGGACACTATTAGAAAGTGAGAAGACAATCCAGAAAATGAAAGAATATATTTACAAATTTTTTTTAATCAGGTACTTGTCCAAAATATGTAAAGAACTCATACAATTCAACAACAAAAGGGCAACTCAATCAAAAAATGGCCAAAGGACTTGACCAAATATTTTTCCCAAGAAGATACGCAATTGGCCAATAAGCACGTGAGAAGATGATCAGCATCATTAGCTATTAAGGAGATACAAACCGAAACTGCAGTAAGGTACTATTTCGTCCCTACTAGGAGGCTACAATAAGTTTTGCTGAGGATGTGGAGAAATTGTACCCTTCATACTTTGTTGGTGGGAGTATAAAATGGTATAGCTACTTAGAAAAACAGTTTTGCAGTTCCTGAAAATGTTATAGATGGAGTTACCATAAAGCTTAGCAATTCCACTTCTCGGTACCTATCAAGAATTAAAATATACATCCACCCAAATACTTGTACATGAATAGTTCATGGCAGCATTATTCATAAAGCAAGAAGTGGAAACACCTCAAATGTCGGTCAGCTGGTAAATGGATAAACAAAAGGTGGTCTATTCATATAATAGAATGTTATTCAACAACAATATAAAGGTGTGATGTACTGATACATCATGATTAGTATCACCGATACTACATCATGGATAGACCTTAACAGAATTACGAACAACGACTTGAAGAATGACCTAAAGAAGCCAATAACAAAAGATCACATACTGTATAATTCCACTTATATACAATGTCCAGAATAGACAAATCAATGGTGAAAAAAGTAAATCATTACCTAAGGCTAGAGAAGACTGGGGGAAACAGGGAATGACTGCTTATGCAGGGATAGCTGTCCCATATGGTAGCCACTAGCCACATGTGAGTCTTTAAATTAAATTGAATTCAAAATTTTTGCACCTGCTATGTTTCAACTACTCGAAGCCACATGTAGCTAGTGGCTGCCATATTGGACAGTACAGATAGAGAACATTTTTATCACAAAAAGATCTCTTAGCACAGATCTAAAGCATTCATTATAAAGCTGTCTCTGGATCCACGAAAACCTGAAAATACATACAAAACTTTGAGCGTATTTGCATCTTTTTCTGAGAAGAGGTGCATGGCTTTCATAAGATTCTCAAATCAAGTACCAATGTGAACACAGCATTTCCTAAAACCATTAGACTGAACTACTACTAAAATATCAGAGCAATGTCCTAAACTCCTACGGTGAGCCGAAATTTCATTTTATTTGAGGTGCTGATTTAACTACCTATTGTAGAATCTGGAGGACTGATTTATGTTAGCTCTGTGCTGCTTTTACCTGAGAAACAAAAGATTCCATAAAAACCTCTTTGAATTATCCTCGTAATTAAATCAGAACCTACAAACGATTATGAGCCAAAGCTGTAATAATTATGCCATAGCCCGCAGTTGTGTGGCTCCGAAGGACATTGACCCACAAAGGAAAGTGGAAGCAAATGTCACATTGAATTTGAATTGACACGACAGTGGGCATATTGATGAATGATAATGATGAGAGCAGGCACAATGGCGGAGGGCCTCCGCATGGGGAAATCTGAAGGATCTTCGACAGCATTCAGGAGGTGGAAGCGCCTCAGTGAGCCACTCTTTGAAGCTCTCTGCTACAGAATCAAGGTAAATTCCAGAGGGAGTCCCTCGGAGAAAGGTCACACAAATCATACGTTACTGTGGAGATGCAAAGACTTCACATCTGCAACTCTTTAATTTCATTGGGCATACTGTGCTGTCAGCCGCTTGGCTGCAAAAATCGAAATCTACCAGCACAGCTGTCCCTACTGCTGTTTGTTTCTAAAATATCAACACCTGGCACCCACAGTTGCTCTCTCCAAACAAAGAATTACTGCTTTGACTAAAAGGATAAAGCGTGGCAACAGCAAGCACGTGTGACCACGGCTGACAAATGGCTTATGTCAAATTCTCTGGAGATAAATATGTGACCCCCCCCCCCCTTGAGGAGACAGCACAGATGGATCCTCTTACGGATGCGATACCCAGTCAAGGCCAGTGGTGATTGCTCTCCAAGATATTTGGTAAATTTTACTTCTCAATGACAAGGAACCAACATTTTTGATATTGACTTCTCTTCCCCCTCTAAACCACACCACTGGGAATACCCGAGACTATCAGTTCCAACGCAAAATCATGAGGTATGCTGGTGGCTTGTGGACATCAGGTGTCACACGTGCATATCCAGTAGCATCAGTAATTTCTAACAAGGCCATTTAAAAAGAGAAAAATGCTTCCCCCCCCCCCTTGGCATAATACTCACTGAACATTTCCAAGTTTTCAAGAAACCACAATCCACTTTCCTTTTCCTTCAGATTCACCATGGATTTACAAACACAGCAGGGGTAGTTAAAAGAATGAATCGTAGGAGACTTAGATGTGTACCCTAGCTCTGCCTTTCCCTGGCTGTGTGACGGTGGGCACATATTCTGCTTCTCTGAGCCTCAGTTTCCTTATTAGGAAAATGCAATAGTGATAACACCTGTTTTAAAGGACCGTGAGAATCAGATGATATGATGTGAGTATAATTCATGACAGTCCCTAACTCAGTGTCAAAGCTCAAGGGTAGACAGGGGTTCTAAAGTGCCAGAGTTGTGCTAACGGCTTTCCATATATAATCTCATTTAACCTTAATCTTGATGGCAACTGATAAAAATTTTTAAAATAACAATTGAGGAAGGAACGTGTCCTGAAGGTATTTTTGTAAGAAAACCTACATTGATATAGGCAATAAGCGTCTTAGCATTTCTTACGCTTTAGAAGTTTGTATGTCTAAGTTTTCACGATACTTGGAGAAAGTAAACTTTTCCTGTTAATTATGCATTCTCCTTGTGTCTGGTGAATTTTGCTCTCGATGGAATTGGTCTGAATTTTTTGGTATTTACCCTTTCACCACATGAATTAGCCATTTTCCTCAGCTCAGGGCCACTGACCGCAGGGCCACGAAATGATGTCGTTAAATTGCAAAAGGGATAAACTGTGGAACAAGCAGAAGTAGGTCAGGAGTAACTTTAGAAAATTTGTGGTTTGGGTGGCTTTTGGAGGTCAGAAGAATATAAGATGAGGGACTACGATGAAAAGATAAATATATCTCAGGACCGGAACTATTTTAAATGAGACATATATTTTTTTCTTTGTGCTTCTTTAGTGATACATCTGAACCTGGAAACTATAAAATTTGAACAGTGGCCAACAAAAAATCCGATAAAATTTATGATGAATTTTTCTTTAATGCTAATTTTTCCTTGGAGATCCAAATTACTCTAAAGCTCATTTATTAATGGCTAACAAACAAATTACATTTGTTGCTGATGTCTTTGGAGTTGGTCCATACCTAGATTTCAGTTAAGTGGCAGAAGAGCTATTCAGTAATCTGACCTTTGGAGCTCTCTTCTTGAATGGTAAGATCATTGCAGGCACAAGAAAGGTACTGGATCCTCCATGATAACGTGCACACCGTAAGATGCTACTTCAAGGAGTTACGATGGAACTCAGGTCCGTATTACTAACCCATTTGAGATAAATGTCTATTTTCAGGAAAAAGAGGTCTTAAGATGCATCTGCTCAATTGTTAAAGCATCTTTTTCCATTTAGAACTTTAGAAACTCCAACCTATGAATAGAGTACTCAAAGACCCTCCCCTGCTTACTTTTACAGATATGGAATAGGCTCAGAGAGGGAAAGTAATTTGTCCAAGGAGACATAGCCTTTTTGTAGCGGAAGTAGGTCGAGCAGTAAGGACTTCTGAGTTTTGATTCAGTGCTCAGTCCAGTTAACAAAATGATGACAGAGAAAGTTTGCAGGGCATTTCTAATGTGGTATCTGTCTTAAAAAAAAAAAAAATAGGGCCATACTGACTTTCATCAGTAGGTTTACTTAAATCCTACCTAGTCACATCCCTTTGTGACCAACAGAGTGTTTCTATAAAGTGACTTGAGATATGTGTAGTTTAATATTAACTGGTCTATAAAATAACTGTGTATATAACCTTGGTGTATTAGTTAGGGTTACAAGCAGCAGAAACAGGGCAACTTAGGCCCAAACTGAATTTGTTGAGGTATACAGATCACACAGAATCTAAGCAACACTGAAGAGCAGCTTTAGGATCTGAGGTTCAGGTAGCAGAATCAAATCAACAGCTTCTCCAAATGAGTATGCACTTTGTGTTGATATTGAGGCGCGTGCGTGCGTGCGTGCGTGTGTGTGTGTGTGTGTGTGTGTGTCTCCTTGCATTACTCTACTCAAAATTTGAATTCCCAAGAAGATAACTCAAGGGGTACAACTCAGGCTCCTTCATATCAAAACAAGACTGTGCATCTTAGGGAGACAATAGGTAAGATGCTTCAAAAGAAGTTCAGGGTGCTGTTACCAATGGAAGGGTGAAAGGATGATGGGCAGCAAGAATCACCAACACCACCCTTGGCTTCCCTTATGGTGGCCATACCATCCTCTTCGCGAGGACTCTCAAAGTTCAAGCATCTTTGGTTCAAACATATCTTTAAGAAGATAGGACATGAGGAGAGGGACCCCATTCTGTGTGTCTTTCATTACCTTTCCTATCACCCTCTCTCCTCAACTGTGCAACAAGGACTTACTTGGCACTCATTATTTGATTGATTACTTGCAGTGGACTGAACCACTTATCAATCTTTTGAAGCAATGTTTGGCTCGTAGTCTCAGGAATATTAGAACCAGGCAAATTTCTTTATAGATAGTTTAAGTAAATACTCTGGAATCTGCAATGCCGTGCAAATACAGCATTTAGTGTGCTAGTGTCATCGTTATCCATGCTGGGTAGTCCCATGTTTGTTGGAGCATTATTCACAATAGCCAAGATACGGAAGCAACCTGAGTATCTGTCAACAAACGAATGGAAAAAGAAGACGTGAGATATATAGATACAGGTACAGATAGAGATATATAAAGTTAATTCATATATTGGGACTCAAAAGGGAGGCCACCCTAGCGGCCCAGCCCGCGTCACAAATCTAAACCTAAGTTAGCTTGCGCTTAGGAGAAATGCCTCCCTGTCAGGGAAACCTAACACCGACCAATCACAGCCCTCTAACTCAGCGTTAACTAGCTTACCTTACCCAAGAAAACAGGACCTGCTAACCATATAAGGAAATTCCCAACCTCCTAGTTAAGTATGCCCTTTTTCCTCCTTGTCTTTTATAATGCTCTATGAAACTCAGTCTTGCCCAGAATTCCTTAGGAATGTGCCACTGTTTGAGAGGCACTGCACTCCCCCAATCCGTGGCTTGTTTCCTCTTGAACAAAGGGCATCAAACTCATTATTAAATTTGGTTTTTGTCATTTGACAAGATCTAATGGAATATCATTAAGCTGTGAGAAGGAAGGAAATCCTGCCATTTGTGACAACTTGAATGGACTTTGAGTGCATTATGCTAAATGAAATAAGGCAAACAGAAGAAGCTAAATATTGTATGATATCCCTTATATGTGGAATCTAAAAAAAAAAAACTCATGGAAACAGGGAGTAGGATTGAGGGGTGGAGAGGTGGGGGGTGGCAGGGAAAATAGGAAGATATTGGTTAAGGATTAAACTTCCAGTTAGAAAATGATGAAGTTCTAGGGATCTAATGCACAGTATTGTAATTATAGATAACAATAACTGTATTAAACTTGAAAATTGCTAATAGAATAGATCTCAGGAGGTCTCATCACAAAAAAAGAAATGCTGATAATGTGATGGGATATTTAGCTGCTACAGTGGTAATCATATTGCAATATTTAAGTGTATCAAATCAACACATTTTACACCTTAAATTTACGTGATGTTATATGTGAATCATATCTCAGTAAAACGTGGGGTGGTAGGAAGCACATAGGCTAGAGCCGGATTACCCAAACTAACTAGCTGTGTGACTTTAAGTAAGTATCTTAAACTCTATACACCTTGGATTCCTCATTTGTTAAAATTAAGTTAAATAATCATTTATTTTATATTGTTTTGAGGAATAAACAACATATGAAGATTGCTCCAAGTACCTAGCTGATAGCAACTTCGTTGTCCTCCTCCTCATCACCAACATCACACCCTGAGCCAGCATTGACATTTTGATGAAAATGGGTTGTTTTTCCAGCTTTTGTAGCCGTTTTTGGAATGCTGGTACAGGGTGTATTGCAACAATCGAGGCCATGTTTAAGAGGCTAAATGCATTCACAACTTGTGCTGAAAGGTTGCTTTTCCCCACGTGTCTCGTAAGTGCTTCCTCAAATTTGCCTTTGCAATTTTTATTCTTTAAAAATAGTGAATTCAGAAGCAGACTCAGATGAACTCAAGAAGGCTCTGCATTTCTCTTCCCAAGGGTTTGAATCTGCACTTACAAAGACTATACATTGAATCACTGAATTGTCTTGTGATTATTCACTACCCATTTATCAGTTTGCCCCCTTAAACGGTGACAAATGGTGGTTCCTTTTAAGCTTCCAAAGAGGCCAGTTTAATCTAGGCCCTCTGTTGCTTTGTTAGGGAAATCGAATGCTCAGAATTGTTCTTCAGCTTTTCCTTGTTGCTCAGAGGTCATGGGAAAGTAGATGTGGGAACTCTACTGTGATTCATCATTGCCTGATGAAACCATGTGACATCTGGGCACAGCATTCTAACTGCTGGCACTCACATTCTCCGTCTCTCTGCGAAATGATCTGCTCGCAAGTAAATGCCGCAGTGACTCTGAACAGGAAAGGTAATGCGTGGTCATACCTGAGGTTATAGCTGTTTCCACTTGGTGTAATAGAAGTGACAAGTTGATGGGGACTTTTGTGTCTCCATACTTTGTGTTTGCCTCTGTGAAGCACCTTCCCGAGACATTCTTCCTTCTTTCCTGAGTCTTTACGTGCATTAGTAGTAAAGGCTAAAATAACTGCATAAGTTAAACCTTCTAAAGTGTGTCAAAGAACAGCACTAAAGAACTAAAATCAGGTATATAAAATGGCCTTGTGAGTATCTATGTCCTGTAGATTTTTATGCTCAGGGCGGGTTTTGCATAGTGAATTTCATTACACGGTAAATGTTCTTAATCTCTCAAAATTGATGTCTGACCGAAGTAAGTATCTTTATTAGCGGTCAGAATGGTGACTTCTCTTTCATCTCTTTGGCTGGCTCAGGAGGGGGATCCTTCCTTGAGCCCCAGAGATGAAGGGAACTTCCATCTTCGAGGCAGAAAGGTAGCTGGAAAATGTGTCCAGTTGTAACAAACGGAGCACCTTCATGCCCCCTGGAGAAAAGCTCCTTTCTTTTCTAGGCTGTATTTTCAGTCATTCACTTGTAGGAAAAGAAAGTAGTTTTTCCTTTTTCCTTCTAGGTTCTTGGCTGAGAATCTCCTCTTCCAGTCATAAAAGAGTAACAGGAGAAAAACAAACAGAAGTTTAATAGCCTTTATACCTCCTATATACATGGGAGAGACCCAGGTAAACTGAATAACTCCCAGAAATGGTCCAGACTGCCAGCTTCAATGAGATCTCCAGCTAAAGACAAAGATGTTGGTGGAGTGGGAAGCCAGTTATAAGAAATTACTAGTCAAAGCACAGTAAGCAAGGTTGCGGTTGTTAACCAGATTTAAGTCAGTTGCCTTCTGCGTTGATAAGGCTTGTTAGAAGGTGCCTAGGTGGCTCAGTAGGTTAAGCATCTGCCTTCGGCTCAGGTCTTGATCCCAGGGTCTTGGGATTGAGTCGCATGTTGGGCTCCTTGCTTGGCGGTGAGTCTACTTCTCTCCCTAGCCTTCCCCCTGCTTGTTCTCTCTCTCTCAAATAAAGAAAAATCTTTAAAGAAAAAAAAAGTTGCTAGAGATGTAGTCATCCTCTCCATGCTACGGCATGGAACACAGCCTTACAAATGGAGAGTTCCCTTGTAAATGTAAATGTCTCTAACAAAAAGAGGCAACTTCTTGATTTTCGGAGCCTCTCCTGTGTCTGCTGTTTCTTATAATCAGACTAAAATAATCCTCATACCAAAAATGCGTATTTTGCAATGACGGGTTCTCCTCCCCCTCACAGTCATTCAACCATTTACTTATTAAGCTTTCACTTTCAACTTCTATGTGTCTTGGCTGTACTAAACCCCTGGGAAATAGAATCAAATCAGGTCCCTTCTCTGCCTTCCGTTGCCCAGAGACAGTTGATGAGACAGGCAATTAAACTAATAATGACAACATGAAGAGGTTAGAGCCTCACTATTCCAAGTGTGGTCCCTGAGAACTTGTTAGGAACACATAATCTCAGCCCCATCCTCCGGGACCTACTGAGAGAGAGTCAACATTTTTGCAAGACCGCCAGGTGATTCGAATGCACATAAAATGCTGTTTGAGGCATGTGCAATGTACTATGTAATGCTAGGGTACAGAAGGGCATGACATGAGGGCATAGGGCAGCAGAGCCTTCTGAGCTCTGGGAGCCCCTTGCTTTGCCTTTCATACTCCCACAGCAATCCTGCTGGACCATTAGCATTGTGACCCCGGGACACTTAGCTTACTGTGACAGGTGCCAGGAGTTGGGAGGGGCAGTGCGGGAGTCGAGTAGGTAGATTTAAGCGGACTGCTGGCCACAGCTCCAGGGAGTGTGACTCTTAGTCCCCATAGGTTCAACACCATGGCCCTGAGAAAGAATAAGCGTTTTGCTCGCCTGCTCACCTGTAATCTCCAGAGAGGAAAGGGGAAAACTTAGGTCAGTGATCAAAGGCCTCTGAGTAGCAGCGGAAGCAAGGCTGATCTGATTATAAATATTTCTCTGATGAGTTTTCTGTTTTTCGCTTTTACTCTTAACACTTTGTGGATCTGGTGAATGCTATGTACCTGTTTCCCAGACACTCACCTAGGGAAGACTCACGAATTTGCGCATGATTTAGAGTACTCACAGATCCCTTCAAGCCCAGCCCACAACCCCCTAAGGTTCACATTCCCCAGGTTAAGAACCTCTCACTCAGCAGCCATGCTGGATCACATTTTAACCACATTTCCTGTAACATCTTGGAAGATTTTACTCCATGCCAGGAATTATATTGAGTAATTTACATACATTATATTTCTTAATCTTTACAACAGTACTATCTGGTAGGTTTTTATCACCATTTTACGGATGAGGAAACTGGAAGATTGGAGAGGTTATTAAATTGTCCAAGGTCATAATCTAGTAAGAGGCTAAAATGGAAACCAAATGCCGATCTGATTCCAGCACCCAGTCCCTTAACCGCTGTGCATGCTGTCTCCTCAGAATGAAATACTACCTTTAAAAATAAGGCAACGCATGTATTTAATGCCACTAAATTGTACATTTAAAAATAGTTAAACTGGTAAATTTTAAGTTATGGGTATTTTACCACAGTAAAAATAAAACAGGGCAACCATCAAGAATATACACCTCGCACGGAGCATGAGGTTTGGAAATGTTCAGTGTTTCCAAGTCCCTCTAAACGCTTTGATTCACCGCCCCCTCTTTTAAAAAAGTGATGAAATAACCAAATCCGAACTTAGGCGGCTCTGTCCCTTGTTCACCACAGCTGGACACCCTAACTGCATGCCGCTCAAGCCACAGACCCATCACGAGTCACTGAGTAGCGTTTTCAAGATAGACTTTCAACCTGTGGTTACCCTATAATATGCCACAGACTTGATACAGCTATAGATGCAGATATAGATGTTTATATATTTTAATCTGTGTCTCTTTTATTGAAGGATAGTTGGCATACAACGTACGTTAGCTTCAGGAGTACGACGTAGTGATTCGAGAAGTCTGCACGTTATGCTATGTTCGCAAGTGCAGTTGCCCTCTGTCACCCTACAGTGTATTCCAGTGTCGTTGACTCTGTTTCCTATGCTGAGACTTTCGTTCCCATACGTACTCATCCCACTACTTGGAAGCCTGTATCTCCCCCTCCCCTTCATCCATTTTGCCCATCTCCCACCTCCCTCCCCTCTGTCAACCACCAGTTTGTTCTCTGTATTTTTGGGTCTGTTTCTGCTTTTTGTTTGTTTATTCGTTCTGTTTTTTTAGATTCCACATATAAGTGAAATCATATGGTATTTGTCTTTCTGCCTGACTTAGGTCACTTAGCATCATACCCTCTAGCTCCATTCATGTTGTAAATGATAAGCTCTCATCCTTTTGATGGCTGAGTAATATTCCATTGTACACACTTACACACACATACCACATCTTCTTTGTCTATTCATCTATTGATGGAGACTTGGGTTGCTTCCATATTTTGGCTTTTTTAAGTAATGCTGCAGTAAACATAGTGGTACATGTGTCTTTTTTGAGTTAGTGGTATTTTTTTTTCCCCTTTGGGGAAATAACCAATAGGGGAATTACCAGATTATATGGCAGTTCTAGTTTTAATTTTTGGAGGCATCTCCATGCTGTTTTCCACAATGGCTGTACCAGTGCACGTTCCCACCAGCAGTACAGGGATGTTCCTTTTTCTCTACATCCTGGCCAGTTGTCATGTCCTCAGACTTGATATATTTATGCGGGCCCTGCAAGGTACAGAACTTCCTAAGAAATATCATTGTTACTTATAGTCTCCTTCAGTACCAAAGTGAAAAATGTTATCGGGTTCAACCACAATCAAGTTCAGTCCTATCAAGTTCAACCACAATCAAGGCAATGAGCATATTCATTACCTCTAAAGTTTCCTGTACTTCTTGACCTATAGACATCTTATTCCCAGTCCTAAGGGCACCTAGAGTAATGGTTTAAGAACACAGACTCTGATTAGTTGAAATCTTATACATTCTTCTCACTAGTCCTTTGAGCCAGGTCAAGTTTTAGCCTTTATGTAGCTTTGTTTCTCTGTTGGTAAGATGGGGATAATAGCAAGATAAACCTTCTAGAGTGGCTGTGAGGATTAAATGAGATAATATAAGTAAACTTGTTTGTAGAGTGACTGTTCTGTGCAGAGTAAGCACTTACTGAGTGGTGGTGGTGATATTTAGATGTTACTCAGTCTGAGGATTATCCTGAATCACTTGGGCATGACATTTCATGCCATGCTGCCTTTGATAATCTATCCTCATGATCGTGATCTCTGTAGTATCTCTATTATTGACAGTCTAAGTCATTTTGGTGATACACCAAAATGCTCATATTTAAGGTGAATAACATGATGAGTTTTGATATATGTATATACCCATGAAACTATCACCACAATCAAGGTAACGAGCATATTCATTACCCCCAAAATTTCCTTGTATCTCTTTGTCCTCCCTTCCCCCACCAGTAGTTCTGCCCAGACAACCATTGGCCTACTTTGCAACAGAATAATCTTTTTTTTTTTTTAAGATTTATTTATTTATTTTAGAGAGCACGAGAAGAGGGAGAGAGAGAGCGTGAGCAGGGAGAGAGGGAGAGGGAGAGAGAGAATCTTCAAGTAGACTCCCTGCTCAGCATGGAGCCTGATGCAGGGCTTAATCCCAGGACCCTGAAATCATAACCTGAGCTGAAACCAAGAGCCTGGTGCTTAACTGATTGAGCCACCCAGGTGCCTCCCAGCAAAATAATCTTGAGTCATATTGAAACAGACCTGGGTTTCTTCTGCATTTTTTTCAAGTTTTTAGTTAAATTCAAATTAGTTAACATGCAGTGTAATATTAGTTTCCAGTATAGAATTTAGTGATTCCTCACTTACATATACCACCCAGTGCTCATCACAACTAAGTGCCCTCCTTAATACCCATCACCCATTTAACCCATTCCCCACCCACCTCCCCTCCAGCAACCCTTGGTCTATTCTCTGTAGTTAAAAGTCTGTTTTCTGGTTTGCCTCTCTTTTTTTCCCTGCTATGTTCATCTGTTTTGTTTCTTAAATTCCACATATTAGTGAAATCATATGGTATTTGTCTTTCTCTGGCTGACTTAATAGTCTCTAACTCCGCCAACATTGTTCTCTTTGGGCATATCATTTTGCTTTCCCCTTGTGTTTAATTATATATTTAGCTTCCCTTACAAGTGGGAGGTGTTTTTGATGGATCGGTGTTCAGCAGCTGCATAATAGCCTTTCAAGATAAATAAATCAAACATGCCAATCTCTCCTCACTTTGAACTCCTACAAGTTCTCCCATCAAATTCAGTAGACGGTCCTGTCATTGTCTTGCTTGGTATGTTGATAACAGTTCTCGGTTTTGTCAATAAATTTTTGTTGCAGTATTATGTCACAGTATTATCATTTTAGAAGACATTTTAGGCAACTGTCTGGTATCCCAGCTTCCAGTAAAACTCAGATGATTACCCAGCCTGAGGTATACCTTCTAGAAAGGCATCTGTTCACTTAATATGCAAAAGAACATAACTATGTCACAATTTATTCCTCTTCCTTGAAGTTTTCTTTTTTAGCTTTGATTGTAAGATATGTCTCAATTTCTAAAACATTCAGTGTGGAAGGAAAGATTTGCATCTTAGAACCCAAGAAATGTGGTAACCATAAGCTATCGTTTGGTATTGTTATTTACTGTATTGTTTGATTATTTTCCTCTGATTTAAGAAGAAGGTCTATAAATTATATATCTTTGTACCCCATACTAGGCCTCACATAGTGCTCAAATACATATGGACCCACAGAATTACATAATGTCATAGCAAGAAAGGAAGTCAAACTTAATTTAGACTATTCTTCTCATATTGCTCATGCAGAGAGGCACACAAAAGAGAAATATCCTGCCCAGATTCATGTAGTCTTTCCAGAAACAGGATTGATTCCAGGTCCCCTGACTCTCCGTCTGGTGTTCATTTCACTTGAATGTATCATTGACAGAGTGGAGTCTGGGAATGGACATTTTTAGATCTCCCCAGGTAATTCTTATATGCACTAGAGTTTGACTTGTGTGCACAATTCTCAGAATTTACACTCTTGATCTTTCCAGTTTCAAAAATTCAAGATATGGAAGCAGGCGTATAAATATAATTGCTTATAATTTTGCTGAGCTGCGCAGTAGAATTATACTGTACACCACAAAAGTAGTATTTGTGCATGAGTCAATTACCTAGTGACTGAGGCTTATTGATCACCAGACATCCACATTTGAACTTTGCTTCCTTCCTTCCTTCCTTCACTTGTTCATTCATTTCTTTAGTCATTGTTAAGTTCCTCCTGGATTTAGACACTGTTATGAGGATTCAGTGCTGAATAAGACTGGTGGGTTTCCTGATTTCTGGTGCAGAGGTGACAATAAAGAAGTAAATGATAATGAATAAGACAGACAGTGCTATAATTGCAAACTTTAATAAAGACCGTGAAGAAAAAAATGAGAGGTTGCATTTACGCCGAAACCTGAAGGTTGACCAGAAATCTTAGGGAAAGAATAATCCCTATTTCATGATGTAATCTTAATATTCAATTTGGACACAAACCCAATGTAATACCAATACTCAATCTTGACTCACATCCCATGTTCTGAAAACTGAAATTCACCTAGTGATTTTAGTGCAGATAATACCTTCCTGATGCCTAAAAGACCCTGAATAAACATTTCACAGATGTCTTGGGGAGTAGCAAGTCATCTTTGACAGGGAATTGCTCTTGAGCTGAAACCCTGATTGTTTTCCTCTGTATCCCCCCTCTTCCCCAGTGCTGGCCCAGTCACGATGACTTCATCAACTTCCCTTCAGTGTCTAAAAGAGCTTCTAAGTATTGGTCACCTCGACTGCAGGAAAGGCCATGGTGGCATCCCAGAATGGGGGTGTTTGAAAGATTTCAGTCCTTGTCCCCCTGGGAAAGTTGAGAGTCTGCTGTAATATGCCCATTCCTTTCATGGAGTTTCTTTGAGTTTCTTCCCAAGGAAGCTATTTTCTCTCATTTCTGCCTCCTTCAAACATTTCACCTCACATTTATCATTCTTTTAACCCCTCCCTTTGTGATTTGTGTGAATTTTGTTCTCAAATAAATATTTGGATAGATATGTTTAAATTACTTGTTTGATAGGGTTTTGTAGTTCAAAATAATGCACTTTAGTCTTTACAGTTTGAAAGAACACATATTCTTAAATTACCAAAGGCATATGAATATCACAGATAAAATGTTTTTCAGAGTCACGTCTAACCATTAGTTTTGCTTTCACCATAGGGTCTGGATCTAGCTAGGCTGGATTCAAATCCTGGCTCTGCCATTTTACTTGCTGTGGGAACTTGAGCAAGTGACTAAACTTCTTTGTGCCTCACTTTCTACATCTACAAAATGGGTATACTAGCATTAGGGTTGTTGTGAGAACACAGAAAAATGAAATGAGGTAGTGCATATAAAATGCTCAGATTAGTACATAAATCAGTTGCTGTTATTTTTTCTGGCCTTTTTACCAGCAGTCGGTACCTGATAAGACACAATGAATTCCTCTGAAAAGTAAATCACATTTGTTCATCTGCACTAAGGAAACATTGCTTTCTTCCTGTATATCAGTATCAGCCCTTAATTTTTAGAATCTTGAATTCTTTCTTTGTGAACTCCAAGGAAAATAAATATTTTTTTAAAAGATTAGATTTTAGTCATGCCATACAAGTAGTAATTGATGTAATCATTTCAGATTCTTGAGAAGTGATCGTTCTTAGAATGACTAAAAATATACCTGGATTATGAAGGAGAGGCAGCTCCTCCATGTACGTGTCATTGATAAATTAATGACAGCAGTGATAATAAATACTAACTCATTAGACTTTATTTTGTGTACATTTCACTTTATTGTTTTTCCCCTTTATCACCTAGAAGTATATGAAAATTGTCTCTTAAGGATAATACATAGAAATCCCATGCAATCTTTTCAATGATTATATAATGTTCTGTCATATAGAAAAGCCAGCTCACCTAACCTATATATAGTGAATTATAGTAATTGATTTTTTTGAGGTTAAACCAGCCTTGACTTCCTGGTATGATAAACCCCAATAAGTGATAATGTAGTATTCTTTTGAACTTTTGAACTTTGCTTCCTTCCTTCCTTCCTTCACTTGTTCATTCATTTCTTTAGTCATTGTTAAGTTCCTCCTGGTAAAAACCAGGCACTGTTCTAGGATTTAGACACTGTTATGAGGATTCAGTGCTGAATAAGACTGGTGGGTTTCCTGATTTCTGGTGCAGAGGTGACAATAAAGAAGTAAATGATAATGAATAAGACAGTGCTATAATTGCAAACTTTAATAAAGACCGTGAAGAAAAAAATGAGAGGTTGCATTTACGCCGAAACCTGAAGGTTGACCAGAAATCTTAGGGAAAGAATAATCCCTATTTCATGATGTAATCTTAATATTCAATTTGGACACAAACCTTTGTATGCTGCTGGATTCAATTAGCTAATGTTATGTTAGGGATTTTAAATCTATATTCATGAGGTGTACTAGTTTGTAATTGTTTTTCTTTGTAATGCCTTTGTCAGGTTTTGATTAACAGGTTTGGCTAGCCTTATAATATGAGTTGAAGAGTATTCTCTTGACCATTTTCTAAAATACTTTGTGTATGATTGGTCCTATTTCTTCCTTAAATAGTTGATAACAATTACTAATAACAATATCTGAGCATGGGGTTTTCTGACAACATATTCAATGTCTTTGAGATACTCAGATACTTGTTTTGTATCAGTTCCAGTAAGTTGCGTTTTTTCAAACAATATGTCTATTTACCCAAGTCATTGAATTTCATGGATTAAGGTGTTTATAATATTCCATAACTATCCTTCTAATGCCTACAGTAACACACACACACACACACACACACACACACCCATAAACCAGTCTATTTAGAGATTTGGCTTTATTAATTTTTCCTATTGTATGTATGTTTTCTATTTCATCGCTTTCCAATTTTTGTTATTTCCTTTCTCCTTTTGACTTTAGGATTACTTGTTCTTTTTCTAGTTCAACTGGAAACTTAGATCATTGATTTTAAGCCTTATTCTTTCCTAATTTAATAATATAAAGCTATAAATTTTCCTCAAAGCATTGCTTTAGCAGCACTTCACATATTTTGTTTGATATATTGTATTTTTATTATCATGTGGTAGAAATATTTTCTAACTTTCTTCATCATTTCTTTAATTGAATTATACAGAAGTTTGCTGCTTAATATCTAAATATAGATTTTTTTTCTGATTTCTAACTTAATTTTCAGTAGGTCAAAGAACATATATGAATGATTGCAATCCTTTCAAATTTGCTCAGACTTGTGTTATGGCCCACCATATGGCTGTCATACATATATGAACATGTACACCTGAAAAGAATGTATATTCTGCTGTTGCTGGCGGGTGTGTTCCACAACTGTCAACTATGTCAAGGGGTTAATACATTGATCAGATCTTCCACATCTTCACTGGATTTTTTGTGTAGTTTTTTAATCAATTGCTGAAAGAGGAGTGTTAAAATATCCAACTACAACTGTTCATGTGTTTCTTTCTCTCTTTAATTCTATTTTTGCTTCATGTATTTCAGTGTTCTCTTATTAGGCATATTTACATTTATGTTTGTTATGTCTTTCTGATGCCTGGGCCCTTGTATCATCATGAAATGTTCCTATTTATATCTGATGACATTCCGTATCTTGAAGTCTACTTTGTTTAATGTTAATACATTCACTCCAACCTTCTTATGCTTACTGTTTGAATGATATATCTTTTCTATTCATTTATTTATTATTTCTATTCATTCATTTATTCATTCTATTCATTTATTATTTTCTATTCATTTATTTATTCTATTCATTATTTATATATCTTCACATTTAAAACATACCTATTGTAGACAGCATATTATTGGGTCTTCCTTTTTTTTTTTTTTTTTATCCATTCTGACAATTTCTGCCTTTTAATTGGATTGTTTAGTCTATTTGAATTTAGTTACTGATAGGGTTAAATTTATGTCTACCATTTTATCATTTATTTTCTCTTTGTCCATTCTGTTTTTTGTTCCTCTGTAGCTTCTTTCCTGCATTCTTTTGAATTAATTGGGTATTCTTTTAGAAATCTATCTTAATTTGTCTATTGGCTTGTTAGCTATCTCTATATTTTATAGGGTTGCTTCAGGGGTTAAAATACACATCCTTAACTTTTCAGTCTACCTAGTGATATTGTATCTTTTCATATAAAATAAAAGGTAAAAATCTTGCTATATTTATCTTGCCATTCTCATCATTTATGCTGTAATTGTCATATGTATTATATATACACATACATTATAACTCCCATAGTATTGTTATAATTTTTTATTTAAACAAATAGATGTATTTTAAAGAATGTATAATGTAAAAAAATAGTATTCGAAAGGAATTAATAGGGAAAAATAGATTCTCTCCAGTGTTCTTCATTCCTTCTTGAAGATCTAATTTCCCATCTTGTATCATTTTTTCAGTGTGATGAACTTCCTTTATCATATCTTATAGTATAGGTCTGATGCCATCAAATCTCTTTATTTCATTTATTGAGAATGTCATTATTTTACCATTAGTCTTGAAGAATACTTTGCTGGCTCTAGAATTCTGGAATTTTTTTTCCCCCAAACATTTCAGCACTTTAAACGTGACATTCTGTGGCCTCCATTGTTTCTGATGAGAAGTCAGCAATTGTTCCTCTGTAGGTAACATATTATTCTCTGATTGCTTTTAACATTTTCTCATTGTTCCTGGTTTTCAGCAGTTTAATTATGATATGCCTCCATATGTGTGTATGTGTGTGTGTGTGTGTTTCATTTATACTACATTTGGTTTGCTGACATTCTTGAATCAACAAATTCATCATTTACCAAATTTGGGGAAATTTCAAAAAATCCTTGTCCTAGTCTCTCCTTTCCTTCAGTGATTCCAATTATGTTACTCAAATTATTTTAAATAGTTTTATATTGTCCCACATAACCCTGAAGCTCTGTTTTTTTATATATTCCCACTTATTTTTTTCTCTTTTGTTTTTATTTAAGATTTTATTTATTTATTTATTTATTTATTTGAGAGAGAGAGAGCACGAGCAGGGAGAGGGGGAAGGGGAAGACAGGGAAGGGCATAGGGAGAGGGAGAGGGACAAGCAGACTCCCTGCTGAATGTGGAGCTCAACACAGGGCTTGATCCCAGGACCTCAAGATCATGACCTGAGCCGAGGTCGGACACTTAACCAACTGCGCCACCCAGGAGCCCCTGGTTCTTTAGCTTGGATAATTTCTATTGATCACTTTCAAGTCCATTTACTCTTTTCTTCTGTCATCCCCACTATACTTCTAAGCCCTAACAGTGAATTCTTATTTCAGATAAGACATTTATCAGTAATAGAATTTATATTTCGTTCATGTCTTCCAGCTCTATTGGGGTATAATTGGAAAATAAAATTGTAAGATATTTAAAGTATACAACACTATGATTTGATACCTGTATACACTGTGAAAGGAGTCCCCAGTTGAGTTAACACATCCATCATGTCACATATTTGCTCTTTTATGTGTGTATATGTGTAAGAGGGAGAGCATTTAATTTCTACTCTCTTGGCAAATTTCAGTTATACAATACAATATTATCAACTATAGTTACTGTGTCATACATTAGATCCTCGGACATTTTTCATCTTATAACTGAATGTCTGTACCTTTTTGAGTCTCTCCCTATTTTCCCCAACTCCTAGCACTCCATGATAACCACTTTCCTACTGTCCAATTGTTTTGTTTTTCAGATTTGACACGTAAGAGATACCATGCAGTACTTGTCTTTCTCTGTCTTATTTCACTTAGCCCAATGCCCTCCAGGTTTATCCTTGATGATTAGTGATGTTGAGTACCCTTTTGTGTTCCTGTTGGCCATTTGTATGTCTTCTTTGGAAAAATGTCTATTTCAGTCTTTTGCCCATTTTTAAATTGGGTTATTTGATTTTTGCCATTGAGTTGTATGAGTTCCTTGGGTATTTTGTATACCAATCCCTTATCAGATTTATGGTTTGGTAATCTCACATTTCATAGGTTACCTTTTCATTTTTTTTTTTCCCCTGAGCAAAGCTTTTTAGTTTGATGTAGTCCCACTCATTTATTTTTGCTCGTATTGCCTTTGCTTTTGGGGTCAAACTCAAAAATCATTATCAAGACCCATGACAAGAAGCTTACCCCCATGTTTTCTTAGAGGAGTTTTACAGTTCAGTTTTATGTTCAAGTCTTTAATCCATTTTGAGTTGATTTGTGTATGGTGTAAGATAATGGTTCAATTTCATTCTTTTGCAATCATTTTTTTCCCTAATACTCTTTATTGAAGAGATTATCCTTTCCTCATAATATATTTTTGGTTCCCTTGTCAAAAACTAATTCACCATATATACATGAGATTATTTCTGGACTCTATTCTGTTATATTCATCTGTGTGTCTTTTTTTATACCAGTACTATACTGTTTTGATTACTATAGCTTTATAATAGACTTTGAAATCAGGAAATGTGTTGCTTCCAGCTTTGTTCTTCTTTCTCAAGATTGCTTTGGCCAATCAGGATCTTTTGTGGTTTCTTCCATGCACATTTTAGGATTGCTTTTTTCTATATCTGTGAAAAATCCCATTGGAGTGCTTAGGGGGATTACACTGAATATGTGGACTGCTTTGAGTAGTATAGACATTTTAATTCAATATTAATTCTTCTAATCTGTGAGCATGTAGTAGCTTTCCATTTATTTATGTTTTCTTCAAGTTCTTTCATCACTGTCTTAACGTTTTCAGTGTATAGTTCTTTCACTTCCTTGGTTAAATTATTCCTAAGCATGTATCTTTGATGCTATTATAAATAGGTTTGTTGTCTTTATTTTTCTTTCTGATAGTTCATTGTTGGTATATAAAAACACTACTGATTTTTGTTTTTTAGATTTTTGTATCCTGAAACTTCATCGAATTGACTTATTGGTTCTAATAGTCTTTTGGTAGAGTCTTTAGGATTTTCTGTGTAAAATACCATGTCATCTGCAAATAGTGACCGTTTAACTTCTTCCTTTCTTATTTGTATGCTTTTTGTTTCTTTTTATTGCCTAATACCTCTGGCTAGGAATTCCAGTACTATGTTGAATAAAAGTGGCAAGATTGGGTATCCTTGTCTCATTCCTGATCTTAGGGGAAAATCTTTCAGCCTTTCACCAGTGAGTGTGATGTTAGCTGTGGGCTTGTCATATATGACCTTTATTATGTTGAGGTGCATTCCTCTCTACCCACTTTTTTGAGAGTTTTTATCATGAGAAGATGCTAAAATTTGTCAAATGCTTTTTTGGCATCTATTGAGATGATCATATGATTCTTATCGTGTATTTTGTTAATATGGTGTATCACACTGATTGATTTGCTGATGTTGAACCATCCTTGCATCCCAGGGATAAATCCCATCTGATCATGGTGTATGATCCTTTTAACATACTCTTGCATTCACTGTACTAATATTTTGTTTAGGATTTTTACATCTATGTCCATTAGGGATATTAACCTGTAATTTTCTTCTCTTGTAGCACCCTTGATTACTTGCCTCATTAAATGTGTTTGGAGGTGTTCCCTCTTCTACTTTTTGGGAGTTTGAGAAGGATTAGTATTAATTCTTCTTTAAATGCGTGGTAGAATTCACCAGTGAAGCCATCTGGTCCTTGACATTCTTGTTGTTGTTGAGAAGTTTTTTGATTACTGATTCAATCTCATTCCTGGTAATCAGGAATCATATTTTCTATTTCCTTATAATTCAATCGTGGTAGATTGTATGTTTCTAGGAATTTATTCATTTCTTCTAGATTGTCCAATTAATTAGCATGTAATTGTTCATAATAGTCTCTTACAATCTTTTAGATTTCTGTGGTATTGGTTGTAACACCTCCTCTATCATTTATAATTTTATTCATTTGAGTCTCATCAGTTTTTTTTTCTTTGTAAGCCTACCCGAAGGTTTGTCTATTCTGTTTATATTAAAAAAAAAAAACAGCTCTTGGTTTCATTATCTTTTCTATTATCTTTTAATTTTCTATTTCATTTATTTCTGCTTTGATCTTTGTAATTTCCTTTCTTCTACTAACCTGTGGTTAGTTTGTTCTTTTTTTTCCTAGTTCTTTGAGAGATAAAGTTAGGTTATTTGGTTATTTGAGATCTTTATTTTGTCTTCATATAAGTGTTTAACACTGTAAACTTCCCTCTTAGAACTGCTTTTGCTGCATCCCATAAGTTTTAGTATGTTGTATTTTCATTTTCATTTGTCTCAAGATCTTTTTATTTATTTAAAATTTTTTTAACCTATTGGTTATTCAAGAGCATGTTGTTTAATCTCAAAATATTTGTGAATTTTCCAGTTTTCTTTTGGTAATTGATTTCTAGCTTTATACCATTGTAATCAGAAAAGATGCTTGATTTTACTTCAGTCTTTCAAAATTTATTAGGACTTATTTTGTGACCTCACAAGTGGTCCATCTTGGAGAATATTCCACGTGTGCTTGAGAAGAATGTATATTCTGCTGCCCTTGGATGGAATGTTCTGTACCTGTCTATTTTGTCCCTATCATGTCATGTGTAGTTTAAGTCCAGTGTTCCCTTACTGATTTTGTCTGGATGATCTATCCATTGTTGAAAGTATATTTTTTTTATTTTTATGGTTTCCTTTTCTCTGCTAGATTCCCTTTCTTTTTATTTACTATAAGAATTTTCTTATAACCCTGTCTGTTAAACTCAATATCTGAGTCTCCTTGAGGTTGATCTCCATAGATTTTTTTTTTCCCTCTTGAGTGGATCATGCTTTCTCATTTTTTTTAAATGTTGAGTAATTTTGGATAGTATTGTAACATTGTAAATTATATCCAGGAAAACTCTACATTCTGTTATGTTCCTCTGAAAAGTTTTGATTCTTTTTTCCCAAAGCAGTGTAACTTAACTCAATCTGTAAAGTGTTTCCTCTAGTGAGTTGAGGCTGAAATCCTAATGAACTATTTTGTAGACCAGATGGGCTTTTTGGAATCTGTCCTACATATGCGTAGTCAGGGATAGGTCAGAGCTTTGGGCAGAATTTATATATAAAACTTGGTGATCCTCCTTTCTAAATCTCTCCTTTGGAGATTTCTTTCATCATTTTCCAGCATCTAAACTGCTTTCAATTTTGTCCTTTGGTTCTTCAAACCACTAAGACTGCAGGTGTGTTCTAACTAATTCCAACCATCAAAAAAAATGAACTGAAGTTTTCCAGCAGACTGAAAGCTATAAAAGATTAGGAAATACACCCACTACTGTTTCTTTCTTCCAAGTCGTGATTCTCCTTTAGTATATACCTGCTTTTCATCACTTTCTAGTGACTCCAGATGCTTGTTTTTTATATTTCTATTCACGCAGGAGGGTTGGTATGTTAAAAGATACTTGGCCATTACTAGAATCAGAATCCATGTACTTACACAGAAAACATTTTAAAATTTATCTTCTCTTACATATTCACTTGTCACTGTGTTGAGAATCTATATGGTGCACTCACATTTTCTCCTTGTTGTGGCACATCCTTTGATGTTATCTAACCTTTATAATATCCCATGGAATAAGTTCCAAATTCTCTACAGCCCAATGAAATATAGATATTCTCACCAATTGAAACTTAAAAGTGAAGTGGATATTCAGACAGCTTTTTGGTTTAGATAACTTATTAAATATACATGGTCTTGCTCTTTTGGCAAGCTGGAGGGTATAATCACCTCATCTCCTTTTGATAGAAATAAATATCTTTCTGTATCAGGCTGCCAGCTTCCCAAATTCAGTGTAAAGAGTAGTGTGAACCATACATGAAGATAAAGTTAATCTTTATTTGAATTCTGTCTCTGCAAATTGTAAATTGTGTGACCTTGGGCAAGTGTTCTTGGGCCTCCTGAAAAGGAAGAAAAGGATATTTCTCATCCGAAAAATGAAAAAAACTTAATGGTTTTTAATACTCAGTTATATTCTATTACTAAATGTTTGAATTTATGTAGTTTGATTATACTGATGAATTTGGTATAGTGGTATAGCAAGGAGAATTGAATTATGTAAAGATCTGAGGTCAGATCTGCCACACACTGGGATCTTGACTGTTGGTTCATGGGAAGAGATTTGCTATTATATCATGATATGATATGATATAATATGATCTAATATGGTGAAATATTATTCCTTAAAAAGGAGAAAGTATTTCCCTCCCCTTTGGAAGTGATTTTGTGTAATTTAACACTGAAGACCAAAAGGAAGAGATTTGTAGGCTCTTTGGTGTCTCCTCTCTCACTAGTGTGGGGCTAAAGCAGTGGACAAAAAAGTTCTCTGTGTTTGGTCTGGGTCGTGGAGTCCAAAGTAGTCCTATGAAGCAAGAAAAGACCCTGGCCTTGGAAGGGAACCAAGGAAGACCAAGATATCTTAGTTCTTCTAACTTCAATAATCTTAGGGAAACAGAGCCCATTCTGCCAAAACACTAATAAAAACCTAACTTGAATTATAAAATTATTTCTGATACTGATTTATGTAATTATAATAGGCTGCATGTCTATTAAACAATCACTAATGTTACATTTCTGCTGCTCCTCGTTATTCCATAAATGATAATTAATAACATCTTACACTTCTATTATATTTTTCGAAGTAGCTTTTTAGGTTGGCTCCTTGATACATCCTTAAAAGGTAGATAGGACAGGTATTATTAGGACAGGAAACTGGTGCATAAGAAGACAAAGTTGTTTTTTGTTTTCTCAGTAATAAGCCAAGTCTAGTACATTGTGTCCTTCAACTCAGACAGAATCAAACACAGTGCTTTGCCTCCTGAAGAGATTGTTGTCATCTACATTATTTGTCACTTAAAAAAAAAATACATTTGGGGGTTTAACATTCACTTTTTCTAATGACAATGGTAATAAATGCTGTGTAAAAAATATAAAAGAGCACAAGAATAAAATAACCTTCCTATAATTCGTTATCCATCTAGGTTTTTCTTCTGTGCATAAATATTGGTACATTTTATTTTATTGGGAAATTTTATTTTACCAAGATGGAATATTATGAAATGCTACCTTTTTTTCCACTTGCAGTATTGAGAAAGCTTTTCCAAGTCATTAAAAGTCATTAACATGACTCTTAATGGCTTTTCAATAATCTATCGTATGAATGAACTAAAACTAATACATGTAACATCTATTATACTTTTAGTCTCTCTCTACATTTTTTAAGTAGACTTCACGCCCCACGTGAAGCCCAGTAGGGGACTTGACAACCCTGAGATCAAGACCGGAGCTGAGATCAAGTCAGACGCTTAACCAACTGAGCCACCCAGGCGCCCCAAGTCTCTCTCTCCTTTTTTTTTTTTTTTTAAAGATTTTATTTATTTATGTGACAAAGAGACAGCCAGCGAGAGAGGGAACACAGCAGGGGAGTGGGAGAGAAAGAAGCAGGCTCATAGCGGAGGAGCCCGATGTGGGACTCGATCCCGGTACGCCGGGATCACGCCCTGAGCCGAAGGCAGACGCATTAACGACTGCGCTACCCAGGCGCCCCTCTCTCTCCTTTTTATGTTATTGGTAATGCGATATTGAACATGCTCAATGCCCATCTCTGATAATTTCCTTAGAATACTTTTAAAGAAAGAGTACTATATCAAAGAGTAGTCTGTATAATCTTAACTACTATCAGATGTAGCTTTATTAATAGAGATTTGAAGCATTCACTAGCTATAAGATGCAGGCTTTTTTGAGCTGTTATAAAATCCATTGGCTGGAATGGTATCTTTCTGGTTTTATGATTCACATGTCAGGAGTTAGTATTTACATGACATAACCCAAAAGTATTATCTATACATTACAAATGTATATTAAAGTAATTAAAATATACTTAGATGTGTTTTGAAATTTTCATAATATCCCTTGAGATAATTGGTGACAGACATGTCAAAATCAGGTTTAGGAATTATTGGTTCTAGAGCTCAGACAGCACCAGAGGATTTACATGTATGACTTTGCTAAAAAATTTCTAAAACCAGTTCACTTTATATTGCTAATTTCCAAAAACTCTCACATTCTGGGAAGCTACCTGCCCAACAGAGGTAAGTATTAAACCCTGTGCTCAGTTATATAAATCTAGTGTCATTTTTCATAGCTTAGGCACTTCTGTTATAATTTGGGTAGTTTAACACAGTAAGAGTGCCAAAAAGCTTGATGTGGCTGGGTAATTTCACAGGATAAACGATGACCATTAAAATATTATGTTGTTTATTTCACTTGAGATAAAAATGAGCAATTAACTGAGGGCTGAGAGATGGAGATGACATTGAAGCAACCTGTTTCTTCCCTAACAACAAGAGCAAGTTCTGTTTTCTGCTCTCTGTATTAGTTGGGTTTTTAGTTGAGCATAGCAGACAGAAATGCACTAGAGGTAGTTCAAGCAAACGCAAAGGATTGTCATAAAGGATAGGGATGCAGCTGGCCTAAAAACTGAGCTAAAATAAGTCTCCAGTACCAGTAGAAATCCTGGGAGTCTTCTCCATCTCTCATTTCATGTTTGTTTTAAGACTACATTAAAACAGAAAATGGCTTCCAACATTCGCTAGATTTACATTGCTGCCATTCAAAACACTAGACAAACAGAGCCTGGGATTGCTTAATCCTTATTTAAATTCCCAAGATGCCATTTACAATAGCATCAAAAGGTAAAATACTTAGGAATAAATTTAACAAAAGATATACAAATTTGTCCTCTAAAAATTACAAAACATTGAAAGTAATTAAAGAAGATCTAAATAAATGGAAAGACATCCCATCTTCCTCTGAGTCTTTATAGATCTGAAGACTTGATATTTGCTAAGCTGGCAATAGTTCCCAAGTGAATCTACAGATTCAACACAATCCCTGTCAAAATCCCAGATGCCATCTTCACAGAAATTGACAAGCTTATTCTAACATTCATATGGAAATGCAACTGACCCAATATAGCCCAAACAATCTTGAACTAGGAGAACAAAGTTAGAGGACTACACTTCCTGATTTCAAAATTTACTATAAAAGTAGAATAATCAGGACAATGTAGTACTGGCATAAGGTAGACATGTACTTCAATGGAATAGAATTGAGAATCCAGAAGTAAACCTGTACACTTACAATCAGTTGACTTTCTACAAGGTACCAAAATAAATTCACAGGGAAAGAGTAGTCTTTTCAACAAATGGTACTGGGACACTGACATACACAAAAAAGGAGTTTGGACCCCTACCTCAAAAATTAACTCAAAAGAATGGCACCTGGGTGGTTCAGTCAGTTAAGCATCTGCGTTGGGCTCAGGTCATGATCCAGGGTCCTGGAATGGAGCCTCACATCAGGTTCCCTGCTCAGTGGGGAGCCTGTTTCTCCCTCTCCTTCCTGCTCATGCTCTCTCTCACTATCTCTCTTTCAAATAAATAAATAAATAATCTTTTAAAAATGAACTCAAAATAGATCATAGACCTAAGTGTAAGAGGCAGAACTATGAAACCCTTACAAGAAAATACATGAGCATATGCGTGTATCTTTGCTGGCCTGAAATAAGCAATAGTTTCTTTGTGAAACACAAAAAAGCATAAGTGACAAAAGAAAAAAAATAGATAAATTGGACTAAATTAAAACATAAACATTTCAGCTGAAAGTGAAAAGACAAACTAAAGAATGAAATTGTTTTCAAATTATGTATCTGATAAAAGACTTGTATCAAGAATATATAATAACCTTTTTTAAAATAAAAAACTCATAACTCAAAAATAAAAAGACCAAATCAAAAAACAGGCAAAGGATTAAAATAGATTTTATTTTCAAAGGTAGGCAAGTGGCCAATAAGCACATGAAAAGATATTCAGCCTCTTTAGTTATTAAGGAAAGGCGAAGCAATGCCATAATAAAGCTGCTTCCCACCAACTCAGATGGCTGAAATAAATAAGATGGACACTAACAAGTGTTGGCAAGGATGTGGAGAAATTAGAACCCTCCTCTGTTGTCAGTGGGAGTGGAAAATGGTGCAGCCAACAGCCAACCCAAACTGTTGGAAAACAGCTTGACACTTCCTCAAAACCTAGAACCCACCAATTCTACTTCTTAGGTATGCACCCAGGACAAATGAAAACATATGTCCACACAAACACTTGTACATGAATGTGCATAGTGAGCAGCATTATTGATAATAGCCCCAAAGTGGAAACAACCCCAATGACCATCAACTGAGGAACAGCCGGAGAAGGTATGAGTATCTGTGCAGTGGAATGTTATTGAGCTACAAGAAGCATGAACTACTATTTTATGCTACCTCCTGAATGAACCTCAAAACCATGCTGACTGAAACAAAGCAGTCCCCAAGACCACATATTGTATGTCGACATTTATATGAAATGTCTAGTATAGGCAAATCTGCGGGGACAGAAAATACAATAGCAATTGGCTAGGCCTGGGGTGGAGGAGGAAGAGAAAGAAGAGGAGGACTGACTGATAATCGGTATGGGCTTTTGGGGGCGGGGAGGTGAAAAAAAAAGTTTTAAAATTATGGTGATGGCTGTAGAGTCTACGAAATCTATGAAAAAACATTGAACAGAAAGAAAAATCCCTAAGGAAGGATTCTGAATGCTTTAGATGGGCTGTGTATCTTTGAATAGGTCTGTTTCCAAAAGTATTTGGGTGGAAAGATGGGGAAAGGGGAGGAAAAGGGCAGTTTTCGGAAAGCTGGTGCCTGGCTGGATGGAGAAGAGAAGAAATAACTCATAACTAAATATTCCCTCACACGGAGCCCACTGGTAGATAAATATGATGGATGTGAATACCTTTTATTAAACTTCTCTTTCTCACTTTGATTTGCCATTTGGAAGGTACTTAGAGCTTGCTTTTCAAAAACATTATTGGATATAATAAGTAATACTTTGACTTCCAAACAAGTTTGACTCAATATTATTTTTCCTTTCCCTCTGAAGAGACATTTTAAGCAGACTGTTAGTCAAGAGGCAACTGATGTTTACTTTATTTGCCTGTCCTCTCAGAACACAAGTACCCCTATGTAAAATGCCACCTGGAGACAGTGGCCATGGCCCATAAATTTAATTACTAACCTTTAATTCATAGCTGGCAAAGTCAGTTCTTGAAGCATCTAAGCTAATCAGGCTTCTCTGACAATGCCAATCAATTGTGCAGCAGTCTACCTTTGGCTTAATTATTCTTGCACTACATTACATTTTCAAAATGTCAAGAATCCTCTTCTGGAAAAGCAATAAATCATTCCTACATGGTTTAGTAGAGAGCCTATTGTTCCCGGCACCTGACCTTGGCTGCATGAAGTTGAAATTGATCATTTACTGCGGTGGTACATTACAGAGGAGGGAGATTCAGCAAGAGCCACAGAAAACAGGGAGGCTTTGCAGCACATTGTCTCTTGAGCTAAAATGAACCAGGTGCTGTCAGATGCTGTTGTGTAGGGCTTGCATGGCCGCAGTAGTATTTTCTAAAGCAGATGAGCTCCCAGGCTTCTTACGCTTCTGAATTTCTGTGATGGAAGCAGCGTAAAACCACCATCGCATCAGAAATCCGGTTAATCTCTTGCTGTAGATTCAGATCAAACATGACTGTTTCTTCTGATATTTTTCTCCAGATTAAAAAACATATTCACAGTTACTTCTCAGAAAATGGGAGGGAAAGGAACCCAGTTGGATCTGAGTTCGAATCTTGCTTGCACCGCTCACTATCTGCATGAGGCTGGGCGAGTTCATTTAATCTCAGTAAGCCTCATTTTGTTCTTTGGTGCCCTGGACGTAATTATAAGTTGATGCCTTTAGAGCAGTGGTTCTAACCAGGGTCGATTTTGCCCACCTACTCCTAGGGGCTGGGGGTATTTTGCAATATCTGGAGACATTTTTGATTGTCACAACTGGGGGTGGAGTACATCAGGTAGGTCAAGGCCCGGGATGATGCTAACCATTTTACAATGCACGGGACAGCCCTCTTTATAAGGAGTCATCCAGCCCAAAATGTCAAACGTGTAGTAGTTGAGACACTCTGCTCTAGAGCAATTGGCCCAGCTCTTGATACATAGGATATATTCAGGGAATCATTACTGGCATTATTTTGGTTTGTTTGATTTAAGTAAAGCCATTCTCACCACAAATACAAATTTCCTCTTCTCTCTCCTTAGCCAGTTGCTACAAAATCATTAAATGCAAGAAATATTTTACCTGTAGCTAATATTGGAATTATTCTCTTAGTAAATATAACCAGACTTTTTCTTTCTACTAGGATATAGTTTCTTTGAATGATCTCTTATCAAAATAGCGATTGCTTCTCAGTTTTAAAATTGTTCGCCATGAATGAACATACAAATCAGCTTTTAAAATCTCCTTTAGTCTTTGAGGGTACATTTTTCATCAACCCGGAATGTTGGAGGTAAATCTTAGATGTCGTTGGGTCTACTCTGACACATAGAGCAGAACTCAGTTGGCTTTAAAATAATTATTCTATCATAATAGATCATTAGCTCTGTTCATTGACTTCTTAGCTTAGTGGTTCTACACTTAGGTTGCAAGCTGGAGAGGCCAGGGTTTCCCTGGGTTCCCCTGGTCAGCTGGCCTTACCTTGTCACTGCCAGTAACCTTAGCTGGGCTACCGTGCAGGTCCTCATTCACCATGCTTCTTTTACTCTGCTTTGTATTGTAGGGGCCGCCTCTGCAAATTACATTCTTCAAGCTCCCTTGCCTACTGGCCTCTTGCTATATTAGCCCATGTCAGGCACCGACAAGAAAGAATATAGGAGAAAGGGCGATGCCAGGGTGCCCCTCCCTCTCTCTCCCTCTCTCTCTCTTTCAGAAATCATCTCCTCCATGGTCTATGTTAGTTCCTGGATCCTGGAAACAAGCATCCCCTTACTTTGTCCATCATCCTTAGGGTGGTAGATGCTTCCATTCTCTAATACCTGGGTGTCTCACTTTCCCATTTTCAGATCTTCTAACCTGGGTTTTCACCCATGTCTTTGTTATAAACTCATTTGTCCATGTTAGATGTCCTTCATGTGCTCATATTATTTAAGTACATTCAATCCTGCTGTGGGAAAGAAAGAGGCAAGTAAAAAAGATAGCTGAAATCAAGATTAGAAATGAGTATCATATGACCTGCTTCAGATATAGAAAATGCAAGTACAGCATGTAGGTGCTGACCATAGATGGAAAGGGGCGGGAGGTCCAAGTAAACATTAGATGTCCATGAAGCACCAAGCAGTCACAGTCAATAAACATGAACCTATGGAAGCTCTCAGTTGCATGATGTCTTTAATTGGCCAATCATCGGTGACATGAATTTTGACCCCCCCTTATCTCTTCTACCCAAGAAGCTAAAAAAGCATTGGTTAAATTTTTAAAACCCAATCTGTGATCCCAAGTCAACACCTTCTTTCAGCAAATTCTAGAACACTCTAGACTGGCTTCTCAAAGCATGGCTTGCAAAGGCCTTAAGTGGGTTTCCTGGAAGCAGAGCCTAAGATGGGGTTGTTCAAGGCAGCACGCTATGAAGAAAACCTTTAAGGAAGAATAGGAATCAGGATAACGATAAGGATGTGATTTCAGGTGGAGTCTAGCTTCAGCCTCATCCCACTCGGCTGAGGAGCTCTGAAGCAGAAATTGCACCCAAGGTTGTCCCACTTCTTGGCTAGGCTTTTGTTTCTCCATACCTGTGTGAGTCACTGGGTATCAATTGCAGAGAATGGGGATAGGCAGACATAAACAATAGCTCGGGGCAATCCTTCAGAGACCTTAACAGCAGAACAGGTAACCAGTGGGGAATGGACACACTAAACCTGGTAAGAGGGATCCCAGGCGATCCAGTGGAGGGATCCTTAGCATTGACATCATCTTTGAGCTTGTTGGAAAGACAGCTGCAGGACCCATCCCAGATTTTCTAGATCAGAATCTTCATTTAACCAAGATCCCCAGGTGTTTGCACATTGAAGATTGAAAAATTCCAGTCTCAAGAAGTGTAGAGTGTGTGTGTGTGTGTGTGTGTGTGTGTGTGTGTGTGTGTGAAAGTCTTCAATATCACAACCAACCCAAAAAACATTTGTATCAGAAAGTTCAGATTCCTGTTATTCTAGCACTGGTAAACCACAACTATAGTGTTCTCTTTGACAAAATGGGTGAGGAGGCAACAAAGTTTATCTTAAAAACTATAAATAGGAAAACAAGAAGCAGATGACTCGTTGTCACAGCCCATGGCTAACTCTGCAGTTTTCTAGAGTTGGAAAGTCTCCAGGTGCTCCCTGGACCACGTCAGTAGGACCTGCCATGTGCCAGCAGAGCACGGGCTCTCCGGGGCCTGGCTCTGGAGCAGCCGTGGATGAGCTTCACAAATATTTGTATCCATTTTATTAGAGACACTGCTCCCTGTGATATGGGGCCAACTGAAAGCTACAAAATGTCCTGGAAAGAGAGATGCAATTTAGAGTTGTGATCTGTAAAATTTTACAGACAAAGCAGGTGGCCAGTATTTTGGATCATAATATTTGTGAAATCTGACTTGGGGACTTAGAATGCCTGTACTAAAAGATATGGATTCATAAGCCCTCCGTATTTCTTGCCAGGCCTTCATACTTCAGTAAAGAGTTCAGTGGGAAGAGTAATTGTGTTATTCTTACTTACTGATTACCCAGAAAATCTCCATACTTCATTTAGTAATATTGCTTTATTTTGCGCTTCATGGAAACCAGGTATGCATGTGTGAGAGAGGTTAAAAGTATTCCCCCATTTCTCATCTCCTTCCTGGGCACATGAGGGGATTATACTTTCCAAAACCATTTGACTTGGATGAAGCCCTATAGTTCTAGCCAATAAAATGTGAGTGGAAGTAATACATAAAACTTCCAGGCTGAAGCATTTAAGAATTGGTGTGATAATCCATATTCTTTTTTCATTAAGGTAGTCATCTAAAGCCTCCTGTGATATGGAGGGGGTTCAAGTTGAAGAGAGCCTGGTCCTCTAGTTCCCTGGACTGAGGGAGCCCCCACTTACCTGCACTTGACTTTACATGAAGTTTGTTTGCTGAACCCCTGAGATTTCAGAGTTGGTCTGTTGTAGAGTCTTGTAGTTACTTACCCCAATTAAGAGGATATAAGCAGTCAATATCATGTAAGTGTGGGGGCTAAAATATTAAGATAGTCTAAAAGCATTGGATTTGGAGTTAGAAGACCCAGATTCAAATCTTGGCTACAACACTTACTAGATATGTGACATTAGGAAAATAAATAATCATCTCTGGTCTTAAATAAAATTAGATTGAGCTACATAAACCCTAAGACCCCTTTTCCCCAACGTCAGTGTTCTCTAATTCTTTGAAGCCCCGTATTCTTCTGTTGTGGATGAATATTTTCTCCTTTTAGTCTAATGCTCCTCTCCTCTCCATACCCTGCTTGCTTAAGGTAATTGATAGTTGTGGGAATCAAGTATGTGTACTATGTAAATCCTACGAAGATAATCTTTATAAAGAGTCATGGAATCAGGTCATGCCTATAAAAATACAGTATTTTTATGAAGAAGAATCTGTAGGTACATAAGCTCTATTTATAAAGCCATTCCTTGTATTTGCCTGATTTATTCATCTGCCTGATTCATGACAGTATCTTTCAAAAAAGCCACCATTGTCACATTTGGGGGTCTGCCCCCCCCAAAATCAGTCATATGAAACAGAACTGTTTTTGCTACCACAAAATGAGTTTCCATCTGGATTTTACCACAGTCCAGTGTCCAACTGGAATCTTGGAGACCAATACAGATTGTAGCTGAGAAATTTATTCTTTCTGGAATGGCAGGAGTCACACTGAGCTCTTTGGGCCACAGATCACCACTTAGTAATCTTGCATGTATCTTTGTAATACTTGCATGTAGATTTATTTGGGGGCCTTTACGTTTCTCCAAATCCTCCTTTTGTGTCCAAGGCACAATGCTGTTGCTGTGACAGCCAGTCCCCTCCCTCCATACATGCATTCACTCTGTTTTCTTTCTTCTCTTGCCTTTGACATGTCAGATTTTATGCTATGGGCTCGGATTGCAATAGACAGTACTAGTGCTTTCTACTTTAAATCGAAAAGACACAAACTCTTCATTTGAAGGGGAAAAACCCAGCTTCTTAGAAGTTTTTAAAACACTGAGATCGAAGACTGATCCGAGAGAAAATATCAGGGGACTGCAGTGGGGGAAGGGAGAAAATTGGGGTGAGAAAGGAATACCTACATAGGAATGCATACATTGATTATTTAAGGCAGTGCCTTGTTCCTGAAATGAATATATCCTCCCAACTTGGGTTGTCTTTTCAGAGCTCTTCTGAAAACAGGATGTATTTTCGGTCTCACTGCCTGTCTCTTTATGGTTTGTCCTCTCTGGGGCTTTTCCACCTACTGCCTCCACCCCCCACCTCCCAAGCTCCTAGATGAATTGTGTTGGCCCTACTGTGTGTTAGCCACCATTTCAGAGGGAAAGTCCTTTTGTCCCAAATTTCTGAGGCTTCACAGCTCTAATGCAAATTCAGGAGCACCGGAGAACAAAACACTTCCATCTACAAGGAAATGCAGCAGCAACTGTTCTCTTGCTACAGGGCAGACAGAAAATAGGGTTTTTTTCCTCATTTTTGCACAGTGGGTGAAGGTCTGTGAGGAGAGACTTTCAAGTGAGCCTGCACAAAATATGGGTGGAGTGTTTGGCGGGGAGGGAGGGGGTTGTTTGTTTGCATTTGGTCCTTTTGTGTCTGTATTTCAAAGCTGGATTGGAAACCTAGGTGCTTTTATGTTGTTGGTTCTCAAATGTCGATCCATAATAATTGTAACTGCTCTTGTAAAGTCGAACCTCTTTCCTACTCAGTCACCGAAAGGAACATCACTCAAGTATTAGCTGCATGTTTTGCAATAATCTATTCTCCCCTACCCTCTGAATTCCTAATAAAAAACTCTGAATTCTACTGAAATCGTTAGAACCAAAGTTTGATCTTTGTTTTGTTCTTGGCTTCAAGCACACATTCGCCCTCACTTCTCCTTTTCCCACACTCAACTGCCTTTGAAATCATTCTTCCGTCTCTACTGCTCCCTACCAGTGTTTATCCCCTGCTACAAGTTAGCCGCCTTCCCGCTCTTTCTGCAGATGACATCTCAGTTTCTCTTTCCTTTGAAATAAATGGCTTTGTTCTGTCCTCTTTCTTGTGTAACCTTTTTGCCTAACACTCTATTTTTCTTTACCTTTTTCTTCCCGATTTCTCTCAGAATCCAAATTAATTCTACTTTGTTTCTACCTCACTGGCAGTTGTCAAGAATGACAGCAGAGTGTGGAATAACAAAATATTTGGCTTACTTGTTGGTTAAGAAATTAAAATGTATGTTTCCTGTGAAGATGACATTCTTCCCATGCCTGGATAGCATCGGGGAAGGTAGATGTCATTCCGTGAAATAGTGGTCACTGGGATCTTATTTTTTATAACATTTTGCTGATTTCACTTGCATTCATTTTTTTTAAATAATTTTTTTATTATATTATGTTAGTCACCATACAGTACATCCCTAGTTTTTGATGTAAAGTTCCATGATTCATTACTTGCATATAACACCCAGTGCTCCATGCAATAGGTGCCCTCCTTAATACCCATCACCAGCCTATCCCTTTCCCCTACTCCCCTCCCCTCTGAAGTCCTCAGTTTGTTTCCCAGAGTCCATAGTCTCTCATGGTTCATTCCCCCTTCTGTTTACTCCCCCTCTTTCTTCTTTCCTTTCTTCTCCTACTGATCTTCCTACTTCTTATGTTCCATCTTTTTTTTTTTAATGATTTTTTATTATATTATGCTAGTCACCATACAGTACATCCCCGGTTTCCGATGTAAGGCTCAATGATTCATTAGTTGCGTATAACACCCAGTGCACCATGCAATACGTGCCCTCCTTACTACCCATCACCGGTCTATCCCATTCCCCCACCCCCCTCCCCTCTGAGGCCCTCAGTTTGTTTCTCATAGTCCATAGTCTCTCATGTTTCATTCCCCCTTCTGATTACCCCCCCTTTCTTTATCCCTTTCTTCCCCTACCGATCATCCTAGTTCTTATGTTCCATAGATGAGAGAAATCATATGATAGTTGTCTTTCTCTGCTTGACTTATTTCACTTAGCATTATCTCCTCCAGTGCCGTCCATGTTCACTTGCATTCATTATTTATCGAGCTTTGATCAAATGGCAGGCACTGTGCTAGGCTCTTCAGATACACAAGTGAACAAGACAAAGATCCCTTCTGTCATTCTAAAAGGACAGGCAGACAAATAATAGCAAAAAAAAAAAAAAAAAGACTGAGTCAATTATCTATATACTAAAAACATATAGTAAAATATATACTAAAAGTGCAATCAAAAAAGAACAAAACACAGTAAGAGCAATAGGCTGGGAATGCAGGGTCTCAAGGAAGACCTATTGAGGATGTGATATCTGAGTAAGAACCTGAAGGAGGTGAGCGATGTAGTTACCAGGGAGAAGAATATTCCAGTGTACTGAAGACAGTAGTATGCTGACCTAGTCAAGCAACAAGAGGAAGGCTAGTGTAAATAGAAAGGAGTGTCCTCAGAAGGGGGTTGGGATATGTGTGTAGAGTCTTGTAATCCTTGCAAAGGTCTTTGTGGCTTTGACAGAGAGTATCATGGGGAGCCTTTGCAGGGTTGTGACCAGAGAAATTGGCCTGATCGGGCATAGGTTACAACAGGAAACACTTTGTTCGGCTGAAGGTAGATTGGCCTGGGGTAGATGATGGGTAAGAGAAGAAGCAGGTACCCCTGTTGGGAAAAGCTATCACAATAATTTAAGCAAGCCATTATGATTGCTCAGATTTAAGGTGATAACAATGGAGATGATAGGACATGCCAAGACCTGCCATTTCCAAGATTTCATTTTTACCCCTTCAAAGTCTTTTTCACATTAGCACAAAATTATTTTATAGACTGAAGGTTTAAAACTCTTGCCCTTATATGATCATGTGGTCTCCCAAATCTGTGGACTAGGCCCTGAATTGTTGCCCCTTCCCTCAAGACCCCGCCTTTTAAATCTCAAAACCTGGAAGGAACCACTTTTTTCTCTGCCTTCCAGAGAACATGTCCCTTCCCTGCACCAGTGAGCCCCAGGTGGCCTCACTGCAACTTGACAGATGAAAGAAAGCAAGGACAAAACAAAGCAGGAAAGGCTAGGGGGAAACCATCAATTACTGTTTCAGGAATATCATCACTTCACTTTTGTTTCACTACATCACAAATAGAGAAGATCTTTGCAAGTCATGTCAGTGTGAGAGAACATACATTATGAAATAATGTCACTTTCATGGAGCCACTTGTCCCTGGTGATCTTCAATTGCCCACGGGGTAACTTACCCCAATTTAGGCAGGAGAGAACCTACCAGTACTTGGTCAATAAATATATGTTGGGTCAGTCTTTGCATCCAGAGTTAGCAGCAAGTATAGTTTAACCAATCTCTCCCTGATTTCTATCTTTTATTTTTAATCCCAAAGTCCCATTCTCTCTTCCACATCCTTCTATTGGTTGTTTCTCTTTTCTAATTGAAATATAATTAACATACAGTGTTATCTTAGTTTCAGGTGTACAATATAATGATTCAACAATTCTGTACATTACTCAGTGCTCATCGTGATAAATGTACTCTTAATCCCCTTCACCTATTTCACCCATCCCCCCATCCACCTCCCATCTGGCAACCACCAGTTTGTTCTCTTGTCTTTAAGAGATGGGTTGTCTTTTTTTTCTTTTTGCTTCTTTGTTTTGTTTCTTAACTTTCACACTTGAGTGAAATCATGTGGTTTTGCCATACTCTGTTTGACTTATTCACTCTCTAGTCCAACCCTATTGTCATTCCTTTTCATGATTGAGTAATATTCCTGAGTGTGTGTGTGTGTGTGTGTGTGTGTGTGTGTGTGTGTGTGTTTAAATATATATCACATCTTTTTTATCCATTGTTCTATGGATAAACACTTGGGTTGCTTCCATATTGTGGCTATTGTAAATAATGATACAGTAAACAGGAATGCGTATATCTTTTTGAATTGTTGTATTCATTTACTTTGGGTAAATACCCATTAGTGGAATTACTGAATCCTGTGGTGATTCTTTCATTTTTTGATGAAACTTTATACTGTTTTCCATAGTGGCTGCACCAGTTTGTACTCCTCCCAGCAGTGCAGTTGATTCTTAACTTCTTAAGTACTCTATGAGCCAAAAATCTGCTCAGTACTTAGAGTCATCTGCCCAAGTTCACATGGACATTAAACAGCAGATGCAGGCTTCAGGGCAAGCCTCTCTGACTCAGAGTCTGTACTTCCAGGTGCTAGGAATGCTGTCTCCCATTATAACTAGCAGTTTGACTATGGCGGGCCTAAGTGTGGTTGTCTTGTATTTATGTTCCTTGGAGCTGACTTCATGAAGAATATGTGTCTTTGACCAAACTTACAAAGTGTTGGGTCATTATTTCTTCAGATGGTTTTTTTTTTTTTTGTTTTTTTCCCCTGTTTTATTCTCTTACTCCTCTCCTTCTGGGATTCCAATTCTAAACATGTAATTTCTTTAGCTATTGTCCTACAGAATCCTGAGAGTCTGCCCACTTTTTAAAGTTCTTAGATTGGATACTGTCTGTCTTCACATTGGCTGGCTGTTCTGTCATCTTCAATCTGCTGTTAGGACCATCCAATGAATTTTCTATTTTTTAGATACCATATTGTTTAGTTCTAGAATTTCCATTGGGTCTTTTTTAAGAGTTTTTTAAAATTATTTTGCTGCTGTGATTCCTATCTTTTTTTTTTTTTTTTATCTTAGCATATATTCCTTTGTGTCCTCAAACAAACTTAGAGGAGATGCTTTAAAATATTCATCCTGCTGTTTCCAGTACCTCGTTCATCTCAAGTTTGGTCTTGACAGTCTTTTTTCTTGAATATAGGTCACATTTTCCTATCTCTTCACGTTTTAAGAAATATCTGGATTGTATCCTAGGTATTGAGGATAATACATTAAAGCGTCTCTGGATTCTGTCAGGTTCCTTTGAAAAATACTAATTATTTTTGTAAACAGGAAATGAACTTTGCTGAACTCAAACTGCAAACTCCCCCCCCCCCCCCCCCCCCCCCCCCCCCCCCCGCTATCAGAGCAACTGCAATCCTTGCAGTTCTCTTAGCCTTTGCTGAATTGCTGGAGCCTTCTTCATGCATAGGTGACTTGGAGGTTAGCCACAGATTGGGACAGAGTTTACACACCAAATTTGGAACTCCCTCTCTGTATCTCTCTCCTTTCTTTATCTTCCTTCCCTTTTCTTCCTTTGCTGTCTCTTCCCTCACTTTCCAGCTCCTGTATGTAACCTGAACTCTGACATCTGATTTTTAAGCCAGTACATTGCAGGATTTTCTTTCTGAGTTGGAGTCCACCCACACGGCAGAGTTGGGACTGCCCTCTGGCTAAAGCCATCAAAAAAAGTGGAAAACTGACCACGTGTCCCTCCTTTTTTCTTTTGTCCCATCACCTCCCCTACAGGATCTGTTTTTCTCTGGTTGTTCTCCTATGCCTTTCGATGTTAGTTTTCTTTGGTTTGCCCCAAGTTGATAGTATCTCCATTACCAGGAGCAGAACCTTCCCACTCTTCTTTAAGTCTTCAGTTACCCAGCTCTCTTCCATTTGTTAAAGAGCCCATTGTGGGGCTTTATTTTGTTCATTTCTATTTTGATGCCAAGAATTTTGCTGTGTAGTGTATGATTCCTAGGCCAGCAGCATTGGCTTCACCTGGGAGCTTATTAGAAATGGAGAATCTCCAAGATCCACAGAACCAGAATCTGCACGAGAACAGTGTTCACCATGATTCATATGCACATTAACTTTGATAAGCAGAGCCACAGAGCACGCTGAGGACCACATCATGGGCACTTGGCAAATGCCAATTAAAAGAGCAAATAAATTCTTCAGCCCAACATCTAAGTGGGGGTATATTTGCATTGAAAAATTATTTTCCTCTCAGATTTTAGTATTAACATCTATTGTTGTTGTTATTGTTGTTGTTTTTCCTGTATTTTCCTTCTAAGAAAATGCTACCTAAACTGGTGGGAGATTTGGTTGGCAAATATGAGTCTGGATGATAAAGCAGAGATATTTTTAAACTCCATCAAAAAAAAAAAAAAAAAAGGAAAGAAAGAAAGAAAATATCACCAATGTCAGTCACTGCATTTGTAGGAGAACCAGCATCATGTTGGTTATAACTGAAATGGGAAATTTTATGAATCAAATTCTCTGTCTACTTTTTAAAAAAGATTTCCCCCAGCCTCTAGGCTATAGATGAATATCTCCTGCAAAAAAAGAACTTACCGTCCACATCCTAAGCATACATTCATCCAGATGAAAGCATTCTTCTTTATTGGCAAGCAAAGCTGATGATAATTATGTGCTCTGGCAAAGCGAATCCTGTCCTAAAAATGTTTCTGATAAATGTTTATAGTTGAGGAAACTACAAAATAATTTCAAATACAGAACATAGAAAAAGGTTGACACCAGCCAAATGAATATATCCCCTTTACATTTAAAAATAATTCTACCTGATTAAAATTGTTTCACTCTTCTTCAGCTAATGGTAACTCTTGATGTAATTTTATGTGTTGAATTCTTTAAAGAGAAATTATAATTTAGAAGCATGCAAATGGGAAACAATGTCAGTGAAGAAAGAACCATGGGATAGTAAAAGGTTACAAATAAAGCAGGAAAAAGAGAATCATCAAGAAGAATTTGTAACACATACACAGAAGCAACAGAAACATGTTTGTGCACCTGGAACGTAGTTATTTTGCCAGGAGACATGAAAACAGTATCAAAAGTCTTACCCATGATGAAATTAATTAGTCTAACACCCCCCTCTTTCCAAAGGATCAGGGATTTCTGTTACCATACAATAGACAAAAGCTGAAGTGTTTTTCTTTTTTCCATTCTGGGCATACAATGTTATTAAATAAATGCAGTCTGTGAAAATGACACTTCTAAAAAAGAATGGAACAACACACTTAACAATAAACCCCCTTAAAAAGGAAAAGATATCATTTCATTTGACTGTCAAGATAAATTCTCTTCTTGATGGATACATGGAATAGCTACCAGTATTTAAAATCAACTTGTAATTGGCAGCTGTGAGTTCTCAGTCAAGGAGAAGAGGCAACAATGTAACAGCTACAGAAAAGAAAGAAATAAGGGCACCTGGGTGGCTCAGTCAGTTGGACGTCAGACTCCTGATAGCGGCTCAAGTTGTGATCTCGTGATCTCCTGATCTCCTGTTCTCAGGCCTGTGTGAGTCTCTGTGCTCAGCAGGAGGCCGGCTTGGTATTCTCTCTCTTTCCCTCTCCCTCTGCCCTTTCCCGCTCACACACTCATTCTCTCTTTCTCTAAAAATAAAATAAATGAATGGAACTGGAGGGTGTTATGCTAAGTGAAATAAGTCAATCAGAGAAATATAATTCTCATATGGTTTCCCTTATATGTGGAACATAAGGAATAGTGCAGAGAACAACAGAGGAAGGGAGGGAAAACTGAATGGGGAGAAATCAGAGAGGGAGACAAACCATGAGAGACTCTGGACTCCAGGAAACAAACTGAGGGTTGTGGATAGAGAGGTTGGTGGGGGAATGGGGTAACTGGGTGATGGGCATTCAGGAGGGTGTGTGATGTGATGAGCACTGGGTGTTATACGCAACTAATGAATCTTTGAACATTATATCAAAAACTAATGTGTACTATACGTTGGCTAATCGAATTTAAACTTAAGAAAAAATGAAAACAATAATTGTCATGAAAATAGACAATTTCCTGTTTTTTCACTGAAATGGCCATTAGGATAGGCCAAGAATATAAGTTATCTAATTGTATAACTTTGATGCAACCTCCAGGCAGACCCCAGTGGACCAAGGACACCACATCCCTCCCCTCTGGCTTTCCAGTGGGCTCAGTGTTAATGGGGCTATGGATTCATTTCTACAGACTCAGCTTTATTGAACGATTGTGAGGAACATGAGTTCCAGGACCACACAGACCTTGATTTAAATCCTAGACTACCGTGTATTGATGATGGGAGCCTAAGCAGTGTAATTAACTTTTAAGCCTGTGTTTCTTCGTTTTTAGAATGAGGAGGAGTTATCTCCCTGATCTCATCGGACTGTGTAAGCAATTAATTTAGATAATTTGTGGAATGTTCTTATTACAGTGCTTGACAGAGAGTAAGTACTCTACAAATGATTCTTCCTCCTCCTTTTTCTCCTTCTCCCTTCTCTGCTCTTGCTATAATAGGATTTTCAGGGTAAAACCCATTGGCTGGGGGTTAGCGGTGCCAGCCATGACTTTGAAATAGTTCGTGTCTACAACGGCACTGCCCAAGAGACTCCATTTGGTGATGGAAATGTTCTGATCTGTCTTGCCCAATACGACAGTCACTAACATGTGGCTAGGAGACACCTGAAATATGGCTAGTGCAACTGAGAAGCTAAATTTTAAATCTTTAAAAAAAAATTTTTTTTTAAAGATTTTATTTATTTACTTGCAGGAGGAGTGGGAGAGGGAGAAGCAGGCTCCCTGCTCAGGGCTCAATCCCAGGATCTGAGATCATGACCTGAGCTGAAGGCAGCTGCTTAACCCACTGAGCCACCCAGGCGCCCCTAAATTTTGAATCTTATTAATGTTAATTAATTTAAACACAAACTTTTTAGCCACATGTCGTTAGTGGCTACTGTATTGGCCAATGTAGACCCAGAGCAAGGACCATAAGCTTCATGCAGGGAGCAGACAGGTGACATAAATGAATGAAGTGAGTTGAGTCAATGATAGACTCCAGTGGGACTCGTTGACCCGTGCCTTGTTGAGTCAGCCAGGACTAGTCAGCCAGCGCTGCTGAGCCGGTGTATAGCTAGCTTTTCTAATGTTTGAGGAGAAGCCAGAGATCCAAGTTTTTATACAAAGTCTTCCTATTCTTTAAAGTATCAACTTAAAAAAATTGGGGAATCCTACAGGCCAAACCAAACACGCACACTGATCAGATGTAGGCCATAGAACATTCGCATGCAACCTCTAGCTTAAAGCCCATCCCTAAAATCATGGAAAAGCCTCCAAATTAGACTGTCCCAGGAAGAGTGGGGAGCAACACCCTCGTTACACACCAAGGTCAGATTCACAGGCAGTGGGACTTCTTGGGAACCCCATTAATAATAGCCTCAGTGCCTACATCAGACCTGGAGAATCTATCTCAGTTCTGGCTCCTCCATTTTCCACAGCTTATAAGCTGAAATAGACTAATCTTGGAAGAATCCTGGGGCACCTGCGTGGCACAGTCAGTTAAGCACCCAACTCTCGATTTTGGCTCAGGTCATGATCTCAGGGTGGTGAGATCAAGCCCTATGTTGGACTCTGCGCTCAGAGTGCCATCCGCTTGAAATTCTTTTCCCCTCTCCCTCTGCCCCTCCCCCGACTGGCGCTCTAAATAAATAAATAAAATCTTTAAAAAAAAAAAAAAGAATCTTTCAATGACATTAGTGTTTCATGGTGCAGCTCATCTACGAACACTTGGTATCCATTGGTGTAAGCATCTCCCCCAAAAGGAAAAGGACAGGGACAGGGACCAGGTCAGTCTTCAGTGTTCTAAATTCTTAAGACTCTGGCAAGCCCCAAGTGATGGAAGAATTTTTAAAAAATTCTGTCCTGCTTGAACACAAAGCTCCCTGGATTCTAGTAACTCTATGAAGACACCAGTTTTCACTCAATGTATTCATTCATTCACTCAGTTATCCAACAAATATTTATTAAACCCCTCGTCTCAGAATCACCAGAGCCCCTCCACCCTGCCCACCACTTCAGTGTGCCCATTATGGAGTCAGCTTTCAGATTTGTCCTCACGTAGGGGCAAAGGCAACAGAGCACCTGGGTTGAGATGCACTATCTTCGGCCTCAGAGAGGCTGGGATTCAGATTGTCAGCTGACTGTGAGTGTGGCCTTAAACAAGAGATTCGGAAATTCTTAGCGCTAAATGCATATGCAAAAGGGCTAAAGTGTCTTTCCTATAAATTGGTGAGATGATTAAATGAGAAAAACATATAAAGGGCTCAACATAACCATAGCAAGCTCTCAATAAAAAAGGACATTTACAGATAATGGATTATATTCTGCTCCATCCAGGGGCATACCCAGGAGTGGGAAGTGCAGTGGGGGTATCTGCCCCAACCAGGAAGAGCCTTTTATCACTGACTTCGTTTAGAATTGCTGGTGCAGGCTGATAATGAAAAACAGGCTGACTACTAGTCAGTTTTATCATTTCTTTAAAATTTCTCTACAGACAGTGCTCTCCGTTACCATCTGTTTCTGAAGGAGCTCCTGCTACTTCCTCTGCCCCTGCTATACCACTGGCTTCCATTTATCCCTTCTGTGGTCTTGCTTTCCAAATAGCCTTAATACTGATTTTAATACCTCTTGGAATCACGCGTATATCCTGGTGAATGGAAAATAGACTCCATGTGAACAAATACGGAGCACTTAGGGCAGAGGTGACCCACTCTTCCGAGTTTACCCAGGATTTTCCCAGTTCGAGCACTGCAAGTGCCATGCCTTCTCATTCCTGTGCAATGGGATGGCTGGTTACCTTGAACTTGCCAGGCATTAAGTAAAGGTGGTAGCGAAGGTAAGAAGCCAGAGTTTCCGTACTCAGAATCTGACTATCATTTGGTGTAACAACAGTGGAAAAAGATACAAAATACACACACACACACACACACACAATTTCAGAGCTTAGATAACAGGTCTTGCCCAGTCCCTGCCTTTAGCCTTACACAGACATCTGCCTCTACCCACTGATCACCTCCATATGCCCAGACTCATTTAACTGGGAGTAGAGTTAGCAACCGCCTCTTCATGCCCTTGCTTGTTTCATGGGTTTTGATGCGCCTGCTGAGGTTCAACATGCTCTGAACGAGGCCACACCGACGTGCAGTCTGAGCCAAACCGATCATTGCATAATTGATAATAGGCCTTTTGTATTCACATTCTATTTAGATTATTGTATGAAGCAGGTGACAGGTGTTCAGAGAGTATTACCCAAGCTGCCTGTTGCCCAGAACATCCTGAGACCAGCTGGGGCAAGGAGCCCAGAGGAAATCCCCATAGTAATTTAATAGTTCACAGGGCTTTGGGTTTGTGAGGATTACAATGAAGAATTAAAGTGATATTGACCACCCACTTAAGAAGAGCCTTTGTGCTTTTCCCTTGATATTTCTGCATTTATTTTGTTCCCAAGGATATTGCTGCAGGGTGACCAGGATGAAAACTTTTCTTTTTCCTTCTCAAAAGGGTGTATGTTGCCATTTAACATGAGAAACAATTAAACAATACGTTTAGTAGGAGAGAAGCTTGCTTTGAAATACCCAATTTCGGGTATGCCAGTCTTGGGGTAGGTGGGGGTTACTAACTTCTCTTTTCAAAAGATTTGCACCAGAGCCAAAGGAGGGAGAAAAAACTTAGCATGCAACTTTCACGATGACAAGTGGGTGCTGAAACAGAATTGGGCAGAACATGCCACTTGATTTCTAGAACTCATACTCTAGGCTCACAGCTACATTTTTCAAAGTTAATAGAACCACTACCTTGTCCTTTGTTATAAAATTTACTCTCAATTGCCCTAACTTTTCGAGTGTTTCTCCCCTGTTCCCTCAGGCAGTTTGGTTATTCAGAACAAATTTGGGTCAGAATCCATTCATTGGCTCATTTATTAAGGGTGCCTCCTGTTTACAACATACCATGCAGGACATGATACATTCATTATTTGTCCCATGAATACTTTGAGAGTATCTACTCGGGGACAAGCTCTCAGCAAGGCCATGGAGACACATTCTGTACATGGAGCCTATGTCCCAATGGGGCAGACAGACTCATTTGGTGATACGTGCTTTGGAGAAAAAGAGGGTACAGTATGGGTAGGGTAAGATGTGCTGGAGCGAGGAAGTGAAAGGTAATATTTGAGCAAGAACTTGAAAACAGTGAGTGAATTAGGGAGACATTTGGGGGAAGAATGTTCCTGACAGGGAAAACAAGCTGTGCAAAGGCTCTGAGGCAGAGGGTGCCTGGACTGCTTGAGGCCCTTGTAAGACTTCAGCTTCTCTCTGAGTGAAATGGCAAGTCTTTATAGGGGTTTGAAAAATGGAGTGATGTGACCCAAGTCAGGTTTTAACGGGATCCCTCTGACTGCTATCTGAGAAATAGTAAAGGCCAAGAACAGACTCGGGGAGTCTTTGAAGACTGTTGGAATGATTCAGGGAAGAGAAGGTAATACACAGAGAGGAAGACATAATTCTAGCCCTCAACAAATACATAGCTAAATGTTTTCTGGAGAAAACAGATCTTGGCAGCATTTTATTTAAAACAAAGCAAAATAGAATAATAAAAAGCAAGCTGAGGAAATGGTAGTTAATTCCAACCGTTAGAGAAAGCTTCTTGGAGGAGGTGGCCGCAAGAATGACATTTTTCTGTTCATTCTTAAGCCCCCCTTTCGTTCCTTCTTTTTTTTCTCTTCCTTCTCCCTCTTTCCCTCTTGCTGTCTGCTTCTCTTTATTTCTGTCTTTTGATGACTTTTTTTTTTGTCTGAGTAATAGTTAATCGTTACCTAAAAGCTAACTTTCATATCACCTTTATAGCACCTTACTTTTACTGCCCTTAAATCTGCTTTAACTTCATGTTTCTTCCCTCGGGCAAATAGAGTTCAGAATATCAGATAGTGTTTCCAGGAGGTTTTTAAGCACTGAAACATGGATTCTGATGTTCAAAATATGGCAGTTAATTAAACTGATTAAAATGTCACTTGAAATGAAGGGGTTTGGAGTGGAAGGGGGATGGCCAGTTGAAATTTGTTTGGTAGAATGTCCACAAGGGCTGAGCTGGTCAGTGGGCACACAGAGGTTTCGCGTGCCAGTCTCCTTCTGTGAAGGTTGGCAATTTTCTCTAGTAAAAGGTTGAAAAATCTCATTATATCATTCTCATGAAAAACTGCCATCTACTATCCTTAATGTTTGGTATCTTTTAGAAATTATACCTTTGAAACTCTTTTCATTGGGAACCAATCTCTGAGCAGAATGGATTGCAAGAATAAACATTTCAGGATTTAACTATTTTGAACACATGAACAGGATGGCACAGGTTTTCCTTTCTTTCTTGGTTTGATTGAGTGAGATATCAGCCCCTGTTTTACACTCTGAATTCTAGAATACTCTCTTTCTGTCCGATAATGTATCTCTAATAGAGGCTATTTGAAAAAACTGGCACCGTGTGAAGGAGTTCTAGAATAAGACAGATCTCCAGCATCAGGGATCAGCACATGGTAGGCGTATTAACAGGTACTCGTGGAATTCATCTCTGAGCAGTTTGTGCATAAATCTCTACTTGCAACGAGATACTGCTCAGAACCAGACTTAATTTATTAATTCTTAAAAGACAGAACACTAGAGGTCAGTCTTCACATTGAAAAAGAATGAGAAGGTCCAGCAATAGCAAGTTCCTGGAAGACAGACTGACACTATCTTCTTCTAAATAGCCTTTTACATAGAGAGGAAATTATACTAGAACAACTTTAATGTATATTCCTTCTATTATTAATTATATTCCTTCTATTAATGCAGCTCAGGAGTATTATCCAGATATGCGGTATATGATTGTGTATGTGCTTACATTTCCACAGAATGGATGTAAGGCTTTTATAACAAACTTGATTTTTTTTTCAGCCCTTAATCTAATAAGCTAGCCTTTAGCAATCTTTTTTTTAAAAGATTTTATTTATTTATTTATTTATTTATTTATTTATTTGTCAGAGAGAGAGAGAGAGGGCGCGCGCGCACACAAGCAGGGGGAGCGGCAGGCAGAAGGAGAGGGAGAAGAAGGCTCCCCGCCAAACAGGGAGCCTGAAGCAGAACTCGATCCCAGGACCCTGGGATCATGACCTGAGCCAAAGGCAGACACTGAACCAACTGAGCCACCCAGGCATCCCATCCTTTAGCCATCTTGAACCTAAATTAAGAGACGAAGTTAAAATCTAAACTCCAGTGTGTTAACTACGCTCTCTGCAAGCCTCCACCCCGAGCCCAGAGCAATCTCAGCGCTTTGGCAGGGACCAGCTTCTTTGCCTGCTTCACTAGAATCCAGTGTCCTTCCCAGGTGACGGCTGCGATGCATCCGAGGCCTTGGATTTCTCAGCTTCTACATAACCAGCCCTTTCTCCGTTGTTTGCCCACTACCAGATTTTTTTCTCTCTCCAACCCACACCCCCCATTGAACTTGTGTTGTCCCTGTGATGCATTCCTTCTCTTTATACAATATCTACCAGTATCCCAAAGTCTCGGACACCAGCATGTTTTCCTCTGCTGATATTATCTCCATTTTGTTTGTACGAGAAGTACATTCCTTGTCGGCTCTGCTAAAGCATATTAAATTCATTGAAAATAATGTCTCATTCTGTTCTAAAATTATTTCCCTAGTAATGGCCATTGAAGAGGAAAAAAGTTCTTTCTATTCTATTGTTATGGATCAGAAAGAGAAGCAAAGAGCAGCTTAAACAACAATAGATGTTAATTAGCACAAGAAAAAATTAACTACAAAAGTTGCTTTAACTCCTCAGAAAGGTACCTTTAAAGTATAAGGCAAGTACAGATCCTTTGCCTCTTTGGTTAGGTTAATACGTATCTTATAGTTTCAGGTGCAATAGTAATTGGGATCGACTCCTTAATTTTTCTTTCTTCTGTCTCATTGTTAGTATATAGAAATGCAACTGATTTCTGCACATTGATTTTATATCCTGCCACTTTGCTGAATTCCTGTATGAGTTCTAGCAATTTTGGGGTGGAGTCTTTTGGCTTTTCCACATAGAGTATCATGTCATCTGCAAAGAGTGAGAGTTTGACTTCTTCTTTGCTGATTCGGATGCCTTTTATTTCTTTTTGTTGTCCAATTGCTGAGGCTAGGACTTCTAGTACTATGATGAACAACAGTGGTGATGGTGAACATCGTGCTGTGTTCCTGACCTTAGGGGGAAAGCTCTCAATTTTTCCCCATTGAGAATGATATTAACTGTGGGCTTTTCGTATATGGCTTTTATGATATTGAATATTGTTAAAATGTCTATGCTACCTAGAACAATCTATACATTCAGTGCAATCCCTGTCAAAATACCATCAACTTTTTTCAGAGCTGGAACAAATACTCCTAAAATTTGTATAGAACCAGAAAAGACCCCGAATAGCCAAAGGAATGTTGAAACAGAAAGCCAAAACTGTGATCATCAAGACAGCATGGTACTGACACAAAAAAGGACACATAGATCAATGGAACAGAATAGGGTACCCTCAACTCAAATGGTCAACTAATCTTTAACAAGGCAGGAAAGAATAGCCAATGGAAAAAAGATAGTCTCTTCAACAAATGGTGTTGGGAAAATTGGACAGCCACATGCAGAAGAATGAAACTGGACCATTTCCTTACACCAGAAAAACAGACTCAAAATGGATGAAAGACCTTAAATGTGAGATAGGAATCCATCAAAATCCTAGAGGAGAACACAGGCAGCAACCTCTGTGACCTCAGCTGCACCAACTTCTTACTAGACATGTTTCCAAAGGCAAGGGAAACAAAGGCAAAAAAAATGAATTATTGGGACTTCATCAAGATAAAAAACTTTTGCACAGCAAAGGAAGCAGTTGACAAAACCAAAAGACAACCAACAGAATGGAAGAAGATATTAGCAAATGACATATCAGATAAAGGGACGGTATCCAAAATCTATAAAGAACTTATCAAACTCAGCACTGAAGAACAAATAATCCAATCAAGAAACGGGCAGAAGACATGAACAGACATTTTTCCAAAGAAGACATTCAAATGGCCAATAGACACATGAAAAAATGCTTCACATCACTCAGTGCCAGGGAACTACAAATCAAAACCACAATGAGATACCACCTCACACCAGTCAGAATGGCTAAAATTAACAAGTCAGGACGTGACAGATGTTGGCAAGGATGCGGAGAAAGGGAACCCACTTATTCTATTCTTGCGAAGGCAAGCTGGTGCAGGCACTCTGGAAAACAGTATGGGGGTTCCTCAAAAAGTTGAAAATAGAGCTACCCTACAACCCAGCAATTGCACTACTAGAGATATACCCCGAAGATACAAATGTGATCCGAAGGGGCACCTGCACCCCAATGTTTATAACAGCAATGTCCACAATAGCCAAACTATGGAAAGAGCCTAGATGTCCATCTACAAATGAATTGATAAAGAAGATATGGTGTGTATGCATAAATATATATATACATATATATATACACAAATAATGAAATACTACTCAGCCATCAAAAAATGAAATCTTGCCATTTGTAATGACATGGATGGAATTAGAGGGTATTATGCTAAGCGAAATAAGTCAATCAGAGAAAGACAATTATCATATCTCACTCATATGTGGAATTTAAGAAACAAAACACAGGATCATAGGGGAAGAGAGTAAAAAATAAAACAAGAAGAAATCAGAGAGGGAGACAAACCATAAGGGACCCTAATCATAGGAAACTGAGGGTTGCTGGAGGGGAGATGGGTTAGGTAATTGGGTAACTGGATGATGGACATTAAGGAGGGCATGTGATGTAAGGAGCACTGGGTATTATATAAAACTGATGAATCACGGACCTCTACCTCTGAAACCAATAATACATTATATGTTAATTAATTGAATTTAAATTAAAAAAAAAAAAGAATGACGTTAGCTGAATGAATGAATGAATGAATGAACGGCAAACTTTTAAAATACAAAGCAAAGGCCACGGAAGGCAAGTAAAAAGACAAGGTATGGACTAGGATACATCTAATAAAGAGCTTACATCTAGAACACAAGAAGATCTCTCAAAACTCAACAGTAAAAAAATTAAGAAGCCAATTAGAAAATGGTTAAGACACAAACAGCTATCCCACTGAAGAGGATATACAGGTCCAACACAAAGAGATGTTTAACGTCATCAGCCGTTAGAGATGTTAGAATCACAGATGCAACTACACACCTGTTCGCTAAAATGGTACAGCTGAAAGTAATGTAACACCGTATGTTAACTGGAATTAAACACCTATAAAGGACAGGATGGTATTAGTGAAAGAATAGATAAATAGGTCAATATGACAGAAGAGATTGCCCCCAAATAGGCCACACAAATGTAGTCAACTGATGTGTGATGAAGAGCAAATGCAACTTAACGGAGAATGGATAGTCGTGTCGACAAATGATGCTGTAGTAATTGGAGATGGATGGATATATGAAATTCCGCTAGACATAGACTTTACATATTACACAGAAACCTTAAATGGATCGTAAACTTAAATATAAAATGTGAAACTATAAAACTTCTTGATGAAACATAGAAAATCTTCATGAACTTGGGTTTGCTGATGACTTTGAAAATATAACAGTAATAACAAAAGCATTGAAAAGCACAGATATTTGAAAGAAAAGATTGCTAAGTTGGTCTTTATTCAAATTAAAAACTTTCGATCTATGGAAGACAAGCCCCCACTGGGAAAGAAATATTTGCAAAACACATATCCGAGAAAGGACTTCTATCCAAAATATACAAACAACGTTAAAACTCAACAATAAGAAAACAAACAAGCTGGTTAAGAAATATGCAAAGATTTGAATGGACACCTCACCAGGGAAGGTATACACATGGCAAATAAGTGTACGAAAAGATGCTTGACATCATTTGTCTTTAGGAAATTGCAAATTTAAACAATGAAATACCACTGCACCCCTATCATAATGACCACAACCCGAAACTGACAATAACTGTTATCAAGGATGTGGAGCAACAAGAGCTCATATTCATTGTTGGAGAGAATCCAAAATGGAATAGCCATTTTGGAAGACATTTTGGCAATTTGTTTACAAAACTAAACATTGTCTTACCATATAATCAAACAGGCGTGTTCCCAGGTATATATAGCACTGATTCAGGAACTTGGTCCACATAAAAACCTGTATGTGAATGTTTCTCCAACTTTATTCATAATCACCAAAAGTTGGAAGCAACCAACATGTCTTTCAATAGGTAAACGGATAAACAACTTGTACCATGTCCATAGAATGGAATATTATTCAGCAATAATAAAAAATGGGCTACCAAGCCACAAGAAGATGTAGATGAATCTGGGGTTCCATGGATGGCTCAGGGTCCAGGGATTGAGAACTGCATCGGGCTCTCCACTCAGCGGGGAGCCTGCTTGTCCCTCTCCCTTTGCCTCTCCCCCGACTCGTGCACTCACTCGCTCGCTCTCTCTTAAGTAAATAAAATCTTTTTTTTTGTAAAAAAGGAAGATATGGATGAATCTTAAATGTACATTGTTAAATGAAAGAAGCCGATTTGGAAAATCTGTTTGCTATGTAATTCCAATTATATGAAATTCTGGAAAAGACAAAACTATAGAGACAGTGGACAGATCAGTGATTACCAAGGGGTCAGGGAGAAAGAGAGGGGAACAGGTGGAAGGTATATTTAGGATGGTGAAACTTCTGTTGTTTTTTTTTTTTAACTTAAAGGGAAAAAAGAATGGCTAATATAAAAAATGACACCACCAAATGCTGGGGTGCATGAGGAGAAGCTGGATCACTCACACATTGCTAGTGGAAGTACACCACTCACTCTGGTAAACAATTTGGCAGTACCCTATATAACTAAACATGCAATTACCATGTGGACCGGAAACTGAACCGTTAGGCATTAATCCCAGAGAAATGAAAATTTACCATTGTGGACTGAATGTGTACCCCCAAAAGTCATAGTTGAAACCCTGCTCCCTAATGTGAAGTTATTAAGAAGCAGGGTCTTTGGGAAATAATTAGGATCAGAGCCCTGGGGGGTGTGGGGGGATTAGTGGGATTAGCATTTGCCCCTCCCTGCTTCCTATCGCATGAGGACACAGAGAGAAGATGGCATTCTGCAACCCAAAAGAGAGCCCTTAGTATAACCTGACTTCCTGACGCCCTGCTGACTCCCAGAACACTGACTTTCAGCCTCCAGCACCATGAGATAGCTTTCTCTTGTTTACAAACCACCCAGAGTACCATGCTTAGTAAGAGCAGCCCAACAGACTAAGACACTTATCCTCACACGCGCGCGCACGCGCGCGCACACACACACACACACACACAACCCGTACGAGCAAGTTCATGGCAACTTTATTCACGATAGCCCCAAACTGGAAACAACCCAGTGTCCTTCAGCAGGTGGATGGGGAAGCAACCTGTAGTCCATCCATACTAGGGAGTACTACTCAGGAGCAAAAAGGAACCAGCTGTTGATACAGCAACAGCTTGGATGAATCTCCAGGGAGTTACGCTAAATGGGGAAAAAAAAATCCCCAAAGATTACACACTGATGCTTCCATATATGGAGAATTGCTGACGTGATAAAACTTTAAGAACTGAGAATGTATTCATGGTAGCCGGGGAGGGGGGAGGGATTATAACCACAGGAGGAAGGTGACTGTAGTTACAAAGGAGCAACTTTGTGGATCCTCGTGGTGCTGGACCTGTTCAGCGTCTTGAGTGTCACAGAGACATGAACCCACAAAGGTGACAAAATTGTATAGAACTAAATACATACACAGAGACACAATGAAGCCTGGTGAAACCAAAGAAATCGAAATACAATTGGTGGATTGTATCTGTGTCAGTGTCCTGGTTGTCATATTACGTTAGATTCTTGTAAAATGTTAACATTGGAGGAAATTGGATAAAGTATACACAGACCTGGGATTATTGTATTTCTTACAATCACATGTGAATCTTCAATTATTTCACAATAGCATCCATTAAAAGAATATATAAACAGTGGTTAAAGAATTCAAACAATGTAGCTAGTCGGTTCATGGAAATTTAAATATGTCTTCAGATTTTTTTTTTTAAAGATTTTATTTATTTATTTGACAGAGATAGAGACAGCCAGCGAGAGAGGGAACACAAGCAGGGGGAGTGGAAGAGGAAGAGCAGGCTCCCAGCGGAGGAGCCCGATATGGGGCTCGACCCCAGAACGCCGGGATCACGCCCCAAGCCGAAGGCAGGTGCTTAACCGCTGTGCCACCCAGGCGCCCCAAGAATATGTAAACAGTGGTTAAAGAATTCAAACAATGTAGCTAGTCGGTTCATGGAAATTTAAATATGTCTTCAGATTCTTAACCACATTTTTCTGCTTGTTCAGACTTAAATTTTCTATCAGAGTATCTGCAAAGTGGTTTTTTCCGTGTCTTGAGACTATGGCTGGCGGAAGAGTTGATCAAAATAATCTGAGATAACAGTTCCCTAAGGCACACGGAGAAAAAAAAAAAAGTAATTTCCAAAGTAGATTGGTTTTTTTTGAACAATTGCCACAAAAATTACAGTATTGGAGAAGGAACGTGGTAATGCTGGGAAAACACAAATCTTCCCTCGCTTATCATGCTTTCAAAATGTGTTGCCAGGCTGTGCAGATCACACACGAAAGGCGGTCCCCACCCAGGAAGCGCAGGCACTCACGTGGGGAGCACTGGCAGTCAAGTCCTGGTTTCCTACCTTCTGTCTGTGAAGCTCTTCTCTGCTCCTGCTCCCACCTTCTTCTCACATTATTATCAGATGCAAAGAAAAGCAAAGATGTGTAACTGAGGAGAACGATGCTGCTTTTATAACCTTTTTCTTTTTAAATTGAGGGCACCTAGGATTCACTCTGGAGGGTGAATAACCTTGGAGTTCTTGCAAGGATCTCCTTTCTTGGTTGTTGGTGTTGATGCCTTCTTACCAGGCGGCCGCAGCCATTCTCATTCTGGGAGAACAGGGACTGCTCTTTCCTTGTCCTTGCGCAGAGGAGTAACTGCTGTGGAGAGCTGGTGACGCGCCAGTGACTCGTTAACTTTCTCATGGCTGCTGGCAGAGTCGGGGCTAATCCCAGAAACTTTTATTAGGGTGATATTTTAAAACTTGCGCCCCTTGTGCTCTTGCTGCATTTCATCAAAGGCTAAGACGAAAACCTACCTAATCTGTCTGAAGGACCAATCTAATATGCCCCATTAACTGTGTTTATGGAGGAAAATGCTTTGTAGCATTATATATCATAAAACTCAACACATGAAGCAGATGCAAAATGTTCCAGAAACTGCAAATATTGACCAATCTCTTTGGCTCCCAAGCAGATAAACTTGGGACCCAAGAAACACATCATCTGTCACCAAAGGAAGAATAACAGAGAAACACATGGTCAGTTTCTCCCATCCTAGCTGCTTATTCTGTAATGCCCATCAGAATACCCAAGCTGCCTAGAAACATTTTATAATAACATTTAAAAATTTTTTCTTCAGAGGGGCGCCTGGGTGGCCCACTTGGTGAAGTGTCGGCCTTCAGCTCAGGTCATGAGCTCAGGATTCTGGGATGGAGCCCTGCAGGTGGGCTCTGTGCTCAGCGGGGAGTCTGCTTCTCCCTCTCCCTCTGCACCTCCCCCCCAGCTCATGCTCATTCACGTGCACGCTCTCTCTCTCTCACACACAAATAAATAAAATCTTTAATAAATAAATACAAATAAAATGTTTTTTTTTTTCAAATTACATTGGCCACTTAAAAATTGCATGTAGTCAAGTTCATCGTATCTAAAGGCTCAGTAACCCATATTGTTTCTTACCCTCCAACCTATTTCTCTCCTAGTAATGCCCATGCATCTGAACTATCTGGGGGCAAGGAGGCTTGTTAAAGATGTAGGTTCACAGGCCCCTCCCCAGACCCACTGAATCGGATCTCTGGGGCTGAGGCCAGGAAATGATATCTTTAACCAGCCATCCAGATGGTTTTAAAACCGATGCAGTCTTACCAAATCTTTAATAATAGATTAACAATTATGGTGTAAATATCATAAAACCATCTTTGCAGTTTAAATAGATTGATTTGTCTGCATGTTTCTTCCTTTTTAAAGTGTCTTTTGGGGTTTTTTTTTTTTTGTTTTACTAATTTTGGTAAATAAACATGATTGATAAACACATAGAGGAATGCATAGGTATAAATACAGATGGACATAAAGATCTTCATAGCTAGCTAACTTGAAAAAATTCCCCACAATAAAAATGGTAAATATTTTTTTTAAAGTTAATAACAAAAAAAAAAAAAAGAAGGTTTTATGTAACCCCTATTAAGCCTAATAGGAACATGGATTTTTGAAATACAAGAGACAGGGGAAGGTGGTTGTTCATTTTATTTTATTTTATTTTTAATTTTTGTTGTCCTTCACTTAAGGTCACTTCTCTAATGGGTAGTGTGACAGTTTCAAAAATATTAAATGCTGAAGAAAATAAGTTTCTTCAAAATAAAATGTGAGCCTCCGTGAAAAGAGAAAAGGCAAAAATCACCCTTAATTTTGCTCGAAACAAGAGCTTAGGCCTGATGACAGTGTAGTCCTCAGCCAGTGTTTTCCAAAGCATTTTCCAAGAACACTGGCCCCATGTGATGTGCCTCTAGGGAAGGGTTCCATTTTTTCCAAATATGTGCGCAAATCGCTCCAGGCTCCCTCTCCTGTCCCCCACCCCAGTGCTTCAGAAAGCACAAGCCGTTGGCATTGAAAACTCTGAGGAGTCCTGTGGGAAAGAAACTTGGTTGACTTTGATCAGCAACGCATTTCTCAAGCTTATATGTCCGCAAGGCTGCTCCCTCGCCCTCCTCTCAATCCGTTATATCACTTCCTGAGCCGTTGTTCTTCCGAGCGGGCTGGAACGTGCAATCTTGAGCAATCCTGAATGTGTCTGTGGAGTCTGTGCGATGGGGTTAAATCTTTTCTCTGCACCTGTCTGCTGGATCGATCTACCCTTCACCTTCATCTTTGAAAGCCAGGCTATGGGTCATCAGTGGCAGGAAACTTAAGGACATCCCCCTTCCTTGGCCATAATAGGTGCAGAGCCCCTACCCTGCGTTTCCACAGCACAGCCTGGGGTAGGCAGAACAAGGCGTCAGAACAGTGATTCCAGCCTGACACGACCCTTTACTTAAAGATCCCCAATGAAGGTGATTTCCCAGGCTCCTTCCCTAAAAGATGGTATCTCATGTGCCTCCTACATCAGAGATTTCTGTCTGATGTGCTTCCTGTTAGATGTGGTCGCCTAGGGCAATAGTTTCCAAGGCCCCGTATTCACAGTGCTGGAATGACTCTCTTGGAAAATACCGCACATGGGTAATCTTTCAACATTTCAGGGTAAAATAATGTTCCTTCTTAAATGGTTGAACTGCTCTGAAGTCCAACAGCAAGATCTGCCCCCACCCACACACCACATTGGGTTTCCGGTTTTCGTTAGCACATCTCATTCAGCACCATCACTGGTGCCTAGAACAATAATGCAGCCCATATGGGCACAGAGTGGGCACTTGACAAATACTTGTTGGAAGAGTGAGCTAGGCGCAATGCTCAGTGATGATCACACGTGAAGGCTCTTTAGAGCACAGCATCTCTGTGGCCGACACATCAAAATCTTTCAGTTCCTTCCCTAGGTCCCCCTCGTAGGACTGGCAGGCCTCCTGGAGCGTGAAGCCACATTCCACACACTCACTCGCATTGCTCTAGGACAGGAGCAGTGTCAAAGTCTTCTCCAAAGATCCATGGAATACTTTATGTGGGCACCCAACTGGGGCCTGGGGCTAAACGAATAAAAGGAGTTCTTTGTCCCTCAGTCACTGAAGGGAAATCACTGTGAGGAATAGGGGATTTATCAGAAGATCAGGACAAAGAAATACAAATCCGGAGTAGAAAAGACCACGAAGCTGCGAAGAGTTCCAGAGTCTTTATGCAGAGTCTTTAACTAAGATCTTAGGAATCAATCAGTTGCTTGTCAGAGCAGAGGGTCTAAGGGTAGTATAGGGAGAGGGTGGAATTGCAGATAGAGCAGCTTGTCTGCAAAAGCCCGGAGGTTAGAGAGGACAGAGTTCATGCAGTAATATGAAAGTTTAGGATGCTTTAGATCAATGGAAAGGACAGGATAGAAATGGGAGGCCTGGGACTGGGGCTCTGTTGCTGGCACAGAGCCATATGAGCAGTATAACCTTGCACCAGTCACTTCTTTCTTGGCCCCCCTTCCCCAGCTGTAATGCAAATGGATTAGGCTAGAGGACAATGGAGCTTTATGACAGTGGATGGTCATAAGGCTCCTGCCCCTTAATGGCCATCCAAGGACTCCTGCTGGAAGGGCAAAGACGGTCACCTTGGTCTCAGCCTTTGGATCTCCTCCAAGTTCCTGCTGTTGGGCTGGAGGAGGGCACTGGAGGGGCAATGGAAACTTTCCCAGGACTTAGAGCCACTCAAGTCGCCACTGAGTCCTGATATCAGAGAGAGACATTTGTATAGTCCTCATTCTTTGATAGTCTGTGTCTGAAACATTTTGTAAAACCTGGTGAAGGGCAAATACTAAGGTGTGATTGCATGGCATGCTGAAAGAACTTTCCGTGTTTAATGAATGGAGAACAAATACTGATTGGAACTTGTTAAAGTTGTGCTGTGTAGAATAAGAAACCATGTTTACCAAGGTTCTCAGGTTTCTCCTACGCACAGTAGGCACTTAGTAATGATTCTGGCTCAATTGAATATGTATTTGTCCTGATAGTATATGTTTGTTACAAGGGACTTGTTACTATGTGATTTCCAAAAAAAACACTAGTTATAAGGTGGTTCCCAAAACGTTGACTTAAACTCATGGGGAGTTTCCCCCCATGTAAACGATTTTCTTCTGATTTGAAACAGCATCTGCGGCAGCGGTCAAACAAATGTTGGCCAGAGTAAATCCATATCATCACATCAAAACATGTTGTAATCAAGGTCATAGACCAAACACATGCTTTATCGTGTAGTGTGGTCTTGGTGCTGTTTAGAACAACTGTTAGGAATATCGGCAGGCACGGCTTAAGGTCCAACAGAATGAGGACTTGGAGGAATTGATCCATAAATGGTAGATTTGGTCATTGATTCCACTTTCAAAGGAAGCCACTTCTATGATGAAATACACGTGAGGTGAGTTCCCTCTGCATAGGTATAACCCACAGTCTTCAACGACACACAAGAACCATTTAAAATACATTGGGAAGTAAGGCTGCATTAGAAGAAACAGAAAGTTAAGTTGGGGACAGTATAGCTTGTTTTCATGAAAACACACGTCCTGCTGCTCAGCTAGCATCACACCTGGTGCAAAGCTCACACCATCATCAGTCAGGCTGGGCATCATCTCCTCTCCACTCACCCCGAACAAGAGGTGTAACCAGTAAAAACAAAACAAAACAAAACAAAAAAAACCAAACAGTGAGGTGGGGAGAATTCAGGTAAGAATTTCAAAGCAAGAGAATTTAAAAACAGCCAGTGTAAGAGTTGTCTGAAAACACTCGAAGTGAAAGTACTAGGCCATATGTACTCTTGGGAACAGGCATGTAACTGGAATGTCACCATCCTGTTCTTCAGTTTGGGAGGGACCAATATTCATCTCCAGATGGTGTATTCGCCACCCCTCACCCCCACTCCCCACTTCCTGTCTGAGAGCACACACCACCAATGACCACAACCGGGAGCATTGACCTGGTGAGTCAAGCCCCATAGGTGGGTATCAGGTGGATCCTAGTTCGGATTTTAAAGGGACATATCATAAAGCTGGCCATTTACAGCAAAACTTCCAGCATTCACATGCTCAGCCATTACCGAGGCTGGAAGCTAGTCCTCTGACACTGGGTCAGCATGGGCACAAACATCTACCACCTTTTAGAAAACCTAACAGTCTCTCAGCCCGCAAGTCAGTGTTAGGGGTCTGAAAACTTCTCAAACAAAATGTTTTTTTATGCCCCGTTTCTGAACACTGGAGTGTGCTGTCATAGCCTCGTAAGAAAGACCACCTTAAATCCCTGCAAACTGTCTTAGAAAGGGGCACACCTACCTTTCACACCATCGAGACAATTTCCCTTCCTAATGCTCAGCAAGGTGACTCCCCAAGATCCTTTCTGCAAGAGTAAGGACACTGAACAATTATTTAAACTTTCCCCAGGCATCTTCCATAATTCATTCTAGAAATCCAAATAGAAAACTTCCTACTTTCCTGTTGATGGTCCATGTGAGGATAGCGTATTTCTGCCAGAAAGAAGCTTAGGGTCTGGTGTGGCATCTCCACTGGATTCTTGAAGATGACTGGCCAAGAAAGGGAAGGAGAGAAGAAAACAATTCTTGAAGAAAAAAATAATGAATGGTTAGCACCCCCTCCACTTTGGTGTCCATTCTTTGCCCCCTGGGAAGCTCTACACGTATGAAGACACACAACACGCAGGAAACATGCTCCCAAATTTCATGCACCATTTTTTGGGGCTTGCCGTAGAACCGGCCATACGTATCCTGGCATCTAAAGAAAAACTGCAGCTTTTAAATGTCAGCGTGGCCTTTTTCTTCCAGCTTTAGACACGTAATTGTGTAACTGAGTTGTGAGGTCCTTGGCGCTAAGGCCAGTGCATTTCATTTGTGTGCAGGAAACCACACTTGATCTTGACAATTTGCTTTTACTCAGTCAGCCCAAGAGGAAGAAAGAAAAGAAAGCAAATCAGCGTGTGTCATACTATCTTTGGAAAATGAGCATCCCATAAGAATCTGGTTGGAGATGAGAGCCTCCCCCACCCCACAACCCGAAGATTCACTGAATTTATTCACTGGATTTATTCTATAATTGCAATCAACTTCAGAACAAGTAATTTAACCAAATAACCCAGAAGCTGAAGAAATTCAACAATCTAACAAGGAGCTTCATCAAAGGCAAAAGGCCCTGACTTAGCTGTTGAAACCCACCTCCCCAACATCGTCTTCTAAGGGACAGAATTGTCCCTTTAGGAGTCTTAGGTGATAATGAGCTTTTCTGCTTCTGGAACTGTTCCTAATAAATGACCTTTGCCTAGATCATTGCCTTTGTTTTTCATGGCTACCCTGAGAAACAGGCTCAGGGACAGGTATCACTCCTCACTCAGCCCTTAACGCTGCCGGTCACCCAGATAACGGGCAGAATTGGTATTCAAATCCAGACCTTTCCATCTGGGAGTTCAAGACTCTTCTTCCATCCCCCTGCCACGACTTCCTAAGTAGCAGAAAACGAGCTCATTAAACCGTTAGGACTTTCAAGAATAACCATACTTGCAGGCAAATAGCATCTTCAAAATAAGGCCACCTCCTTGATTGCAAGAGAATTTAAAAAGCAGGCTTTTTCTACTCACTTTGACTGTGAGACATACAACTGGAAAATGCCTTAAAGGAGTAAGTTAAAATTCTGGTGCCGTGAGCCTTTTAAATACCCCAGTGTCTCTGAGGAGGAGGACAATCCGGGCTTTGTACTTCCAGGACATTTTTCATCAAGCCCTGCTCCCCGGAAGGCCTCCACTCCTCAGAAGGCCTGTTGTCTTTTTCCTGCCACAACACCAGTGTGACACATCTCACACTTAAGACGGCAGCCTCCTCAGACCCCATTCATGGATTCCTCTGGAAATTAATGTCTGCTCACCACCACCCCCTCAAAAAAACAAAACAAAACGACAAAAAAATCTCTGGCTTTGTCAAAAGAGTGATTGGAAATGGAATTTGTGAAAAACCCTCACTAGGCAATGTGAACCCAGACAACACTGTGTTGTAACAGTTCTGTTCGATGTGTACTGACGGGAATGAATCATGTTCGTTAACAGAATTGCTCTTTGTTATGTAAACTTTGTAAAGTCCTCCTCGTATGACCTTTTGCACTGGGGAGTCCTGTGTTCAAAACTGTCCTCTTTCTGTGGGCAGCAGTATTCCTATGGCAACTTCTGGAACCAAATTACCACTTGACCTTAACATTCGTACCGCTGCCGGGTTGGGTGCCAAGCCAAGCAAAGACAAAAAACCTGTAAAATATGTACACACACGGATCCCATTCCCCAAGGACTGATTACGTGGAATGAGTGTTTGTTTTCCCATTTCTCCTTTTCATTTGCGGTGAGATAGCCAGCCTCTATCAAAAATGACCACAACCCTAAAAATACATCATTTCAAGATTAATTCACTTCTGTTCATCTTAGATACCCAGCTCTGGTCTATGTACCATTTAATCCCCTGAAACAGATAGTAGGGTCTGGAATGTGTGCTCTTAGATTGGAGATTTAGGAGCAAATAAAGCAGACCCCCCCCACACACACACACCAGCACCACCTCCCCAATACCCTAAGAAACAGAATTCCCTCCCCATATGCTTTCCCGAGCGTGACTGACATGGCTCGAGCCAGCTCTTCCAATCTCAGCCGATAGGTCTGTGGTCTATAAAATCACCCCACTACCATCACCACAAAGACTGGCAGCCTCAATTGTGTAAGAACCTCTTCTTCTCACTCTGCCCACGAGCATCTAGAATGGTGTGACCATCGCAAAGACCCACCGGGGTTCCTTGAACTAGTTGAAGGATTTCGTCTCCTGCACTGGCGCCCTCCTAGAGCTTGTTTTGAAGGAGCCAATTCCTATGTTTCCCACACGTATGTACCTAATAAGCCAACAGTTAGCCAAAGATTGTTTAGCTACAAATATTCCAGGTGACAAGGGCAATGACAATAGATCAGGACAGCCGATGAAGGAAGCAAGCAGGCACTCGGAGCCAAAAGAAAAAATCTGAGGTCAGATCCCACCTCACCCACTTTGATGCCACCTGCGTGACACGGGCAGGTTATCAAATGTCTTGGGACTTATTTCCTCTCCTGCATGGTAAAGATGACATGTAGTGGAAATTAAATGTTCCAATGTGGGGCGTCTGACTCGATTTCGGCTCAGGTTATGATCTCAGGACCGTGAGACTGAGCCTGGCATTGGGCTCCATGCTGGGTGTTGAGCCTGCTTCAGATTCTCTCTCTCTCCCTCTCCTTACGCCCCTCCCCCCTTGAACTCACGTACTATCTCTCTAAAAAATGTAATTAATCAATCAATTAATTAATGCTCTAATACATACACCACAACAGAATGTCAGCACATGGCCCATGGTAGGTGTCTGACAAATAACAGCTCCTAAAATGACTGCTGTTGTACTAACTGCGGCTAATCCTTGCTGTTATTGAAATAAAGTCCATTTCCCACATAGTTTGTAAGTGAAAATTAGGAAATCATGCCAGGAAATAGAATCATTATTTTTTTTTTCATTCTAGATATTTTTTTTTTCCTATTCTGCCCCAGATTTTCAGATAAGTAAAATCTATAAATCCACTTTTGAATGTCTACGGCCAGCAATAAGAACATGTTAGAATTTCATCAGTTGTCTTTTTAAAAGAAAATAGCAATGGAAAATTCCAAAAGCAAAGCATCAGCCCCTAATACTGCTTTCTTTGGGGTAATAGAAAAAGCCCTTAGAGATTTCACAGAAACTTTATCTGCCATCTGAGCAGAGCAAGATGAAAGTTCTGACCTGTACGTTTAGCACAATTAATAATACTGTGAATGCAAAAGGCGGGGAGTGGGAGGTTGAAAGTGTGACCTTTATCAAGTACACGGTTCCCTTGCAACCCTACCTGGGTCTTCAGTGCTCCTCGCCCTTATCAGAGGCTGACAGGAAACACACCACACTTGCTCGCCCGCCGCGGGGGTATACAGGGCTCTTCCAAATAAAGGGCATGGCAGGCATAATCCTTTGAAAACTTACCCGCCAGGATATCTGCAAGCCCATCACATGTTCACTGGTAAACAGGTAATCTGAACTGGTGGGTTCCTGCAGGCAGGAAGCGATTGAGGCTCCCTTGCCAGGGAGGGAGAGAGGAGTTTGGCTGATTTGGAGTGTGGATACCAGGCCCGCCGGCCACTGAACAGGCTTCCATTAACGAACACAGAAGCTTTTAGTTGGTTATTGAAAGCCTGGGCATCTGGGCAGAGAGCCGTGCGTGTGTCCCTGCCAGGACTTCCAGGACCGCACTGAACTCCCAGGGCGCTCTCCCAGACTTTCCCAGGAGAGCTCCTACTTGTGAGAAGCAAACTTTCAGCAGAGATGGTATTGAGTTTTTTCTGACTCCGTTGACCACAACAATGTGTGGGCAGATGTATTTGAAACATACGTTTGGAAAAAAATATCAAAATTGAGTTTACTTTCACTGACTTTTATAACATTCATTAGTTTATTTTAATACAGGGAAATAAAAAGAAAACAAATGGCCTAAAATCTTACTGCCAACCAATTCCTGCTGGCATCATTTTTATAACTTTTATTCTTGCTGAGCACACACGCAGGAGTGTGCATAAATGAGAAATACACAGCTTGATGGGTTTTCACAGCCAAACACACCTTTGTTACTGACACCAGCTCCCAGATCAAGAGACGCATCATCAACCTCCCAGAAGTCCCATTGGCCACTTCTAGGCATTACCCTCCTCTGGACTTGTCCCAGCATCAATTAGCTTCTTTTTCTTTAATTAACAAAAATAATTAGGTATGTCATCAGAAACATTTGAAAGCACAGAAGCATGAACTGGAAAGCAAAATCCTCCTTCCCAACCCTCCTTTACCCTAAATGTAACTTCAATGCCTAGTTTTTCATTTTGGTCATTTTGTTTTTTCTTTCTTTCAGGTAAATGTTTATGTCATTTGCCAGAATTATTTCTTCATTTCTTCTCCTTCTCCTCCTCCCTTTGCTTCTCCTCTTCTTCCTCTTCATCCTCCTCCTCCTCTTCTTCTTCAAAATTTTTTAAAGATTTATTTATTTATTTTAGAGGGGGGAGGGGCAGAAGGAGAGGGAGAGAGACTCTTAAGCAGACTCCCTGCTGAGCACGGAGCCCCACTCGGGGCTGGATGTCACCACCCTGAGATCACGACCTGAGCCCAAACCAAGAGTTGGACGCTTAACTGACTGAGCCATGCAGGTGTCCCTTCTTCATCTTCAAATTTCACACAACAGATCATACATAAAATTGTCCTATTTGTTGCTTATCTTCTTTGTACAATTTTTGCCCTGCAAGGTGTTTGTTCAGATTTCATACTGCCGTGTTAAAAGTACTTTGGTGGGACAGGGCAGTAGGGAGAAGGGGAAAAAAGCAACATTTTCTAATTTGTAACCAAATAAATTGTGCTCTTGATTAGTAGAAGGGAGGAGGGGGAAAAAGGGTGCTTCTTCCTTTCTGTAAGAAGGTAGATATGGTCATTCCTGCCTCCTCTCCAGATATCTGGGTCCTTCTATAACAGAGTTCAAAAAGGAAAGCCCCTCTAGCCCAGGAGAAGGGACCTTTGTGCTCCTCTCCCAGAGAACTCAGTCAGCCCCCATTGGGAGTACCCAATGGGACAACTGGCAGAAAAGCTCATTGAACTATGGTATTTGTTGGCTCTCTAGTTCATTATTATTTAATATTTTCTTTGCTACCAGGTTGAAAAATGAAAGCCTTTTTTCCCCCCCAAAAAAACAAAATACCTAGAGCTCACGTAAGTTGCCTTCAGCGAGCTGGCTTAACGTTGTTTTCCTTTGACGGGAAATTGTCATCCAGGGAGACATTTTTCCAATATTGCAGACTTTAAGCCTGCAACTTTATTTTTATTAAAATATGTTTTTCCGATAGGTGGCACTAGTGTGTTTAGCTAGAGTTAATACAACCCCAACAGGGAGAAATCGTGCAGTTGAAAATAATTGTACTTACCATGTATCAATAAGTTTCTCTTACCTTCTGAGAGTTTGTCTTGACTTCTCAGGCCCTCATATACGGTTGCAAGTTACCCTAACTAGCCTCTCAGAAACTAGCCCTACCTAGCCTCTTGATAAGGAGAAAAAGAATACAGAAAGAGAGCGAATAGATCTCCAATAGTATTCTCTTTGCCCTTTAGTTCACTTAAGGTAATGTTAGCATCTGAAATTTAAAATTTAGGGTTGAAATTTTCCTTTTATATACAACTAAACCCCCAGGAAGCCACGAAAGTGCAACTGGCCTGCCAGCTGCCTACCTGAGAGGCCATCTTGACATCCAGAGAGAGCCATGCGCTTTGCTACTGTTGCAGTTTTACATTCATGAGTTAGGAGAAACAGTGGCTTCCTTCCAGAGAATCACTGTATTTGATGCTATCTCAAGAGAAGAGGTTGCTCTCCATTTCAAGGTCAATTTATAGTATGCCCTCAGAAGGGCTTGAATTTTCACCATTTTTGAGCAATATTGTAACTGGAAAATTAGAGCTGCTCTTTGTGTATCATGAGTCTGGGAGAGTACGCGATGCTCCAGTCTGGGGGTGCTGCAGTTACGCTGAACATGATCCCAGTTCCTTCCTTTCCCAACTCCATCACCATGAAGACTCATCCACACTCTCTTGGCTTATGAATCCGTCTGTAAAATGGAATTGAAAGAACTTCTGCTCCTTTATTACATAAGGATAAACCCCAAACCAGACATTTTAAAAGGACCAGGCTTGAGGGGTGGATGCAATTTTATTTTCACTCTGTTTTATATGTTTGAAATATTTCATAAGTAAACGTTATATAATGTTTTAATAACATCACTGTGTTTGGAAAGAAAAGCAGTATGTAAATTCAAGATGACTTTGTAGAACTTTTACTCATCATCAGAGTAACACGTGATCATTATGGAAAAATTGGAAAATTATGACAAGTGGAAGAGGGAGGGAGAAAAAAATCACTGGCTGTAGGGGAGATACCCACAGTTGCATAAGCCTGAACACATTTGGGGGGTTGTGATGAATATTCCTCACAAAGTTTCCTATAAAGGGTTCAACAATTAAATAAAATCAGGCTGCTTTAGATGGCTGAAGCCAGCATCTTATAAATCCCCTGAAATTATTGAGAATGTTGCTTTGAACAGAAGATTCAATTAATTACATTTCCAAGGTCCTTTCCAAACCTAAGATGCTGTAATGTCATAATTCATTCAGCAAGTACTTATAGAATGCCTGCTACTTGGAGGGCACTTGCGCTGGGTACTAAGATATACATGGGTGAGCGGAAGCAGCAGGAAAACAGGCATTAAACAGTGAATCAGGTAATTCATTACTTGATTATAAATGTATTAAGAACTCTGAGGTTGGTGTGAAAAAGCAGTTTAGAGCCAGGAAACTGAACTCTGAACACAGAAAGAACTTTGATCTAGACAAATGGAGGAAAGGGGAATGAAGAGGAAAGACTGTCTGTGCAAAGGCCCTGTGGCAAGAAAATGTCATCTCATCTGAGAAGAGAGCAAAGCACGTGGCGTGAAAAAGGTATGGGGATGTCACAGATGAGATGAGAGTTTTCAAGGGCCTCTGGGTTATGAGTGGACTCTTTAGACCAACAGCTTAGCTTTTACTCAAAATAAGGTAGTATTCCTTTGAGTTTTAAGCAGAGCATACCTGCTCTTAGATTGGGCTTCCATGTTGAGGCTGAATTAGATGGCGACGGGTGGATATGTGTGGACACTAAGCATCTGCTAGAATCATTTAGATGAGAAATGATAGTGGTGACAGCAGATGTGGAGAAAGATATTTAAAAATCATCAATGGGACTTGATGCAATGGAGTATGGTCAGAGGGGAAGGCAATAGAAGGGCTGCCTCCCAGAGCAAATGCATTGCGTTAGGTTGTTGTTGATGTATATATTACGTTTCAGGGAACATGACTTTCTTCAGTCAGCAGACATTCCCAAAGTACCTACGAAACTGCATTATGAAAAATTTAGACCAGGTATCAGCAAACCATAGCCATGACCCAATGCTGCCTGCTGCCTGTTTTTATGAATAAAGTTTTATTGACACACAGCCACACCTATCTGTTTGGATTATCTATGGCTGCTTTCGCCCCACAATGGCAGAGTTAAGCAGCTGCAGCAGAAACAGAATGAGCCACAAAGCTGAAAGTATTTGCTATCTAGCGCTTGACAAGAAGTTTGCCAACCCCTAACTTAGAGGATTTCTTTGTTGATCTTACCTTTCTGATTTTCTCTGTTACCTTGGGGAAACTAATTAACCTCTCCCAGTGTTCCCAGAGACAGAGCAGCTATGCTGCCCTTGTGGACAAATGGAGAACATGGCAGTGAGCACTTTGGATTATATAGAGTATGGGGCTGAGATAAGGTGTCAGAATATATCAGAGAGTGTGCTATTTTGATTTTAATCTTCCTTTGCCCGGTCCTCAATCTCCTTTTCCAACCTGATCTCGCTCCAAATTCTAGAGCCATTTCCTGCTTCAGCCAAACTGAAAACTTTCTCAAGTCCATGCTCTCATCTATACTGCTCCCCTTTCCTTTAACCCTCTGTAAGTTTACCAAAGTCCTGCCTGTTCACAGTCTTTCAAAATGAGATCTTCTTTATGATATTATTCCAAATTGACTCAATCAGGTGCCCCTCCTTTGTTCGAATACACTTATGCTGGGTCTGTCCCTCTCTTCATGGCTTACCCCCAATCTGCCCTGGTGATCTATCTAATTAGGATTTGTGGGATAGGAGGGAAGATGGGCATGTAACGTGCTCATATCTATAACCCTGTAGTATTTAGCGCAATGCCTTGCCCTAGCAGAAGCTCAATAACTAACCATTGGCTTCAGTTAAATATACACCTAATAATGACAGCCAGTTTTATAGTATAGTCCTAAAGCTAGTTCCTCCAAGGGGAGAAGGCAGTATAGAGGTTGAGAGTTCCCAGCAACCTCATGCAACAATGGGTTAGGAAGATTCTTCCTGTGAATGCAGAAATCACACCCGGTGACCCAGAGCTTGATTCCAGCCTACAGACCCGTTCTGTATGGCTTGAACTATGTGGACCCATGCAAGATTATAATTACTTTAATTGAGTTGCCAACATCTTAACATAGGAGAACATCACCAAAAAAAAAAAAAAAATCTAGATTTCTGGTTTCTTTAAAGAAGCCTGCATGCCCACGTGGCAACAGTCTACAACCCTTGGCAGAAACTGCTCTCTTTAGATGAAGCATATGGTCTCAAATTTGTCATAGTCCCCACTACTCCCTGTTGTGTGACTGAATTTGTGGTTCTGACACATTGGCCACTTGTCATTTTACTTACTCCACTTGTATTTGTTTGCTGTCAAAAATAGAGTTGAGAGGAACACGAAATACTGCATTTACTCATGTTTTTAATAAAAATATAAAACTGAAAATAGCCTGGGAAGTAGAGGAGCATATGGTGAAGCTCATGGACTCAGAGTCAGACTGTCTGGGGACAAATTCTGATAGGCCCTCCTTACTCAGGGTTGCCAGCTTTTTAAAAAAAAAATAGGAAAGCCAATTACATCTGCAGTTCAGATAAACGTTGAATGATTTTTAGTGTAAGTATGTCCCATATATTTTTATTTGTTTAATCTACCAACTCTACTTCCACTTGGTCCGTGACCTTTGTTTGGCAAGTTGCATAGCGTCTCTGTGCCTCAGTTTTCACTTCTAGAAACTGGGGATAATAAAGAGACATTGAGATGACAAAATAAATATTAGCCACTAACATTATTAGTTTCTTTTTTAACTTTTACAATTAGATGTAATTTACATGTAACATTTGTAAGTTGAAGGTTACAGTGTGCTGAGTTTATACATTTATATATTGCAGTATGGTAACCACCATAGCTTTGGGTAACATCTCTATCATGTCATATAATTATCATGTCTTTTTTGTGGTGACAGTAATTAAGATCTAGTCTCTTAGCCAGTTTGAAGTTTATAATACAGTATTGTCGAGTGCAGTCATTATGCTGTGCACTAGAGCTCCAGAACCTACTTATGTACTCGTTGCAAGTCTGTACCTTTAACATCCCCCAGCCTCCCCCACCCCAAGCCCCTGGTAACCACCATTCCACTGTGAGTCGGGCTGTTTTAGATCCCACATATAAGTGATAGCGTACAGAATTTCTCTCTCTCTCTGCCTGACTGATCTCACTTAGCACAATGACCTCAAGGTCTGTCCATATTGCAGCTGTTTGCTTCTTCCTTGAGGCTGAATATTTCACTTTGTGTATATAGATATATTAAATAGATATTCATTTTATATACTTACATATATATTTTTTTGTATAGTTCTTGTTCATTCATCTGTCAACAGACATTTAGGTTGTTTTCATATCTTGGCTATTGTGAATAATGCTGTAATAAAAATGGGGGTACAGTTATCTCTTCAATAACCTGTTTTCATTTTCTTTCAAAATATATACCCAGAAGTGGAATGCTGGATCATATGGTAGCTCTATTTTTAGTTTTTTGAGGAACCTCCATACTGTTTCCCACAGTGGCTGCACCATTTTACATTCCCACCAACAGTGCACAAGGGTTCCCTCTTCTTCAACCTGCCCAACAGTTGTTATCTCTTGTCTTCTTAATGATAGACATTCTAATAGGTGTGAGGTGCTATCACATTGTGGTTTTGATCTGCATTTCCCTGATGATGAGTGATGTTGAGCATCCTTCCATGTACCATCTGGTTGTCTCCTTTGGAAAAATGTCTATTTAGTTCCTCTGTCCATTTTCTAATAGAATTTTTTATTGTTTTTATTTTATATGAGTTCTTTTTTTAAAGATTTCATTTATTTATTTTAGAGAGAGATAGAGCATGAGTTGGGGGGAGAGGCAGAGGGAGAGAGAGAGAGAGAATCTTAAGCAGGCTCCATGTCCAGTGAGGAGCCCAACTCGGGACGCGATCTCATGACCCTGAGATCATGACCTGAGCCGAAATCAGGAGCTGGCTGCTTAACCTACTGAGCCACCCACGTACCCCAAGTTAGAGGAGTTCTTTTTGTATTTTGGATATGGACCCCATATCTAATGTATGGTTTGCAAGTTTTAGATTTTTTAAGAAAAATAAGAGACAACATATTTCATTGAGAATGTTCGATAAACAAAGCATATCTGTATTCAAATATACAATTTAAGTTGTCACATTTGGGTAATTAACATTAGCTGCCGCTCTGGACAAAACTTGAAAAATCTCAGTGGCTTAACAGCTAAGATTTCTTTCTACCTTGCCTACTGTAGCACACAGATTGGGGACTATCTCCATCTTGCAATGGAAGACTTGAAATCCAAAGTCACGACCACCAAGGAAGAGAGAAATAGTAAATAGAAACACTAGCTGTTAACAGCCCTGACCTGGAAGAGACAGTTGTTTCCATGCACGATCCATTGGTCAGAAATAGTCACATGGCCCTACGCTAACTGTAAGGGAGGACACAGACTATTCGGTGAGCAGTAACTATCGTGGCTGCTGGTGCCATTATAAGACAAATATGGCCTGCTTCACTTTTTGTATTACCCATCTGGCAACTGTGGACGGTTGGATTTGCAAGTCCAACATACAAGGGATTCAAAGTCAGAAGACCTGTGTCCTAGTTGTGCTCTTTCTCAAGTCAGGGAAGTGTAGCCAGAGGATTTTTTCTTTCCTTGGGAGACTCATCTCTTCCTACCACTGGAGAAGCATAGGGACTTTTTCCTCTTCCTATCGGGGGCAGGAAGTTGTTCCAAGTTGAGTTGGTTATACTTTTGCCCGGAAAACTTGGAAGGAGAATATGAAGTCACCAAGCAAAAGGAAAACAAAAGGAGGAAAATCTATTATTCTGATTAGGGGCCCACAGGTATGAGAGGTAGCAACACCTAAACCAGATCTCATTTTTCATTTTGGATTTGGAGATACGTAAACCTTGATGTCTTCCAGCATTTGAAGAATAATTCTCAGAAGATAGACAAATGTCTGCACAGGTCCAATCAGTGGCACGAATCCAGGTGTTTGCCCGGAATGTAATTTTACCAAAAGCAATTCAGGCTGCAGCTCTGTGTTCAGAAGAATATCATGTCAATCAGTATGGCCGGGCACTGGGGCTCACTGACTGGTCTCAGAGCCAAAGGCCAGTGCTGACTGCCCGGCTGCCAAGGTTAATGGGGCTATGTTGCAGTCTCACCTTAAATGGGGCTTCCGAGCTATGCACAGAGAGGGAGGGAGAGAGAAGCGAGCTGGAGAGAAATGGTCTGTGATGAGTGATGAGGCTTTGTCAGTTACGTCCAACTTGTACAGTTCATAAATCAGAGAATATTTCCTGATCTGAAAATCTGGATTTGCAGCTTTGGGGAATATTTTTAGATGAGTTCTGAGAGGTTACAAGTAGAGACTTGAAAACACAAAACCCCGGAGCAGAGAAGCCATCTGTGTGTGCTCAAGGAAAGAGAAGTGAATTTAATCTTTATACTCTTCAAAAAGGGAGGAAGGTGCTGTTGGCAGTTCCATAAAATATGTATGATGGCCAGGGTGGCAGACATTCAAAGTCAAGGAGAGAATCATTTACCCGATGTCATCATCCTGCCTGGGCCGACTGCTAAAGTTTCCTGAGCCTCAGTTGTCCTGGTGTCATAATGATCTCTGAAAGGAAACAAAATTCTTGCCTCAAAATTTTACAGATTTGGTCTATGGCTTATCATTATAAATACTGGGAGACATTTTTTAGATGTTTACTAAAGTCATGGAGACTTACTGAGATGCTAAAATTCTTGGGGGCGGGGCTCTGATGGTCCCTTTCACTTATGCTTTGCTTTGCCTCCTCCCCAAATCTGACAGTTGCATGATACCAATGAGACATTCCAAATATAACCTCTTAACGCCCTGGCGTGAAAATCAAACGGACTCTTAAAATTCCTTTTTATTCCCCATTATACAAGCAGGTGAAGAAACTTGGAAACCATCGTCAGCGTGGTTAACACTACATCTTCTGTGTTTAGCAAACTAAGAAAGACGAATCTTCACGTTTTCAACTTTTTTCTTCTTTCAGTATTAAACATAGTTATATCTGGTTGAAGGAAAATCCATTGATGAGTACCTTGCTTTCAAATGATCTCACTTAGTCTCTAATACTCATTATCAATCTTTGCAGCGATTCTGTGATGTTATCAACATCCTCACGGTACCTTCCTTTACTGCATAAATCAATCAGTTTCTGTTGCTTGCTACCAGAATTTCTCTTGGTGCATTATCTGTTCTGCCTGGTGTTGGAGTTGCTCATGTCTATGTGGATCTCACCAACAAGGTGCAGCATCTTTCAGGATAGGTTAGCTTAAAATCTCGTGTGCATCATAATGCCCAGAGTAGAACCTCACATCCAAGTAGTTAAAAGCTTGGATTCTGGAGTCACGTCACATTGATTAAAATCCCAGCTTCGGGATGCCTGGGTGGCTCAATCGGTTGATCATCTGCCTTAGGCTCAGGTCGTGATCCCCAGATCCTGGGATCAAGCCCCGCATCGGGTTCCCTGCTCAGCTGGGAGTCTGCTTCTCCCTCTGCCTGCTGCTCCCCCTGCTTGTGCTCTCAATCTCTCTCTCTTTCTGCCAAATAAATAGAATCTTATTTTTAAAAAATCCCAGCTTCTTCCTTTACTAAGTGCATGACCTTGGGCAAGTTAGCAACCTTTCTCAGTCTTGGCTTCTTTGTATAAACTTAAGAACACCTCCCTGTTTTAATGCTTAAAGGCCCAGAGCATAGAAAGCATTTCATAAGCACTAGATATTATTAGATAAATAAATAAATAAATAAATAAATAAATAAATAAATAAATAATAGGTATTATTAGTATAACAAGACTAAATTATATTATTTCATTTTTTATTACTTCGTGTTATATTCATATTATATATTATATGTTATATCTATAATTATTATCATATGTTACATAAGTTATATATTTATATTATATATGTCATGTTACAGTTATTATAAGTGAATAAACATATAATCGAATTCAGCTGTTTCTCAAACTGTAAGCTCAGTTTTAATTGACCCTATGAGATGGCTTGCTTGTTTTTAAGAAAAGTTTTCTAACCCTTGGTTCTTTAAAAAATCTGTATTAAAAGGTTTCCCTTTGAAGGAAGTATCATTTTTAATATGGAGGTTATTAAAAGGCCAGCAGGGAGTTTTTCCATAATATGCTAAATTTTTCAACCTCTACGCGAGTAGTCTTCACCTGGTTGAAATGTTGTTGAGGCTTTTTCTTAATGTCATGATGTTTTTCAAGAAAAATCTGTATTTCGTCTGCCTGACTACAGCGCTTCCCGGAGCAGCTGCACTTTCCACAGAGTTGTAAGGGCTGTAAAGTCCTCTCTTTATCCAGACCTAGTTCACCTGGTCTTCGTTTGGCCCGACTCTGAGATGCTTCCTTTCTTCTTGCACTTCTGAAGGACTCTATCTGCTTTCAGACCCACTGGTCGGTGTCATCCCTCCATCTGACCTCTCTAACAAACGGCAGACGCTTCTTCCTCCTTGGCACTGCCAAGGATTCTGCTGAGTTTCGCTCCCCTTTTTCTAGTGCTGATGTCAGACATTTTCTGTTGTTTCGTTGAGACATTTGCATCCCTAAATTGAAGGGATAATGCCTCAGTTCTCAATCATGTCATCAAAATGGCAAACAGGGATTGGTTTGGCTTTGATTTTCTTTGGAAACCCCTGGTCCCCAGAAGAATGTCATCATGGAAGTGCTGCAATGAACGCAGAATTGATTTATTTGTTCAACCATTATTAACTGGGGATTGACAATGGGTAGGATTTGCTCAGAATGTTGGCCTGACTCCGAGATGAATGTGACACATCCGCCCGTGTTGTACAAGCAAACAGTCTCAGAGGATGGAATTCTCTACCGAAGATCAATGCTCCTCTTTATTTCAAACCCACGGCCCCAGCCCTTATTTGGAATATAAATACAATAAACTCCCCATAGGCTTCCAAGGACTGAAGAATGCCAGGGAAAGACAGAGAAGGGAGAGGAAGGTCATGAGGGGAAGAGGTCGTTGAGCATTATCTGTCTCCTCGGTGAGAACTCTTCTCACCCAGTTTCACAAATAAGGAAACAAGAGTGGGTCTGGTACCACTTCTGTGGTGACACAGCTGGAATGTGGCAGAGCCATCTGGTGGCCTCTGAGACCTGTGCCCTTCCCCCTCCTTTCCCACACCACCCCACGGACGGGGAATAGTGGGGAATGGGTAACAAAGCAGGGCAACACACTCTTTGGACCAGCTGAAGGGCCCCTAACTGCTCTTGTTCCAGAATCTGAGAAGATAAGCAAAGTCAGAGAAAGAGCCCTTGGATGATTTTGACTCCTGTTAACTCTTACTACCTAATTGGAAGGCATTTGGTGTTGTCTCCTAAATTTCTAAATGTGTCTCTATCTACCCGTGTGCATCTTGGTGTCTGCCCTAGAGAAATACTTGCACGTTGGTAGAAAAAAGCATGGACGTTCATTGTAGAATTTGATGTAATGGGCAGAAACTGGAAACAACACAAATGTTCGTAATATTGGAATAATTAAATATACACCAATGAATCTACACTATTAAATACTATACTGAGAAGGTGGATCTGTATATGTAGAACTGAAAAGATCTTCAAACACATTAAGTGGGAGATACAGGTTTCCAGTTATGAAATGAATAAGTCATGGGGATAAAAGGTACAGCATAGGGAGTATAGTCAACACTATTGTAATAGCGCTGTGCGGTGACAGATAGTAGCGATGTTTGTGGTAAGCACAGCATAACATACAGACTTGTCAAATCACTGTGTTGTACACGTGAAACCAAGGAAACGTTGTGTGTCAACTATACTTAATTTAAAAAAACACATTAAGGGAAACTCATCAAGTAGCAGAAACATGTATGTAGAATGATCACACATATGTAAAAATTAATTTAAAATTCAATATTTCAGGGGTGCCTGGGTGGCTCAATCAGTTAAGCATCTGCCTTCAGCTCAGGTCATGATCCTGGGATCCTGGGATCGAGCCCCGTGTTGGGCTCCCTGCTCCTTGGGGAGTCTGTTTCTCCCTCCTCTACCACTCCCCCCCCCCCCATTAGTGCATGCTGATGCTCTCTCTCTCCCTCTCTCTCAAATATATAAATAAAATCTTTTTTAAAAATTCAATATTTCAGAAAAGGGAATGATGAGTTAAGAAGAGGAAAATATTTCCAAATTGGGGAGAGAGAGAGAGAGCAAGAGCACAGACTGCTTCATGTGGAAGGTGGCATCTGAGATGGGAACTTGGAGCATGGTGAAATATAGAGGTAGAAGAATTTACCCAGAGCCACCTAGCGAATGTTGCTGAGCCAAGGGAGGTACCCAGTTCCAGCTGAATCCAGAGTTGGGGCTTTTAAGTAGCATTCTTCTCACAATACAAATTCTAAACAGCAAATATAAGCTGTAGACTTCACCCTACATCTTCTGCGTAAGGCAGAGGTAGAGGGTAAGCATATGCCTTTATTAGGTATTTACCATGTGTTTGGTGCTGTGCTGGAGGCAGTGTGGAATATCCAGGTAAATTAGAGTTCCTGGCCTTAATAGCTTGAGGTCTGGTAGGGAGAAAAAAGATGCATTTAAAAAACTTTTTCATATATGAAAGTTAAACAGACTCTAAAACAAAATTATAGGGAAATTCAGAAGAAGGAGCCATGAGCCAAAAGGAAAGACGCTTCCAGCTGGGGGATTAGAAGATATACCAGGTAAAATGTGTTAAAATACAAGGAACAGAAAACTAACAGTGACTTAAACGATAAGTCTTACTTTCTTAGCAAGAAGTCGGAAGCTGGCTATTCCTAAGCTGATTTAGCATCTCAACAATGTCATTAAGGACATAGGTTTTTTCCTGCCCCCCCCCCCCCAGTAATCCTTCGTCTTTGGGCTGGTACATCAGTGTCCAGTATGGCACCCATAACTACAAACATGGCAACCGCATTTGAGAGCAGGAAGCAGGAGGTAGCCAGGGCAGCAAAGAGAAGGCAGAGGGGGTGCTCTTAATGAGGGATAGTCTCTTGGCATCTCCCTGAGCCAACTTTTCCCCAGATGCCTCCTTCAGCCATTTCTTCTTATAGTTCTTTGGCCAGAATGGGTCATAAGCTCCTCCACCCCAAGGAATACCGTAAGAGTTCGAGCCTGCCCTTTCCACTCCATCATGGAATCCTGGCTAGGAATAAGGAGCTCCGTGGCCCTGAGGAGCACCTGAGGGTACCTGCCACAGCAGATTCTGTGCAGGAAGCAGTCCTTGGGTTGGATCCGAAACAATGGTGAAAAGAACATTTATTGGATTGTCTTTCCAACATCACTTTTCTAAGAATTGACCCTGCCCAGCTCCAAGTGGGAGTTGCCAAGATCATACAATATGTTCCTGCCTTCTGGGAACCGTTCTAATAGTTTTAAATAGATACTGCCAAATCGGTCTTCGTTTTGTCTGTTCCTCTCCAGGGGCATTTCTAACTTTCTTCCTTTTATTGAAGCTAATTGTGTAAGCATCGTACTGCTGCTTGGCTGTCAGTCAATACGGTTGTTAATTCTCTGCGCTCAGTTTCTGGCATCAGTCAAGATCTCAAGCATTTCATCAGAAAGAATTCAACGGAAAGGATTATTAACCATGCATAAGGAAATCAAAAAGGCACAAAAGGGACACTGAGGTATCACAGAGGTACCAAGTGCAGAAAGCTTGCTGCCATCCCAAGTGTTAGGGGGAACGAAGAGTTTGGGTTATTAAAACATAGTTTTACATGGTGGGGGGGAGGGAATGGGAAGGAGGGAAAGTAAGAGGCTTGAGGGAGGAGCCCCCCCGCCAACTCACACCCCCCCACACCCCCCCACAGCCCCGTTGCCTCACCAGAGCTAAGTCCTTTGAGGCTCAGGTGCTTGCTGGTACTGATATCTCTGAAAGAGTTTGATGCGCCTGGTTCTGGGAATGGAAAGACCTGCAGCTGGAAAACGGAGGCTGCCACGTTTAAAACCCAGTGCTGGAGAGACACTCACAGCAACAGCAGGCAAAACCAGCAAGAGCAAGTCTCCTCTCTCCTCCCTGCTTTCTTTCTCTAGCCTTCCCTCTGGGCGAACCTAACGGGAAGCTGCTGGCAAAACAGACGTGGGGCTTGCGGAGTGCGGCCCCAGCATCCCTAGCAGAGTACAGATTTGGAGCTAACATACCTTAATAACAAGCCCAACCTTTGTTATTCTTAGCACATCCTATTGAGTGGACGTAATAATAGAACCTACCTCATAGCATTGTTTTGAGGTTTCGATGAGGTAAACAGTGAAAAGTAATTAGCAGAGTGCCTAGAGCCTCGCAAGCACGAGGAGAGCGTTGGTGGGTGTTATTACTCTCTAGTCAACAAATATTCGTTGTGTACCAGTATGTGCCAGGCACAGATCTAAATCCTGAAAATACAGCGGTGACTCAGAAAGACAAGGTCCGTGTCCCTGTGGCACTTGAATTCTAGTGAGTGGAAGTCCGTAATCAACAAGAGTATTTCGGAAAGTGATACGTGGTGTGGATATAATAAAACAGTTCTGCCGTTAAGAGTAACATGGAGATTTGGTGGCTAGCAGCTAAGAAAATGAAAACCCAGGCCACATACAGGGACACTATTGGGGAAATACCTACACTAAAAAACTATTGCTTTCCTGAAATTCACATTTAACTGGGAGTCCTGTTTTTTATCTGATAACTCTTCACAAGGCAGAGTAAGAAGCTTGCATTTTCCTCTGTCTGCAGTGAGAAACCAATGGTAGGGTTTTCAGAGCCACAGTGGGTTGATCTGTGATCTACTAAGATCATTCTGATTACTTTGGAGACCAGATGATGAAGAGGTAAGAGCGTGGCCGTTGCAGTGGTCCAGGAAAGAGAAAATGGTGGCAGAGACTAGGTAGCAGTGGAGGCTGAGAAAAGTAGGTAGTTTGGGAAGATAAATTCTGGAGATAAAGACCTAAGGATTTATTTATGGATTATTTTCCGGGGGTGGGGGTCCATACGAGAGAAAGGGGAAAATGAAGGATGCTCCTAGAATTTTGGCCTCAGCAAGGGGGCAAATTCTCTATGATCTAATACTGGAAAAGACTTAAATAGTGCTTGCAATGGGCCATGTTCACTTCTAAGCGCTTCACATATATGAACTCATTTAGTATTAACTCATTTAATCCTCACTATGAATTAGGCACTTGAGAGTTATAGGGAGATTATCCCCATTTTACAGATGAGAAAATTAAGGCACTAAAAGGTCAAGTATTGTGTCCAGGGTCATGAAGATGATATGTTGTAGACCCGGGTTTCTAACCCAAGCAGCCTGGCTCAAGTCCATACTCTCAAACGCCATGCTGTGCTGTCTCTCAAGGTATTGGGCACGTGATGGGCACACAGTAAAGAGCTGTTGAATCACTGAATGAATGAGCAGATGGGAGGACAGGTCTGTAAATGGGGTCCCCACACTGGTCTCATGTTTATTTTTATACAGAGTGGCCACTACGTCCTTATCCATGCCAGGGAGACATTATCCGTGTGCTTTTCTCCATTCTCCACATGAGTTTTCATTTTCCCTCCATCATCTCATATGTTGATGTTGGAAGTCATTAAAAGAATACCTGGGAGGTGTTTTTAAGGCATAAACTGTTACTAAGAGGAATTGAGAAATAACTCTTTCGCAATGCCCCAAGCAAACTGGCACAGATAGTTAAGTCTGAACTCCAAGGAGGCCACATAGTAGCAAATTCACATTGACTCTATCATCCACCAAATTTGTGGTCCAGATATCTTCCAACCTGGAGGGCATAATGTACAGTTGAACCATGTCACGCGGAGGGGCTCCACATCCAGCAGGAGGTGATCTAGTGTGGCAGTAAATGCTGCTCCCCAGGTAGGCGGAGAGTCTCGGGTTCAAATAATGGCTCTGGCCTAAAGCAAGTAACTTAACTTCTCTGTGCTTAGCTTCCTTGATTGTAAATTAGGAATAGTAACAGTGCCCATTTCATTGGGTGATTGATAGGGCTGAAAAGTAAATGCTTTTAACTAGTATCCGACCAAACAAAATGCAGAATAAAAAATCAGCATCTATTATATTTATATCTAATTCTGACCTAGGAGAAAGCTAGCCATATCAGGTCCACTAGAAGTAAGTTCTAGTGGTAGTAAGTTCTCACCTGGAATGTGCCCTGGTTCTCGCAGCCCAGCTGGGAGCTTGAGGAAAAAGCAATGATTTTGTTCTTAGGACCATGTCTTACCCTTGGCTTCAGGAGCCCTGTCCTGGAATCCCTCCCCCCTCTCAAGACAAAGGGATCGGTGTCTATCCAGAGGTATTAATGATATGGCCCAGATCTCACAGGCCTCTTGTGGCCCCCACCTTACATTCCACCTTGGCTTCAGAGGCAGTGAACGCCCAAGAACTTGTAATTTCACTGATACTTGCACGATTTCCATTCACATCACCACATTTGTAAGTGAACTGAAGAGACTAATGGAAGAATATTCAGATATTAAATGCCAACCTAGGACAGGGAGTGGAGTTTATAGGGTTTTTCATCTTATTACTGAGAGATACTGGCCTTTGAGTGGTGAAAGCACCAAAGAAAACAGCTCTGCAAGGAGACACATTTCGGTATCTGTTTGCACCACTAGCAGGACATAAATCCATCTTTATGGTATCATCATTGACAAAGACAATCTCGAAGAGCATGTTACTTAGGAGCTCCTGGGTGACTCAGTCGGTTAAATGTCCAAGTCTTGATTTCAGCTCAGGTCATGATCAGGATCGACCCCTGTCCATGCTCAGTGGGGAATCGGCTTGGGGATTCTCTTCCTCTCCCTCGACCCTCCCCCGGCTCACAAGTGCACACTCTCTTCTTAAAATAAATAAATAAATCTTAAAAAAACAACAAAAAAAAATTTTTTTTAAAAAGCAAGTTACCATCCAATAAAAATAATTCTTTAGGAAACAAGTGATCCTACTCTGAGAAAACCCTGTATGCCTAAATAAAAGCACATAAAACAAGTAGAAATTGGGGATGTTTATTCACTTAACAAAAGAGTTTTTATTTTTAGCTCCAATGCACACTTTTTCCTGGAATTTGTTGAAGTACGAGCTATGAAACACATTTAAAATGTGATCTGATTCACATGAAATTTTCCCCTTTTACATCCTGTCTTTTAACACTAACCCGCTCAATCACTTTGTCTCTCTAAACAGCAAGACCTGGTTTGCAGAATCAGGGGCTTCGGATGAGTAATTTCAGAGTCCCATCGAGGAGCAAAGTCCTGTGTTTTGACATATTAATTCATTTTTTTATGCAGTTTGACATATTAATTCATTTTTTTCTCCATATGTACATTTTTCTTTCACGCTTTCCCTCATTGAAGCAGATAGCAGATTCTGGGCTTCTGAGGCCCCACACAATTTTGCGGCAAGGCAGAAAGCAGAGAGAACCTATCTTTTCAAAGGTAGAGGCAAAGAGGGTAGTGTTGAGAGCGAGCTTGGAAACACCTGGAGGCAAACGTGCGGTGGGGCCAGAACCCCAGAGAAAAATGGCTCAGTGGAACAGGGACGCATCAGTGGAGATGAGCCCTAAGTCCCAAGCTTCTGGTGGAAGCTGCCCCGAGGTTCAGAGCCAGCTTCTGTGGATGGTGACAGTGATATTCCCAAGACCACCTCTGTGGTCCAAAATGTATCCCCACCATACCACCCCTCAGCTCAGAGTTAGGCCCTAGGAATCAAGAGTGAGGAATCCCCAGAATGACTGAGATTAAGATTCCCACCAGGATGGCTGGAGAGGGGCTCAAAATGAAAATTGAATTGGTTCGGTTATATGACAGACGTGATGCTCGGGAATGCTAAATATAGGGACAGTGTCCATACACGTTGTAGATCCAGATCACAATATTTGCAGTCCTTCATTCTTTCCAAATTTTCTCTGTTAAATCCTGCCCCCCATTTTTGCCCAATCCTTTTATTTCCCCTCTTTTCAAAAAGATACTACTTGCATGAAAGAATGTTGAAATGACTCCTTTCAGGGCCCATTTTTTTCTCCTCCTCCAAGAACTCAAGGGTTTACAGAAAAGTCCGGGACTCTACAGCTGTTGTCTGGGAGGCACTTGGCAACCACTGCCCCTTGGTTGGGTTCAAGGGGGCACCAAAAGAGCTCTGAGGGCTCCATTCACCATGAAGAGCTCTGTGACTGTTTGGCTGTGTGACTTTGGACAGACGTCAGTTTGTATCTCTGAGCTTCCATTTTTAGAATTAAGCAGGGAGCAGGGCAGGGGTGAGCCATTCCCAGAGCGCCCATGAAAGGGTGGGCTCCTTCCTCAAGGATGTCTCAACTGAGGAGGACCAGGCCGAAAGTAAGTGCAGGCCCCACCATCCACTCAGCAACCCTGTGCCCCGGGGTCATGCTTGTGCTGGCCTTTTCTTCACCCACACAGAGAAGCAACATGACTACCTCAGGCCCTTAGTACAGCCGAGGAGTCTAGCGCAGATCTTCTGTGATTCCTTTTGCTAACATTTTTCCTCTGAATGACTTCGCTTCTAGCAGTTTTTCTGGGGGGGGGGGGGGGGGGGAAGAAAAGAAAGAAAAAAAGCTTTCATATATTCCTTTTTTCTCTGAAGCACTTTTAAATATGTGTGTAATATATAGATATAGATATGCAATATATATACATACATATATATATACATACATATATATATATACAATTATACAAAAGTTGATAAGAAATAAGAACGAATTGTAAGAAAGTTGCTACCATGTCATGCGCAACCTCCAAGCACTTCAAAGATATCTGCAACATAAGGTTGTTCCTTTCCACCACCCCCCTCCCCCGAGTGAATTTGAATTCACTGGTATAATTGATACCACGCGTGAACAGAGAAGTTTGCCCAGCAAGTGAAAAATAAGCCTTGTTCAGGTCTCTGGTCAGCAGGGCTTAAGGGAACTGGAGAGATGGCAGGGGTATTTGAGGTCCGGCCAGCATTTCTCCCTGAGCGAGGGCCTGTAGTTGTTTCTGAAAACCCTGCCCAGTGGCTGGGACTGTGGGGGTGCGGGGAGGAGGTGCTGTTGTCCCAGCCTTGCAAGAGGCCTCAGCCCTCGCTGTGGGAAACGGTCCTGAAGTTGCAGCAACTGGGCCCAGCTGGCGTTTCTCAGAAGTCCCGCCGTCACCCATGACCGAATCGGGCCGAGTTCTGGGTGGGGACGGCAGGCAGCAGCGAGCACCTCCCGGGCCGCGGTCCCGTCCTTGCTCGGCTGCGGAGGGCGGAGGCCTGGCTTCAATGGTGTCTTTGTTGTCCGATCCAGGGGGCGCGCCCGTTTGCCATTGGAATGCAAATGGCACACCTGCGCGACAGCACCCCGCCCCCCCTCCCCCGGGGCTCCGAGAGCGCAGTGGCTACCCCGGGACCCTGAGCCGCAGGGAGCCAGTGAGGGAGGGCGCACCGGGATTGAGAGGGGACGCAGGAGCCCCCAGCAGGTCTCGTGGCTGGTCCCCAGCCCCGAGCCCTGCCTTGTTCTCCCTTTTCCAGCTGCAGGAGCGCGCTGGGTGCTTTTTTCCTCTTTTCTGGTTGCAGCTACAGGAGGCATTTGAATGAGAATCATGGTTGTAATTTAATTTCTCCAAACTCAGGGCTGTTGTCTCTCCAAATGCATAAGAGGCCAGGAAACGTTTCAAAGAACTGGGGAAACCGGTCCAAATTCAGGAAGGTTAGAGAAGTCACATTAATGCTACTACTCATATAATATTTCTTAATAATTAGCTCAAATACAATATCATGTATTATAGACCTTGATATAGCACTAAATATGTATTCTTATATATGAAAATATATAGAAATCGTCTTATAGATATATTATAGTTATGATAATGTTATAGACGTTATGAAACATAATATTCATAATGTTCAAAAATAATTTTAATAATGTTTTAAAAATTGGAGGACCAAAATAAGAGGAAGAGGAGAGTGCAAATAGTAATTATATTATAATTATTTTAATGTAATTTATATTTAATGTGTAGGTAAACATAATATTCTGAATCATAATGAATGCTTATGTGATACTCTATGATGTAAACGTAACCATATATTAGTTATTATCAAAGGTAATATTTACTGATGGCTTACCAGGCACTGTGCTAAACATTTTACAGGCTAATTTGAACAGTAATTTGAACAATAACCCTATGATGTAGATTCTGTGGGTTTTTTCCTCCTTTTTTAAAATTACTGTTTTACTGAGATATAGTTCCCATACCATACAATTCATCCATCTAAAGTATATAACTCAGTTGTTTTTATTGTACTGAGTTTGCAACCATAACCACAGTCGATATTAGAACATTTCATCACCCCAAAGAAAACTCCATACCCATCAGCAGTCATTCTTCATTCCCCTCTCCCACCAACCCTAAGCAACCACTAACTACTTTCAATCTCTATGGATTTGCCTATTCTAAACATTTCATATAAATGGAATCATGCTGTCTGTAATCTTTTGTAACTAGCTTCTTACACTGAGTATAATGCATTCAAGGTTAACCCATCTTGGAGCGTGTACCAATACTTCATTCCTTTCTCCGACTGCGAAATACTCCATTTGTTTATCCAGAATAGGCATTTAGGCTGTTTCTACTTTGGGGTTATTATAAATGTCACTCTGGGTATTGATGTGCAAGATTTTGTATGGTTGTATGCTTTCATTTCTCTTGATGGTACTGTGTTTTTACCCCATCTTATAGACGAAACTGAGGAACAGAAATGTTAAGTAACTTGCCCAAGGTCACACAGCTAGTTAATGCTCTGAAGACTCAAACCCAGTTCTGTCTCCTGTCCTTAGCTGCTCCCTCTGTCGCCCTCAAGTTTATCAAAGGTTAATATGTGGAGGGTGGGGACTCCTGTCCCTCAGGGCCTCTGGCAAGATTCTGAGAAGAAACACAGCAGGAAGAGTTTCTCTGGAAGCTGAGGATGAACTCTCTCCCATTAAGGCTGGTTAGTTAAGCCTGGGAGTGATTGCCAAGGGAGGGGTGAATTCCCCTTTCGAGATGAAGAAGACTCTCTGGGGATCTTTAAGACATAGCAAGGACGGATACCTCACTCCTGGGAATGGGGTTTGGCTCAAGGCTGTCCAAATGGCAGCCCTCATTCTGCATCTGGTGTCCAAATGGTGTTCACAGGGACCAGGCCATAATTCGGACCTCCCTCACCGGTTCTCAGCCCTGACTGCACCCCAGCCAGCCCAGCTTGCTTCCAAACCCCCGCCCTACAGAGCAGGACCTCCCAGACCTCCCCGTTCATCCCAGGCCCTGACCTACCCCTCCCTCTTGCTCCCACTTGGGTATCTACAGAGGGAGCTGGGTAAGGCCTGCTGAATCCGGGCCTTGGTTGGGTGGAGAGAAAAGTGATGAGGTTCTGGGAGGGTGGGATTGGGGAGGGCCAGAGGAGCTGTTTCAGAATGTCCAGGGCAGGGCAAGGCAGGGTGGAAGAGGAGAGGATCAACAAAGCCTCCCCAGGGGAGGTGATGCTAGAAACTGAGACCCCTGCCCCCGTGCTGCTTGTAGAACCAATGTCTTTGGTATATTTCTAGAGAATGTGCGTTTTCTTCTTTAACAATCCTACCAAAGAACAGATCCTGAATCCTGAAATTGTTACTGTGCCAGTTGTAGAGAAAACAAAATCCACAGGCTTTTTCGGGGTAGGGAGGGGCTTCAGCTATGAAATGTAGTGGTAACAGTTTCAGCTTTAAAGTCTGACCCAGAGTCTGTTCGGCACTAGCAATATGACCCTGAACAATTTTCTTAGCCTTTCACAGACTCCATTGTTTTTGTGTATAAAATGAGAGTAATAGCAGCAAGCCCTGCCTAGCTCAGTTATGGCCCAGGGTATGTTCTTAGCAACTCCACCCCGGCAGGTGATTGTAATGTGGGAACAAGGAGGGTCCACAGGCTGATGATTTGGGGGAACAGGGGTTTACAGGCTGATGATTTGGGGGAACCACGTTTTAAAAAAGCTAAACCAGTTTCACGCTTCCACAACTTCTGAGAACATTTAATATACCAACCTGCATTAAGAATAACTAAGAAAAGGGGCGCCTGGGTGGCACAGCGGTTAAGCGTCTGCCTTCGGCTCAGGGCGTGATCCCGGCGTTATGGGATCGAGCCCCACATCAGGCTCCTCCGCTATGAGCCTGCTTCTTCCTATCCCACTCCCCCTGCTTGTGTTCCCTCTCTCGCTGGCTGTCTCTCTCTCCGTCAAATAAATAAAATCTTAAAAAAAAAAAAAAAAGAATAACTAAGAAAGACCCCATTCTGTTGCGTTTTGCAAGTTTATTTAACCATGGAGATTTGGGGGTATAACATTCAGGGTAAAGGTTGCAACCTGAAGGGCCAAGGGCCAAATCTGGCCAACAGATGTAGAGTTCTTTGACCAGCACAGTGCTGCTTAAGGTTTCCGATATTTAAGTCTGGTGAGATTTCACACGTACTTCATGAATCTTTACATAAAAATGAGCTTTTCAGCGTCTCTTGAAAAAATCTCAAGATCCGTGTTTCCACATGGTGACCGTGGGCCAAAAACTGTGTGATCGGAGCAGCAGCTGCTCCATCTAGATGGGGCCCATATCTCCACTTAGTCACTGGCCCCCAGGGCATTCCGGTTTGTGACCCCTGAGAGCCTAGTGCTAATCACATGCTGAGATAAGAAATGCAAACTGGTGAATTTTGTCCACATGCCCCTTCGATAAAAAATTGTTGAGCACCTGCTCATTCATCATCCTTTCATGCATTGCTGAATGACGTAAAATGTACGTTATATAGCATATATCAAGAATAGTGTAACAGGATGAGATTTACAAGAAATATAAATTCGAAGTTCCCCCCTTCATCCTACACTCTTTGGAGGCCAGGGTGCAGCTCCACATCCAGAGCTGGCACCGAGTCGGGGCTCACTCGTGGTCATTCTCACACGTAATGTTTGGTCGATGGGATGAGAAGATGTCCAACTTGCTTGTTAAAGCAAAGCTGAGTATGGAACCACCATCCCTGTAGCTGACACTGGGCTCAGTGTCTTGCGTACCTGAGCTCCTCAATCCTTACGAGGAGATTATGAATTACATTCTATTTTGCTTTGACTTTGTCCGTGAGGGTTGTTTCTTCTTTCTTTTGACTACGCCCAGTAGCATAAACCAGTCTTTGGAACCCAGGCTGTGCCTGAAATACTAATTTAAGTCAATGCCAATCTAAACAAAGAAAGAAATTGGTGCGCAACATTTTCCCCCAAAATATTGGTGAAGTGCTTGTGTTAGCCAGAAAGAACCGGGAAAAATATTACACAACTTAAAGGGACTCTTCAAGTCTTGAAGCAGCCACACTCCATTATGGTTCCCAAGGGAGCCATAGAAGAGTAAATAGTAACTACTCATGAAGTCTTCTGAGATCTTAGATGAAAGGCTCACGCATCCTTTCTTATGTCGATTTGGACTTAAATTTTCAATGTTTCAACCTCATCCCCTAACAGATTTTCAAAATAGCAAATAGCCATGCAACCAATAATATCTGGATTTCTTCTTAAAATGTGGCAGAGGGAAGCAGTTTCAACTGGGCAGGGAAGTTCTCTCCACCCGACCTCCAACCAAGACAGCCTCAGACGCCTGTTGGAGCCTTAAGGAATCCAAATTTCCTGTAATTCTGCTACCCCTACCAGTCAGTGCGGAGACTTTGGGCACCATTCACCTGGGCAGCAGAGGAAGCAACCATTTCCATATTCCGTTGGGACCCAGAGCCATTCCATAGAGTGGCCTCATGGTCAAAACTCTGGGCTCTGGAATCCTCCCTCTCCCACCAGGGCAAGTGACTGAACATCTCTGGGTCTCGGTTTTCTCCACTATAAAATGGGGGTAATGACAATACCTGCCTCGCAGAGTTAAGAAGAGAGAGTATATGTAAAGTGCTTGGTGCAGTGCTTGGGCACGCAGCAAGCGTCCAGTGTGTGTTGCTTACTGTACTGCCAACCATGAGCTACTTCGCTGGTTTTTACAGTCTCGAGATGAGAAATTTAGCTGTCCTCATTTAACTCTTGGAATCCCCTATTTTTCAGCTGCTCTGATCCACGGCTCTGTGATTTAAGCCGGGTGTTGGAAACCTTTTTCAGTGAAGGGCCAGATCAAAAATACATTTGCCTTTGCGGGTCATCAACTCTGTCGTGCCCACCCAGCTCTACCTTGGCAGCTAGAGAGCAGCCATAGACCGTGTGTAAGTCCGCGCGTGTGGCTGTGCTCCAGTAAAACTTTGCTTACAAAAATAGGCAACAACGGGATTTGGTCCACAGGTCACAGCTTGCTGCCCCCTGATTTAGGCTCTGTTTCTCCCCAAAATGTGCAAGAAGCAGGCAAGAGGCCACTTGGAAGAGCCAGGTGTTTAGCATATGTTCTTCAGAAGGAAGAAGGGAAGGGAGCTTGGCTTGTGTGGGTAGAAGGGAAATGAGAGAAATTGAGCCCCCTCTCCCCCTAAAAAGTCACCTAGACTCTTTGCAGAACAGGACAGTCTCAAAGTAGAAGGGAAAAGTGTTGGTAGGATAGGGAGAGGGGAGTAGAACCAATGAGAGCGTTGTGCTCCCAAGGCTCCAGGCTCCTGCTATATGCTGCTCTGTTCCTCAGTGCTCAAAATCCCTGGCAGCCGGGGGAGAAGCCTGCAAATGTGCGTGCCAGCGAGAAATCTGAAATGCTTCCATAACCGTTCCCTCAAAGTATTCCTGGTTGTGCCATATGGAGAGGGCACCAAACATTCCCAGAAGCTTGCTGAAACCTTTAAGAAAGGGACATTTGAGAAAAATACCTTCTAGCATTTTTGTGTGTCCCTCAGCACCAACCAGGACATTTGATTTCCCCCACATCTTCTACCTAACAAAAGTGTCTTCTTGAATCAGCAGTTCCTCCTGATGGAGATTGTGATTGACGGTTCTCTCTGTCCCTACCTCTTTTGGGGAAGACAAAATCTCTTCTTCATCCGCCATCCAGCTCTTGACTAGAGAAAGAAATACTTTCACAGAACAAGCCAGGCAGCTCCTCTCTAGGGGTCGCACTACCTTCAATGTTCTTCTTTTCTGAGCCAACCGCCCTGCCTCAGAGATAAGGAAAGCATCGGGAAGCCCTGAGAACCTAGTGTGTGAGAGTCCCTGGAATGGGTTCTTTGTGTCTAGGAAAGGGTGACCAAAATGGAATAAGGCTTCTCATGGTGAGGTCTACCTCCCTTTACCCTTGGTCTTCTTTACTTTCCCCCAAGTGACACTCAACATCTGGCATATCTCAGGCTTGGGGCATCTCCTAATACTCCAAAACATATCTCCATGATAAAATGCTGGACAAAGGCAGTTGGTGATTTGCTTACCTATGTGTGAGGGTTTTTTTGTTTCACCCTTTGACTCTTATAAGGGTCCTTGTAGTGCCAAGCTGACAGTGGAACTGGGGTTCCACCTTGAGCGGAGATGTTTATTTTCCAACCATCATAATTAGGCTATTTGAGGAAAAGATTATAGGATACCATTGGAGCATGGATTCTGGTTTATTTGATGTTGGTTTAAGTAGTAATCAAGCTGAAAAATTTCTAGAAGATCAACTGCCCATCCTCTGTCCAGACAACAGCTTGGGTTCTCCAAGCAAGAATGATAATAATAGATGCAATTTCCCTTAATCAAGAGGTTTTCAAACTTGGGGATGCATTAGAATCATCTAGAATATGCGAGAAATAAAAAGGAGGAGGAGGAGAAGGAGAAAGAAAAAGAAGGTCACCCAGGCCTACTTCTGATTCACTAGGACTGGAGCAGGACCTCAGAAGCTCTGTCTTTAAAATGTACACTGCCTACCCTCTCTCCAACCTAGATCATTCTAATGTAGATGAGTTAGGAACCACAGCTAGAGACACACTAGCTTAATCTGAGGATAAGGACTAACTCTGACATGTAATGCCTCAGTCTTCAAGTGGATATTAGTGATCCATTTTGTAAAGATCATTCTCCCCCAACCAACCTCTAAAAAATTCTTGAAGGAAACCAACATAGAAGAAACACAAAGACTCGGGGAAACTTGGACCTGATAGGATTGGCTGGGGGGGGCGGCGGGCAGGAGGTGTCTTTCTCCATCTGTCACATGCACCAAATCCCACAGTTGACATACATTATCTCACTTATTTTTATCAGAATGTCTTGACTTGAAGTCCATGTCCCCTTAAGAATATGTGGGCAGACTTCAGAGCCCTGTGAACTTGAATGGGAAAATTTTTTTTCATTAACCTCTAAATAGAATTTAGCATTTCCATCAATTATAAATGCAGGCAACAAACTACAGTCCCAAAGGTACCTGTGACTTTATCATAAAATGAAGTCACAGATATTTTCATATCACATCACTGCTGTGGTGGATATCTGAACATAGGTTGTTTAGGCTCCCTACTAGTTAGAAATCATACAGTCTTCAAATCAACTGCTAAATCTTGTTATTTAAGGCATTACTAGAGACATTTATTTTTATATCAATTGATGTTAATAATTCAATAGTTGTATTTTAGTACATTTGGTTTTGTTTGCAATCATATGTATGTTATCCATTTCAAAACACAATTCTGAAAAGGGATCTGTGGCTTTCCAGACCGCCAAAAAGATCTTTGGCCAAAAAAGGAAAAGAGTTAAGAATCACCCCGATCAGATTATCACAATGACTCCTTGAGGATGGATATCAAGGTGGTTACTATGATCCTCTTTCCAAGGATAAGGAAGCTTTGGGAAGTCAAGTGACAAGTCCGAGGTGGCAAAGCTAATAGGTAACACAGCCTGAACTCAAACCGGATGCTCAGGGTTCCTTACCGACCACAGTCAGTAAAATAAGAGGCGGCCATGGCTGCTGCCTGTGCAGTAGCCTGCACATGAGTTGGAGCAGTGGGGAAGAAAAAACATTGAGACATTTTTGCATCTGGGGAAGGTTTTGGAGTAATTACCAGAACAGCCAAGGGGGTGAGCAGCAGCAGAGAGCTGAGCCTGTCAGGCTGAGGTCCGGTGATTAATTGGTGCGGGGAACACAGCCAAAAGCAGAGAAGCCACACCAGGCCTCCATCCATTTGTCCATGCCCTGGGGTCAGAGATGGAGCAAATGGAATCTTTTATAAAAGAGGAAAGGGTGGAATGTGGCCATCGGGGGAGTTCTGCAAGAAATTCACAGGTGTTTTCTTATTGTACTCACCCCTCCCCAAGGACCTCTGGGTGTGCTGTTAGCTGTAGAGGGGAGGGGTGGGGTGCAGCTTGGCTGAGTTCTGCAATCTTTCATATGCCCCACCCCCACCTCTGTATTTTTTATGGGCTACAGTGGTTTCTATTGAAATCACAGGAGCTATGCTCAAGTCACAGGGAGCTGGGTCCCTGGGAAATTCATTATGCTCTTCAGCAAATGTCAACAGGTTAAAGTGGAGGGGCTTTGGGTCTTTGAGGGGGTCAGGCACTAGGGTCACTCCACCTGGGCCACAAAAGTGACCTCTTTACCATTCTGTAAGTCACTGCATCTTGGTGATTCTGCAGATCTAGGCTCAAGAGAAACTCGTCAAATTCTTCTCTCTCTTAAGAAAAGGAAGTTCCGGAGGATTGTTTGGTCCATTTCTTCCCATTAAAATGCTGGTGTCAGTGTGTTGGTAATTGATACTCAGAGGCATTAGTGACCCGCTGCACAGCTGCTGTGTATGAGGACAATTTCCCCCTAACGTTTATTTGAATTATGAAAGAGTAGAAGATGTGGAAAAGATTTCTTTTTTAATAAAAAAAAGAATCACTTTTAATGAACTATCCAGGAAAACCAGTGTTAATATTTCGGTGCATTTTCCCATGGATAGACAGGTAGACAAATAGACAACTTTCCTTTGTCCCTGGTGTCTAAAAAGCATGCAAGTACAACCTTTGGGTCGGTAAAAACCCAGTCTCTTTAGTAGGGTCTTATGAACACAGAGTCCTACTGTCTTGCCTTTCGAGACATATAAAATCAGGTTCAGAAATGGAAGAATTCCTCCTTCATTCTTTTTTTCCTCCTTTCATCTATCTTCCTACTCGTGGGATCGCAGTTGCATCTCCTATCCTGCAAGCTTCTACCATCATACACGTAGTAACCGGCAGAGCATGGCCATCAAACTTGGGAGATTATCTGTAGCAGATGGTATTTTTCCTGCAGTGAGCAGTTTCCTGTAGGCCTCCAAGGACCAGGCTAAGGGTTTCAGATTCTTTAAGAAAAGAAAATGTAGCAGACTAAAAACTCCCTCCTCTCTGTGCCACTATCAGCCATCTCGCATGGTGTAATTTAACTTGTTTTGTGCTAAAAGACCCACCCTTCCACCTAGAGAATAGGAAAACGGAAATAAATGGCAAGGACAGAGCACCCTTCCTGTTACATTATATGATAAGACTTCACATTTTTTTTTAGCACTTAATATGAGCCAAGTACTACTCTCATTGCTTATCGTATAACTCACTGAACCTTCACATCAACCCTATGAGGGAACTACAGTACAGGGAAGTCAACTGATTTACAAGCCCTAGGTCATATGGTTAGGAAGTAGCCCAGCTTGAATTCTGACCCAGGCCATCTCACCTGACAGCCCCCGTCTTAGTAGGTTGTATTTTCCAAAGGTGGCAGCACCAATATATATCTCACATCTTACAACATGTGGTAATTCTCCCCCATCAGACAGTGGGGATCTCTGTTGCCCTCTTTGATCCTGAGTGAATCATTGTAACTGTCTTGAGCAATACAATGTGCTAGAAGTGGCACTTTGTGATTTTCAAAGCCAGAGTATAAAAGACAATACAACTTTTGCATAGCTCTTTCTCTCATGGAACATTTCCCCTTAGAATCCAGCCACCATGTTGTAAGGAAGCCCATGCCATATGAAGAGGCCTAGTGTGATGCTCTGCCTGACAATCCCAGTGAGGCCCCAGTCCAAGAGCCAGCATCACCCACCAGACATGAGAATGAATGGACGCTTACAAGGTTCCAGCCCCAGGTTTCCAGTCTTCCCACCAAGGTTCCAAGAACTCATGGAGCAGAGCCAGGCTGTGTTCATGGTGCCCTGTCTGAACTCCTGACCTACAAAAATTGTGAGAGAGAAAAAAGTATTTCCATTGTTCGAAGTCACTAACTTTAGAGGTAATTTGTGATACAGACAGAGTAACTGGAACATTGCTCTGAACTGTTATAGCAGGGCAAAGATAAGCTCTCAGCAACTCTCCGTCCCTCCTTTGTCCTGGCCCGCTCTGGTACATGGGCAGCTTGAGTTTGCCATGAAGGAAATCTTGCCTGGACTTTTCTTGGTCCAACTCCATTGGGGCAATTATTTCCATTAGGCTTTCTATTGTTGTTTAAGTTTTTGTGTTTTTCTCAGTTTTCATAGGTCTTTCATTGGGGAATAAGAAGCTATTTCAGAGCCTGAAAGCCAAATGCCATTTTAAGCCAGATGTAGAATTGGCCTCTTTTAGGAAAGATATAGCCAGTCCTTCAACAATTGTTGACTAAGGAGTTACTCAGACCAGTACTGGGCTTTGTCCAAGCAAGTTCGTTCAGTCAAGAGATAATGTACAATAATTTCCGAAATAAAAAAAGAAAAGGAAAAAAAAAATAGAAATGCACCATGTGTTTGAAATCTTGACTATTTGATCCTCTGTGTAATGCTTTTCTCTGAAAAAAGTAAAAGAGGAGAGGAAGACCAGCAAACCAAGAGAGAAATATAAAGGCCTAAGGACTAAGTGAGATAATGTACTAATGTTAAGTTTGATTGCAAGAGTCAGGATGTTTAGGGTTTATGAAGTTCTCCAAAGTCCCCACCTTAGAACTTTTATACATGTTTTTAGAGCTTTTTCCTCAGATATAAGCATGACTCACTTCTTTTAGCCCTCTACTGAATATCCTTGCAAAATGTCCATACATGACAATATAGTTTAAAAGGCTTAGTTGGGGGGGGGGAGTGAGGAATAGAAGTCTGAGCAGGTAAGAGGTCACCACCCTCCACTAACATAAGGAAAATACCTGTGCCAGTTTCACATGGATTTTGATGCCCAAACAGACACTTAAAAATGGATATATATTTGCTTATATTACATCCAAGTTTGAAGAGTTGTACTCCTCAATAAACTGCCTCCTCAAATTCTGAGTATGTCTGTATACGTAAGTCAAAATTAAATATGTAAGTGCACTAGTTTGAAAATTTAGAGCTTAAGAATTGCTATACCATCCCAGGGCCCCCAGAAGAACAGATGACACATGCAAAATAAGATTATTTGAGAAGGTTTTATTTGCGAAGGGTTTACCTACAATGGTGTGGTTATAGAGAACCAAAGGGGAGAGTGCATAAATGGAGGACTAGCAGGAGCGAGACCCATCACCTTAGCCTAAAGGGGAGAGAGAGAAGTTATCAGGACTAAAAAAGGAGTCTCACCGAACAGCTGCTTAGAATAGGCTGTGACCTTCTGTCAAGATATAATTAAAGAGCTCTCAAAATGGACTACAAGAATTAATATCCTGATGTCACTCTCCTTCTTCTCTTCTGCCTGCTAGAACTTTCCATTGGCTATACCCACCTTGAAGCCAGAGGTCTAAGAGATACTGAGGTCAGCTCCTGCAGCAGACAACAGAATAGAGAGGGTAGTGGATCTAGAGGACAAAGAAGAGATATCCAGAAACTTGCCACCCCACACCTATAAAAGTTTTCAAAATCAGAAAATGCTTGCTTGTAGAGGGTCCTAAATTTTATCAGTAATGCCTAAAAAGTACAAATTCAACTTTAAACCAAATATAGATTTTAGAAAGACATTTACAAGAGACTAAGATTTATCACTTATCTTCTTGGCTCAAATATAATTGACTTCTCTGGGTGTGTAGCAATAAACTTCATTCCTATTTATCTCAGTGTGGCTCATCTTCACAGTAATAACAAATACACCATAAACTCATGAGCATTGTATCTCAATAAGTGATCCTTTTAAAGCTTAAGGCCAATACTGTCTACCCTCTGTTTACTTCCTTCCTCATGGCTTGGCGTAAAAGCTAGAGTCTTTGCAAGACCCTAAATAATAAGCCCCTGTTACTTCTCTGAACTTAACATTATTCTTTTTTTGGCTCACCTGATCTCAGCCCAACTGGTTCAAATACATCAATCATAATCTGCCCCAGGGTTTTTGCACTTGTTTTCACTGCTCTTTCCCAAACATAAACATGACTCCGTCCCTTTCATGGACATGTGTTCGAACGTCACCTTGAGAGAAGCCTGCCTGACAATTCTATATAAAATAGTAACTAAAATTTGTTTTCCAAAAAAGACCATACCAGTATTTCCCATATGATCTTCCGGAAATTTGCCACTACTCATCAACAGGGAGTCTGTTTTTTTCTCTCTTGGGATGGGACTTGTGACGGCCTCAGCAAATAGAATGCTGGGGGTTTTCAGAACTAGATCTTAGAAGGTCATACAGCTTTCTTCTGATGCTCTCCCTTTCTTGGAATATTTGCCCTTGGAACTCAGCTGCCATTTTGTAAAGAAGCGAAGGCCACAAAAACAGACCACATATAGGTATTTCCTTCACCTGCCCAAGCTGAGGTCTCAGCGGACAGCCAGCATCAGTCACCAGATATGGCAGTGAATGAGCCATCAGTTGGTTCCAACCCATAGACTTCAAGCTGCTTCAGCTGATGTCAAGTGGAGTAGACAAGACCTACCCATATCACAGATTCATGAGCAAAATGAATGATTATTTATGCCATTATTTTTTTGGAGTAATTTGTTATACATCCTTAACCCTTCTGGTGCCAGAAGATATATGGGAATGGCTTTGGCACAAGGTAGCAGGCAGAAACTGTAAAAACCTTATGGAGAGTGTTAGCCAAAGCCTGAACGATCATGAAGAGCCAATTAAAGAATGCCTGATAACCCTTGATGAATCTATCCATGAGGGTGTAAAGGAAGGTGAGGAAAATGTTTTCAGAAGCTGGGGGAAATCCTCATTATGTCAAGAGACAAAGTTTAGGAATACCATTCCTGAAGCAATGTGGAAAACTGATGATGTCCCTAACTAACTGAACGATCTAGCTAAGGAGATTTCAGGCAGAATCTTGAAAGTGTCTTCTGGCTTCTTCCCATCATCTGTGATAAAATGAGAAAGTAGAAAGATGACCTTGAAAAAAAAAAAAGGAATTATTCACATTTCAAGGAACATTTAGAAGAAATATGAAGGATCCAGGACTTGACGTGTCAAAAACAAAATGATTTCTAATTCCCAGCCTCTTCAATAGTTTCAAACTTTGAGATAGTCTCAGAGCAAATATGAAACCCAGGACCAGAACATAAGAGCCTTTCTTAGAACCTCAGAAATACCCAAGGCAGTGCCTCAAGAACTGCTTTGCTCAGACAGAAGACCCTCTGGTGATCTTACAGGAATGCTCCCAGATCATCTGTTAAGCAACAGAACAAAGAATCTGAAGAGTGCTGTTCATTAGAAGTTTCACAGCAAGTCCAAGGTAGAGAAGGGCATATTTGACCAGATCGGTGGGTGTAGCCTTTGTCTAATGGCATGTATTCATAATGTATTGATTCATAAGAAACCCACAAGGTTTTTAAGAAACTATATCAGCTTAGATGGAAAGAGTGGTTTAGTCAACATTTTACATGCAGAAAGCAGACTGAGAAAACCATTCAGTTGTCACACAGGCCATTTTTTATAGAAAAGGAAATAAGACTTAGAGGGCATAACCAAGAGCCATGGTGCACCATTGCCAGGCAGTAATACTGCAATCCACTCAAGTAAATGGCAACATGTACCCTCCTGGATTTCAAAATTGGTGTGGATTCCTGCATGCTCCCCATTTTCCCACTTTTGGAAGAGAAGGGTCTATAGCAGTTACTGTATACCTGTCCCATCAGTATGTGTTCCATATGTATGTTGCAGCCCAATTCTTTCTTGAGTTCACAAGTCTTAAGATCAATGGGAACTGTCCCTAGAAGCTCTACTTGAGGAACCAAACCCAAAGAGCCCCAGTTGCATATAAGTATGCTCTAGATGGCAAAGTTGTGGACTGTGAGCCTGAAATTGAAGCCATAATGCAAGTAGATTTTGAAGTCCTTGGGGAGAGGGTAAGCTGCTTCGAATATGAGAGGTATATAAATTACAGTAGCCAGAGGGCTGAGCAAATTTTCCAAAATGGCCACAGCAATGTTTCTGGTCTCACGTACTCTTCCATAACCTTGCTACTTCCTATCAAGGGGTGGAATCTATTTATCCTTCCTTTGGGAGGAACCTGAGAAATGTAGCATCCACATGAAAGCAATTATAAAATGTTGTTGAAATGCCTTTAAAAAAAACAAAATAAATGGGGATATGTTATGGATAGGAAGACTTGATGTCATTAAAATATTAATTACTCCTAAGTTAATCCTTATATTCAAAAAATCTAATTACCGTGTTAATAGGCAGGACTGTTCATGGAACTGGCCAGGCTGCTCCTGAGATTCATGTGGAAGAGGAAACAGCTATAAAAAGCCAAGGCAATTATGATTAAGAGTAAAGTAGAATACGGAGGAAAATATTTGCACTGGTGTATGTCAACTTTATAAATCTGTAGCAATGAAAGAAAATGTTGTGGAACTGGTACACAGATGGGTAGACCAACAAAATGGACTAGAGAATCAAGAGCTATCTTCATGCACTTGTGAATACTTGATTTATGATAATAGTAGTTATGCAGAGCACCGGGAAAACCATCGTCTTTTCACTAACTGTGTGCTGGGACATTTGAGTATCCATAAGGAAAAACATTAAATCAGAGCTCTTCTCTATTCTAATTCCAAGTGGATTCTAGACTTAATTATGTAGATAAAAATATAAAACTTTTAGAATAAATGTAGGAGGATGCCTGAATGACCTCAGAGAAGGGAAGGATTTCTTAGATGATACATAAAAAGCACCTAGTGTAAAGAAAAAGATTGATAAAATTAGCTACATTAAAATCCATGCCTTCCGTTCAAAAACAAGGTGCAAAGAAATGCACTCACTTAGGAGAAAGTACGTGTGGTGCATATAAAATCACAGAAGATTAGCATCCAAGATACATAAATAACCCCTTCCCATCACTAGTAAATTTGGAAGATGCAAATTAAAACCAGAATGAAATACTTTTCACAGACCTCAGGTTGGCAAAAAATTTTAGTCTGTCAATATTAAATGTGGGTTGAGAATGTAGGGGAAAGAAAAATTTCACACATGCTGATGGGATTATAAATTAGTCTTTACAGAGCAATTTGGCAGTCTTTAATAAAGTTGAAGCCACACATCATATATAACCCAGCATTTCCACTTCTAGGCATATATCTTGCAAGAAACTTCTGCCCATATGCACAAAGCACCATGTCCAGGAATATTTGTAAAGCCATTATGTGTTATATAAAAACATTGGAAACAACCTAAATGTTTATCAGCTGGAAAATGGAAAAACAAATTGTGGTTTATTTGTACAATGGAATGTTTTAAAGTAGTTTAAAAAGAGTAAGCTAAATTACATATATAAACATGGATAAACCCCTAAAATATGATACTGAATTTTAAAAAAATCAAGTTGTAAAATGATACAAACAGAATGATCCCCTTACAGAAAGTTTTAAAAACATGTGGAACAATGCTCTTTCGTTTATGATGCTGCACGTGTGGTAAAAATATTAAAACATCCTTGGGGATGATAACAAAATCCAAGATAAAAACAAAATCCATCTGTGGATGGAGGGGAATAAGAAAAAAAGATAGGTACTGGAGAGTTTTAGGCACATTTGTGTTGTTTTATTTCTTTGAAAGGAAAAGGGGGCTGGGGCAAATTGTTACGGTTTCATAAAGTCATGCTGTAAATGGCATTCCGTATATCATTCTCTGTCCTTCCCTGTTGACACACTTTTTTTAAAGCTCTATGGGAATCATAAGCCTCAGTGAGTTCATATGATTTGTTACTTTATTTATGGATCTACTAAGACATTTGGTACACAATTTCTGCAAAGAATGTTCTGACAGCACATGAAATCCTGCTTATATTGTGCTCTGAAGTCAAGTCTACACATCCTCAGTAAACCTCTTCAGTTTTAAGTAGAATGATCCATCAGGTGATTCTGCCTTTCCTGGCAAAGGGGTTTCTTTTACGTTTATCATCAGAAAATCCACTTCCAACCAGTCTAATCCACAAAAGAAAGTTAAGGTGTAATCGAATTATCTCCCAAAGTGTCTAAGGAACAGAAAGAAAAGAAGAACTCAGCACACCCACTGTGGTTTCTAAGGCCATGCTAAACATCACATTTCAATTTTCCAGAATGAGAAGGGAGATGGAATCATCAAAGAAGATGCTCAAGGCTTGAGTTAGAAACTCTTGGTTCTCGAAGTTTCTAGGAGGTCATTCCATCTCCATGCCTACTTCTACATCTGCATTCACCTCTTTGTTCTAGGAAAAAGTAATGTATGATTTTGTTTGATTATCCAGAAATGAGAGCAAGTAGATAGCTTAGCTTCGTGTTGTTTATTGACTTATTCATTTTTTTAGATGGCAAACCAGATATCTATTCTTTGGTTGCATTCTCTAAAAGCAGACCCTAAGAAAAGGATTTAGGTGAAAGTAGATAATGTGGGGAGGAAATCGCAGGCAGCACAATGAGGGAGTAGAGGAATGAGACAGAGAAGAGAGGAATGGTAATCAGGCATGTGAATGAGCAGGTAGCTGCTCTGGGTAACTGGGGCTCAGTTTTGCTGGAGATTCTTCGAGGGACTGCGTAAAACTACCCTTCAAATCAGCCCTACAAGTCATAAAAGAGCAGGAGTATCCACACCTCCTCATTCCTAGGGAAATGAACTCCTTGCAGTCAGGCCCATACTTCCTGCAAGCTAGCCAAGCAGGCTCCTGTGGGCCACATAAAGCCCTCAGCCTAAGTTCAGAAGCCAGCTGTGTGCAAGAGAACGCTGCAAAAATTTCAGGTGTCGTCCAGCATGGTCTAGGGGGATCTGCCCACAGCATCTGACTAAGATATCTACAACAGAGCACGCTGTATCGTGTTTTCCAAAGCATGAAACGAGTACCACCAGTGGTTCAGGAGATGATTTTAGATGATTCTGGATCATGATAATAAATAACATGTAGTGAGAAAGTTCTTTTCACTTTTGTTTCAGCCCTTCTCATGATCCAGGGAAAATATCTCATTTTGGTCCTCATCATATGGGCCGAATAGTGTCCCTCCAAAATTCATAATTTGAACTCCTACCCCTACCAGTACCTCAGGATGTGACCGAATTTGGAAATAGGGTCTTTGAAGAGGTAATTAAGTTAAAATGAAGTCATGAGAGTGGGCCGTAATCCAATATGACTGGTGTCCTTATCACAAGACGAGGTTTGGATACACATAGTACAGAGGGAAGACCACGTAAAAACACGGGGAGAAAATGGCCACCAACAAGCCAAGATAAGCCTCAGAAGGAATCATCTCTACCAAGACCTTCGTCTTGGACTTCTTGCCTCCAGAATTGTGAGAAATTAAATTTATATTTAAACCATCCAGGCTTTGATAACTGTGTATGGCAGCCTTAGCAAACTAATACATTACTTATGTCTTATTATGGCTTATCTCCAGCACTTGTTAGCTCCCTGATTCGCAGAGTCAGCTTCAGGCTCAGGATTTTTTAGTGACAACTCAGGGTGCCTGGCTGGCTCAGTCAGAGGAGGGTGCAACTCTTGATCTCGGGGTCGTGAGTTCAAGCCCCACATAGGGTGTGGAGATCACTTAAATAAAAACTTTTAAAAAACTAAAACTTTAAAAAAAAAACAAAAGAATTTCTACTGATAACCACCGCTGGCTAAAATGGGCTAACACTGTCCTGTTGCCATTGCATTTACTGTTACAGCTACCCTCAACCTATAACAAGTGGTTGATGACCAGCAACAATGGAAAGTTTTCCCTTTTAAATACATGTATATAATCTTTTAAGCCAGCCAATTTAAATAACAACCCTTAACAAATAATGGAATCATGAAGATGGTATGAAATGGGAAGTCTGGGAAATTCTGTGAGCTCTGGAGCAGCACATAATGGTGTAAAGAGTGTGACCTTGTCAAACACCCAACCTCCTTGAGCTTCAGTGCCCCTACTACTGGCCTCTTAGGGTAGTTAGGGAAATTCAAATGGGATGTTTGTATAGCAACAAGCACTCTGCCTAGAAGTAAAAAAAAAAAAAAAAATCAGTAAATATTCTCTCTCCTTGAAATATTTATAAGAAAATAGAGATCTTTTAATGGACCTTAGGAAAGCTATTAATCAGGTATCAGAAGACTACTAATCAGATATTAATCAGATTTAATGTAATTATCTTAGAAGAGTCCCTTTCTCATCATTTTGTCCCATCATAAGAAAGTGGGGTTCTGCAATAATTGGGTTAGTTTCCAGTTTAATATATCCTTTTTTATTATTGAGAGACATAGGAAAGCATTAATTTTCATTCTCCTTGTCTACATAAAATCAAGAGAGAGATAAAAAGGTTTAGTTTTGCTTTTAAAAGTAGTACTTAATACTTTTTAAATTTTTTTACTATTTATTTTTTTTAGTACTTAATACTTTCTATTTTAATTCCAGTATAGTTAACATACGGTGTTGTATTAGTTTCGGGTGTACAATAGAGCGATTCAGTACTTCCGTACGATACCTGGTGTTCATCATAAGTGTACTCTTTATCCCCTTCACCTATTTCACCCATCCTCCCACCCGCCTCCCCTCTGGCAGCCACCAGTTTGTTCTCATATATTTAAGAGTCTGTTTGGTCATTTGTCTCTTTTCATTTGTTGTTTCTTAAATTCCACACAGAGTGAAATCATATGGTGTTTGTCTTTCTCTGACTATTTCACTTAGCGTCGTACCCTCTAGATCCTGCCATGGTATTGCAAATGGCAAGATTTCATTCTTTTTTATTGCTGAGTAATATTCCATAGTGTGTGTGTGCAGGTGTGTGTGATATCTCTTCTTTATCCATTCATCTATCGTCGGATACTGGGGCTGCTTCCATAGTTTGGGTATTGTAAATAATGCTGCAATAAACACAGCAGTGCATGTATCTTTTTGAAGTAGTGTTTTCATGTTCTTTGGGTAAATACCCAATAGTGGAATTACTGGCTAATATGGTAGTTCTATTTTTAATTTTTTCAGGAACCTGCATACTGTTTTCTACTGTGGCTGCACAAAATTCTCGCCAATAGTGCACAAGGATTCCTTTTCTCTCCACATCTTCGCCAACATTTGTTGCTTCTTGTGCTGTTGATTTTAGCCATTCTAACAGGTCCGAGGTGCTATCCCATTGTGGTTTTGATTTACATTTCACTGATGATGAGTGATGCTGAGCATCTTTTCAAGTGTCTGTTGGCCATCTGCATGTCTTCTTTGAAGAAATGTCTATCCATGCCTTTTGCCCATTTTTAATCAGATTATTTGCTTTTTTGGTGTTGAGTGGTATAAGTTCTTTATATATTTTGGATACTAACCCTTTATCGGATATGTCATTTACAAATATCTTTTCCCATTCAATATGTTATTTTTTAGTTTTGTTGATTGTTTCCTTTGCTGTGCAGAAGCTTTTTATTTTCATGTAGTCCCAGTAGTTTATTTTTTGCTTTTTTTTTTTTTTAAAGATTTTATCTATTTATTTGACAGAGATAGAGACAGCCAGCGAGAGAGGGAACACAAGCAGGGGGAGTGGGAGAGGAAGAAGCAGGCTCACAGCAGAGGAGCCTGATATGGGGCTCGATCCCATAACGCCGGGATCACGCCCTGAGCCGAAGGCAGACGCCCAACCGCTGTGCCACCCAGGCGCCCCTATTTTTGCTTTTTGTTTCTCTTGCCTCAGGAGACATATCTAGAAAAATGTTGCTATGGCTGATGTCAGAGGAACTACTGCCTACGCTCTTCTCTTAGATTTTTAGGGTTTCAGGTCTCACATTTAGGTTCTTAATCCATTTTGAGTTTATTCTTGTGTATGGTGTAAGTAAGTGGTCCATAACTGGGTTCTCCTGATCTGTTTGGAAATGCTCAGTCCATGTCTTTTGAATGTTGGGAAATCAAATGAAGGAGCAGGTTTGGAAGTGCCTTAGAAAGTTTGCACACAGACAGAGTGGTGGTGGTGTTACCACTTATGCCATGCTGTAGCTGTGCAATTTGATTTGTGTATCTTGGTTGCATTCATTAAAATGTACCACAGTGCTAAAAACTGCAGTTTTTTTTTTCCCAGAGCTTTTTTTTCTTAATGTGAGAAGTGTTCACAAGTTTCTTATCCAAATACTAGAGCACTAGGGGCCTTGGGAGCCATGCCACAGGACTTCAGCAGAGAAAAACTTGTCATCTCGGAATTTTTGAGACCTGTATGATAGAAGGTAGTTTGATTTAATGTTCTTAAAACAGTGAAAATGCCAATTTAGACTAGAATGTCCTGTTTCTTTCATGGGGGGGGGAAGCAATATGGAAATCCCCAAAGTTTGAGTTATTACTGGGTTTCTTTCTTGTTGTTAGGGTATTTTGTTAAGGTTTTTTTTACAGGGCTGTCTTGAAGGTCTGGCATTGTATCCTGAAAAGCCCTTACCTATTGGCAGGATCTTCAGGAATGTTGTTTCAAGTGACTTCCAAAGGATGCAATTCCTTTCATGAATATGCCACCAAATAGTGAATAAAGGGAAGGGCAGCCCTCAGGAAAAGCGATGGTAGATATGAAGGTGTGGCGAGAGTATTAATAAGAGAGTTCTATCTGGCCTTAGGTTATTCTTGAAATTAACCAAGTCTCACCAAGTGGTAGATTTCTGAGCAAAAGAAATGAACAGTCACAATGAACAAAAGAGAAAAAGTCTATACCTTCTTGTAGTTTACATTCTAGTGTAGGATGTTGACCTCTTCTTGTGCCAGGGACCCCATGGCAATGTCATAAAGTCTATGGATCCCTTCTCAAAAGAGTATTTTCATCTGTATAGAATAAAATACATAGAATTCAAAGAAAAAAATTGTATTGAATTTCAGTAACTTGCAGCACTGTGCTTGACCCCACATTACTGCATGGTCTATCAGCAATAAATTACTTTAAATAACACAATTCAATAATTATCTTAACCATCCACTATGTTTAAACTTATCTGGTCTTTATTACCAGACTGCATGCCCAGTCTTGTTACAGAAGGCCATACAGCCTTATAAAGAATTAAGAATTCTCATTTGAACAGTTAAAAAACAAAATTCAACCACGTAAAGTTTAAAGATCTCACCGGCTTTATTCAAGGATTCATGAAGCAGGCAGCATCTCATCCAACAGATAGCAAGGAGCTCCAAGGAGCTGCACAAAATGAGAGACTTTTATAGGCAGAAGGGAGCAGGAACAAGGAAGTTAATACTAGGCAAAAAAGCAGTTGATTATTGCAAGGTCACTTCCTTTAGGGGATGGCAGGGGTCTAGTAGGCAGATTACCTACCGGTGCCAATCAGGTGGTTCCTGATGGATTGGTTTAAGATTCCATTTTTGGGAGAGCTGAAACTACAATTAAGTTAACTCTTAGGTTGGGGGCATGGGGCTTGGCATAAGTGACTCCATGTGGGGCCTATTGTCACATTTTTAACAGGACTGTCCAGTTTTGTAAAGTTTTAACAAACAGCAGAAACAACTCCTTCTATGTATTAATTAACATTGTAAGTAAGAAATACTAGAAAGCAATGAGATGTCTGGGTCACTGATAAAAGAAGCTATGATTTCACTATTTGGTGGCTGAGTGACAACCAGGCACAGATCTTCTCTCTCATTGGCTGGCTACGTCTTGTGAGCTTCTCTGGACAGGGATGCTTCATTCACATGTCATCTCACTGCAAGCCTAATGACTACCATAATTTCAAAGTGATGAACATAAATGATAAGTGAGCATAAATGATAGTAAGATATTGTTGACAACTATAATGTGATTAAACACATCTGTGACTTTCCTTGATAACTAGTCACAGGCTCCACTAAAGCATGGGATTTACTGCCTATACTCATAGTTGAATGCAATGCTAAATTTTAGTTAGAAGGTAATAAAAATAAAGGTGTGAGTATTTTCATATCCCAGGACCTCCTGGACACCCAGATTGACCCTAGGTATCAATTGCTTGTGGGAAGGCTTGTAGTAAATAAATAAATAACATGCAAAATGATGAGAGGTATTACAAAGGGAAACAACACAAAGTAAGGGAGATAGAGCCACGTGGGGAGTGGAGGAAGAGTTCTTATTTTATATCAGGAATCCCACTCTAGGCCTATATTTGAACAGTGATCTGAAGGAAGTAAGGAAGTGAGCCCTATGACTGTCTGCAGAAAGAACATTCTAGGCAGAGGAATCACCAAGTGTGGTCCCGCCTCTTTGGGCCTTATAGATTATATCAGTCAAGATTCAGAAGCAGAACCACTATGAGGATTTTGGAACAGGGCTTTTTATGGGAAATAGACTTCATACAATTGTGGGAAGAGCTGGGGAAGTAATACCCTGGAAGAGGTTACTGGATGTCGGAGAAGAGTCACTAACCAGACGTGGTGAAGGTAAATAAGCCAGAGCTTGCAAGGGGATCTAGGAGCCAGGCACATCCAGCTGTTGGGGTGAGACTCCGAAGAGCTGCCAGAGGAGTCTACAGAAAGCTACAGACTGTGCATAGCCACCACCTCTGTGTGCCCAAAGACAAGCATCTGAAGATGGGCTTCAGACAGTTGTTGGTGAGTAGCCAGGATGAGCTAGACATGCAGCAGAAGAGAGTAAGAAGCACCTAGAACCTGCTAGACACATCTGTGTTTGTCGTTTACCATATTTGACTACAAAGACCTTCCAAGAGTAATGACCACTCTTGCACCCCTGCCTTCCAAATCTCAAACAAATTTCTCTTTGGCCATTCTGACCCAGAACCACTCAGGGAAGAGAACTCTGGGGAAAGTAGTTCCAGCCTCACCAAACCGACAAAATGCAAACTACCACATATGTCAGCATAAGAGCTTTGACTTTTAATGGTGAGACAGAAAGCCACTGGATGGTTTTGAGCAGAGGAACATATGATCTGAGTTATAAGAATCTCTCTAGATCAGCTGTTTGGCACAGTACAAAGAACCGTATTTATTCTGTGATTTTTCAAGTGGTCACTATTCTCTTGACAAATACAGAAGTTCTCTCTTTTTCTTTCTTTCTATCCACCTCTCTCTTTTTCCTTCCTTCCTTCCTTCCTTCCTTCCTTCCTTCCTTCCTTCCTTCCTTTCTTTCTTCTTTTAACCAGGATAGCTCCAACCTGAACCAATTAACTGCGTCTACACAAAATCTCTGGAGTTCTGAATTTTCCTATCACTGGAGGATCAGAGAGGTTGCTTTCAAGTGAAAGACCTACCACTTGGGGGGGGGGGGGCAGAATCTGGAAATATAAATAAATAAATACTGACAAGTCACTTTGGAGAATAATATGGAGGTTTCTCAAAAAATTAAAACTGGAACTACCATATGAACCAGCCATTCCACATGTGGATATTTATATATGAAGGAAATAAACTCACGATGTTGAGGAGATACCTGCATACCCATGTTCATTGCAGCATTATTTACAGTAGTCAAGACATGGAACATTAAGTGTCCATTAATGAGTGAATGAATAAATAAATGAATAAAGAAAATGTGGGATATATACATATATCCATACATACATACAAACAATGGAGTACTATTTATCCATAAAAAAGGAAATTCTGCCATCTGTGACAATATAAATGGATCTTGAGGGCATTTATGCTAAGTGAAATAAGTCAGAAAGAGAAAGACAAGTACTGTAGATCTCACTTACATGTAGAATCTTTAAGAAAATAAATAAAAAATTAAAATATTTTATTTATTTATTTGGTAGCTTTTATGTACCAGTCCAGGACATTATTCTAGAAATGTGGTATTTATTTTGAACAAAGCAGACGAAAACTGGTACCCTTGTGGATTTTACATTCTAGTGGGTGAGATACCATAAAAATTAGGTTACATAGTATTTTTAAATGCTTTGGGAAGAATAATAGGGCGATCAGGAATCCCAAGGAGGGTTAGGGAGACCTATTGCAGGATTAAATAGGGTAGTCAGGGAGCGCCTTCTTGAGAAAGTGCAATGTTAGCAGACCCTTGGAGAAGAGAAGGAGTGAGTCACGTGGACGCATATCTGGGGGCAGAAGGAACATCCGAAGCACAGGCTCTACAGCAGGCACATGCCCACGTGCTCAGGAAAGAGCAGGGAGCCAGCAGGAAGGAAAGTCATAGGAAATGAGGTCAGAAGGCACGATGGACCAGAAGCTTTCAGCCTTGAAGCCCCTGTAAGGGCTGTAGCTTTTACCCTGAGTGAAATAAGGAGCCATTACAGAATTTAGAGCAGACGAGTAACAGTACGTCAAATTGCTGACATGTTTTAGGAATACTTACCCTGTGAATTCATGGTCATATATTGCATTTTGGAACTAAAATGCAGAGATTGCCTGGTCTCATCATTGTTTCCAAAACCAGATAAGAAGACTTAAATCTTTCCTAAAAGAGTAATAAGAAAAGAAAGATGGGACCGTGAGCCACATCGACACCACCAATCTTATTGATCGCAGAGTGCACAGGAAACGGAGACTGGACTCACCTGAGAGCATCCTTCGTGTTCTCAGGAAGGATTTGAAATGGCCGAAGCAGCCTTGCTGTAAGATCCCTTGGGGTTTGGAATTAGCCCAAACTTAGTTTCTATGGGCCCAGAAATGCTAATTGGAACTTCCCAAAGTACATTTGATGTTGATTAATGATAAAAAGACCCCCCTACTCTGTTCCTTTGAGAAATAGGAAAACTGCCTTCTCTAGATGCTCTGAAATGCAGGTTGGAAGAATTGTCCTTTATCATACTGGAAAAGATCAAGGGGAAAAAGATACCAGCTCTTGTGAATACCTGGGTTAAATGAGTATAATCCAGGAGCCAGCCGGGGATACTCACTCCACCAAATCTGTAATAAGTCATTAAATTATAGTGGATCCTTCTGCAACTGGACACAACTCTACATTCTAAATGATGGAACCAAACCAAAGGATGTCCTGAAGAAATAAACCTCCCCAGAAAATCACTTTCCAGCTCTCAAACTACATCATTCTCAATTTAGAGTTAAAAATACATACATACATACATATATACATACATACATACATACGTGTGTGTGTGTATATATATGTATTTATATAGATATATATATTTCTATTTATATAGATATATATATATCCAATACCACTTCTTCTATAGGCAGGTGAGGCAAAACCTGCCATTGAAAGCAGTAAAAAAAAAAAAAAAAAGGCATGGAAGTACCATTTTGGAAGGAGGATGAAGAGAGATTGCCCAATACTTGGAATACACTTTGAGACTGAGTCCCATCATATATACAGAAAATTGTATGCAGTCCATTCCCCAAGGCGCAGTGATGAAATCCCCTGTGGAGTAAACAGAAAAGAGAATAAGCATCAAGACCCAACAGGACTGACTCGACCGGAATCAGAGAGGACTGGCAAGCTCACAGCAAAATCATAATACTGGTCACAAAATCCTCCCTGAGGCTGCCAGTTTCCAAAAGTGTAGCCAGAGCAAATCAGCATGTTGAAAGACAACTATGAGCGACTCAAACAATGAGACGCTTTTTTGAAGGCATGGCACGATACAGCTCACCTACAGAGGTGCCGCGGATGGGGAGAAAAACGAACGTCTTCTACCGGGAGAGCGGGAAATCAAAAAGGTTGCAAACCCAAGGGTAATTTAAAGTAACACTCATTATCTTTCCAATTTTTAAAAGAAGCATTGAATTAGGCTCCTGTTAGCTAAAGATTTACAAACCCAGGCCAAATTCCAACAGCTTCAACTCCTTCCAGCCAGCTCCAGGAAGCTGCTGTACAAATTTTTGGGAAAGGAGCCTAAAGAGTTGGAACCACCTGGTTTCAGGGTTACTTGGGGGCATAGAGTTTGCTTGACCTGGTTCCTTAAGGGCCATAAAAATCAGAACCGGAATTTGCTAACCTGGGCCTTATTGCTGGGTGATAAATTGCCTGTTTTATTCCTGCCCTAGGTAAGGAAAGCTCCATTTTGCTTGTTAATTCCTGCACTGAGAATTGCTTCCTTAGTGATTTAGTCTAGAGACTGACGGAAGCACAATCTAGACAGACAATAAGCTTTGTTCTGCTGGCAAGACTGTTCTAGGAAACTCCCAGACCACAGTGAGGATATGAGAACCAGGGCCCTGGACGTCAGCTAAGGGGCAACGTACCCAGGGCCCTGAATATCAAGCATCTCCTCCAGGTTACCTCCTTCACTCAAGTTGGTGGGAGAGTGTCAGGGCCAGGGGGAATCATTACTGGCAAAGACATTGCCCAACACCAAAGAGCCCTGCAATCATCTTCAGCAGAGAAACAGTGATGACGTCTCTCTTCTTGAAATAGGTGGTCATTTTTTGGACTCTCCCTATAACTTCAGTTGAGTTGAAGAGCTGGGTCTTTCCAGAAAAACCTTGCAGATTGAAAAAGTCTATGAACAGAAGTTGCTGGTTTTGATTTGAGGCCCATGCCCAGCACACACACCGTCACAAACCAATGGGATCAACCAGCCTAAAGTGCACAGTATAAACACCCATAAGAAAATAAATGTTCTAAATAGAACCTGAGTATACCTCCATGCTTAACTGCAACTTCTACCCCTGTTGGGAGAAGAGCGTTCCACTAAGAGGGGCTTCAGATGACTTTCTAGTTATAATAAGGGCATTGCATTGCACTCTCAAAGCAATTTTAATAAGTCTCACTTATAACAGAGCAACCTTGACCATGAGCAGAGCAATAAGACCTCTGGCCTTGTTGTATGAACTCTCAGCTTCTGTCTTTATATTTTTTGGTTAGTTTGAAATTTAAGCACTTGACCTAAAGATAAGAGTTCATGTAGCCCAGTGTCAGTCTGCTTTTTACAGAGACAAGAGGCATCCTGTTCATTTTACTAAAAACTTTGTCTTTAAAACCAAGCAGAAGAGCCAGAGAAAGAGCAAGAGAAGAGACGGTGTCATCCTGAACACTTCTTACTCACAATAAGCATAATTTATTCTGTCAACATGTGAGTCATAGGATTTCATAAATTGTCTAATCCACCCTTCTTATTTTACATACGAGGAGATTAAGTGCTGGAGAGGGAAAATAACTTGTCCAAGGTCACACGTTAATGAATGTAAACATAATGTTAAAATCTATTCCCAGTTTCTAATCTGCTTATTGTTATTTAACTTCCTACTCATTCCTTCCATAAGAGTTAATAGCATCCCAAAATCTGTGTTAAAGAAAAAGCCGGGCATATTGCAGTCAAAATGAAGGGAAAGATGGTTGAACCAGCCACATATCTGCCCTGGCCTGAGAGAGCTATTGCACCAAGCCCTGGCAAACAATGCCACCCTTGGGTAATTAGATAGCTCTGCAGGGGTGAGGGGGTGGGGTGACAGTTGCAAGGCCCAGGATGGTAACTTCACTTCCACCCTTCCCTCTTTGCTGGGAAAAGAAAACTCGAGAATCAATCATCCTGCCGTCTTACTCAGATACCATTTTTACCTACAACGATTCCTTCCATCATTTTTACCAACCTACAACGATTCTTTGCTTCTGTAGAAATTAGACTTTGAAATTAAAAAGTTGGTTCCCAGACTATCCAATGGCAATATTCCAATTTCATGGGGCGAGTGGGCCCTTAGTTATCTGAATGTGTGGTGCTCATTTTCCTTGTGATTGGGTTATTGGGAAATTCAGAGGTGCGATAGCGTGAAAACACTCTTCACATGCAGCGTGTCGCTGCTGTTAGGAGTTTGTCGATATTGGGTGTAGCTGGATGAGTCCTCCCTCACTTTTACTGAATTAGTATTTTTAACATTTTTCTTTTGGAGAAATCCCTTCAAGTTCCTGTTCCGATTCAATGTTTCTGCCTAATAGAATCTCCATCGTGTGTATCTGGGGCTCCTGGTTTAAAATAAAATTGAAATTCTATTCTTTACATCTATATTGAAGAAAATAGTTGATCTGTGCCAAGGTTTCTCAATGATAGCACTATTGACATTTGGGGTTGGGTAATTCTTTGTTGAAGGGGCTGTCCCGGGGATTGTAGGAGATTAGCAACATCCCTGGCCTCTACCCACTAGATGCCTGTAGCATTTCCCTTTTTGATTATGACAACCAAGAGTATCTCCATACATTCCAAATGTCCCCTGGGGGACCACAATTAACCCTGGTTGGGAACCACTTATGTAACTTGCTTCAGAAAGATACCCCAGGGGGCGCCTGGGTGGCTCAGTGAGTTAAGCATCTGCCTTCAGCTCCAATCGTGATCCTGGGGTTCTGGGGGCTCCCTACCCAGTGAGAAGTTTGCTTCTCCCTCTCCCTCTGCCCGACTCCCCCACTTGTGCTCTCTCTTTCTCAAATAAATAAATAAAATCTCTAATTAAAAAAATTATAAAGAAAGCTACCCAGTAGAATATAAGTTCCATAAGAGCAGGAGTGGTTTTTTCATCACTATATTATGCACATAACAGGTGTTCTAAAAAAAATTGTGTTGATTGAATGAAGGACACAATTGGCATTAAAGGGAAAGCCTTGGATATAGACTATTCCAACATCAATCTGCCATTCCCTAGCTATGCCCTTTATCTAAATCACTTTGTCTCTCTCAATCTTATGGGCATAATATGTATTGCAGGAAAGGCTTTACCTTGACGCCACTCTCTTGTGAATTCCAACAAGAGTCTTTGTGCAAGATGCCTGTAACCTGTGAAATGACCTTTAGATCTGAAAGATAATGGAGGACAAATGTCTGAAAGCAGATGCTGAACTCCAGAGTAAAACCCAGATCAACTTAAAATAATGGTCCCTGCGTATCCTATCCCCAAGAGCTCTAAGCCAAGCTCTGTTTGGCCTTGAGGTGAGGCAAGGACAGAGGAAGGAAGCAGAGCTGGATCAAACCGCTCCAGAAAACCAGAGCGATGTGTCAGGCTGAGGAATGGGACAGGGCCTACCTATGGTTTCTTTACACAACATAAATTGTTCTACACCCACGTAGGTACTCAAGGAGAACAGTGTGTTCCTAAGACAGAAGGTTCAGTAGCAGTGAGGAGTGAAAACCTTTGAAGCCTTTACACTGAAAGACTATGATTTCCCCATTCCCCCTGTGATGTAAGCAAATCAATTGAAAATTATATATGTGTGTGTGTACATGTATAAAACCCAAATTTGTCTATGTTCTCACTCTCTCCCTTAAGCTGCCAGCTTTTCTAGAGGCCTAAGGGCATGACCAGTTAGCATGTTGGAGAGTCCAGTATAACGTGGTAGATATTGCGTGAAGAACGACCAGGGGTCAGGTTCTGTGCAGAAGGAGAAGAGATGCGGGGGTGGGGGGTGTCACACCTGTATATCAGAGGTAAAAAGACCTCAGTAGTGTGTGCAGGAACCTTCTGTGTCAGGTCCATTTCCTAATACATCCAGGGATCCCAGAGTTATCCGCAGGTGGATATTAACAAGCAAAAGGGCGAGGTGTCTGTGGCGCCACATGACGAGTCCTGCAGGAACAAGAGATGGTTGCAGCAGGATTCTTGCCCCACTGTGTTATGAACAGCCTCTTAGTCAGGGCAGGGGGGCACTTGGCTTTTGTATGTCTCAGCTTCCTCACTTGGGAAAAAGAATAATGTTGCTTATCCTGCATCACTTGGAGTGCTGTTGTGGGGCAAATGCAGTAGGGAACTTAGCATTCATTTATGTGTTAATTTTTTACATATATTAATTAGTTGTTGTGTTAATCGGGATTACCCAGAGAAATGGAAGCAGCAAGATGTACCTGTGTCCACATATTTATACACATACATACATACTCTAGTTTTTTCTTTATTATTCAACTTTTTTAATTTTTCTGTTTAGACATGTCATACATGTCGTTGTAAAAACTCAAACTTAAAAACTGAGTGTCTCACTAATTCCCACCCAGAAGTGTAACTCCTTATGAATCCACATACATGTGCAGATTTATGTCTATGCTTATATTACTATAAGTACAAAAAGCATGAATCACCATCCAATTGCAGGTTAGCAATCGTAGGATCCGGAGTAAGATTGCCCAAGAGTGGTGGCGAAGGCGAGGTTTCGCAGTGGTGTCTACAAACCAGCCTTAGTCAGCAGCATTGGCCATGCCCACATGTCTAGAGCCCGCTGGTTGGCTTCTGGCTCAGTGCGTTTCCATGTTGTCCCCTACCCTCGTAGCCAAAACCTGTCACGTTAATTATTGTGCAGGCCTTCCAAATGAAACATAACACTCCTACCTAAATCTGTCACTTTCCAACTTCAAATAGTCTACAGTCTCTCTCTCTCTCTCCCTCTTTGTCCTTATATGCTACTTCTCCTTCCTCTGGAATTTGTCTGGAGTCAAATTCAATAGTGCCAGTATTACTGCCATGGTGAGTAATGACTTGTATCAAGAGCGGTCCCCTTATATGATCTGCTGAAACAGTCAGCCCCAGGTGTGAATGACCAGGTTAAAAAGAAAGACATGAAAGATGCCTGTCACAAGGGCATTTTTCTTTCTTTGTGTCATTGGGTATTTCCCCAGCTTGAGTTATTCATCTGAGACCTTCACTGTATTTTAGCTTTGTTTTCATAGCAATGGTACTATTATCTCCTTCCTGTTTTTTTTAATTAATTCACTTTTAAAACTTCAAGTTGTCTTAGCACTTCTATCATTGGCATAAATGGAAGGCAGCATCATCTGCTATACATGGAGGGCATAAAATAAATATGTAACTCTTAGTGGTTTCAATATATGCATAAAACATCTTTACCCTAGTTTGGGAAATATTGCTTGAATTGTCGAGCTAAAGAATCCACTGTGTTAGATTATGAATGGGATCGGAGGATTCTGGAGACATCCGCAAGAAAAGCTCTCTAAAAACTGTAAAAGTACAGGTTTTGCAAGACTCCTTGCACATATGGAATCACAGAGTCTTAGAACAGGGAGCAGAATTTAATCTGACCTCAGCCACGGAACCTGAGGGCCTGGAGAGGGAGCACCAGCTGTTCCCCTCGCAGGCGATGGCAGTAGAACAAAGTCAGCTCTCCTGACCTCTACCCTCTACTCTTCCTATAAACTACCTGGTGTTGGAGGTCAGCCAACCTCGTGTTTTACTTCTCCATGGTTGTGTAACCCACAACGCCAGAATTTAGTGGCTTCAAACAGCAACCAATTCATTTCCTCACAATTTTGTGTGTGAGGAGTGTGGGCAGCACTTGGCAGGATGAAGCCATTGCTCTCCATGGCATCAGGTGAGGTCATTCATTGAGCTCTAAACCCGGTTGGGCTGGAATGTCTGAGAAGACTTCATTCCCATTTCTGGTACCTTCTGCTTCTCCTCCTGGCCTCTCTCTCCACATTGGTTAGCTTGGGCTTCCTCACAGTATGGAAGCCTTAGGATAATCAAACTGCTCACGTGGCATCTTGCTGCCTAAGTGTGAGGGAACGGTCCAAGACAAACAAAAGTGGAGACCACAGAGCTCTTAAGAACTGCCTCATTCTTGTTGATCAGAACTAGTCACAGAGCCAGCCAAAGTTCAAGGTCAGGGGAAATCAACCAAGGAGTAGAGTGACAAAGAATCTGCAGCTTTCTCGAATCCATCACATTGGGGTTCAAACCCCAGTTTGACCACTTGCCAGCTATTTTGCCTTAAACAAATTATTTAACCTCAATTCCCTCATGAGGAATAATGTACATAATAATATTTACCCATAAGATTGCTATGCGGATTCAAGAAAAAAGCATATAGAGTGATTAACACAGTGTCAGGAAGATAGTAAGTGCTCAACAAATTTTAGCTCTTTTCCTCCCTGTCTACCAAAGGCTGATTTTCCTCCAATGTGAGGATGTTCAAGAACTTCAGTGTTGAGGGGCGCCTGGGTGGCACAGCAGTTGAGCGTCTGCCTTCGGCTCAGGGCGTGATCCCGGCGTTACGGGATCGAGCCCCACATCAGGCTCCTCTGCTATGAGCCTGCTTCTTCCTCTCCCACTCCCCCTGCTTGTGTTCCCTCTCTAGCTGGCTGTCTCTATCTCTGTCAAATAAATAAATAAAATCTTTAAAAAAAAAAAAAGAACTTCAGTGTTGAAAACCATGATCCTGGGATGGAATATTGACGCATAATAGAAACACTATCTACTAAAAAGTTAAGCAAAGGGGAAATGTCCTCAGATATCAGTCTCGCAGTCCTCCCAGACTAAACCTATGTCCAAGCCAAAACAGAGGCAATGAATTGAAAGGTTTATCTTCAGAAGCTGAACTTTAAACATTCCAAAGCCCTATGGAAGAAAACAGAACTATGGAGCCAGGCCATAGCTGTTTTTGAGTCTGATCTCCAAATGATAATTTCATTGATTGTTATGTTTATTTCAGTTCCTAAATCTGCTTTGTGTCTTCAACAGAATGAATACTGAAGATATTCCCTCTGCTTGCATTCAAATCCCAATAATTTTATTAAGCTGGGCTGTTTATTAATAAAGCACTGGAAATTTTTGCTTGGTAAAGAAATGCATCCTATACTTTAGGACAATAGTTCTCACCTAGGGATGGTTTTGCCCCATCCATCCAGGGGACATGTGGCCATGTCTAGAGACAAATATGTTGTCACAACTGGGGAGGGGGGGTATTTTTGACATCTAGAGGCTGGAGGCCAGGGACGCTGGGAAACATCCAACAGTGTCTACAACAGCACCCCACAACAGAGGATTTAATGGCCCAAAATGTCAATAATGCTGAAATGGAAAAGCCCTGGTCTAGGACATCACTGCATTGCAACTTGCTCTAGGAACTTATATAAAATTTATACGGAAATAGGCTAACTTGGAATCCTGTCTAGCTTTTAGTGGCTGAAGTACCAAATGAACTGTATGACCTTGCCAATTACGTAACATCCATTGTAGGGACTCCGAAGCATGTGGCAGGGGGCGGAAGTTATATTGTGAGAAGTGATTGCTTCCCCTGAAACATGTATTCCCAAGTGCTGGCTTTTCAGTAGTTTTTGGTTAGTTTGTAAGATCATGATAAAAGGATGTTGGAAACAGTGTAAAAACAAATCCAGACAACAAATGGAGAAGGTAACAAAGGAGGACATCCTTTTTGCATATTTGCTGCTCCCAACCCAGCCCCACTCCACTCCCAAGTGTGACATCACCTCTACCCCCCACCCTAAAACTTGAGTGTGCTTTTGCTGGTACCTAAGAAAAGTACCAGAATGTAAGTTCCTTCGTTATGTTCACATCCTCCAGCACTTACCAGTCTGACAGGAAATGGCTACTTATTAGTTATTGAATGAATGAAAAGAGAAAAGAACTAACGAACCAGCCGTGCGTCCAAACACATAAATGAGCAACTTATTAATTATTGTCACAATAAACCAGCAGTGCAATTTTTTAAGGTGTCTAAAGCAAAGTCATAGAATTAAGATCTGAGATTTTGAAAAAGACCTGTATATTTTGGAAAATATCTTCACATTAAAATCTGAAGAAAAAAAACACAACTTTCTAGAAAGCGAGTGAAGGAAAGCCTCGTAGCAATGAGAATGAGTGCGGGACTTCTCCATGAAACTATGGGGATGCATTTCACAGAAATCACAGTGAGTGAGAGAAGCCAGACACAGAGGAAAACCTCCCGAGTGATGCTATTTGTCAAGTGGGGTTTCTCGGCCTTGGCATTAGTGACATTTGGGACCAGATAACTCTGTGTGGTAGGGGACTGTGCTGTGCATTGTAGGGCTCTGCAACGTCCCCGGGCTCACTAGGTGCCAGTGGTACCCACTCCCGCACTGTGACAGCCGGCCATGTCTCCAGGCACTGCCAGATGCCCCGGCAGGTGAGGCTCGCCCTCCACCGAGCCTCTGCTACAAAGCCATCTATGGTTAGTAGAGTGGTTGCTGCCCAGGAGAGGGTCCAACAGGTGTTTTTGAGGGTGCTAGGAATATTTTTTTATCTTGGTCCTGGCTAATTTTGTGTTCTGTTTTGTTAAAAATTCATCGAGCCAAACGCTTATGTTTTGTGCATTTCTGTCTGTATCAACTTTGCCTGGAACAACATAAACGAGGCTATAAGAATAGAGAAACAACTTTTCAACAGCTAAGAGGGCAAAAGGTTTGGGCTAGTGGAAGAATCTTGTACAGGAGTCAACATTTTCCAACAATGCAGGTTTATTTCTCAACGTTCATTACTATTGCTGAAGCGTAAGTAAGGTTTTCAAAATGTGATTTGGAAAGAAAGTAATTTCCCAGCTCATCTTTAGAGGCAGAAAGCTAGTGGAAAAACAGAAGCGTATGACCGCCCGATAGCCAGCACGTCCTCTGGGCAGCCCCTACGCTTGGCCCACAGCCTCCGAGGTGGAGTTGCACACACATGTGCAGATTACATTGTTGAGATTATCAAGAAAGGGTTCCGTTTGTCAAACGTCCCTTCCTTGCTCTGATAACTGTCAGGTTCTTGGGCTGCTATTGTCCTTCTTGTTCTCACAGTGAGTCATTGCTGTAACTAAAATAAAATCCTTCTTTGAAATGTCTCTGTTGATACGCTCTGGGAACCTTTACACTTGCCAGGGCCCAGAAATCCTATTGAAATGACCTCTGAGAGCCTTGTCAGATCCTTTCCTTATGTAGGAATTTTGCTTTATCTATTACTGTTTTAAATCAGTAGACCAACGGCTCGACTGAGATGCATTTTTACTCTTTAGGGATTATCTTTGCCACATGGTGATTTTAACGTAACCGATCTGACATTGAAGTCATTCTATTTTAACATCTGTGCTAAGGGAAAAGTTAAGACTGGAGAGCTGGTGCTTGGATGGTTTGGAATAGGCTCGGGACACTGTTTTTCTGGAATTCCCTAAGGGGACATTCTCTCAACTTTCCCACTCTTTATTTTCTCCCTTGGCAAAGTAGGTTCTATAACTTGGTGCCTGATCCACAATTTCACTGAGCTCAAGGACATACACAGTCACAGAAGTACAAAGCAAGTGTTCTTTGAAGGTTAAGATTTCTAGCGACTTCGTGAAAAGCTACAGTAAGAGCTATTCTTGCAACGACAAAAACTAGATCATGCGTCTTCTGGGCAAATTATATCTAACTGCCCTCGGGTTCTTAGCTGTGTTTCTGGAAAAGGCCCATCCATGTGGTCCCAGGCCTCCAAGAAGATGACACAAAAGTCTAGAGATCTCTTATTCCCTAGTGGCAGTAAGCTACCTCCCTTTAAAAACACACAACATCCAAATTAATGGAACAAGTGAGAAGTTGGGGGAAAGAATCATGCCCCAGATTTCCACATCTCAGAGATAAAACATGAAGTTTCCTGACTTAACACAAAATGATGGCCCTATTAACCTGGGGAAATGATGAAAATGTGTCCCAAGACACATTTCTTCTTTTGAATCAAAAGATGTTATGAGGGGTGCCTGGGTGTCTCAGTTGGTTAAGCATCCAACTCTTGATTTCAGCTCAGGTTGTAAGCTCAGGGTTGTGAGATAGAGCTCCATGTTGGGAGGAGTCACTTGAGATTCTCTCTCCCTCTCCCTCAGCACCTTCCCCCACTTGTGCACTCTCTCTCTATCTGTCTCTGTCTCTCAAATAAGTAAATAAAATCTTCAAAAGATGTATTGAAAGCAGTTATGACTGCCAGAGGCCCAAGTCCAACCATACTCATTCATTTATACTCATTCATTGTTCGTGGTTGCTTTTGAGATGTGACCTCACAGCTGAGTAGTTGTGACAAAGACCACAGGACCACAGAGACATGAATATTTGCTATCTGCCCTTTACAGAAAAAAATGTGCTGCTCTGCTATGATTAGAAGGTTTCATTTTATCTATGAATTGTATTTTTAATTGTCAGAATAATATAATTATTATCTTCATTTTTAGTTTTATTCTTAAAGAGTAACAGACTTCTCCCCCCCCTGCACACACCCCCTGAGATCTATCTACTTGTAAGTTTCCCCTGGAATACATTTGTGGCAATTTGGTATTTTTCTCTCTTCTCACCGCTTCCAATCTCACTCTTGCTCGCTTACTCTTGCTTCCTCTGCCTCCCCACTCATCTTGCCTTCCTTTTTCTTTCCAGCTGTCCCACTTTCTTCTACCTGCCTCTCTGTAGCCCTGGTAAAGAGAAAGGACTTTTGATAAGACAAAGAAACAGAACAAAGACATGGGACCTTCATAATACATCAACACATGTCTGTAAGAGATGATCCTTATTGCTTATGGATATATTTGTCCTGAAAGATGCTTCAGTGTAAAGACTCAGAAGGACACAAATATTCTCAGGGACCATGGGAATCTGCAATGTTATAAACCCCCTATAGCTGGAGACAACCCCGGTGGTTAGACAAGGCTCCTGAACTCTTCTGCCTCTGGATCATTTTCTATTCTCCTCTCTCCCTTTGTGAGTTTGTGTTTGGAGGTTAAGACAATACATTCTTCCTATCAACCGTCTTGAGTTTCCTCTGCCCTGACCACCAGCTTCTTAGTGAATATAGATCTTTTACAGAGCTGGGAGCACCTTCGAATGGTTAGAACAAATCAATGGCTGTCCAGAATGTGTGAAAATGGAATACCAAGCTTAGGTGTGCTTTCTGCCGAGCTACGCAAGAATAGGAAGTTCAGGCACATGGTTATCATACAGAAAGAAATTTCTGGATTGGAACCATGTGTGCAAAGGCCTAGTACCTGGAGTAAATTAAGACTATGGTAGTGCTAGATGAATGCCATTAAAATCCTGCAAACTACCCACCCGGTTTCATGAGGAAAAGCTCAATGCAAACAAGCTATTTCCTAAGACCTATCATATAATTGATAGCTGTTTAAAGAGTTTATAGCCCAATGGCCTCTACTCTCACAGCTGATTCCTCTTCGAGAATCCATACTTGGTACAAACCCCCTTCAATGGCCCCAGGAAACCAAAGACCCCCCATCTTACCAATTCACCAGGGACGTTTAATAGAATAACTCTTCTCTTGTCAGTGTTGATAATTATTTGGACATATTTTTCTGTGGGGACTTAAACTGTGTTCTAACCACATGTTTACAATCCCTGTCACCAACAAGACTGGGAGTTCCTTCAAGCCAACCACTTCTTCACCTTTCTGTGTCACCTCACCTCACACCAGGCCTGGTTCCCACCCTCGCTGATGGTGAATGGATGCGGCAATTGGTTCATTAACCAGAGAAGAAAAGCTACCCTTCGTTTCGTGGACTGGGGATAGGGCTAATGATGATGGGCGTAAGAACAGCCAGCTAACTTGCAGAATTTCCTTGCAGTCAGGCAGGAGAGATGAAGGCCAGTCTCTCAGCCTGGGGGCAAGTGGAGGTGGGGGGCACCACACACAGCTGCTCAGAATTTTGCTTGTGTGGCATTGGTTTAGGGCCAAACTGTTGCACTTTTTGCAGACTCAGCCCCATAAACGGACATTTTCTGGACCAAAGCTCTCTGCTCAGATCCTTCCCGCCACTCTGACTACATTCGTCCCAATCACGTCACTCTGCGGGCTGAAGAAATGCAAGGCCTTAGTGAAGATGAAAGGACATCTTTAGGCAAGATGGCTCACATGTCAGCCTCACAACTGCCGTGAAGGGCACATGAAGATTGTTTGCAGTGCTTTTTAGACTCTTCCTTTCCTGCTGGGAGTACCAAAACTCACATCAAGTTATGTTGGTATGGTGGCGGTGATCTTGAAAGAAAATTTTATTTTCAAACGAACACGTGGGAGAGAACATTCTTTTCCTTTTGAGCCTGGCCCCTTTTCCCCAATCCAGTGGCAGCGTGACTGAGCCACACTCGTTCCCATCTGTTTTGCAGCTGCTCAAGGAAGGAAACTGGGATCCTTTCTAGCACTGGGGCTGCACCAGGCCTGAGTTACTTATACGTTGCTTTTGGCACTCATTTCTCTAAGCTCTCAGCCTATTTTCAAATAAGCCCCTGAGATTCCTTTTTTTTTTTTTTTCAAAGAAAAACATTCTCCACATTCCCATCTTCATTTGGGCACAAAGATGGGAGCATTCCCTTTGTCTCTAGCCTAGTGTTTTTGTTCAATTTAACAGAAGTCTCTTGAGCACCTACCACATGGCCAGACTCAGCCCTGTGTGTTGTAGGAAGTCTGAAGCTGCATACAGCATAATCCTTGCCTTCCAGGACCTCGCGGCCTCTCAAAGTGGATACCAGTGAACAATTCATTGTAATACAATATAATAAGTGCTTATATAAGTACCCAAGTGCTGTAGAAGATAGAATAATTAGATTCCCTCTCTTCTTCTGCCTCTCACCGCCCCACCCCTGCTCTTGCATGCTCTTTCTCTCTCTCTAGAAGGAGGAGGAGGAGAAGGAGAAGGAGAAGAAAGAAAATGATGATGACAGAATAATTAGTTCTTTTTGGGGTGACAGAGAAGGCTGAACTCAAGTTGGTGTTTTAGGGGATAATCAGAAGTTTGACAAGCAAAGACAATAATATAAGTAAATATTTGTATCTTTTATTATGTGATTTATAAGAATGTATACCTCTAGCCTATACCATTTATTGAGCACATATGATGTGGCAGGCATCTGCTGAAGGATTTATATACATTATCTCATTTATTTCTCATGGTAATTGTTATAATAATAGCAAACATATTTCTAATACTTGCTGTGACTGGCACTTTATATATAGACATAAAAGAAATGCAATGGAATCTTTAGACTTTTTTTCACATTTCTGTGGATTACTACTCTGAGAATCATCAAGAGGAAAATATTAAGCATATTTTCAGTGCTTCTAAACTTTTACTACGTCAAAACCACACTTAATCTATAGAAGACGAAAAAGAAAGGAAGCATGAAGGGAAGGAAGGAGGGAGGAAGAAAAAGAACAGGATGTCCTCTTCCCTGTCCTTGGTAAAGATCTATAATGAACTTTCTCATGATCTTCTCCCAAACTACATAGAATCCTGCTGGCAAAAGTCTGCTGACATCAAGCCACATCAGTGCTTGGCTAAAGCCAACCCTCTTGGTTCCCATCTGGAATGGAGCCTCGGAGCCAGCATTGCTCTACAGCTGATCTCCAAGATAGTCTGTAACTTGGCTTTGGACTTAGTTTTCCTTGGTATATTGGTAACTTTCACCATTAATTCTAAAAATTCTGTGTTTGTATTGGTATTGACACAAATTGGGAGGATTCATTGGAATGATGAAACAATGAGGAATATTTTTCACGTGGTGACAGTTACTTATTTTCTGTACAAAAACTATTCTTTCTAGTTTTCACTCTTCTTCATCCAAATCCAGAGTATAAAATGAAGTGAAATAAGACTGCCTTCATGCTACAAAAACAGGACCGTTTCATGGGTTACAAAAGTCATTCAACTGACAGTTTGATGTCATATGTTTGTCACTCGATTGTCCCAACGTGGGAACCACCACGTTAAAATATCTCCATATCCAGTGATCAACCCTGCCAGCATGACACCCTTCAGAGGAACTCTTTACGGCACCTTCAGAAAAGACCCTCAAAATTCGGTAAACTCCTCACGGTGCGGCTCACTGGACACACTCCTCTTCCAACCAAGGATGATTTGGTTCTAGAGCTTGCCACCTGATCTCTTCAGAGAAGCTGGAAACTCTAGTCTGGAAAGCTCCTGACTCATTTTCAAAAGCCTGCCCAATGAAGTCAGAAACTTCCATAGTGTCAATAGCCATAAAAATAGGCTTTGCCTATTTGCACAGAGAATCTTGGGTCCAGATAACCTTACCAGAGATCAAGTCAATCACAGAACATATTGCATGGTGCACTGGGTGTTATACACAAATAATGAATCATGGAACACTACATCAAAAATGAAGCATATACTGTATGGTGACTAACATAACACAATAAAAAATCATTTAAAAAAAGTGAATCCAAATATTTAGCTAGATTGATTAAGAAATATCAATACACAGATATGCCCCTCTTCTCTTTTTTTCAAAGAATCTTCCCATAGCTCTACATGGGGAGGGGGCAGGGAGGATAGATTTTTCAAAAGGCAAAGCAAACATTATTTTTGAACCTTGTTTTATTTGCTCTTGGTTATCTCCTATGCAAAAACACTGTTTCTTGGTTTTGGTTTCTTCTCTTCATTTGGGTTTTCAATATTGCCCCTTATTTGTTACCATTTCCTCCCTATTTTATGGGATTATTTTGTACATCCTTTAAAATCTCAGATTAATTTAGCAACCTCAAGAATTTTGAGGATGCCTGAGTGTCCACAAAGCACAGCTTTGGTGACTCTGTGGCCTCACCATGATACAAACAGCCCTGTGATTCCCCAGGAAGTAAAGAGCATCATTGAGAGAAAAGGGAAGTAGCTTTGGGAGCTAATCTAAGTATTCATTGAGGTTCTTAAATGTGAGCTCTCATTGCAGGCTCCAGATTCCCCCAGAATGAAATTATATTGAACATTCAACATTTTTCAGAGTTCACCTTCCACTTTAAAGAAGAGGAAGAAAATTGTTTTGGCAATGCAGATGTCTATTAGTATATACATCAAGAATAATGGGAGCACGTCTTAAAAGGAAAGAGAGAGTTTTTTTAAAAAGTATGTAGAAAACAGCTCCCAGAGAAGTAATTTTTCAATTTCCTTGATTTGTTTAGTGGGAAATTGCTCTCCAATTTATTATAATTTGAAAAGACAATGAATTCTTCATTTGGAATTAATATAAAAATGACTGAAAGGCCTCTTGCTTGTCTCACAATTTACAACCTGTTTGGATAAAGCATTTTGAGTCATGGATCACTGTTAAAACCCAAGACTTAGTGAAGGCTGGTAATGCTTCCCATATGGTTTTCCCTAAATGATAATTATAGCTCATTCCGAACTACAAATTATATACACTAAAAATGTTAATTTAATTTAGGGTTACTGACTAGATTTTTTTCTTTTCTAAAAGCAGGTGTAATAAGAATTACATTGTCTGAATATGGTTAGTAATGCTAGGCATGATGAATTGGTATAACCAGATTATTCCTGAATTTGACTTGATTTTGCGGAATCTGCTTGCAAATGTTCAGCCTGGTGTGTATTCTCCACGATTTATCCTGAATGGATAAAACACTAATGAGGAAAATCAAAACAAATGCTTCTCCTGGACTCTCCAACAAGGCTGTTGGACACAGTCTATCTAAGACAGGAGATGAAGAGGATGGAGTGGAAAAGCCATCTCCATGTGACTCCTTGGCATTTCATCATCAATCAGCATGAAGTCAGAAACATCACTAAGTATTGAAGTTGAAATTAACTGCAACCTCTGACGGAAGAGGACTTACTTAGAACCGTTCAGTTAGTTTCTGTAATGAAATATGGCAATGAATTAGCTACGATGGTCTGGAGAAAGGTGCTTAATAAGAAAAACTGCTCATATTAAGAAGCCAAGTTCTTCTCATGTTTATTTTAGTGACTCCTCCTCTTCCTTTCCCCTCCTCCCCCCTAAAGCCGTCTTTTCGTGAAGCCATCATGGCTGACAACAGAGACAAATTGTTTGGAAGAACTTTAATTACACTCAAAATTTGCAAGGTGTCAGGAGCCTTTGTAATTGTTAAAGTCCAGAGGCCCTCAGAAATCAGTATTCAGGGGCGTCTGGGTGGCTCAGTTGGTTAAGGGTCTGCTTTTGGCTCAGGTCATGATCCTGGAGTCCTGGGATGGAGCCCCACACTGGGATCCCTGCTCCTTCTCTCTCTGCCCCTCCCCCTGCTCCTTCTCTCTCTTTCTCTCTCTCCCTCAAATAAACAAAAGCTTTTTAAAGAAATCAGTATTGGGAAAAGAGGCAGACTGTACAAGGGTTAGGGGTTGGGGTTTTGCAGCCACACTACTTGGGTTGGAAACTGGCTCCCCACACTTACTACTGATATCTTGAGGAAGTCACTTGGTGTGAGCCTCAGTTTCTTCATCTGTCAAATGGGTATAATAATAATAAAATGTATGTCATGGGTAGGTATTATCACATCAAAAAAAGCTAGAATAGAAGAGAATCTGATACCTAGAAATAATCTCTCAATGTTTACTGCCTTAGTGTAGGAAAAAATTTAGGATGAATTTTTAAAATGTAGATCTCTGGATTCCCACCTTGAGAGATTCCTACTCATGAAATTTTAATCAGAGCCGAGATATCTGCATTTTGACCAACATCCCAGGTAGGCCAGAGCCGTACTTCAAGTGGCACTGATTTGGCCTTATTTGGAAGACAAGAAAAATGAGTTCTAGAAGGTGAAATGCCAGTGTCAAGGTCACACAGCCAGACAGTGATTCACCCTACAGAGGCCTCAAGGCCCTCATCTTCCATTCTCGCATGGTCTCCATCAGAGCTGCCTCCGTTTATGGAGCCTTTACTAGGAGGTCCTTAACCAGAAGGGCACATCAAACACTTAAAGAGCCTTTCCAAATACTCAGGCCCGAGGCCCAGTCCAGACCTGCAGAATTTGATGACAAGTGGCAGATCTCATATCTGAACCCAGTGCTCCCAGATTGTTCCATAGTACCAGGTGTAAATCTTGTATTAGCTTCTCATACTCATCTCAGGAGAGAGCTGAGGGCACACACTTTAACTCAGATGTGAGTCATTTTTCTTTCCTAACCATACTGCTGGATCATGGAACTATAATAGACACAAATTATTAACTGTAAATACATTTTCGGTTTATTTCTCATCCCTTCACCCTATGGGAAACTGGCATTGGCCACTGCCCAGGCAAAACATTTTGCCTCTCCCCCTCAGTCTCCTAGGGCCTTTAATAGATTGGTGTCATCCAGTGGTTCTCAGCTGGGGTCATTTGGGCCACCCAGGGGACATTTGGCAATGTCTGAAGACATTTTTGGCTGTCGTACCTGGGGGGAAATGTTATTGGCATCTAGTAGGCGGAGGCCAGGAATGCTGCTAAATGTCCTGTAATACACAGTTCATCCCCTGCAATAAAAAAGTTATATGGACCCAAAATGCCATTGGGAAGTTAAGCTAGTCAGAGGGAGGAAGGACTCAGAAAAGGCATTTATGTCAGAAAGCCATGAGAACCACTTCTAGAGAGAAAAGAACTCATGTGGAAAAAGAGGGAGTGAGTAAGAGAAGAGTGGAGCCTACCATTTGGGAACATCGAAGAGTGTCTAAAGAGAATATTGAGTGGAAGGGAGAAAGAGACTTCCAGCAGCTTCAGGGTGTGAGAGAGTTAGCAACTGAGAGGAAAGGGTGCTTTGGGGTAGGAATTGAATCTTTCCCAATGTCCCTTTATATATGCGAGTTAAGATTAGATGCCTTGCACGGTCGGTATCTTTAAATTTGATGCTGCTCTAAGACTGGGCCCGTGGATTGCTGCCTTATATTATAATTATAGAACAGTCCTTGGACTTAGAACCCCTTCTTAAAGGTGATAAAAACTAATCTTAAAGTGTCAAAATTATTTTGCGTTTTCCTTATTGAAGCCTTGGGTGTATGTATGTATATATAAATACGTATATATATATATACGTATATGTATATGTATATATACATATACGTATATGTATATATACACATGTATATATATATATATATACATGTGTATATATACATATACGTATATATATACCACAGACAACCCAAATGCGTTTTAGGGAGAGAAAGAGCAGAAAGGTAGCAGAAGCAAATCCAAAGACCCAGAAAACTCTAGTAGCAACTTTATGCTTTGGCTTTTCCCATTGTTTGGTCATTAAGTAACACACTGATTAAAGGCCGTTAACTATCTTGTTGACTCTAGAAAACCAAATAACCACATAATTTATCAGTAAAACCCTTAGGCTGATGTGGACAGAACTTTCTGGAAATAGGGCCTGTGGGAAAGAATATCCCCTTCCTAGATCATTGCAATAATGGCCCGAAGTGAATCATGCCTCCCTGTCCATGCATTTCTGCAATAGGATATTGCCATTCTGCCCTACCCCCTACAGTCTTTGCTAGTCTGGTGACTTCTCTTGACCAACCAAACGTGCTAGTCTGGTGACTTCTCTTGACCAATCAAATTAATGTACAAGTTCTGCGCCTCAGCCATAAGAGACTTTGCAGCTTCAGTTTCCACCATCTTAGAACCCTGAGACCTCCATGCTATGGAGATGCCCCATCCAGCCTGTTGGAGCATGGCCGGGGGTGGGGGGGCTGTAGTGGAAAGCTGAGACACCTTGCCCATCAACAGCTGGCACCAACTGCCCACCATGTACATGAAGTTCTCTGGGCCCTTCAGCCCCAGTCAGTCTGCCACATAACTGCAGCTACACGAGCCACCTCAGGCGAGAACAGTAAAAGAACCACCTCGGTTGCCAGCCCTCCAAATTGGGAGAAATAAGTCATTGCGGTTGGGGATGATTTGTTTCTCTGAAATAAGTACCTGAAAGTTTCCCCCAAAGGCCCCAGGATTAAACTGATTTAGGCAAGGGTGGCTTGTTCCAAAAGTGAAGGTAGCTGTATTTCCAACCCCCCTCACATTGTGCCCATTGTGTTTCCGCTTCTCCTGGGCCCACAACAGCTCAGTGTGGATCCCAGGCTTGCCCTAAGCAAAATGGTGATGTCAATATAGGGTGTCTGTGGCCCTTTCTACTTTCTTGTTAGGTATTCTTCTTCCCTCTTGGCAGGAGCTTCTGTCTTCTCACAGACACCTCCAAGATGCCCGGGCCCCCAACAGGGCAGCTTGTACCACTAGCCTTCTACCAGTTGGAGCTCCTCCTTTTTCTTGCCCACAAAAACTTTTCTTCCCTAAATATCCTGCTCCTACCTCACTGTCACAAGGAAAATGGTCCAGATCTTTCGAGCTACTAAGATGTGAATGACTGATGGAACGTTCTCACGAACATTACTATTAGAATGCTATATACCTCAGACACACACAACCTCTAACTTCCCATTGACTGGTAAAGGAGACACATGAGGAAAAAGAATGACTTTCCCAAGGTCGTGGAGCTAATAAAGACAGAGCTTAAACCTTTCAGACTCCAAAGACGGCACTTTTCTAGTATTTAACATTGCTGGGTCTATAGGTGTGACCTGGGATACTTAGTTTCAGAAACTGCGTCAAGAAAAGGAAGGAAATAGTTTGGAAAATGCCAAGCATTCGTGAGGTGTCCAGGGGGTGCTCATTGTCCGTAAAGCACTTTCCAAGCCATTGTGGGAGCCACATATAAGAACCACCGAGGATTTGTGAGCAAGTGGGTGCATGATACTTGTTTTCCCCTGAAAGGTCGCTTTCCCAGCAGCCTTGGAGAATAAATTAGGATATAGAGTGAGCAGCTAAGAAGCTATTTCAGTGTACCAGGTAAGAATAGGCAGACCTGAACTAAGGCAGGGTAGAAAGTCTAGAAGATGCATAGAGGTGAAATTCACAGAGTTGGAGTGACATTTTGGGGCCTAGGATTTAAAACCTCCTCTGTCTGGTGACATATAATAATAAGCCTTTGCAATGGATTAGCAAAGTGGAGCCAAACTCTGGAATCAGTCGGAAGTGGATTTGCATCTTAGTTCTATCCTCTTTAATAGCTGTATATGTTTGAGCAGAATACTTGACCTTTCAAATCTCAATTTCCTCGTATGTAAAATGGAGATGGGATAACATTACCAGCTTCAGAGGCTGTTGTGAGGATTGATTATGACCATGTAGGCAGAGCACTAAGCATTGTGCTTGAGTATCGTAAATACCCAGTAAGTGGTAGTTATTTTATTATTATTGTTCTGCTTGTATTCGAGTATTTGAATGTTTTCGCCACTTACAAGCTTCTTTTTTTAAATTTTATTTACTTATTTGAGATAGAGAAAGAGAGAGAGAACATGGGGTAGGGGCAGAGAGGGAATCAGACACCCTGCTGAGCAGGGAGCCCAATGTGGGGCTCGATCCCAGGACCCTGGGATCACAACCTGAGCTGAAGGCAGACGCTTAACCGACTAAGCCACCCAGGCTCCTCAAGCCTTTTTTTTTTTTTTTTTTTTAAGGTAAACTCTACCCTCCAATGTGGAGCTTGAACTCACAACCCCAAGATCAAGAGTCACATGCATTGTGGTGCCTGGGTGGCTCATTTGGTTAAGCATTCCACTCTTGCATTTGGTTCAGGTCATGATCTCAGGGTCATGAGATCAACCCTGGTGTCGGGCTCCACGTTGAGTGTGGAGTCTGCTTGGGATTCTCTTCCTCTCCCTCTGCCCCTCCCCCTGCTCTTCTCGTATTCTCTCTCAAAATAAATTAATTAAATTAAATTAAATTAAATTTAAAAAAGAGTGGCCTGCTTTACTCACTGGGCCATCCAGGCACCCCCCACCCCCCACTTGCAAGCTTTTGTTACGTGTCTATGGTCTTCTTTGCTTTGCCTCCATTTGTGTGGTAACATTGGGGTATGTTTAGATGATTGGTCAAGCACCGTGGGGGTCTTTGGGAAAACTATAAATATCATCATGAATGTTCCCAACTTGTACCCATTTTGTATAGTAGCCTGACTACTGTAAGCTGTCTCGCTGAGTATCTAGCAGTACCCTAGGATCTGTACCACACATATTGTGAAATAAGGAACTCAATTATCTGAGAAACTTGGAACATCTCCGTTCCGGATTTCACTCTGGAAATTTGCCTTGAGAAATTAGCCTGTTTAATGGGGAAGGTAGCAAGCATATTCCCTCCAGCAGTAAACTTCTCTGAAATATCAAAGTTTTGCCTAGTGTTTGAATTGAGTCATACATCAAGAAAAACACATTGCATTCCTTTGACATAAGACAAACGCCATATGTTAAGTTTATTTTTAAGTGGTGGGTAAGAACCGGGAGACCATGTTCCAGTCTGAGAAAATATCGATGCTGCGGTGTCAGCAAGGCAGGTTATGCTTTAATTCATACCTTCAGATTACCGAATGAAAAATGAACCCACATCCACAGCCTGACGTCTGTGTAAATGGTGCATAGGGACGGAGGGCTGTCTACCTTCCTCACTGTTCTTGGGATAAAGTAAATACTGAAGGGCTTGACGTCTTTCCTAAGCCTAACAAAGCTGGCCCAGCTGGTGCCCAGATGCACTGCTGAGTGGGTGGGGGGTCCCAGGGGCTGGAGAAGCAACACAAACGCAAGAAGATGCCTTAGAGTTTAGGGGACCTAGGAGAAATGCTGGAAAACCCCTGCTTTTACCCAGGATTGTTCTTGAACGCAGCTGAAAAATGGGCAAGCAGTTGGAGTTTGGGGTGTCCCTTTACTGTCCCCTTTCTGGCCACCTTGCCGGCCCCTCCCTACTCCATAGCACATCCTCTTCCTTCATAGTGTTCACGGTCTCACTTGATAAGGTCACCAAGGCACTTTGGAAGTATCTCTTGAACCTAAAAATGCACGTATGTCACCCTCAGCTCTTCCCAGTTTCCAGCCCAAGCCTACACTCATCCTCATACCATTTTTATACCAACACCTGGGCAAGGGGGTTTGGTGGCATGTTTGTCATGGCAAGCAGCTGGAAGCACCTTCAGTGGCCAGGAGGAGATGAAATAAAGCGTGGTGTTCTTATATTGGTTCTGAGATTTCTCCTTTGTCACATGGGACCCATATTGGCTGCTTATGTCATGGAGTTCCGTGAGGATTCAGTAAGAACGCTTCTAGGCAAATCGTCAACAGACCATAAATCATTGCAATGATTATGATTGCTGCATGGAATAGTAGCGAGGGACCTATGCATGATCCCAGGGTCCTGGGATCGAGTTGCACATCCGGCTCCACAAGCAGGCTTCTCCCTTTCCTGCTCTCCCTGCTTGTGCTCTCTCTCTGTCGAATAAATAAATAAAATCTTTAAAAAAAAAAAAGAGGGACGTATGTTCTTCTGTAACAACTGATAGTAAGGGAAGGGAAAAGCAAGTGTGAAATGACAAGCCCAGTATATACCATTTATATCTATATTTTTATATTCATAACACCATCAACGGACTACCATGAACACACTTGCCCAACTTTCAGCCCTTATTTGGACAAGGCCCTCAGCCAGTCAGTGGAACTGGAAAATAAAAATGTGCAGAAATTGCATGTATATATTTTTAAAACCCCACAAAACAATATTCTTTGGATATGCATATGTGTATAAAAAGAGAAAACGAGGGTCCCTGGGTGGCTCAGTCAGTTGAGCAACTGACTCTTGGTTTCAGCTCAGGTCGTGATCTCATGGGTTGCGGGATCAAGCCCCATGTCAGGCTCCACACCCGGCGGGGAGTCTGCTTGAAGATGAAAATTCTTTCCCCCTGCCCCTCTCCCCACTCACACTCTCTCTCCCTCTCTCCAAAATAAATAAATAAATCTTAAAAAAAATAAAAATAAAAACAGAAAACTGTCAGGAAAAGCACAGGTCAAACTCCTAAAGATGTCAAGTAGATAAAGTTTGGAGGGTTTTGTGTTTCTTTGATCTTGAAAACAAGGAGGCGGTATGGGTTGGGCTTGGTGGAAGGAACAATCTGAGTCTTATCTATAGTGCTTTCATTTTGCGTAGGAATAAATACTCATGCGTTATCCGTGCCATTAAAAATACTTCAAAGTAGAAAGAGTAACGATGCCCAGGTGCTCACTTTTCACCAAGTTACATGTATTTTTCTTGAACAGGTGTGACCTGAATCTTACAACTGCAGAATAGGAGCATGCTCAGGGACCTTCTGGAACAAGACTTGTCTCCAGTTCAGGGAACCAAGGGGTTGGGATGGGGGTGACTAGCTCAGGGTCACATTGCAGATGCATGTGGGAGAGAGGAAGGGACAGTGGCCAGCGTCGGGGTGGGGTTAAGTAGTTGGGAAGAAACTGGCAAAGTTGTAGGTCGGGTAAGATTAAAAGGGCATGGAGGTCTGAAGAGGGAGGGATGAGTTAGAAAGGCATTAGAGGTTTTGTAGCAGAGGTCCACAGAAATAAAACTTCAGGATGCAAGTTGCTCATGTTTTCCCCTTCCCACTTTCCCAGGGAGCTTCTGGGTGTCTGCTCGCCCTCCAGGGCCTTCGGGTGTGTGCGTGAAGGTAACAGCAAAAGGAGAATTGAAAGATAGTGAGAAAATCCGGAAATCTTTACATCAGGGGAGTTTGGAAAGGGTGAGGGGCTGTGCGGAAGTACAGCAAGACGTGGTTGCACTCCAGAGACAAGGGACAAAGAGGGAGAAAGAGGACTTCACAAGGTTACAAGGGCTGGGAATGTAATCCCCTTTGCACTGTATTTTAAGAGACTTCAGTAAAGATTTAAATTGCTCTTAGTATTTTCTGGATGTCAGACTTGGTGTTGTGTTGAGTGGACAGTAGCCCATAGTCCAAGATCCTCAAGTTTGCACCAAAAAAATCACCATTGCTGATGAAGATGGCAGGAGACGTCAATGCTCTGAAATGTTAAGTCAGTATGAGGAGTGGGACCCAGAGCCCTCAACCATCTTTAGTCCAGATTGTGCCCTTCAACCACCTTTAGTCTTTGCTCTCATCCCGTTGTTTCTCAGGCAAAGGTGAAAAGAAAATGGTGGTCCTACAGAGCCCACAAATAAACCTGCTTTCTTTCCCAGTGCAATGAAAAAGGGATTTCATAATGATACCAACTGCTGACTGAGAACACATTTGCCCAGCTTTCGACTCTCATTTCAGCGAGCTTCTAAGACTCTCAGCAGAATTGAAAATAAAAATTTACAGAAATAACATACATGTCATATCATTGTGACCTAGAAAATAAAACGCACACACGCACACGCACGCGTGCACACACACACACACACACACACACACACGCACACACCGGGGAGGGGAAAAGACACATGCCCTTGGTTTATATTGGCAGAGAACCAGATGGAGAGTTTAGGGACTTCCTACATTTGGTACCCTGTTAAAAGTGAGTTGAAGCTTTCTCTGTTTTGTTATAAGCATCGACCATAGAATCCTGGTCTACCTGCCCTTGGTACCTCAGCCCCGATAAATGGGTTTTATATGCTGCATTTTCCAAACAGGTGAGAATATGCATTGACATTCATTTGCCAGAGATTACCTGGGTGGCACCTTCTTAGAAGAATGAAAATGATTTCCCTGAATCCCGCACACGTTGCACGAAGAATAAACAACCTTGTTGAAATCGTCTACATGACCTGGAATGCTAAAAGCCTTTGGTTTGCTTGCTGTAACGCAAAAATATGAGAAATATTTAATCTTTAAAAATACACAATGGTATCATAATTTTGGGGCAGGTTCAAAGAGAGCACAGTATAACTCAGTGTATTTAAAATGTAATGTCATTGTATATTTTCAAAATGCAAACAGCAGAGAGTTTGATGAATAGCTAAAGAGCACTAGACCATATCTTATCCTTATAAAAGTGTCGCCCCTGAATGTTAACTGTATCTCTTAGAACATTCTTAATATGCTCCATAGCTGAATGTGTAGACAACAACGCTATAGAAATGTGTATGCCTACCTGGTGTGTGGTCTACGTCAATTCAAAGTGGAGGTTATATAAACTCTGGGTGCCCAGCCTTTTGCTTTTGAACAAAGAGACAAATCTGAAGGTTTGTAATTTTCCAGATCTCTTATATACCTTTAGGCTTTGCAAAAATCTATTTTTGACACAATATTCTTCGATTGTTTTATTACCAGATTATGTATAGTATATCTTTACCTGTTTGAATCCATGTGTGATGTCCAGTCATGTATTTAAAACTGTATCAGTTTTATAACATAACATTGATAGATGTTCTTATAGAAAAGAATTTGTGTAGTGTGCGTTTAATTCAGCTATAAGTAACAGAGGCATAAATATGTGGGGATTTATTCTCTCTTGCAGAGTCTAGAAGCAAGCCATAAAGCAGCACTGTCCAACTGAACTCTCTGTGATGATGGAAATGTTCTGTTACCTGCGTTATCCATTTCAGTAGCCACTAGCCACCACACGTAGCTGTTGAACACTTGAGATGTAGCTAGTGGGGCTGAGGAGCTGAAATTTTTATTTTATGTCATTTTAAGTAGCTTAAATTTAAATGTCCACATGTGGCTCATGGCTCCCACAGTAGACAGCAGAGCAGTAGTCACTTGGTATAGAGAAGACTTATGCTCTTACCTCCTATATTCTCCTGTTTGTGGTTCCCACCGTCAAGATAGACTCTTGCTCCAAGATGGCTGCTGGAGCCACACCATGAATCCACATCTTAGGCAGCAGGAAGGAACATGGGCAGAAGGGCTAGTCCCTTCCCTTTTTAGGAGCTTGCTACCTGTCCTACACAAGACTTTTAACTTCCACCTTACCCAGAACTTAGTCACATGGCTACACTGAGCCACAAGGAGTCTAGGAAATGTTCTGCCTTGTTTTTCGACTGAAGAAGGGATTTGAGGGAGGATGGTTGTCAGTCCCTGCCAGAAAAATGTATAAAGTCCATCATTCTCATCCATTCCTCCATTCCCAACCCAAATTCATTCCTAGTCCTTGAAGATAACTGCCATCAATAACATTTTGTATAAACATCTGGTACATTTATCTATATACAAACATATAGAATTTTCCTAAACATTTTTTTCTTTTTATATACTGCTCTGCGAATTACACGTTGCGTTTTTACAGCATCTTGGATGACTTCCGTTGATAGAATACATAGATCTACATTGTTCTGCTTCATCTAATACATAGGAAATTCTATGAAGACAGGAATTAGGCCTGCTGGTTCATCTTTGTGACTTATATATAGTAGACATTGGAAAAAATTCAGCAGTGTAGTGTCTCATTTTATGAATATGCCATCATGTATGTAACCCATTCTTTCCTCCTGCTTCCCCAAATAGCACTCTCCCCAAGAAAAAACAACTTTGCTTTGTTTCCTGAGAAATTTAGATCACTAATTAAAGCAGCTGCAGCCCTACCAATCCCATTTCTAAATTGTCTCCCCAAGTCAACTGCAAAAATTGATTGCCTCCACTCTTGTGATTTGAGTCAGTTCTTGTAACAACTCAGAAATATGTATCCTCCAGCCATGAAGCCATGTGGGGACTCAGAGCACCAGCTAAGGGAAAAGTCAAACCAGTTAAAAATTCTCTTAGGGAGAGAATTGTGTTAGTATAGACGTACTCTACAGCTGGAGAAAAGTGGTTTTGGATGCTGCTTAGAATAGAAGTGCTGTGAATGGATATTGTGGAAGGTTCTAACTATCCACGGCTGTGCCCATCCCTGGGGGATTTTGTGCAGAAAGTGTAGCTGGGGAAACAGAGACAAACAAGAAGGAAGCAACAGCTTTGGAATCAGAGAAACCAGGGTCGGCCCCTTTCTAACTGTGTGACTCCAAGAAGGTTATGAAATGTCTCTGAAAATTGGTGTCCTTGTCATTAAAAGGAGATAGTGTCCATTGCCTCCTAGCATTGTTGTATGAATTAAATGAAATATCACACTTTGCCTGGCACTTAGCGGTGCTTGCACAACCAGAGTTGTACATATGGAAAATATTCATGTGTTGCCAGAATATTGGAATGGATCCCACAAGCCACTGGGTCAATGGAAGGAGGGAGACTTCTGCAACAGTGGAATTGAGTAACTCAGACTATTAGGTCCTCAAGTTGAGCATATGTTCATTTCTCTATAAAGAGAACAACAGTCCTTACTGAAACGTCGTGCAAACATGCTTGGGCAGCTCCTCACTGACAGCTTTGATCACCTTTGGTATCTGGAGGACATAGAGACCAGTATAATAAGCAGGACAAGAGCAGCCCACTCGACCAGAAGCTCAAAATCCCAGGCTCCGATTTAGAAATATTTCTAAGGAAGAGTTTTACGTTGACTATATGCATCATAAATACTTAGGGCTGCGAGTTAAAAATGCAAATTCTGTGGCTGGCTCAGTTGGGGGAGCGTGCAACTCTAGATTGCAGGGTTATAAGTTCGAGCCCCATGTTAGGTGTAGAGGTTACGTAAAAATAAAATATTTTAAATACATACGTACATACATACATAATAATTTTTTAAAAAACACAAATTCTTGAGACCCAACTAAACATGCAGAATTAGAATCTATGGGTCTAGGAGCCACAGTCCTCCCATTTAGCAAGCTTACCAGGTGATTTTTGTGCACAGGAAAATTTAAAACGATTGTCCAAGAAGGACTTATTTTGAATAACAATAGCTAAATTAAATAATTGCATGCTTCTTAGAACCTACCACGTTGAAGTGACACAGTTGACTGACACTAGAATACAAAGATGCCCCTCTTCTCAAGGACAGGTAATGGGATGAGCATAGAATAGAAATAAGTAGGAGGTCCAGAGAAATAGCGGACGGGGCTAGAGGAGGTTTTAAAAAAAGAAGTGATATCCCTTTATGTTTATTGCAGCATCATTTGTAGTAGCCAAACTATGAAAGCAGCCCAAGTGTCTGTTGATAGATGAATGTATAAAGAAGAGGTGGTATAGATGATAGATAGATAGATAGATAGATAGATAGATAGATAGATAGATATTTATAGGGAGATATATATATATATATCCATTGGATATATATATATTGGATATATATATATATATGTATATATATATATATATTGGATATATATATATATATACATATATATATTGGAATATCTAATGAAATAGTACTCAGCCATCAAAAAGAATGAAATCTTGCCACTTGCAACAACATAGATGGATCTAGAAGGTATAATGCTAAGTGAAATAAGTCAGTCAGAGAAAGACAAACACCGTATGCTTTCACTCATATGTGGAATTTAAGAAACAAAACAGATGATCATAGGGGGGAAAGAGAGAAAGGAAGACCAAGAAACAGACTCTTAACTATAGAAAATGAACTGATGGTTACCGGAGGGGAGGGGAGTGGGGGATGGGTGAAGTGAATGATGGGAATTAAGGAGTGCACTTGTCATGATGAGCACTAGGTGATGTATGGAAATGTTGAATCACTATATTATATACCTGAAAGTAATATAATGCTGTATGTTAACTATATTGGAATTTTTAAAAAGAGAGATGATATCTGAGTTGGGCTTTGAAGGATGAATAGGAGTTCACCAAGTTGCCAAGATGGCATAACACGAATTCTAAAGCAGTACCTCTAGGGCTTTATTGCATATAGGGATCACTTGAGGATCCTGTTAAACAGCAAGTTCTGTTTCAGTGAATCTAGGGTGATGCTCCCCGGTGATGCTGATGATTCATGGGTCATGCTTTGTGCAGCAAAGCTCTGGAGGCATTGGTTATGATGCACCAGTCCAGGTTTCTGTTATATCTCTAGTGAGGAGTGAATTACCTCTGATGCTGGTGTTTATGGACTTCTCTTTTATGGAGAACCAGCTGACCTCCTTCTTTCTGCTCAGAAATATCATTAACCACCATTAAACAAATAAATCCCTTAAGCATCCCACGGCATCACCCATGTAAGAAGCAACTCAAAACACAGCACTGGCAATTCTAAGCATTTGGAAAACTGATCAGTATAAATTTTAGCAGTTATTGCTTTTTTTGTTTTCCTATATTTTTTTGCCCTTCTTTCTTTCACCTTAGCCCCAGATTTACATTTTTTTTTCTTTTATTCTATCCCCAAACTAAGGAAAAACAAAACATAATTTTTCCCATACTAAGCCTTGATACTCCCCAGGTCTCTCCTTTATGTAAACCTTAGTGAAACTGCCAGAGGTCGACTCTTGTTCTCTTGTTATCTCCTAAGAAATTTCCCTCTGTGATTGTAGCTGTAAGTTTAACCTCTCTCTTGAGATCCAGACTAACCTCCCAACCGGAAGCAGAGTGTTGAACAGTGGTTGTGAGTCCAAACTTGGAGGTGGACAATCCTAGATTAAAATTTTGGCTCTGGCACTCACTGTGTCACCTTATACAAATGACTTAACCTCTGTGAGCCTCACTATCTTCACATGCAAAATGGAGATAATAAGTACCCATCTCACAGCCTTTTAGAAAGGATTAAATAAGCAATCCGAAGTAAAGAACACAGTACCTGGTTCATGATATTTATTCCCTCCAAAAAGTAGCTACGAAATCATCATACTCACCCACCCTGCTAAAATAACCTCCACCCCCCCCCCCTTCCATTGCAGTTTCAATCCTTGTACAAAGCCAGATGCCCAGCTCACATGCCTGGGCACCCTGCACCCACCCACCTTCACCATTGCTTCACCCTGTTTTTTGCCTGAAGCCAACTCCTGCTTGTGTATTTCTTCTAAAGGACTCAATCTTGTTTGCACAGAAAAACAAATACACCCACACAAACCACATGTTTGCTCTCTCACCATGTTTCATTATAAGCCTCGAGGACAATCACAACAGGCAAGAGGAAAGGCAGCCTAGGGAGAAAATGTACTTGGACGCACTTGCCAAGGGAAGGTGTGGCCATGACAACCCAGGTACACACAGGGTATAACTGAGATTTTTCTGTTTGGGGTTTGGCTTTCTAAACGACTGATCATATCTAATCTGCCTCCTATGTTTGAAGTGATAACTACTATTCTCTGTCCTGTAGTGCAGTAGTAAAATTGTGTGATACCACTGTAACCGCAGCCGTTCCAACCTTCTGAAAGGCTTGCCACATATTTCGAGATGGACTGAGGATGCTGGAGTTGTGTCTTGAAACACTGAAGTAATTAACCAACTTGTTCCGAAATCAGTGAACTCTTTCTACATCCGTCTGCAGGTGTCCACATGCATCATATCGGAAGACTCTGTGTAGCACATATCAGAAGGCAGGGTTGTTTCCTTGTCCGGTCTTGTTGTCCTTTGTCCTGGAATAGACTAGGAGGGGAGGTAGTGGATGGTGAAGAGGGGAGGGGAGGCTGACCTCCGACTACTTTTCTTGCTCATATTGATTTGGGAGAGCTGAACTTTATTCCCTAGGCTCCTGCTTCTCAAACTTTCAGAAATTTATTGATCCATTCAAAAAAGTATTTCCTCAGTGCCTCTTAGTCATGTGAATAGCGTCCACTAGGGATACACGGATCCCAGAGCAGCTCCCAGATTTCTCTGTGGCAAAGGTCCAGGGGCAACATCTGGCTGGAAAGAGGCAGGCTGTGGTACTTTCCATGGAGACACATGTGTATAGCAGGGGTGTGGTTTCCTCTTTAGTTACTTATTAATTTGGGGTAGACTGGGGTGAAGGTCCTACCCTGAGGATCTCAGAGGGGCTGAAGCCACCCTTTCGCTCTGCCACTGAATGTTAAATAAAACAAACACACAATGCCTCCCTGCAAGAGAATTAGAGTCTAGGGGTGGGAGAAACAGATACTAAATGAGGAAGCAAACAGAACATTTGACAAAGGGGATGGCCAGAAATACCATGGAGGAGATGAGTAAAACAGTGTGATGGAGAGTAATGAGGAAGACCAGGGAAGGTAACATTTAAGGAGATACTTGAAAATGTGGAGTCAGACATAGAACAAGGAAACAGGTAGGTCAGCATGTATGTGGAACAGCACATGGGCCTAGCGGTGGGAGCCGAAGGGCAGTGGAGGATAGTGTTCTCACCAGAGGTAAGTAGCACAAGATGAGGTCAGGAAGGAGACAGGCCATGTCCCACAGACTCCATGCTGAGGGACTGTATTCTATATCAAATGCAGTGAAAAGCTACCAAGTGTTTAAAAAGCAGGAAACCCTTACTGATTGGTTGATTGATTGGTTGTAATCTTACTTGGGTTTTTGTTTGTTTGTTTAAGATTGTATTTATTTATTTGAGAAAGAGATCAGGAGCAGGGAGGAGGAGCAGAGGGAAAAGCAGACTCCCCACAGAGCAGGGTGCCTGACGTGGGACTTGATTCCAGGACCCTGGGATCATGATCTGAGCCAAAGGCAGACGCTTAACTGACTAAGCCAGGAGCCCATGTTGTAATCTTATTTGGAAGACCAATATTTAAAATGATTAAAGTGGATCTTCTTTGCTTGGAGGGAGGATGGCAACCCAGAACCGGCCTGAGAAGACGTCTCTCCTTGAGCTACTCCTGAAGCATTCCCTTCCCCGCCGAAAACTTAGCTCTGCAGGACACAGTTCTCTCACCATTCTAGACCAAGGGGAGCCATTGCCCATTGATATTGAAGGCTGGGAATGATTTCACCTAGGAGTGAGTGAGAAGACTGGTGTCAAAGCCTGGAGCCGAGCTGCTCTGGAGACAAGAGATTTGCAATGATGTCAGTCAGGACTATTATGTGGTTTCTGTGAGCATTATTCCACATCCTAGGCCAGGATTCAAGAGGATGGATGATCAGAGTTAGGGAAGATGAGTGTGATCGAAGTGCTAAGGTATTGGCTACAGGTCCAGGATGGTTAAGAAAGCAGCAAATAACTCAGGAGAGGACAGGAGGAATAAACCAGGTCAAGCACATTGAGCTCACCAAGAGGTCAAAGTGCAGATTAGGTGGACAAGAACATGGAAGAAATAGGAGAGGAAGAGAGTCACGGGGATGTTGAGTAGATATGTTCTGGGTGACAAGATCCAAAAAGGCAGCCTGTCGAGTTCCTTAGGGCAAGTGATGTTCAAGGTTGCTGGAGCATAGAAGGACCAGGACCATTGACTGAGCAACAGGGCTGCTGAAATCATGCAGAATGATAGGAAGCATGGAGAAGAAACTTGGAGGCTGGGTGTGGTGAGAGGTCATCAGTGATGAGATGAGAGGGTACTCTGCCTGAGTTAAGCCGTCTTAAAGGGAAAAGTTCTTTTGTCTTAATTTAATGTAATCAATATTCAGACTCCAACACAATATAAAGAAATTATAATAAATGCCTTTCTACCTATCACTCAGCTTAAGAAATAAAACTCTGCACTAACACTGTTGAAGGTCCCTCTGTAAATCCTCATAGATTTGTCCCCCCCCCTACTTCCACCAAAATGACGACTGTCCTAAATCTGATGCTTATCATCACCAAGCATTGCTTTATGTTTTTACTCCATACTCATGTATCCTTACACAAAGCCTCGTTTTCCATGTTTTTAAATTTTATATACATGGTATACTTTATATCGTATTTGTCTACAATTTCCTTCTATGAATCGAACATTACATGATGAAATTTATCCAAGTTGAGGCATACAAATATAAACATGTACACACACACGTATTTCAGTTTCACGCGGGTACAACTGCTGCAGAGGTTTGCACTGGATGAGTGTACAACGTATCCTGCTCCTTGGTGAACGTGAAGTTGTTTACAACTTTTGTCATCTCAGACATTGCTCCAGTGAACATTTTGTACATAGTTCTTGTGCATCTGGCTAACAGTTGCTCTGGACTCACCCAGCAATGACACTGTTGGGTCACAGAGTAAGGGCTCTTCTGCTTAACTAGCTACACCAGTTGCTCTCCAGTATGGCCGTCAGCATTGAAGCTCCATCCAGGAGTCTAAGTTTCCAATCCTTAATATCATCATCCTCCTTGATGTTGTCCAGCTTCTTAATTGGGTGTGAAACGGTATTTACTAAGGTCTTGGCATGTGTTTCCCTAATTAGGAACATAGTTCAGCATCTTCTCATTTTTGTGCTTGATAGTCATGCTTCCTCATCTGTGGGTTGCTTCAAATGTTTTTCCCATTTTCTTTAAATTGGATTATTTTTGTATTCATATTTAGGATTTCATTATATATTCTGGATATGATCCTGAATGGTACATGCAGTTAAAAACTCTCTCTTTTCCTTCTGCTTTTGCTGTCTTTTGTGGAACCTAAGTTCTTAATTTTAATATACACAAGTTTATCGAGCCTTTCTATGCTGTGTTTTAAAAATCCTCAAAGAAGCAGTTCTAGAAGGAATGTGATCTTAGAAGCAACCAAGAATAGTGAGGGAAAATTCGACTCTTATTTTTTGTCCCAAATTATGCAAAGTAAGGAAGAGCGAGTGGCCTCTACTTGAAAAAAGGATTTCTATGAAGGCATGGGAGGTTTCTAGGAAATAGAGCAGAATATACAGCAATATTTTGTGTCAAACAAATAGGAGTTTAAGGAGTTAAGTAGAAGGGGGTTAGTGGTGGAGAGGCAGGGCAAGGACACTGAAAGAGGAGGGAAGGGATGAGCTGGACGGCAGTGGAGAAGAAAAAGACAGGGTTGGAAAGACCTTACCTACTGAGCCCTGAGCAAGGGAGGCCACGCTGAAGTTGACCCACGTGGATCTCTCCAGCCTCCAAGGCTCTTCTCAAACTTTAATGTGCATATGAATCACCTGAGGATTTTTGTTCAAAGGGATGTTGATGTTGCTGGTACGTGGAACAGCAAGATAGCACAGTATCCTTTGCAGTCAAGACCTTAACAGCATTTCTCAAAATAAACTAAATGGTCTCGGAAAGAATATTCACAAACAGACAGAAGTTTTGTTTGACCCGGAACATTTCTATTGTTCCTTCCAGAGACTGATTCTCACCCCACCACCACCACCAGGACCAATTTCCCAGATCAGCAGACTCAAGCATTTGAATAACAAGGTTAGGGACCCACGGCTCTGATATTAAAGAGCTAGGTTACTTCCCAGCTCACGCAGTGCCTCGGCCGGGAACCGAGAACTGGGCTGATCTGTCCTGGGCCTTCGTAGCTGAGGAAGCTGGGCCACTTCAGGCTGATGGGACACAGTCTCTTAAAAGGAAATATGCAAATAATGCCTAAAAAATAAAATTAGGCTCTACCAGAGAGGCTGGAAGAATTAAGCTGACTTGCTAAGGAAGGTGGGCAAACCACAAAGCTTATTCTACGGGGCGCTGTCCTAGGACAGACAGTCAGACAAATATGACGTTCCAGGTATCCGACTGAATTGTGATTTCAGCTAGGTCGAGCACCTGAATTAGTATGAGATGTTGTCATGAATGGCACCAAAGGGGAGGAAAAATGGGAGAAGTCATCTTTCACAGTTGATTTTCCCCAGAAATAGAGCTATTAGGAGCCCCTAGTTTGTTTCTAAACAATCACAGGTTATAAAATAGGTTGTATCTGTAGGATAGAATGTATGAATTTAGCTTTAGAAATCAGTAGTGACCTTTAATCCCTAGGCTTTAAAGAAACTCCTTACTGACAGTGGGTCCTTTACCCCTTCTACAACCTGGACGCAAAGCCACTTCCCGTCTCTGGATCCCTGTTTCCTCATCTGTAAAGTGAGGGAAATGATGTTCATGCTGTCGAAAGATACAGTCCATGACTTTCCTTTCATTTAGTTATTTTTAGCTCATTTTGATGGAAATTTCTATAGAGGAACTAAGAGTCTGAGCTTCCATGTGCTCAGCAAATGGTTGGGCCCTTTAGTCTGACAATCTGGGAAACCAGAGGAAAAAAGAACCATCTCTGGAACGAGCTGTGGAAATATTCTGGCTTCGACTAGCCTACTGTGGGTCTGTTGGTTTGTGGACACTCTGTCCAAGGCCATTTTAGTTTCTCTTGAGAAATGCTGTCACTGACCCAGGCACTCCTAGAACTCTGTGAGAGCTCAACTGACATAGTTTTAAGATGATTTTGTTCTCCTCCATAGAACTCATTAATTAGCACTTTGAATGGACTCAGCCGACTGAATGATTTTCTTGCTCTGCTGACTGAAGAGGCACCTTTCCCTCTGTAGGATGCTTACTGGACAGTAAGCGCAGCCCCTCTCTCTCGGTACCAACAAGATTTCAAACTTTGTCCTTCCCCGGGGGAGAAAAAAAAAGGGGAAAATTCCCTCAACAAAGACCACCAATGGTAAGAGGCTAAACTGCCATTACAGTTCAAGGAGATGTCCAGCTGGAAATATTTGAAAGGATTTTGATACTCCGTGGAGAACTCCGAAAGGGGTCCCAGGGTTAGGGGTCATGTGCGTAGCCTCGAAGGCTCCGTGTGACAGAGTTGTTTTTCTGTCGGCACTTGACAGGTGAGTGGTGGACATCACATCTGACTCCTCAGGGGAGCTGACAAAATGTCAGGGCTCTACGCCCAGCTTAGTTCAGCCGTCAGTCACTTCAGGGCCTTGTACAAACAGTTACGAGTCTCCAGGCCCTTCCTTGCCATTCAGCCTTTTTAAAAGTTAAACAAAGTCACTGACCATCACAAAGAAAATATTCAAAGTATTGTATGGAAAGAAAAGGGGGTGCAAAATGGGACTGTTTATTCGGCTATGTTTGGATTATAAACAAATATTCACACCTGTGCTGAGGAAGAACCCAGCCAACTATTTGAAATGAACACATTTTCATACTTTTCATGATTCCAAGTCTTTTAGCTCAGATTGCCAAGACTGAAACTTAAAGCACAAAGAAGAAAAAAGCAAACCAAGTATTCTGAGGGTGATTAACGGAGGGGGGAAAGTTACTAAATTAGCTGAACCTCACCACCGATCTGGGATATATTTCATTTCTGTATTTAACAATTCTGCTGGAAGTGGAATATCTTTCAAATAGCATTTAAAGAGCCTATGGTGCTGAGAGATTGTTCTAACACATCAAGTGAAAAAGTAGTGAATGCATTTCACCACGGTGTTCATGCCAAGTGTTAAAATGGGAACAAAAATCAGAGTCGGGAACACTAACATGATCGATTTAGTAAAAAATATGGTCAGGTCAGCCTCACTAAGGACAGTGTCTTGTTTTTGACTATGGTCAGCCCAGTAGCATAGTAACTCCATAGCACCAAATATTGATTGGGTTTCCAACACTCCAGGGTCTACGACAACATAGAGACAGCTCCTGTCAACAAACAAAGGAGTCCTTTGCTCTTGTGCTCTATGCCGTGAAGAGCATCTTCTTAAAAGTTCTTCACAGGTAATTACCTACTATTTTTAGAGGCATTGAGGGCACTGTTTCCTTGCTCAATCCCCTCAGAGATCTGTGTAGAACTACGTGTTGAATTTTGATTTCCTGGAACTCAGGGCTGGTTTAGGGACTGAGTTTGCTCAAAGGTGCCAACTGATAGCCACTTTCTACAGTAGCCCCAGCCAGTGAGCTTCCTCTGGTGATGATGGAGCTCCTTGGGTGGTCCATGCTGACTCGCCCATAGACACCCCAGGCTGTAATACTTGGTGAAAGTTGAAAACAAATATATATATATATATAGAGAGAGAGAGAGAGGGGGGGGGGGGAAGCCATTTTCTTAGATGAAACCTAGAGGGTTTGTATTAAACTTCCAGACTGCAGATTAGGCCCCTGGGTTGTCCTTCTCCCTTGTAGACACTGGTTATGGTTACCAGTCACAAAGCCATTTGGTGGTTAGTCCCAAAGAGTATTTTAAATGAGTTGTGCTTGACATGGATAAACATTCATGGCACGAGGACTGTATGCCAAAGGAGGGATGATTCCAGACTCAAAAAGTAATGAAGCAAGGATCCTGGCCTAAAATCAGTCTCCTGCTATCGGGAAGATGAAGCACATACATGAAGATAAGTGTCGATGTGGAGAAAGCTAAGGACATTCTGAAGAGCGTGATGTCTTTTCTTTGAGGCCAGCGAGAAGGAATTTGATTTAGAAGAGATGTTAATGTGAGGCAGGGTTTCTCAACCTCGGCACTGTTGACATTTTGCACCAGATAATTCTTTGTTGCGGGTCCTGCCCTCTGCTTTGTAAGATGCCAAGCGGCATCCACGGCTTCTACTCACTAGATCCCTATAGCAGGCATGCACACACACACACACACACACACATCAGTTGTGATGATCTAAAATGTCTCCAAACATTTCCAAATGTGAAAAAAAAAAATGACTTCTAGTTGAAAAGTTCTAGTCTAAAGTATTATTTCCCAAATTTGGACCAAGGGCAAATTACATCAGAATCACCTAAGTACATGTCAAAACTATAGATTGCCAGGCCTCTCCCTGACCCCGCCGAATCAGTGACTACCTAGCAGGGCCCTGGAGTCTGCCTTTTAGCAAGTTCCCCAAAGAACTCCTGTGTCTGTAAAGACAACTGCAGGCATACGTCCTGCTTGTTTGAGAAGGTTCTCTTTCTGATCAAAGGACAGAAAATGGCTAATGCGTAAGGATGGCTCCTCAGAACTTGAAATTATGTATTTCTAGAGATGAACTTCAGGGCAGACTTCTCTATCTTGAATTTTGCCCCATGTCAAGTTGTGCCAGACCAGTGCAACTCCATCTCGACGGCACGTTAGAACCACACAAGGAGCTTTAAAAATTACAGCTGTGTGAGTTTCGCTACCCTGAGAATCTAATTAGATAGGACTGGGATGTAGCCTGTGCAACAAAATTTTTTAAATCTCAGTGGGTAACTCTATTACGTTTCCAAGGTTGAGAGCCACTGTCCTAAACCAGAGATTCTCAAACTTGCATGTGTTTATACCAACATATGGATGATACAGAAACTAATAAAACAGGTCGCTGCTCTAAGGAGTTGTCTAAGTTTATCATAAATCTCTGATCACAGGCTTGCAGAAAATAGAAAGGTAGCCTCCCCAGAAAGAGAGAGATGGCCAGAATATGTGAGACTTTGAGCCTAATGAGATTTTTTTTTTCTTTCGTATTTTCCTCTTTGGGACAGTAAGCTAATGAGCTAAAGGAAACAGGTCATGAAACTCTCAAAAGGCAGTGAATCTCCTTAAGGATCATTCCTCTTAAAGAGATGAATGTTAAATGTGAGGGTCAGGAGCCCAAAGTAGTTATGTCCAGTGATGCACAGGGGAGGCGCCAAACCCACAGAGCACTACGTTCAAACACCGGCCACTTGGGTGCTGGCCTGGCCCTGTGTGGGCTCCAGCCATCCCCTGTTCTCCAGCTGGACAAGGCCTTCGCACCCTCACCAGAGGTCACTTCACTTTCTCTTTGTAAATGTGTTTCCCTCAGGCTGGTTAGACCTGCAATAATAAACTCTGAGATTCCATGTCCCAAAGCACCTGCCTTCTCTAGTTCCCTCCCAACATGTGGCAGCCACACTCATGGAGGTCTCTTGTCTCTTGTCTTAAGAGACATTTGTGAACGGACCAGGCCATCATTACTCCTGAGATGGTGGGCTTAGTGGATGCATGGACAGTATTTGAATCCCAACCCTACTGCGGAGAAGTTAACTAGCCTCTCTGAGCTTCATTTTCCTCCTCTTCGAAATAGGGTTGATCGGGTTATCCTAAGGATTAAATTCTGCCCCCCACCCCCAATGAGATGGATCTTCCTTTCACTGAAGTTTCACGTTCAATATGACCCCATCAGGGGGGTTTTGCTTGATAACCCACTCAGTCTCTATTACCATATTTTAATTCTCTGCATAGCACAGACTATGAACTTGTCGGTTGTCTCCTCTTACTGAATGGAAATTTTAAGCAGGGACTCCAGATACCTTGCTTATCACTGTGTCTTCAGCAATTAGAGTAATGCTTGGCACATAGTAAGCTTTTAATAAATATGGGTTGATTCCTGCGTACAAAGGACCTAGTTCAGAGCCAGGTGATCAGTATATGCTCAATAAATAGTAATCATCATTATTATTTCTAATTCAGTTTCTTTGAGATGAAACAATATTTTGATTCAGAAAGTGTCACTTTGTTCATAACGGAGATGATACAGACTTCATGTGGGAAAAGCCATGACTGGTGGGACCAGTTACTGAACAGGGGCCAGGGAGACAGCAGGGCAAAACTTTGTTGCGATTATTTCTAATCCTAGTATGAAATTTAATGCTACCTACTCTGTTTTCTCTAGTGCTAATAAAGCATGATTACTTATCATTGTTAAATGATTTCTCTCACAGACACAATGAGAGACACAATGGCAAACACAGATGTGCTCTCAATTTCTCTCTCTCTGTCTTTTTTTTCCTGCTTTACTGATCTTAGGTCACTGAACATTGACATATATTACTTGCTTCTTACAGCCCCAAACTAACCTCCTTGCTTCCGTCTCACTTTGGGGCGGAGAACAGAGCCACAAATCAGAGACTGGACCAACAACAAGAACGCTTTTTGTTGTTGTTTTTTCCTGAAGTCAGTGTTCAAAATCATAGCATAAAGTATGGCAGATTCGGGCAGACGCAGTTGGGTGTTAGGTGTTTTGTTTTAGGGTTTGTTTGGGTTTTGTATTTTTTTTACAACCATGTCATAACTACAGAAGATAAAGCAGACAGTTCCAGAGGTTTTTCTTTCTTTTTTTTTTTTTTTAGATTTTATTTATTTATTTGACAGAGACAGTGAGAGAGCACGAGCAGGGGGAACAGGGGGAACAGTAGAGGGAGAGGGAGAGGGAGAAGCAGGCTCCCTGCTGAGCAGGGAACCCGATGTGGGGCTCGATCCCAAGACCCTGAGATCATGACCCGAGCCCGAGGCAGACGCTTAACCATCTGAGCCACACAGGCACCCCCAGAGGTTTTTGTTAAAGACTCAATGATTAATCTGATGCTGACCTTCAGCTCTAAGACAGAGTCCTGGCCTTCAGACTCTGACAGGGGGTAATATTTATGGGAGCCCAACAAGCAAGAAGACCCGTCTGACCGTTATCATGGTGACCACTGGCTCCATAGTCTACATGTTGCTGTCTTACTGCCATTTCACCGTGTGTCTAAAGAGGACGGTGGCATGAACTGCATTCTAGAGTTGACCTTTGTTTCTGAAACTCACAACTACTTACAGCCAGAGCCAGACACTTTTAAGGAATAGAATGTGATTCTCTTTGAATCTTCTGTGGTTCAGGCTGTCCTGCATCATACTCAGATCTTTCTCCGCGGAGAGACATGGACCAAAACAAAAGAAACAACAGAGATCCTATTAGCAGCTTTATTTACCTGAGCGTAATGATCTGAGCTACAGGCATTACGTAATGTATGTGATCTCACAGTCATAACGGCTCCCCTATTTCTCTAATAGAAATTTCAGGCCTTGGGGTGCCTGGGTGGCTCAGTCATTAAGCATCTGCCTTTGGCTCCGGTGTGATCCCGACGTTCTGGGATCGAGCCCCGCATCAGGCTCCTCCGCTGGGAGCCTGCTTCTTCCTCTCCCACTCCCCCTGCTTGTGTTCCCTCTCTCACTGGCTGTCTTTCTCTCTCTGTCAAATAAATAAATAAAATCTTTAAAAAAAAAAAAAAAAAGAAATGTCAGGCCTAGAATTATTCAAGGTTCCCCCCCAGAAACACACGTTGTGTGTACGAATTCATACAGTGTATGTTAAGTATGCCTAACTCGTCATCTCCCCCAAGATGTGGTATGGGCTGGAAAGATACACAGATTCAAAGAATACTGTAGGAGGTAAAAGATGTATGTCCAGCAGTGTTCACTGCAGCATTATTTATATGAGAAAAAAAATCCTAAATGATTATCAAATAAGTGACTGCATAAATTATGGCGTATTCATATTGGTACTACCATGCAGCTATTAAGAATTACGTACATGAGTACTGACATGAGAATGCATTGACTCAAACACAAATGCACACACACAATCACACACACACACACACACACACCCAACCCTATTTCCTATGGAAACTTGTACACATATAGGTAAGGTCCGAGAAATGCGTTGAACGATGGTCACCAAATCATCAACCCTACTCATCTCACATTGAAGACAGAAGGATGCTGGGTGATTTTTTAGCTTCCTTTTTGTGCTTTTCTATGGTTTTGACAAGTTTTTCCAATGAGCCTATAAATGTGTATGATTTTTTAAATAAACTTTATTTTTTAGAACAGTTTGAGGTTCACAGCAAATTAAGCCGACAGTTCCTATATATCACCTACTCCCCTCACACACACACACACACACACACACACACACACACACACACACGTTTAGTCTCCCCCACTAGGAACAACCTGCTCCAGAGTAATACATTTGTCACAATCGATGACCCTACACTGACTCATGATTATCACCCCAAGTTCACAGTTTACATTGAGTTCACGCTTGCTGTTGTATATTCTATGGACATGTGTAATTTTTTAAAGCAGTAAAAGTATTTTAAAGATTTTTTTAATGGATTAATGAACTATTCTGGGTTATTAATGGGAGCTAGGATGTTTATGATGTCATGTCCTCCCCATTTGCCCAATGTTTTTGGGATCTTTAAATGAGGATGAATCATAGAAGGGAGAGTGTGGGTTTAACTCACGATAGCAAGATTTTAATTGTACATCTTCTCCCTGCCTTTGGGGTGCTTGGAAAGCTGAAATAAACCAGCTACTCCCCACCTCTCCCTTAGCCCACACTCCCATGGATCAAAAGAAAGTCAGCTTGGAGTTGTGGTTCTAGGGACTGGGAAGACAAGAAAGAGCAGTGAGGAGGTACAAAGAGATGTCTAGGTAGGCGGTTCCTAGGATGAAACTTCACAGTGTAAGGGTAAATTTCTTGGCATATGCCATGATGTTTTGGACCCTCAAAATACTTTGGGTTGTATTTGAGTGGTATCCCCCTAACTCTCCATCCCCAAAAATGGGGAAATGGGGAGAATGGATTCAACATGAAAGCCCTTCAGATTCTAGACAGCAAGATATATGTCAGGTTGTCCTGTAGCCCCAAGATTTCACTTAAAGCCTGGCTTTTAGTCAGCACTCAACAAATTTGTGAATAAATTAGAGAAGAAAGCAGGAGAAGAAAGGGGGAAAGTCAAGGGGGCCAATGGACAGAAGAGACTAGATCATAGAGCAATTATCACTGACTTTTAATGAGATCCATTATGCTTTACCAAACTCTTCACGACTTAAAGAATGTTTGTGTTCTTTTTTTTTTCTTCAGATTTTATTTATTTGACAGAGAGTGGGTGCAAGCACACAAGCAGGGGGAACAGCAGAGGGAGAGGGAGACGCAGGCTCTCCGATGAGCAGGGAGCCTGATGCAGGACTCGATCCCAGGACCCTGGGATCATTACCTGAGCCGAAGGCAGACGCTTAACGACTGAGCCACCCGGTGCCCCAATATTTGTGTTCTTAAAGCTGACTTTGACCACACCTCCTCTGGTCATCCAGATTAGGCTTTTTGCTTTACAGTGGTTTTCCAGTGAAAATCAAGTTTAGTTTATTCTTTCCTCCTTATTCCACCACCACCTTCCAAATGCTTACCATTTCCATTTTCATTTGAAATGACAGCAAAAAGAATCGCTCACTGCACATTGGTTAAAGTTGTATAAACCAGCTTGCATTTCTAGTAGGATCTGTAAACTTCTGGCTATAGAACATCAACACTTTCTCTAGGTATTGATCCCAGACAACTCTGTAGTCCTTATTCTCACACTTTCATGGGGCCGATGAACAGCAGAATGCAAAGAGCATGGGTTTGATTCTTGCCTTTGCATCTCAAAAGCTGTATGCCTTTGGGTAAGTTACTGGAGCTGAGGGTCAGTTCCCTCATTGGCAAAAGGGTGAAGAGAGCTCTGTTGGATTGTGAGGTTCATATTAAATGTGTATCTGGAAATAGCTGTTTAAGTGACTATCTTTCTCACAAGGCTTTATCACCAAAACAGTGAAGGAGGATCTCATTTTTCAGTTTCTGCATTGTGGTAAGAGAAGAGAGAATGGCCAAAAGCTTCAGCCCTTCTTGGGAAATATTTATTTTCCATTCTTAAAGATTAGGGCTGGGTTATAAGGAAGGCCTAGGAGGTCTGGACGCTGGGGTCTGATTTACTCCGTGGGAGACACCTGGCTCCAAATTTTTATGCAGGGAGGTAACTTTCAAAATAAAGAAGCATACCACCTGCTGATTTCTTTATTGGGAAACCAAGAATTACATAACTCAAAATCATAAACAATCCACACGCAAAATGAGAAGGCATAGAAGGGACAAGTTTAATCAAGTTTATGGGCATTTTGAGACTAGTAACCACAAAACAAGCACAGGTGAAGAAATCGTCAGTTATCAGCCTGCTGTATGCCAAGTCAAGCCTCAGGATAAACATGAGGTGATATGAGTGTTTTATCCAGCTCTGGCATGATCGAGCAAAAGGGCAGCGCTATAGGAAGCCTAGAGTGAAAATACTTTGATCGTTGAACAATTTCGTTTGCGGAAAATTATCTCAGATCATTAACTTAGTGGCCATATTGCAGAAAGAGTTACAGGGAACAATAACATATTGGGGCCTGATGATGTAATGATGTGAACAGTTGGCTGCCTTTCACTGATAGGGAAAGCAGGTGTATAAACATAAATGTACCAAACTGAATGTGAGGAGTGTTTTCTTTCTTAAAGGATCTCATTTGGCATCAGAACATCTTTCCTTTAGACCAGGGGTCAGCAAACTTTTTCTATCAGGCCAGATCATAGGTGCTTTTGGCTTTGCAGGCCATATGGTCTCTGTCACAACGACTCAACTCTGCCGTTGCATATGAACGTGACCAGAGGTGATTCGTGAAAACAAGCAACTTATCACTGCTTCTAATGAAGCTTATTTATAAAAACAGATAGTGAGCCACACTTGGTCTGTGGGTGATAATTTGCTGACCCCTACTCTATGTTGGACACCCCAGACCCCCCAAATGCTTATATATTACCTGCTGCTATCATAGTCTTCGTGTTCAAGAAGCATTTAGTTTGGCTTTTCAATAGAATGGATTTGTGTTATGTATTCTGAATCTGTGACTGAGTCCAGGAAATATCCCTGCCATAAAAAGATCACAGTAAGATTATATCTTCCCTTCCTACATTTTTTTTGCCTTGGGTGATTTTCAGGACATTGCTGTAAACTGCCTCATTCAACTTGTATCTCTAGTTTCAATCCCATCTTTCAACAGACTCTTCAAGCACCAATAAACCTTCGTCCTTCACACAGTAGAGAGGCCCCTGTTTCTTTCAAACACGCTGATGAGCAAAGACAAATGTCTTCAAGACTGTGTCTTATCAGCATACACTACAGAGTGCCTTGCGACTCATGTGTCCAATGACTATTAGATGAATGAGAAAGAAAGCGAGTGAAGGGACAGAAGGAAGAAGGGAGAAGGAGAAGACGGAGCAAAGAAAAGAAAGGAGAGGAGAGGAGTGGGAAGGAAGGAAGGAAGGAAGGAAGGAAGGAAGGAAGGAAGTTATCGAGCATCCTGAATCAATGAATGAGTGTGTTTCCCACATCAATATTTCTGCTTCTTTGCAGGCAGATTTATAGCCAAGGGCCTTCAGATACATGTTTTGTGTAAAAGATTCAATAATCAGGAAAGAACCCGTCATTCCTTTACTCAACACACATTTATTAAGGAGTATCAATGTGCCACGATTTGGGGACACACTGATGAACATACTAGCCAACATTCCTGCCCCCGTGCTGCTTACGTTCTGTTCGCAGGGGCAGACAATAAAGAACCAAGTCAATAAAGAATATCCACGGGACTGGCTTCCAAGCTTTCTCTGCACCCATCAGCACTTACCAGAGCCTGGCCCTCCGCAATTATTTGCTAAAAAAGTAGTCAAGGTCTATGAGCCAGTCCCTCTCTTCCTCAGCTTCCCTCCTGCAGGACGGATCTGCAACACGGTCACAGGGGACTGTTGGGACCATAGAGCAAAGAGAGCTGGGATGTATTCCCAGGCACTGTGAATAGTTCACTTGCTCCAGCATCAGGCTCTGAGGGGGGGGGGGTGCTTCTTTCCAGTGATTTGAACTTTCCCAGGCTAGTGGCTGGCAGGAAGCTGTAAAATGTTGGTGGCAGCTTCAGTAACGAAAGCCAGTGGGCTGTCCCTGACAACTGGAAGCTCGTGCCATCTCGGGGCCATATCCCTAACACCACAGGCATGCCGGTGCCATGGCAATGACATCTGGGGAACGTCTGCTTTTTCCCTTTCAAAACCCGGTGGTACACACCTACAGCCTAGGTTCCTGGGGGGATAAACAGAAAAAGGAATTAGCAGCCAGCACGGAGAGAAACAACCGAGAATGTTTGCTGCTGTGGCAGCCAGACCGGCCTCAGCTTGTCTAGACAAAGCCCATCTCCACTGCAGAGTCTCCAGAGAAAAGTAACCAGTGTCAGGAGGCAGGCAAGAAGTGACCTAGGGAGCAGAGCTCGGGACAAGCCCCACCGCAGGGCAGAGACAGTGAGCTGGCCACCTCAGAGAAGCCAGGCCCGTTCCACGAGCTGAGCAATGTTTCAGGGATGCATCTGAAGCCCCAGATATAATATATGGCCACAAAAGAGGGCTGTCAAAGAGAAAGAGGCTAACATAGCTGTGTCCTTTCCAGAGAAGACACAGCTCAGGGGAACGATCACGGGCCATGTCACTACCTGCTAATCTATCTGTGCTTTTCAGAACACTCTGAATTAAAAAAAAAAAAAAAATACTATTTGTCGAGGGTTTACTATGTGCCGAGTGACATACTAAGGAGTTTGTATCTGTTATCTTATTTAATCCAGCAGACCACCGTGAGAGAGAGTTATCGTGAAACCCATTTTTCAGATGAAGAGACTGAGGCTCAGGGAGGCTAAGTAAACGTACTACAGGTCACAGAGATAACAGGGGATGGAGCTGGTGTTTCAACCAAGCCATCTGATTTCATTCCATGATACTGCCTTCTATTTCTATTGCTTCATTTCTTCCTCACCACAACCCTCTAAGATAAACAGATTGCAAATTATTTTCCTGATTTTGCAGCTAAGAAATGTGCTAATACATAGCCATCAACCATATGCGGCTATTTAAATTTAAATTAATTCAAATTAAATAAATGTAAAAATCAGTGGCTTAGTCACAATAGCCAACTTTCAAGTGCTCAGGAGCCACCTGTGAGAGTACAAATAAGGAATATTTTGTCTCTGCAGAATGTTCTAATGAACGGCACTGGCCCAGCACTCTGAGGTTCAGTTCAAGTTTCTGAGCTCTCTGCCAGACACGGTGCTAGAAAGTATAGTGATGAAAAAGGCATCGTTCAGAAGGTTACAAATTTCCTTAGGAAGGTTACAAATCTTGGGGGCCATATTGGATTAAGCAATGGGTGGGTACGGATGGGGGCCAGAACCCTGCTCACATCTGTGTCCTCCACCACATCGACATTCTGGCCTCTTACCAGAAAGGAAAGCAGGATGACTTCAAGTATCCTAACATCGGGTCTTTCTAGGTGCGTTTGCACTAGGCTAGTGACAAGCCAGGGTGCTTTTTGAGGAAGGGTGTGTAAGAGACAGAAGTAAAAGGAAGGAGAGAGTTTGTGCTGGGAAACGCACATCCGGATGGACATGTACAGATGGCACGTCTCACCTGTCGGGAAGAGCGCTCTTGCCTACCCAGCAAGCACAAGAAGATGTAAACCCACCTCTTCTTGCATCGAGCCTTGTCGTTGGGACAAATAGTGATTGAAAAACCAATCACAAGCACCCAACCCTCCCCAAGTAAACATTGACAAAACTAAGGCCACCCTATAGCAATGGTAATACGGAAGGAGCATTTAGGAGCATAGATCCTAGTTCAAGTTCCTTCTACCCCTCTGTTACAGGTGCAACATTAGGCAAGACATTCAACTTGTTGAAGCTGCGTGTTCTCCCTGCATAAGATGGAAAGGATAATCATCCCAGGATCTTAGATTTCTCGTGAGAATTAAATACAGCATCTATGAGAATCGTACAGCTTCCGCATTGGCCAGGAGCATAGGGAGCAGTCTGCAAATGGTAAGTTTGGGTTGCTGAAAGCTTGTTTACCCATGTGTATCAACAGATTTGATTTTTCCAGACCACTAAATATTAAATTGGTTTTTTTTCTTTCTATTTGATACAGATCACTGTGACGCTGAGTTTGATATAAATACGGTGAATTATATTCATTTGGTTGTTTTATTCATGTAGGTTATTTCTGTAGCTGTATGATAAAATTTTGACCAAAGGAAGAATAAGAAATAGCACAGCTGAGAGTTTAGGGGGCAGTTTAGGGAGGCTCAGCCAGGAGCCCAAATCTATTTGCTCATCAAACATTTATTGGGCTTTCTTCCCTATGCCAGGCAAAGATGAGTAAGACAGCCCCAGCCTAGAAAAGTTCAAGGTCCCGTAAGAGAAAAGGCAAGAACACTCATATACAAATAATCCAAGTGCCGCCAAAAGATATGAAAGTCCTGTGAGGACCTCAAAGGAAAGCCAAGTCAGGTTTAGTTACTTAGATACAAAAAGTTGTCAGGAAAGAGGTAAGTGTCAAAATGGGCTATGACAGAGCACCGAAAGCCTGCCCGAAAGTAAAGTTTTGCAGGAGGCAGAAACTGTAGGAACAAAGGTTTGGCCAGTCATTGCTGGGGGAATGAGATGCAGGGCAAGGGAATGAGGGGAGCTGATGAGTTAGGGAAAGAATGGGGAGATTTGGACACCAGCTTTAGGAGCTTGGACTTCCTTTGAAAAGACAGTGATATGAAGGTTAGCTTTAATCCGGGTAAAGCAAGGAGGAACTAAGAGCAAGGAGACTTTTGCAGTTTTACAGCCAATATCTCGTGAAATTCCACAAGGAAGTGGAATGTGGTTGGAGTGGTGGAAAATAAGAAGTGGAAACCATTTGGAAATAGTATCAATAGACCTTGATGTGAAACCACTTCTGTAAGAGACACTGGTGTTCTGCAGCTGTGAGCCTGGATCATAACGGGGATGGGGGGTCAGAGGCAGGAGCCCTTCTGAGGAGGGAGGTTATGAGTTCAGATCGGCCCTGGGCCCTGGTTCGGTGACTGACACGCCTATCCACTCGGCCCCCCAAGCCTGGATGCCATCGCAGACGTCTTCCATTTCCTGCCATTCCTTAAGTTACTGTACTAGTCAGCTGGTGCTGCACCATGATTACCCCCAAATTTAAGCAGCATAAGGAAACAACCATTTATTAACTTACACAATTTCTGAGCGTCAGGCGCGCGGATGTGACCTAGCAGGGAGATTCTGTTGGAGGCAGCAGTCAAGCTGTCAGCCGGGGGTGCGGGCCCCTCGGGGCTCGATTAGAACCGGAGGAACCACTTCCCAGCTCACTCCTGTTGCCGGCGGGCCTCGGGTCCTCTCCAGCTGTCGGCTGGAGGCTTCAGTCCCCCGCCACGTGGGCCTCTCCCCCTGGGTTTTCCAATAGCGAGTGATCCAAGAGAAAGAGCCCAAATGCAAGGCACAGTCTTTGGTGACCTAATCTCGAGAGGGACCCATCACCATTCTACAGTATGCCATTGGTCCCGATGACCCGGCTCTGGCAAGAGCATGGACGTCAGGGCAGGCCTCACCAGGGCCCACCTCTAAGACCGCCACAGCAGCTCCAAGACCTGCCAGTCAGCCTCCATGTTTCCCAAAGCTTGCCCCCGTCCGCCAGCTCACTTCCACTGCTCCAGCACCGTGTGGCGGCTCCTGCTTCGTCTGCAGTCCAGCAGCTCGTGCTACTTTCAGCGTCTCTGCCCGCAGCCTCCTCCTGGCTACCACTCGCTGCAAGAGTGATGTCTCAAAACGAGATCCACCTGTCCCCCTACGCACACCTCCTGCACCCCCTGCGCAAAACCCGTTACTCGGATGATGCAGATCGAGCTCCTTAGCGTGGGTGTGGGTCTTTCTGTGTCCCGGGCTCTGCTAATGCTCCAGCCTCACCCCCTGACACCCTCTGCCTTGGACCTTGTACTCTAGTAAGTCAGGACTCTGTGCCTCCTTCACCACCTGTACCATTTCACCATCCACCCCTTTGCTACACTCCTCCCTCTACCTGTACCCTTCCTCCTCTCTCCCCACCCTCACAGGGTAGCACTGTGATTCGGAGCACAGACGCAAGACTCTCACGGCCCATTATATAAATTCTATATGCCGGGCATTGGTCAAATTGATTATGTGCATATATTAACACTTCTATCCCCACACTGACCTAAAGGTAGACGATTATTACGATCATCATTGCACAAATGAGGAATCTAAGGCTCATAGAGTAAGAGCTGTCAAGGTATGTGCAATTCAGGGCTAAGTTCAGATACTGTCTCCTCCACTCAGCCTCATCCTTCTAAAAACAGGTTCCCTCCTCCATGCCTCCCATCACACCCTGGGGATAACTCTGACTTGGTAGCTACCATATTGTTTTGAAATGATCTATTTTTGAGTCCGCCCTTTTAAAACTCAGCTCTGATAGCAGGGACCGTGTCTCTTCCAGTTTGCCACCCAATGGAGTCTTAGCCAACACGTTCTGGGAGAGCATACCTAAGTTAGCAGTGCCTGCTGAATACCCAGGTGACGCTATAGGCAGTTGCCCAATAAAGGAGGAGAAAAAAGCTGAAGATAAGACCTTAACTAATAAGAGAAAGAAGAGATAGTGAAAATACTGCTTTGTTTTTAGAACATTTAACATTTTCCTTAATACAACTGAAACAATGACTCTAAACCACTAGTCTGAAATACTTACCAAAAATAGGTATGCATAGTCCCATCCAGTGGATGGAATCAAATCCAGAAGCAGCCATAGCGTGATTCTCCCATGTTCTGTTCTCTGGGGAAGACTGACTGTGAGTATCTCAGGTTCAGACGCCGTGACCAAAATCGTGCTCGTTCCCTAAACACTCCTGTTTCCATCCTCTCAGGAGCCACGAGTCTGTCTCATGGTTGCACCCAGGCAGGCTGATCTGTGGAACCAGGAAAATCATCACATTGAGTCACAAAGTAAGCAAATGGAAAAAAAATTTAATTAAAAAAATTTTTTTAAATCAGCTAATAAAGGAATTTTATGAAAGTTATAAGATTTTATTACGATATTTTTGAAGGGTTGCCTCTATGAGGAAAAGTATCAAAACAGCCTTCAGACTACTGTGAACTTTACGAAAATTTCTTTGGGTTCTTTGCAAATGGCGGCTTGTGACCCAAAAGTCCTATTCAAAGCATAATCAGAAATAATAGGGGAATTACGGTAATTTCTCTTTCACGATCTAATCTCTGACCAGGCTTGCATCTCAGACACACCTTGTAGTTTGTTGTGTGTTGAATCTGTGTGAGAAAAGAAATTAATCCCCCAAATTAGTCCTGCCAGGTGTTTCTAAAAAAAAAAAAAAAAAAAAGTTTCCATATGACAGCAGCTCTTGTCAATATCCTGGTAAAGAACGAGATTAATTTTTTTTTAAGTTTATACAGTCCTGACTTTGTCTAGGGACCCCTTCAGTTTTCCTGTCTCCAGTAATATCATTTTAAACATTTGCTTTCTCCAAATGGCTTCTGCGTTCTGTATGATTCTACTTGTGATGCATCTTGGCATGTTACTGTGGAAATATTAAATCATTCCACATGTGCGTGTGTTTGCCTCTCCAGGTATATTTTAGAATTTGCTTGAGAACTATGATTGTAGCTTCTTGTTCTCCTCCGCCTCCTCCTTCTCTCTCCCTCACCTTCTCTTTCCTGGGCGCACCTCAGTAGTGCTCCCGAGGCAAGTGCTCCATCACCCTTGACTGGTTGATTTCCTCAGGCAAATGCAGAAACTACTATTTACTGACCAATATGTGCCCCTCCATGAATGAAGCACTTTACCTGTGTTCTTTCTTTAGTCCTTGCAACAGCCCTGTGAGTATTAATATCCCTACTTTCCAGCTCTGGAAACTGAGGCGTAGGAAGAGAAGGCAATTACCCACAGCTGGTAAGTGAGTGGCAGAACTGGGAATCAGACCTGGGTTGTCTGGTTCTAGAGCCCGTGGTTTCCTGGGATCCCACTCATTTTCCATCCTCTTAACTAGCAACTTCTCAAGAGGCATTGCTTTGCAGATTTTAAAAAGAAAGTGGGTACTTTGGGCTAGTAAATCTGACATCTCTGATAAGGCACAATGGATAGGATGCTTGTTGTAAAGCCTTCATCTCTAGAAGGCTGTTGTTTCCATGCCCCTTAGAACAGTACATGATACGCCTCTCATGGCACCCAGGCTGGTTGGCCTGTGCAGCCATCTGTTGACTAGTCCCCTGTCTTCTACCTACTTGCTCCCAAGAGTGTGCTTCTTGGACCAGAAGAATCGGCATCACCTGGGATGTTGGAAATGCAGACTTGCAGCTTGCCTCAACTTACTGAGTCCGAATCTACCTTTGAACAACATCCCTAGGTCATTTCTGGGCGCGCTACAGTTTGAGAAGAACTCCCTTACTTACGGGTTGTCACAGGACGTGGGACTTTTCTCTCTTGTGACTGTTGGTAAAGAAGTCAAGATGGGTCAGCAAACCGATTCAAGTGAATCAGCAACATCACCACATCAACCCAGAGGGGAGTGTAGATTTTCAACCATGTTCACATCATCTTGGCCCCAGTGGTTCCTGTCTCCTGTACCAATATCAATATTCAAGTCAGTTGGAAATTCTCTAGATAGAGAGTCATGTGTTAGGATTAAAATATAAAACCTTGTCTAAGGATAGTTTGAAAATTCGCTGTGCTTTCTGGAGTACATCCCTAATGCCCATCTTTAGAATATCCAAAGTTCAGCTGCTAAATCCATGTGACATTTTAATCTAGCCCAATGTCAAAACATGGTAACTTTGTTAAAGAATTGGTGAGTTTAGGATTCCAGCCCCTTTATAAAATCTGCCACCAATCTCCAGCGTGTGCCAAATTGTGTTGTTATTGTGGGCATAGAACAGAGCAGCCTCCTTATTTTTCTCTCTAACGTGCTTTGAGCTCTACAGCCTAAGTAAGCGTTTTCCTTGCACTGGTTTGAACACACTGTTATTTTTCACATAAGACTAGTGATTATTCTGCAAGGACTTCCCATGTTTTGCTTCACCATTGAGATGCTGCTTCTTTGCAGAAATACACTTAAATTCATTCTATTTTGCCGCACTCAACTTCAAGTATTTATCAAGTGATGTGGCCAGTACAGAACAAGTCAGACATGAATGATTGCCCTGGAGGAGAGTATATTCTGGGGTAATGGGACCCCATGGCTGTTGCAGGCAAGGGGTGCAGGCAGAGTGGAGACCTTTCAGGGGGCTGGGGAGGAGGGAGGCGGTTCCCTGTGGAGGACCAGGAGTACAGAAGACGGAGGTGTGCAGGGCCCACAGGTTTGAGGGGAGGTTCTTGCTGATCGCTTGACACCTCTCCGGTGTCCAGCACTGGGGGTTGTTCAAGGAGCACATGCCCTCCCCCCATCCAGCATGCAGGTGACATGGGCACAGCACTTCCTCTCTCTGGGTTTGTTTGGGTCACTTCATTTATAAATATTGGCACATCGAACCTCAAAAAAGTTAATCCCTTCTTTCAACAGACTGAGGTCTTTGTGGCATGTAGTAAACGTTGGGATCTCAGCAGTAAAGATGAAGACAGTCTCTGTTCCCCCAGATGGTTCCTCCTAGTGGATAAGCCAATACATGAGCACATAAATTAAATAAAATAAAAATTTTAACAGGAGAGTATATTTTGGAGAAGGAAAAAATAGCAAAGAGTATAAACTAATCTGTACAATGAATCCACAAGGCAGTGTGTTTGGGGAAATGAGAGTATGGCCATGGTCTGGGAAGTCTTATAGCAGAGGAAAGACTTGAAGCCTGGATAGGCAAAGAGTGAAGAAGAGACTATTCTAGAAGGAAAATAATCTGAGCAAAGGGGAAAGGACTAATGAGCGTGGAACCTTGGTCACTGCATTTTTGCCTGGAGCTGACATATATTGACTAATACATCCAGGGCTCCTGTGTGTTTTGCCCACTAAAACACCAGATCAAAAGATGCATTTAGTTAACATGTTCTCTAGAGCCTCATAATCTGTAACTACATAATTACATATAATTGTATAGCACATATCATATGTAATTACATAATAAAATATTCATATTATATTATAGTTCATAGTTAATAGTTTTACTACACAATTGAGATATTAGTGATGTTACTAATAATATTAATGTATTGGTTAACATTAATATATAATTATATCATATTATACATAAATATGTGATTGTATGGTTATAGTTATATATATAATAATCTATAGTTAGCATTTTTTAGGCCTCTTCATATGCATGGCTGAGTACTTTCCCTTTAATACTCACAGCAACCTTATGGGGGTGTTTTGATCTCCATATTATTAATAAGGAAACAGTTTTAGGAACTTGAGCAAAGTCACATAGTAGACGGTGGTGGTGTACATGGACACAAAGTTGGAGAGCAAAACCCACATTCTGAACATTATGCCAAACTATCCAGATACTCTACATACTGTAGGACCGTGAATATTATATACTCAGGTATAATACAACGCTAGGATATTAGAACAGCAAAAAATAATCCCTTTAAGCAATTTCCCTTCTGGATGGGAACCCTATGGGTATAGATGGGAACCTAGATGGGTATAGAGCTGCAACTATTGAAGCAAGATTATGTGTGGCAATTATCTCTTCCTCAAGTCCTAAAAGTACATAAAAAAAAGCATGGGGTTATTGGGTAAGACTTCTTAGAATTGGTAATTTTGAGGGATCTACTATGCGAGGCCGAAGTTATGTGCCACTCAGATTATTTATAGGGCTTTGTGACTGTATATTGTCCAAACATCCCTTCCCAAGATGGCTAAAAATGCCAAGTCCCCAACTGATGAAGACTTGCCCATTTGGTAAATTACACCCATTGAATTTCTGTTGGGGTTTCTGGAGCGTGTGTTTGAATACCACTCACTCATTCTTGTTCTAGCTCATGGGAAGCAGATTATCAGCAATGATTAAAAGAATCACTTAGTCACACACAGCAACGTGGGTTTGAGAATGGACCCTGCCACAGCGGTCAGGAGTCTAGGTCCCTCACCTAAATGCTCAGCTATCGGACTCACAGCGTGGCCGGGGCCAGCAGTCAGCTCCCCTGGGAACTCGGTAAAAGTGCAGCATCTCAGGCCTCACCCTGGACTGCCGGAATGGGAAGGTCTAGGGCCAGGGACCAGGAATCTGTGTTTTAACAAGCTTTCTGGGTTTGGGAAGCCCTGTGCTGGCCATTACCTTCCTCATCAGTAAAAGGGAGATAATATAATAATTGTAGCCGCTTCCCAGTACCATGGTGAAGATCAAGTGAGACAATGTACATAATGGGCTTCACACAGTATCTATACGGTAAGAGTATTTGATAAGTATTATCTGTAATAATTTTATCTTTTCTTATTTTTGGTTTAGAAAGGTAAGAAACCAGAACCTCAAGCAGAGAACTCTGTCTGCTTGGGTTTCAGCAGAAATCAGTTCTTGCAGTTAGTGTTGAAGACTTGTCAGACGTCCGCCTTATGTTACTAAGAAAATCCGAATTGTATAAACAGGTTTCTATTGTGCTCTCTCTTCGGCTCCTGTTTGAAAATGAAGGAGGTCGGCGGCTGTGTGTTTTTACGGCCAGTCCAGAGGCTCCGTAGACCAGCTCTGATGGATGTGTGTGTCGGATTGCAAAACACTCCCCGACGGGAGCAGTTAAACTGGATGGTTTAGAAAACCACCTCCAGGTTTCCCATTTGGGAACACAAACACTTATGGAGTGCTTCTTCCCGGAGACGTGGCTCCAACTTCAGCTCCCTGGGAAGTGCCCATACGTATCAGAGGCTGAATGAAGCCCTGGTCAGGCCTGGCTTGACCCACCATGGCCTGTTCCAAACCATCTGAATCCATTCTAACTTCTCTGCAACCTCTGTTTAGTATTTATTTATATGAGTTTGGGCATCGGTCTTGCTTATAGCTTTCTTGCTTCTCACTTGCTCTTTCCCTCTCAGACAAAGGTCCGTAAACTGTTTCATAAAGGGCCAGATAGTAAATATTTCAAGTTCTGTGGGCCACGGGGTCTCTGTGGCAACTACTCAAGTCCGCCATGGTAACTCAAAAGCGGCCATAGACGAGGCATAACCAACTGAGTGTGGCCGCATCCCAGTAAAACTTTATTTACAAAAACAGGTGGCAGGCTAGATTTGGCCCATGAGCTCTAGTTGGCTGACCCCTGACTCGGAATCTCAAAATATCCCGTAGAAAGGACCCAGAGGACCAGGCAGAAGAATAATTCAGTGTTTATAGGTAAAGTTCTGGCTTAGAAGGAGTTCCTGACCCCCACTGAGCCATGTCTTGGGTAATGAAAGATAAACAACACTAATTGTCCCTCCAGACCAGCCTAACCAAAACCCACTCTGAAACTGTTTTGCTCCCACCTGGTGGGAAAACACCTGCTCTCAGTTTAACAACTTTTAATGAAGGTGTTGCCTCACGGGTTGGGACCAACCACATCAAGTCACACATCTGGAACAAGGAAGTCTTCCTGTTAGTGATGAGGTCGAAATGTTCGGATACCAACGAAGTAGGAGGCCAGGGCCCGGACTTAAACCATAAGAGAGTGAATGCCAGCGTCTTACTTTTCTAGAATAGTTCAGGGGATATAACTCCTGATGTTTACAGATAACGGCCCCTCTGCAAAGAAGTTACCCAGAGGGTGTGAACGTAATAAATTACTCTTGATCCTTGCTAAGGTAATAATACGAATCTCTGTATGATACTACAGCAGAAGACACCAGTTGACAAACGTCGTGATCTAGGCTGTTCTTTCATTTGAAGAGTCTTTTGTAGTGCCAGGTGTGGTTTGAGACTCAGCCTCGTATGACTTATTCATTCCAAAGTTGGAATCCACTCAGTTCCAAGGGAGCCATTTGTAACAAATGTCATTGGTTGCTTAGCCAACGGCCATTCCAACTCCTGCTTTCTTTTTTCCTTGAAAAGAGCCACTAATTTTGCTGGAGTTCTCCATGTAACAAAGCTAAATCTTCCCTGGTTTAATTCAGCGATGACCCTCTCATTAACCATAGCAGCGAGTTTATGGATGTGCATGTAGCCCGGTGCTACCTCATGAAAAATCAGGAAAAGTCTGTGGGAGGCTTCAGGAAAAGATTCACTCTCCCTTAAAAAAGAGGCCGAAGGGAAAACCTGTCCTTGCGTGGGCACCGTGGATACAGAGCTTGGAACGGGTGGAATCCATCTTGAACCCCGGGGGTGCTAAGCTACAGACAACAAAGTATAATAATGAGGCAATGAGACCTTCTGTTACTGAGACAGTAAGTGTTCCTTATTATGTAAACTAACTTAAATTTTCTGTTTCTCGCAGCCAAAAGAATGCCAAATGATACCCATTCCTGTTTGGTCTCCCCCAGGCCAGTTCAGGTCTCTCTGTTCCTCTCAGCTCTCGAGCTCTCTGCTTTCACTATCCCTACCTCATCTTACCATTCAATAGAGATTCGAGAATTGTGCTTTGTTTTATTTTGTCTTAATAGCCCTTGAGGCTGAGATCTTACCTGTTAGGATTTCACCAGAGAGCGGCTGGTCAGCAAAGAGTTATAAACACAGCTACTCACAGACTGAAGTGATCTCAATTTGTGGTTTTGTTTTTGAAAGTGTTGGTAGTACTAAGGCTGTGTTTATTTTTCATTTATTCAGTGCAATTGTCCTTCCCTAACAAAGATTGTAGGCTAGTGGATATAATCAAGTAAGCAATTACATACAATGTAATGAGGGACCAGAGAGGGAACTGGGGGATGAGGAAGTCCAGAGGGAGGATCCGTCGTTAGCTTGTCAAAACCTTCACATTTCTTCCATGCTTGCAGAGGTTCCTCTCCTGTAAATGCCAGACCCTCACTCCCCTGCCTCCACTGCAGCGAGGGCCTGCACATATGAGCTCCCTCACGCCAGCAAGGGAAAGCCTTCAAAGGCTTTCTTCCTTGAAGATTAAGATCATCACAGAGAGGTGTTTTCTTCTGTTTCTGCTCTTGCTTATTTCCGGGGAGGGCCTGATTCAGAGCTACGGCAGCCGTCTTGTGACGGTGAATAAAAGCCAAGAGCACTGCAGAAAATGATTCTAAGTATTGACATTATTGTATCATAGAACTAATCCTATATCTGTGTATCTCCAGATTTCTCGTTATGTGATGATACCACTGTATTTTCGTATCTGTTATGTATAGGCCGTAGCATGCTAAATGGTATAAAGCGTATCTAACTTGGACTGGAGAATCTAAGAAGGCTTCCTGGAGGAAGTGACTCATAGGCTAAAGCACGAAAGATATGTACACATTATGTAATAGCAGGAGAGGTGATAAAGGAGGGTCCAGAGTCTTGGAGGAGGGGATATGGCAAGTTTAAAAACTCAAAATCAGTGGCTATGGCTAAAGCATAAAGTATTTTCTATGGAGTGGGAAGAGATAAGGTCAAATAAGTAAAGGGGGAAGACAAATCATATGTAACCTTGTAAGTCATGTTAATAAATTTTGCTTTTTTCCTTAAGAACATTATGAACACTATTGAAATCTTTCTCATCCTCAGGTCAGAGTTGATCACTTCTTTTACACACCCTGATGACACTGCTGATGGTTTGCTGTCATTTGGTCCTGTTAGTGGTTGTAATTTGTTATACAAGTTATTCGTTTCTTCCAGTTTAATTCAATAATGCTCATCCCATTATCCATACCAGTTATTGGCTTATGGATGAGCATGTAACCCAGTTCTGCCTAATGGAAAATAAAGAAAAATCTGCTGGGGAGCATCTGGAAAAGTTATCTTCTCCATTAAAAAGAAGCATGGAGGGAATGTGTCTCCTAGAGGGCAGGCTATGTCTTAGCTCAAGTATATTAACCCCCTCCAAAAAATCCTCATTGAGGTTTGTTGAATCAAATTGCTTATCTCATTAGGACTTACAGAGCCTGGATCTATTTTAAAGTAGTTTGTCTTCCTTGATCCTTTCAATACCCCCGTGAAACCTAGGGAGAGGTCTAGGCTTCTCACAGCTGGTTGGGGGAGAACCATAAGGACTAGAACCAGGTTGTATCTCTCTTCATCCAGAAATGCTTTTCACTGTATCATACAGTTTTCCCCCATGACAAGTGCTTCCATCACTAGAGTTTGTACATTTATTCATTTGCTGTAAGGTCGCAGTTTGATGAAACTTGAAAAAAATTTTTTTCCATGTAGTCATTGCCAGAAGCTTTGTGTGGTGGAAACATCCAGTCACACTTTCTTTTCTTGGGGAGAATTGAGAGTGGTCCTTTGGTGTTGACAGACGTAGGGCAATAAAGCCTCTTTGTTGTGGTTTGAGAAAAGCTAGCATTCCCCCATGTCTCCTGGTCTGTAAAGCTCACAGAATACTCCAGGCTGGGGGACACATTTGCGTAGGAACTCTCTTAGTTCGCATGACTACCTACCTACTTCAGCAGATGACTCTGAACATCGCAGTGGCTCAACTCAGGGTTTTATTTCTCTCTCACGTGGAGATTCATTTTTAGGGGGACTACATTAGAGACCCAGGCTCTTTCTCTCTTGTGGCTCCATCCTCCCCTGTGGTCCCTGCAATCTTCTGGATCTGGTAGACGACAGAAGAAGAGAGAGAGGAGCTTTCCATGGACCTCACTTCTGCCCACATTACATTGGGCAGGACACAGTCATGTGGCTACACTTACCTGCATGTATGGATGGGAAGTGTAGTCAACCTCTATGCCCAGAAAGATAACCAAGTGATTTTGAAAGACAAGTGGTCATCTCTGACTTAGAGACCAAGGGGAATCTTGAGAGGAAAGTAGTGATAACTCTCTACCTTCTGAGGTTCAACTTTATAGTATTTTTTCTTTCTTTCTTTCTTTTTTTTTTTTTTAGAGAGAGAGAGAGTGCATGAATGGGGCTGGGGCGGGAAGGGGAGGGGAGGGACAGAGAGAGAGAGAGAGAGAGAGAATCTTAAGCAGGCTCCATGCCCTACTTGGGGCTCAATCTCACAACCCTGACATCATGACCTGAGCTGAAATCAAGAGTCAGATGCATAACTTACTGAGCCCGCCAGGTGCCCCAACCTTATAGTATTTCTGATGAACTAGGGTACAACAGAGGAGGCTGGGGTACATAGAGGGGAATTCACCATAAGGGAGAAGATAGACTTGCCTGTTGATTCACCTCAAAGCCAAGATCATGTTTTTCATGAGGGAAGGTTAATTCCAAACATGACATAGGGGTAAAGTTAGAAATCCCTCCTTATGCAAATAGGTGAGTGTTTATATATTTAAAGAGCTGAGTGCTGAAGAACTGCATATATTTTGGGGAGCTACTAGCCCAATATAATACCATTCAGTACTATAAAATAACCCATTCATTCATTCATTCATTCATTCATTCATTCATTTTTTTCAGCAAAGCTTATTGAGGACCTACCATGTGCTAACCACATTCTGGGCGGTGGGATACTGTTGTCCCTGCCCAAATGCCCTCAATAATAAATAAATATGATTTCAAGTAGCCCTAAGCACAATGAAGAAAACAGAGTTTGGTTGCAAGGTTAAGGAATAGAAAATGACTAAGGCAGAAGGGTCTGGCACTCTTCTAGATTGGATAGAGAGCAGGGTATGGTGAATGCTACCAAGGGAGAGAAAGGCTTCCTTTCCCCATTTCTAAGACCCAATGAGACTGCTGTTGTTCCAAAAAATATTGATAACCCAGCAATTTTCTGTCTTGGTCCAAGACTCCTCCACGTTTCTGGACCTCTTGCTTTCAAGAGCCACATTATGTGCCCATGGTGACAAAAACAATAGCATAATACGAGCTTCGTGTGTAGACTCAGATTTTCCAGGGTTTTCTCTGTAGAGGACAGTAATTAAGAATGACCCCTTATGGTGCGCCTGGGTGGTTCAGTCGGTTGAGCATCTGCCTTTGGCTTGGGTCATGATCCCAGGGACCTGGGATCGAGCCCCACGTCGGGCTCTTTGCTCAAAGGGGAGTCTGCTTCTTCCTCTCCTGCTTCCTTTGTGCTCTCCCTTTCTCTTTCTCTCTCTCAAATAAATAAAATCTTAAAAAAAAAAAAAAAAAAAAGAATGACCCCTATGCCAGTGAACACCCTGGGATTCTCAGACTTACCCCAGGAGGTGCAACTCCTTTGAAATACGCTGATTAGAGAATGAGGGATCAGGCACCAGGATTGTGCAGTCTGAGCAGGACCAGGAATGTGGCCTCATAGGTGAAGAAAGGCATATCAATTCCTCCCTCATCCCACAGTTACTTCTTAAACACTTTCTATGTGTCAGATACCATGTTAAGACCTAGAGAGAAAGGGAACAAATGTGGCACAACCCTGACTTGAGAGGTGTTAGCCTGAAGGAGAAGAGAGAGCTTGACAGAGAAATCAAAGTTGTCCTCACACACATGCTTATACTCCCACTGCATGCAAAGCCCTTTGCCCAGTCCCGTAAAGCATGGTGTGTAGCCTCTCGGGCTGCTTCACATGCCCCTTCATGAATACGTGAGCACATTATTTCCTCCCTGAGGCGCTCCTCCCTGAAAGGGCACTGACTTCCTGCTCTTATTAACGATGCTGCAGGTGCTTCCCTCATGAGGAATTCAGCCTCGTTCCGCTTCATGACCAGGCAGCTATAGGGGTCCCACAGGGCGGGATTCTTACCTTATCCTGGGATCCAGCCCCAACATATGTGTTCTCATTCTGACCCTCCCAGGTCACCCTGTGGCTGCCAGAAACCACGGGTCCCCGTTGTGCGTCGGTCCTCCAAAGTCAACCTTGTCATGACGCAGATGCTGTCAGAGGCCACGTCTGAAGAGCATGCCAAAACAACTAGTCCAGAAGGAACATTCGGTCAATCTGGTTTGTCAGAAAGCCAAAAAATAAGACATTTGTTCGATTGAGTTCATGTAAGAGTTGGTTTATTTTTAGCTGGATTTAGTCTTGTTGGCTGGCGTATCTAGGCAGAGTTCTCGTTTCCTAGGGTTACAAGAGCTCACGTCGTCAACAGCCACCACAACAAAAATGTGTCTGTCCCCCCCCCCCCAAGATCTTCATCTTATCTCCATAACCCCGTGGAAAGCAGATGTAGGCAAGAACCGTGTCATCTTCTCCATCACACAGCGTAGGTCTGTTTTAACTTTTGTGTCAGTCAGGGCCCTGCCAGGAAAGAGGTAGCCTAGCCAAGTGGAATCACTTGGGGAAAGTGTAACAGAGAGACAGTTTGCAAAGTTGTAGGCAGGTGTAGAGAAATGCCAGGGGATAGGGCAGCGACTCAGGGTAGTGACAGAACTCAGGCTAGGCCTGAAGGGACAGGAGGAGGCGGAATGGAGAGACAGACAGCCATCTTCGTCCAAGGAGCACATCCACTGTGTGTCTCATCCCTAGCAGGAGAGCTGGGGGGATAGAACCCTAGCCTCACTCTCCTCCCTCCCTTAGATCACCTCTCTGGGGTCCCTTGTAGCCCACCTCACCTGGCCTGAGGGCACAGAACCTGTGGATATAACTCCTATCTGTCAGCATCCTGGAACACAGAAGAATCTAAAAGGGGGGAAAGTAGAGCCGGAGGAGCAGACAGAAGGTATCCAGCCCGGTACTGTGTCAACTAATTTCCTGGAGAGTTTGATTCCACACCCTCCCTGGATCAGCACCTTACTTTTCAAGTCAAGCAGCCGTGTGGATTCACAGACTCTTGAGCAAGGGGAATTTGAAAGCACCAACTCCTCTGGGAGACAGGAAATTTCTCTCAAGTCCATCCTCCTCTTGAATGCCTCTGTTGATAGGAAGATCACTACATGTCAAGGCACTTGAGGGCACATCTAATGAGAAGCCTCTGCAACCCAGCTCCCTTTTTCTCTGGTTTCTAGTGTCCTAGGTCACCAGAACAAGTCTAAATCCCCAGCTCTCTTTCACAAGGAAGGATGTTAGAGCCTTAAAACTCCACAACTGGGCGTGGGGTGAGGAGGGGAAGCTGCAAAGCTGGGGGCTGATCTCCCAGGCCAAGGCAGAAGGGCTCTCATCTTGTAGAGAGGGTGGGGAAACCACTTCTCTCCTTGCATCCCGCCACAAACGCCTCTAAAATTCAGAGCATCCTAAAAATGAAGATGAGACTCTGGAATCCCTGAGAACCAGAGCTGGGACCCTTCGGACAGATTTAATTATATTTCAAAGCCACACACTCCCCTCGGCAAGACAGAGGAATCCAATAGGCAATGGCCAATGGCCGCCAGTGCCCTTAATGAAAACCTAGCAGCTAAAAATACCGTCTGCGAGCTCCGAGGACCGCAGTGCTGCCAGTCTGGTACATTTCATCTGTTCAAAAACCCGAGCCTGCGGAAAGCACTCCGCATGGGAAGGGCTGGGTTGTTTGCAGGAATCAGTGTAACACGTAGACAGTAGTTTATTTGTTAGGCTGGTAACACATGAGAAATGGAGGAGAGATTTGTTTTCTGTAGCAGGAGGCCCATCAAGCCAGCTGGCAGCGTGCCTGAAACAAATCACCAAGAAACAACTAGATCTGTGTGAAACTTGGTGAGAAAGTTTGGAGTCGGCCGGGCAGGGAAGGGGCCGCCAGTGGAAGATAAAACGGGCAAGTGGAGAGGACAAAAAAAGATTCTCGAGGTCTCTTACTGCCTTATTTCTTTTGCACCAGTTTTAAGAGTTGAAATTAAATTGGGTTGGATCCATTTTTTTTAAATCTCTCTTTAGCAGCTATAAGCTTTGAAAGATCAAGTTAGGACTCCAACGAAGTAGTTTCCGTTGTCAGCCCACCATTCACTATGTAAACTCAGGTATCACAACAACCCTGAGAGACACGTTTTATGAGCCCATTTTTTAACGGTACAAATATTTTAAAAGTTACGTTCCGTAAAATTCACTTTTTTTTTTCTGTACAGTTAGTGCTGCGAGTTTCCATAAATGCATCTGGTTGTATATCTCCACAGTAAAGATACAAAGCAGTTCTGTCCCCTCCAAACTTCCCCTCACGCTAAATTTTTCTCATCACAACCTCCCCCCGGCCCAGCCCTAACCCCTGGAAACGACTGCTCTTCTGTCCCTATAGTTCTGTCTCTTCTAAAATGTCATATACATGAAATCATATAGCATAGAGCCTTTTGATTCTGTCCTAGCCACATTTTACAAAGAAGTCAAAGGACGCTCAGAGAAGTTCAGTAACCTGCCCAGGGTCACACAGCTAGAAGAGCAGAAATTTAGTGCAAGTACACTGATTCCAGATCTTATCCTTTCTCCCCAGCGCTGAGCTGGAACTCTGTTTCCTCATCTCTCTCAACGAGATTGTGGGGGAGGAGAAGGGGAGGGGGAGGGTGGTCCAATGAAATCATGGATGCAGAAGGACTTTGGAAAATGCAAAGCCCTTTGTTCAACGCAGCATTGCTTCTTGTTTGTAACTGTCTTTGTCCCAGGCCAAGCTTTTGCAGGAGGGCATTGAGCTCTCCAAATCACCCTCCTGAACTTGGTGGCATACCTTTGAACCTAGCCTTATCAGTCTGTTTAAAGAAACTCTCTCTCTCTCTCTCTCTCTCTCTCTGTCTCTGTCTCTCTCTCTATCTCCTTCTACTAATGTAAGAATCACCTCAGGAGGTTAAAGGACCTGTCCTGACTGGAAAAAAGAATCACTGCTTTCCACAAACACAGATTTATTTAATGGGATTTGGGCCGTGCAGGGGTGTTTTGGTCATCTGAAGGGATTTTTCTATTCTCAGGCCATGAAAGTAACTGCTATGAAATACAATTTGACTTGACTGTTATGTCACAAGAAGTAAACATCATCTGCTGGCCTGATGGCTTGGATGCCTCTCTCTAAACTGCTTCTGCCAAAGGCTTTGAAATGTTTGCTTTCGGGCTGGATTCAGCCATCAGGATATTTAGAGAAGCACGTGCCGAAACCCCACAGAGCCGATCCCTCTCTTGGTGACGATAAACCTGCAAAGCTGTGGTTTTCTTGGAGCCCCAGAACTAGGAGAGTTGTTCCTTCTTCCACCCCTGCTCCCTCTAAACGTTATCAAAAGCAAAGGTCTTCTTTCTTTGTTACTGCTGCAGATGGTGCAGTTTTAGCCACAGGCCCAACCCAGGCTCAGGAGACACCTGGAGGGTCTCTGGGCGCCAACACTGCCCCGTGGAGAGGTGAGGCAAGCCGCATGCCCAGTTTCAGATTCTGTAGGAGACAGAACTTAAGCAAAAAGAACTCATTGAAATTCATTTTAATAATGTATTTTAAACCAGCATATCCAAAATACAGAATCAACATACGATTATTCATGAGGTTGGGTTTGCTCATCCAAGAAAGTGACAATGATATCTACTCACAGAGTAGGTGCGAGGGTTAAAGGACATAATCCAATGAAAGTGCCTGACACGTGGCAAGTGGTGGATAAACGTGAGTTGTTATTAGAAGCATCAGGATTACCGTTTTTACTGGTATCATGAGTCTTACCATTGCTATCCAGAAGCCAAGCCTCAGGGGCGCCTGGGTGGCTCTGTCGGTTAAGCACCCGACTCTTGATTTCATCTCAGGTCATGATCTCAGGGTCATGTCTGGCTCTACACTCAGCAGGGAGTCTACCTGAGATTGTCTCCCACCCTCTCCCTCGGCCCCTCCCTCTGCTCACACTCTGTCTTGTCTCTCTCTCTCTAAAATAAATAAATCTGAAAAAAAAAGAAAAAAGAAAAAGTCAACCCTCACTAGTCTATCTTTGGATTTCTTATGGAAATGGAAACCAGAATCAGATTCACCACTTCTAAGATGGAGGGGATTTAGGAAAAAGGCAACCAAAGGAATGAATCATGTTTTACAGCCCTTAAGAGCTTAAAAAATTGGGGGTGCCTGGGTGGCTCAGTCGGTTAAGCCTCTGCCTTCGGCTCAGGTCATGATCCCAGCGTGCTGGGATCGAGCCCCAAGTCAGGCTCCCTACTCAACTGGGAGTTGAGAATCCCTCTCCCTCTGCCGCTCCCCTGGCTTGTTCTCTTTCTCTCTCTCTCAAATGCATAAATAAAGTCTTTAAAAAAAAAAAAGAGTTAAAAAAATTATTTCCTCCATGTTATTTCTTTGATAGTCACACTTAACCTTTAACATAGAAACTGTTTTATCCTCTTTATGAATGAGGAAAGGGAGGCTCGGAAAAGTTAGGTAAGGTGCTCAGAGTCACCCAACCAGAGCAGGAGAGCCAGGGCTTAACTACGGGGCTTTTATCTCTGAAGCTATTTCTTTAATAAAACTCTCTAAACTGGCAGAACCTCGAGCCTGCGTCTGAACCTGCTTCTGCTGCTCATTGTATGTGCTGGGCAAGTTGCCTGACCTTTCTGAGCTTCTCTTCTCAGCTGTAACGTGGTGATATCTCCTGCACGGGAGTCAGGAAGATTAAATGCGGTGGGTTTGTAGACTGAGTAACAGAACTCCACAGATAGTCAATGTACACTCTGTGTTGGTTTCCGAAATCAGAACTCCTACGGGACTCTCAAGTTGGATGTTGACTTAATTGGATGTTGGTGTACATTTTGGATAGAACCTAAAACTGACCAGTGGTTTTAAAGCTACCCTACTTTAGATGAGAAAAATCACTGAGGGTTAGGGCTGAGCACAGGCATCAGGCCTTTTATGCATGTTGATTGACTCCGATGTGCCCATCTGGCTTCACATGGGTTTTTTTTCCTGCTGTGGAGCATTCCTCATCCCACAAGATCCCGTGAAGAGGTCTCATCTTGAAGCCATCACTGCCATCCGGCTAGCAGACACTGCGCTTAGCTCTTCAGTGAAGGCATAATGGGAAAAAAATTACCCCACATCAAGAGAAGTGTGGCTCGGAGTCTTAGCAGGACACACATGGCTGTCTCCCAAGGGACGGTTGTGGAGAATTTAATAAAAGTAAAGAATTGTTTATGAAAGCGTGGGCAGAGTTAAGGGAAACCAGCAAGGGGTGGTGTAGAGCCTTGTGCTTAACTACAAAGGGGCTGTGTCAGCCCAAACTTGAAGGGGCCAGGAGACAGAACCAGGACTTCACCAGAGCTCCAACGCAGCTTGAGGGCCGCCTGACAGGAAGCATGACCTTCAGTAGAAAGTCACAGACAAACTGTAGAAGAAGGAAGAACAGAGGCACAAGGAGGAAGGGAAATAAGCATGATGACCTCGCTCTCAATGCTCCTGATTGGCTGCATTCAATAGAAAGTCCGAGGGAGAAGGAGCCCGTTCATGATCAGCCTCCCAGAGCACAGAGCCCGGTAAAGAAGAGAGTGGTACTGTGGGGACGAATGGGAATTATCCAGCACAAAATTATCATTTGGTTGGGATCTTGGAACACTTCCTAAATGACCAATTCTCCAGCCTCTGAATTTGGGAGGTGTTTTGGAAGAGAGCATGACCAGCCTGTTACTCTTGAAGTTCTACCCTCATTGACTGACAAAGTCGTCTTCCCACTTCCTTTGCAAATATCTTTCTTTCTGAATGGCATTTTCCCAACTTGCCCATTACGCAGCTCTACGAAAGCGTGTTCGGTGTGCGACTTTAGAAACCAGCGCAAGAGAACCAAGATTGACTAAGTTCTACGATAGACCAGGCACTGTGCTAGGTAGTTAACACCGGTTAACCCTCAGTCTGTGCCCTCAAGGGTTCTATCATCTAATGGGAAAGGGGGAAAATATGTTTGAAGTTCACCACTTCGAAGTATAAACATAAATGTTATAAAGATACATTATAATGGAAAACTCAGTTGGGCTTTGCAATAGGTTGGGAAATGGTCAGCACTCATCAGAAAGAAGTGATTTACACCAAGAAAAAGGATTTGATATGACTGAAATCTGATGGAGGTGGGCATGGTATTTTATAGTAGGCAAGAGGAGAGACTGTATTTCACACGACCAAAGTATTGGACAAAATGTCTTAGTCCCTGTACCTGATTTTATTAAGGCTCTGTTTGATTTACTTCAAGCTCTTAAGGTAAGGAAGAGGTTAAATCAAAATAAAGATGCCAGTCCCACAGAAGCAGCCATAAGAACCCATATGGCTGCATCCCTTGACCATACAGATTATGAGACTGAACCCAAAATAGCCCATACATTCAGTGCTCGTAATGGGCTAAGGCAGAGAAGGAACAGGGAAAAAGAGAGAGTTGGTCATTTGTCATCTTAAAGCCCCAACAAAGGTAGATATGCTCTTTTGCTTTCCAACTGATTCTGGACACAGAACACATCTGGCCACAAGGACAAGGAAGACACTCAGTGTAGTAGAAGTTGGGGTTTGGGGTAACTTCAAGTTTTAAAATGGGAAATCTCTCTTCATACGTAATTCGTCAACTGATTTACTTACTAACTTTCATAAATTTTTTGTTGATTGTACATGTAATAGTCATGGGGGAAACTTGAAGTAACACACGCAAAGCATAAATAATGAACTGTCAATCATCTTTTATCCCATCTTACAAAGATTTCTGCCCAGAGCTTTTCAGTAAATCTCCATGTACATTTGGGTTTGGGGCTTATTTTCGTTTTCCTCTGACACATTTGGGATTATACTGTAATTATTATTTCCTCTCAATCCCTAATTTAAAGACTAATTATAATCTTGGGGCACCTGGGTGGTTCAGTCAGATAAGTGTCCGACTCTTGATTTCAGCCCAGGTCATGATCTCAAGGTCATGAGATGAAACCCGCGTCAGGCCCTGTGCTCAGCACAGAGTCAGCTTGAAATTCTCTTTTCCTCTGCCCCTCCCCATAGCTTGGTGCTCGCTCTCTCTCTCTCTCTCTCTCAATAAATAAATAAATAAGACTACCTATAATCTAAAAGAATGCTTCTTTCTCAGGGACATGCATTTAAATCAACTATAGAATTAATTTTTTAAGATAATTTTAAAATAAAGTAAAAATAAGTTTTCCCTGGAAATTAGGATTCGGTGTATATGAGCTACATGGACCTGGGGCATCTTTAGATGATTATTTTCTCATTTTTGCTTCATATCACCACTTGTGAATTAGTACATAGTGTAGGGGTGGATTCCCTATAATACGAGTACAAACATCCTCATTTTTAACATGGCATCATTTTTTATGGTATTTTCCTACATCACAAAATATTTCTTTTTTTATAGTGGTGAAATACACATAACATAAAATTTACCATTTTAACTTTTTTAAGTGTACAATTTAGTGGCACTAAGTACATTGACAACGTTGTCTAATCATCACCCCTATCTCTTTCCAAATCTTTTTCATCTTGCCAAACGGATACTCTCTATCCATTCCTCCCATACCCACAGCCCCTGGAGAAAAATAATATTTTCTAAACAGCATTTCATGGTGATGAAATATTTTGTAGTCATTTCATATTGTCAATATGTCATAACAGTCTATATGAAATGACTGCAAAATATTTCTTATAGGGATATGTTATTGGCTACTGAGCCATTATCATAACTTGGGACAATTTTGTCATTTCCAGGTTTTTTTTCTATGGCAGCAGCAAATGCCTGTACGTGCGTGTATGTTTCTATTTGGTTCTTCTTTGTGTCTTCTGTTTCTCTGCTGCAGTATTCTATTTTTTTATTTGTGTCAGTTGTGTTTGCAATTGCTGTTTTTGCACAATAGACGGTATAAAGTCTTTCTCACATAATTTTACACATATAGTCACATATATAATTCGTGTGCATAATATATGATTATATAATATATAATTCATATACATATTATGATATCCTCGAAATGAACTCCTGGAAGTGAATTTACTGAATGAAATGTGCAGTATTTTAAAGCTTTAAAGTTCTTGATAAAATAGCTTCATTAAATCTTTATGATTAAAAAAGACTTTCACCACATTCTCTCTAAAACTGTTTATCATATTTAGTAGATAAATAATATCTAATAGTTCTGATTTCTCTTTAATAGCTTATTAGTGAAGAATGTATTTCTTTTACATGTTTATTAGTTATTTCTTATTTTGTAAATTATCCAGGTATTTGTTTATCTGCTTGAGTTTTACTATTCATTTTATTTATTTATCCAGTTTAACAATGACAGAGAATACTTACCCTTTGCCAGTGATACTTGTGACAAATATTATTGCCAGTTTGTTGTTGGATTACTATTGGTGGGGTTTTCTTAGCAAAATACAAAGTGTAAAATGTTTACGTGATACAATCTTTAACCTTTGGGATTGTCGTCTTTTGTTTTTACCTTTAAAAGTTCTTCCCCAAATGAAGAGTCAATAATCACTTATTTTTTACACATATATGGTTTAATTGTTTTCCCCCTTAACTCTTTAGGTATGCCTAAAATTGATTTTGAAATTGCGTATCCAGTGAAAAGTCAACCTTTTTTTTTTTTTTCCCCCACAAATAGCTAACCCACTGCCATGAGATTACCTATTTGTTAAAAAAGCTTCCCCCACTGGGCTCCTGGGTGGCTCAGTCGGTTAAGCGTCTGCCTTTGGCTCAGGTCATGATCCCAGAGTCCTGGGAGAAGTCCCACATCAGTTTGCTTCTCCCTCTGCCTTCCGTATGTGCTCTCTGTCTTTCTCTTTGACAAATAAATAAATAAAATATTTAAAAAAAAAAAACTCCCCCACTGATTTATGATTATATCTTTAACATATATGTCAGAATTCAATGTGCTGGGTCTTTTTCAGGCTACCTATTCTATTTCAGTGATTATCTTTTTATTTCTATTGCAGTGCCACACTGTTATAATCATTTCATTTTTTTTAACTTTTAATTTTTTAGTAGGTATGATTTCAAGAATATACAAAATAGATACAATTAAATTATGAAATCCTATGTACTCCTCACCCAGGTTCAACACTATTGTTTTTAAAAAAGGGCATGATAACAAAGCACAAGAGAAATGGCCAAGAAAAAGGAGAGAGGAGATTAATAATCTTCCCATTGCATCTTATCCAATTACAACGTAGTCTCTACCAATAAAATAATTATAAAATAGTAAGATGACAGGGAGAAAACAGTTTTTCCAAGAAACCTAGCTAAGGAGAGTCCGTGTACTTGAACAAAGGGTATGGGAGTTTCTGATATTCCTACAAGGCAAGACAAAGAGAAAACCTAAGTCATATAAGAAGTATGTGAGTTCATAAGAAGTGATGAACCTTTTCTTTACATGAAATTCAAAGAGGAATGTTTTATTTAAACATTGTTGAACAAAATGGACAATGTCTTCCAAAGTAGAATTGCAAAAGATAACAAAGGAAATTTTAGATTACTTTTTCTTTTCTCAACTCTGGATAAAAACCAAAGTCTGTTTTTAATCACTGTCTTGAGCACATTTCTAACAAGAGCTAAAGTCATAGCATCCAGGTACATAGTTTTTCAAAGATGCTTAGAGAATCTAAGACCTTAAGTCACAAATTTTTAATTAATGTTCCCTGTTTCATGATGAAAAGACTGAGAAATATATATTTGTTCTTGTATGGTGACTAACATAACATAATAAAAAATTATTATAAAAAAAGAAATATATATTTGTTCTTTCCTTAGAAAAAATAGGAGATTGAGCTACCTTGCTTTTGACTGGTGATTATCAAAGTGTGGCATAATGCTTTTTATGATAAGTGTTAATGATTTCTTTTTTAAAGATTTTATTTATTTGAGAGAGAGAGAGAGAGAGCACAAGCAGGGGGAGCGGCAGGCAGAGAGAGAAGCAAGCTCTCCACCAAGCAGGGAGCTCGATGTGGGACTCCATCCCAGGACCCTGGGATCATGACCTGAGCTGAAGGCAGACGCTTAACTGACTGAGCCATCCAGGCACCCCTCCCCCCTTTTCTAAAGATTCTATTAATTTATTTATTTGACAGAAAAAAAAATTTTTTAATGTATGTTTTAAGGCTCTTGTTCCAGGTAGGATGGAATAAGTGTTCTCTACACTGTATCTCCAATTGAACATAATTACAAAATCTTGACAGAATGCATAGAGCAGTTGTTTGAGGACTCTGAAACATAATTAGTAGCAGGGGAATTGGGGAAGATCAGAATCTCAAGTTACAAAATGGTTGTGAGTTTATCATTTTTTCTCTTCTGGCATGCCCTGGCCTGAACGTAGTGCAGCCCAAAACCCTAAAGAGAACCTTGGTGTGCCCACAGTGCTCCAGGAGAAACCTTCTAGTCCTGTGTTGAGAGGAGGGGACCGGAAATTTCTAATACTCAGAGACAGTATGGAAATCTTCCATTTGCCTTCTTTCTTTCCTTCTCTTGGTTCTCTCCCACCCTGTCCCTTAAGTAATCCCACAGCAGCAGTGACAGAGGCTGCCACTGGAGCTGACAGGAGCCAGAACTCTGAGGGAAGGGAATCTTCCTCTAGTATAGGTAGAGATGTGATCCCAAGACAGTGGGGCAACCCCTCTATTGCATCTGATTCCTTCTCCATCCTCTTGTCACTGAGGCCCACACATGGGAGCAGTCACAAATATACGTGACAGAAAAGGCAACGAAAGCCCAAACTCTCAGGCCACAGGGCCAAAAAGAGGAGCCCAAGGGAAGTGGACAGTATCACGGACATCGCAGAAGAGGAACATGAGAAAACAACCCTTAAAGTTATTTATGAACACATGGTTTCACCCTAAGCTGTGTATGCAAAGTCTGGTCGTAATCAGCCAACCAGAGACTGTGAGAATTGAAATAACAGATAGACCATGGGCAGGGTCCCAAACTAACCACTGAGTGACACACAAGTAGGACAGATCTTAATAGCAAGCACTGTGAAGACTTTGCAAATTGAAATGACGTTGGAAACAGGGCCCATAGGTTGGAATTTGTGGTTTTAACCTCACCAGTTTGATTGCCTGCTAAAATAAAAATATCAACAATTTTCATCAGATTTAAACAAGACACAGTCTTTTACAATATAATATTCAAAATGTTCAGAATACAATCCACATTACTGAGTATACAAAGAATGAGAAAAACCTCAAAATGCATGGAAAAGGCAATCAGTAGACATCAACACACCAATGACATAGCTATGGGAATTATCTGACAAAGACTTAACAGCAGCTATTATATAAATATTCCAACAAGTAATCACAAACACACTTGAAATAAATGAAAAACAGAATGGCTCAGCAAAGAAATAGAAAATATTAAGATGAACCAAACAGAAATTGTAGAACAAAAAAATTCAGTAACCAAAATTTAAAACTCCTTGTATGGAATCAATAGCACATTGGAGATAATGGCAAAGCATACTTGAAGATAGATCAATGGAAATTGTCTCATTTGAACAATAGAGAGGAAACTATCATTTAAAAGTTAACAAAGCCTCAAGGACATGTGAACTAACTAAAAGTCTAACATTCGTGACATTAGAGTCCAAGAGGAAGAAAAGGAAAAGGAATAAAATGCTGAAAAAGTGCTTGAAGCCTCAATGGCTGAAAACTTCCCGAGTTTGGCAAAAGACATTTATCTACATATTTAAGAAGTATGGCCAGCCACAAATTGGATAACTCCAGAGAAATTCAAGACCAAACATAACCGAAGTTCTGCATCAAAGAGAATGAATTTTCAATGAAAATTTCCTGAAAGCAGCCAGAAGAAAACAATATGTTACCTAAAGGGAAACAATGAGTCAAGCGACTGCACATTTCTCATCCAAATACCAAGGATGCCTGAAGAATGTGACACAATATTTTTGAAGCACTGAAAGTAAAGAACTGCTAACCCAGAATTCTATATCCAGTGGGAAAAAAATCCTTCAGTGATGAGGGTAAAATGAAGGTATTCTCAGTGAAGAACAACTGAAAGAATCCATTGTCAGCAGAGCTGCTGTAAAAAAAAAGAAATCACCAAAGGAAATACTTCAAGAGAAGGGAGATGACACCAAGAGGAAAAATCGGAACATTAAGAGTGGAGGGAAAGCAACAGAAATGGTAAATATCTGGGTAAATATAAAGAACTCCCAGTTGAATTTTTTAAAATATTTGATGACTGAGGGGCGCCTGGGTGGCACAGCGGTTAAGCGTCTGCCTTCGGCTCAGGGCGTGATCCCGGCGTTATGGGATCGAGCCCCACATCAGGTTCCCCTGCTAGAAGCCTGCTTCTTCCTCTCCCACTCCCCCTGCTTGTGTTCCCTCTCTCGCTGGCTGTCTCTATCTCTGTCAAATAAATAAATAAAGTCTTAAAAAAAAAATATTTGATGACTGAAAACTAAGATTTTAAACATTGTATAGGAAAATTTTAATGTATACAGATATGATGTATAACAACTATAACGTAAAGAGAGGAATGTAATGAGACCTACCTGGTAATGCATTTTCTACGTTGTATTTGAAGTGGTAAAATATTACATCTAAATAGATTATGTGACATTAAGTATGTATATACTTGAATCATTAGGCCAATCACTCAAAATCTATGTCAAGAGATATAGTCTAAATCACAATACATAAATTAAGTGATATTTACCCTAGTGCAAGAGTCAGCAAATTATGGGCCAAATCTAGCCCACAACCTGTTTTGTTTTGCCTACTAAGCAAAATTCTAACATATTTACAAATTCTAAAAAAAAGAATACAAAACAGAGGGAGAAAAAACACTTTATTGTATATAGCCCACAGAGCCTAAAATATGTATTATCAGGCCCTTTGCTAACTCCGACCCAAGAAAAATGAAAGTATAGTCACAGAAAAATCTGAATATGAATGTTTATACCTACTCTATTCATAATCAACAAAATCTTAAAGCAACCTACGTGTCCTTCAACGGGGAATAGATCAACTGTGGCATAAACATATGACAGAATATTATTCCCTAATTTAAAAAAAAGGAATGAACTTTTGTTACACACAATAGCATGGATGAATCTCAAAGGCTTTGTGTCAGAAGAAAGGGGATGCTGTAGTGTCAGAGGAAGTCAGTTAAAACAGAAAGTCTAAATAAGTTTCAGAGTCTCGTAACGCCCAGTTTTCCAGCTTTCATCATAAACCGCTCATCACACCAAGAACCAGAAAAATTTGAAACAATGAAAAAAGATAGTATGTCTGAAAATCAAGATGGCAGTAAGGTTAAAATTATCCGATAAAGATTTTAAAGCAAACAAATAATCCAATTTAAAAATGGGCAGACAACATGAGCAGACATTTCTTTTAAAAAAAAGTACAGACGGCCAACAGACACATGAAAAGATGCTTAACATCACTCATCATCAGGGAAATGTGAATCAACACTACAGTGAGATATCACCTCACACCGGTCAGAATGGCTAAAACCAAAAATGCAAGAAACAACACACGTTGGCAAAGATGTGGAGAAAAAGGAACCCTTGTGCACTGTTGGTGGGAGTGCAAACTAGGGCAGACACTGTGGAAAACAGTATGGAGTTTCCTCAAAAAGTTAAAAATTGGACTACCCTACAATCCAGCAATCGCACTACTAGATATTTACCCAAAAAATATAAAAACACTAATTCAAAGTGATATGTGTACCCCTATGTTTATTGCAGCACTATTTAACAGCTAAATTATGGAAGCAGCCTAACTGTTCATCAATAAATAAATGGATAAAGAAGATGTGGTATAGTGGTGCCTGGGTGGCACAGTCGTTAAGTGTCTGCCTTTGGCTCAGGGTGTGATCCCGGTGCTCGGGGATCGAGCCCCACATCAGGCTCCTCCGCTGGGAGCCTGCTTCTTCCTCTCCCACTCCCCCTGCTGTGTTCCCTCTCTCTCTGTCAAATAAATAAATAAAATCTTTAAAAAAAAAAAAAAGATGTGGTATATATACACAATGGAATATTATTCAGCCATAAGAAAGAATGAAATCTTGCCATTTGCAATGATATGGGTGGAGCTAGAGAGTATGATGCTAAGTGAAATAAGTCAGAAAAAGACAAATACCATATGATTTCACTCATATGTGGAATTTAAGAAACAAAACAAACAAGCAAAGGGGAAAAAGAGAGACAAACCAAGAAACGGACTGTTTGACTATAGAGAAAAAACTGAGGGGAAGTGAGTGGGGGGATGGGTGAAATATGTGAAGAGGACTAAAAAGTACACTCATCGTGATGAGCACTGAGTAATGTGTAGAATTGTTGGATCACTATATTGTATGCCTTAAACTATTATAACACTGTATGTTAACTGTACTGTGTTTAAGTTAAAATTTAAAGAGAAAGAATTTAAAGCAGCCATGATAAAACTGCTTCAGTGAGCATTCATGAAGAGAATCAAAATAAATTAAAAATAGAACATTTCAGCAAATAAGTAAAAGATATAGAGAAGAACCAAATGAAAATTTTCAAATTGAACAGTTAATCAAAATTTTTAAATTCAATGGCAGAATAGAGTGGACAGAGGAAAGATTCCTTGAACTGAATGACCGAATAATAGTAATTACCCAATCTAAGCAACAAAGAAAAAAAACATGGACTGAAAAAAACCATGAACAGAACCTCAGGAACCTGTGTTACTATAACATTCGTGCCCTCAAAATCCTAGAAGGGAGAAAAAGGGCAAAACTAAAAAGAACTTGAAGAATTAATGGTTGGAAAGTTCCCAGATTGGCAAATAAACCTACAGACTCGAGAACCTAAGCAAACTCCAAACAAGATAAACTCCAAACCCACAAGACACATCGTGGTCAAACCTCTGAAAACTAAACATAAAGAAACAACCATGGTACCAGCAAGAGATAAATGATACCTCTGGGAGAAAACCCATTCAACGACAGTGTATTTCTCATCAGGAACCACGGAGGCAAGAAGAAACAAAATTCTCAAGTACCAAAAGGAAAGAATTGTCAACCCAGATCTTTTTTTTTTTTTTTTTTTTTTTTTTTTTTTTAGAGAGAGAAAGAGCACACACGTGAGCATTGATAGCAGGGACAGGAGGGGAAAGAGAGGAAGAAGGGGAGAGAGAATCTTAAGCAGGCTCCACACTCAGCACAGAGCCTGGCATGGGCTCACTCTCACGACCCTGAGATCACAATCTGAGCCAAATCAAGAGTCAGAAACTTAAGTGACTGAGCCACCCAGGTGCCCTGAACCCAGAATTTTATAGCTATTCAGTAATAAAGGGGTCATCAAGACAATTCTCTTGGGAAAACAAGGAGAATTTTTCACTAAAAGAACAGCTAAAGAAAGTTCTGCAACAGAAAGAAAATTATAAATAAAAACTCGAGTATCAGGAAAGAAGAAAAAAGACTATAAACAAAAATATGGGTAAATACAATAAACTTTCCTTCTCCTTTTGAGTTCCCTAAGTTATGTTTGATGACAGAACCAAAAAATTATAATACTGTCAACTGTAGTCTAAGTGTATGAAGAGGAACTTTTTTAAGACCATTGTATTAAGAACAGGGAAGGCTACTGGACGTAAAGGGAGATAAGGTTTCTACACTTTACTTGAACTAATATAATGATGGCACCAGTAGACCAATGAGTGTGTGTGTATATAATGTAATATCTAGAGCAACAGTTAAAATAGCTATTAAAATAGAAGTGAAATTCTAAAAAAGAAAAAAAAATGTTAGAGTAGCCTATAAAAGCCAAGAAATAGAAAATGGAGCAGTGAAAAAGAAAAAGAAGAAAGCAAAAATTTAAATGGCAGACTTAAGCCTTAATATATAAATAATTATGTTAAATGCAAATTATATCTATACCAATTAGAAAAATTATATTATAGTATATGTTGTATGCAATTATTTAAAAAATATGCACACGCACATTAAGAGGCTGAGATTGACAGAGACAAAAAAAATAAATAACATGAATAATGTGGACTTCAAAGAAGTCCAGAAGAAAATCACCAGTCCAAGAAGAACATTATATGATGATAAAAGGGTCAAACCACCGTGAAGACAGAGTAATATTACATTTGTATGCAGCAAACAACAGAGCTGCAAAATATGGAAAGCAGAAATGGATAGAACTAAAGGAGAAATAGACAAAAAATTATATTTCAAGCCTTCAACATCTATCAATAATTTAATGGGACAAATGTACAGAAAATCATAAGGATGTGGAAGAACTCAAGAGTGCCATCAACAGGCAGCATCAAATCAACGTTTATAGAAGACTCTACCCAATAAGAGCAGAATACACATTCTTTTCAACTGCCTACAGAACATATACCGAGAAGTGGTATATCTTGGACCATAAAATGAATACCAGGAAATTTAAAAGAACTGAAATCATACAAAGTATGTTGTATGCCCACAACGAAATCAAACTAGAAATCGATAAAAGAAAGTTAACAGGAAAACCACCCAAATTTGGAAACTAAAGAACATACTTTTAAACAATACATAGGTCAAAGAGGAAGTTTAAAGACAAATTAGAGAATACATAATCCAAGTGAAAATGAAAACACAGCATATCAAAATTTGAACACAGCCAAAGCAGTGCTGAGAGGTAAATTTATAGTGCTAAATGTATATAAAGAGGGAAAATCTCACATAAAGAATCTAAGTTCCCACCTCAGGATCCTAGAAAAAGAGCAAAATAAACCCAAAGCAAAAAGAAGAAAAGAAATAATAAAGAGGGGAGCAAGAATCAATGAAATTGAAAACAGGAAAACAATTCTTGGAGAAAAATCTGTGAAAAAAAAGAGCTGTGTTTTTGAAAGGACCAATAAAATTGACAAACCTTGAGCTATATTGTCAAAATTAAAAAGAGAGAAGACGTGAATTACCAATATCTGGAATGAAACAAGGCCACTCACTACAAGACTCTGCAGACCTCAAAAGAATAACAAGTAAATAGCATAAACAATTCTACACACACACATATAACAACTTGGATGAAATGTACCAGTTCTTCAAGAGACACAAACTACATCTCACTCAGTATAAAAAGATCATTTGAGTGGCCATCAAAAAAAAATTGTTAATCAGTTTTATAAAAAACTTCAAAAAACATGACCAAGTGGGGTTTATTCCCAGGACACAAGGTTGGTTCAGTTTTCAAAAACCATTCATTGTAATCCAAAATATTAACAGGCTAACAAAGAAAATCATGATCACATCAATTGATGCAGAAGAGACATTGACAAAATTCATCACTTATCATGAGAAAAACTCTCAGAGAAATAGAAATAGAGGAACTTCTTCAACTCAGACCCAAACATCTACAAAAAGCCTACATCTGGTATTACACTTACTGGTGAAAGACTGAATACTTTCTCCCTAAGATCAGGAATAAGGGAAGGATGCTCATTCTCCCCAGCTTTATTTAACATCGTGCTGTAAGTTCCAGCCAGTGCAATAATGAAAGAAAAGGAATACAGATCAGAAAGGAGGAAATACAACTGTCTCTCTTTGCAGATGGCATGATTGTCTCATAGAAAATCTCAACAAATCTACCAAAAAGCTTCTAGAACTAATAAGTGAGTTCAACAAGGTCACAGGGTACAAAATAAACATATAGAAATTAATTTTATTTCTATGTACTAACGATGAACACATGGATGCTGAATTTTAAAATATAATGCCATTTAAAATCCCTCAAAAAACAAAAATATCATATATGTACTGAACTTCTGTGCTTTATAAGCACAAAATGCTGATGAAAGAAATCAAAGAAGATTTGAATAAACGGAAAGACATAGTATGTGCACGGATTGGAAGACCAAACATAGTCAAGTGGTCATTTCTTCCCCCAATTTTATACAGATTTCATTCAATTTCTATAAAAATCTCAGAACGTTCTTTGTAGATCTAGACAAGATTATTCTGAAATTTATATGGAAAGGTAAAGGAACTACAATGACCAAAATAAGTTTGAAAATGAATAGGTGGGAGAAAGCAGTCTACTCATTTTCAAAATGTGTTATACACCTACAGTAATCAAAACTGTGTGGTATTGGCAGAAAGACAGACACAGATCAGTGGAATCAAACATGGAGCCCAGAAATAGATCCATACAAATATGCCCCACTGGTTTTGACAAAGGTGTAAAAACAATTCAGTGGAGAAAAGAGGGCCTTTTCAACAAACGGCGCTGAAGGAAGTGGACATCCGTAGCCGAAAACAAACTGAACTTCAATATAAACTCAAAAACAAATGAAAAATGGATCACAGAATTAAATGTAAAATGTAAGGCCACAAAACAATTTCAAAAATAGCAGAAAATCTTTGGTATCTAGGAGTAGACAAAGAGTCCTTGGACTTAACATCAAAAGTAGGATCCTTAAAAGGGGGGAAATGGTAAGTCAGACTTCATCCAAATTAAAAACTTGTGCTCAGCAAAATATCCTGCAAGGGGATGAAAAGACAAGCAATAGACTGAGAAAAAATATTTGCAAAACACGTATCCAACAAAGGACTAGTATCTAGACTACAAAAGAATTCTCCAAGCTCGCCAGGAAAACAAATAAGCCAACTAGAAAATGGGCAAAAGACATAAAAAGACATTTCCCTAAAGAGGACATACTGATGGCAAGTAAGCACGTAACACGTCCAACATCATTGGCCATTAGGGAAATGCAAATTGAAACCTCTTAAGATATCACGACACACTGATCAGAATGGCTAAAACTAAAAAAAAAAAAATAGTGACCACACCAAATGATGGAGGTGATGTGAAGAAACTGGATCACTCATGCATTTCTGGTGAGAAAATAAAATGTTACAGTCATTCTGGAAAGCCATTTGGCGGTTTTCCAAAAGGTTACATACTGAATCATTCCATTGATATAACGTTCTTGAAATGGGAAAATTATAGAAATGGATACCAGATTACAGTTGCCTGGGGTTAAAAAAGAGAGTGAGGGTGGGAGATAAGTGGATATAGCTATAGAAAGACAACATGGGAGACTCTCGCATTGATGGAAATGTTCCGTATCTTGACTGTGTCGGTTGTCAACGCGGTTGTGATATTGTACTGTAGTTTACGAGATATTACCATCGGGGGAAACTGGGTAAAGAGTACACTGGGTCTCTCTGTATGAGTTCTTACAACAGCGTGTATCTACAATTATCTCAAAAAGTCAACATTTTTTAAATATATGTTTTTTCTTTTGGGGCTTCTGGGTGAATGATTTCTAACTCCATGGACTTTTACTTTCATGCGTGATTAAGGGCTACTTCCTAGTAACCTAAGTGAATTATTCTGAGGTTTTTAAACCTGATATTCATTCATTAGAACTAGAAGATTATTCTGGCTTTCAGTTCTGAGTTCTGCTAAGAAAACGGTCTCTGTCGTGGTTTCAGAGAACTGCGAAGCTCTTACCGTGTGGAGCCGCCGTCTGACCATTGGAATCCCTGAGCCTCGGGGGTAGAATATGTTGTAGCATGTTATCTAACTTGACCGTAATTGTCAATTCCTCTTCATAGCGTTTTTGGTTGTTGTTGTTGTTGTTTTTAATCTTAAATTACTCTTGGTTTAGCCTTCCAGTTGATGGAGTTTGTGGACTTGTTTGCTTAACTCAACAATGTGTAGAAATTCCTATTTGTATGAGCAATATGTCTAGCATATAACTTTCCATTAACTCGACTTGCACATATCTTTGTGTTGTGGTTAAGAATGAGTCATCCTCCCCTGCATTGCTAAAGCCAATATATACATAATCCCAACATAATTTGCTTAGACACTGACCCTTCCATATTATCACTGAATTATCTTTCCGCTGGAAAGTGGGAGAGCTTGGTTAGGTGGACTGGGAAGACTTTTGCTCCACTAACAGCCCACGGCCAGAGAAGTATGAAGGCCCTGATCTTAGACTCTCTGGCTTAACGACTCATTTTCCTAGCTGAGTCGAATAGCAAACGGTCCAGATTGGGGTTGCCAGCAAATATAGATATTGCGATACTTAAATGAAACAGGACAGAGATACGTCGACCACCAGTGTGCGTAAAAGGCAATGATGGCTGTCGTCATGAACGGTAACGATGCTGACCTGTGTTACTGTCCAGGTGGAGGCTGTTCCTCTCTCAGGCCAAGGATGCACTGTTAAAAATACATTTTTATTTCCCACAGAACAAAGTGGGCTTTGTACATTTGCTGCTGCCATTTGTGGCAGAGAAGAACTTTCTCGGATTGCTTTGGAATGATGAAGAGTGCGTCTCTCATCCAAGAACTGAAATGATACGTTCAGGTGAGTCTGGAGTCCAAATCCTCAAAGGAGGGATTTAGGAGGGATTTAGCGTTTGGAAGGATCAGGTTTAAACCAAACAATCCCTTTGCAAAGAAATTCCATTCAAGTTCTTTCTTTAAAACAGGAAATTAAACAGAGTCATTATAAGGCAAAGTCGGGAGAGTGGTGGCATGGTTTCTCCCTACTGTTAGTGGCATGAATTTCATTTGGGGTCATCTGCGAATTGAAAACTCTATTTAAATGTGATCCTAGTAACCACAGCTCCTTGAAAGTACAACAATCAGAATTCTAGGCAAAATGTGGCATTTTAGAAACATACGGTATACCTGACGTACAACTCCTTGCATCAGTATCAAGATTTAAGTCCTCCGAGAGCATTGTTTTAAGTATTTCATTAAATTCGCGGGCCTATTTCCAAAAATCTTGTAGCAGTGGAGAGGGCCAGATCATAGAACATGAATTCCTTCAAGACCCTGGTAGAGTTCACATACTTTATTAAAATTACTCAAGGCAAGCCAGAAAGCTGACCTGGTGAAACAGGCATCAGTTGGCACATTTTCCAGATGTTTTTATTTTTAAGTTTCATTAAGTGAATATCGGCAGAATCGCCAATGCTGTGTAAACGCAGCAAGATCGCACCCCACCCAGTAAATAACTCTTTCAATTGCTTTCAACAAAGCCTTCTCTCCAGAACTGAATTGCACATTGTTCTTTATGAACACAAGAAAGACTTCCTACACATCCTCTTAAATTCTTAGCAGGGCAGCATGTTGGTGAAAACTCCTCTTGAAACATTTGATGGTGAATACTTAAAATTAATCTGACTTTACTGGCATTTTTTTTTTCTTTGAGCAAAAATGAGGCCTTTGGGGAAAATGATTAAACTCAGTCAAGGTCTTCGCTTGTCTTACTCAGTGAGATGTTCTCCAACAAATCAGAGTTAAAGAGGGTCTGGGGGTGGGAGCATGCCTGTCATAATTATGGAAGAGCAAGGGAGGGCTGTAGGAGATGAGGTTGGGGTAACATGGCCACTCTCTATAGAGCCTTGTAGCCCAATGGAAACGCTTTGGCCTTTTACTCAGAACAAGAAAGGGGGCTTTCTGTGATTTTCCAGCAGAGCAGTGACAAGATACAGAGCTGGGTGTGGAGTCAATGTCCCTGGGACCCCAGATCCCCAAATGGAAATCAGGGGCTGTTGGGAAGAGCAGAGGGGAGCAGATGCTGGGGAGAGAGCCAACAATGTGTACTGCACACTGGGTTTTCCCACAGTGAATGATAGAAAGAAAATAAAACAAACTATGCTTTTGAAACCAGGGATACTCACACATGTGTAACACACACATATACAGAGAGAGGGAGAAAGAGAACTTTTACATCCCACATACCTTCGTAGCCATGAAAAAAGTGAACAAAGTATAGAAACAAAAGAATTGAAATGACTGAAGTGCTTTGATCAAAACTAATTTTTTTTTTTTTAATTAGGGTCACTTTGAGGAGTTCAGACTCCTCAGGAGTACATCTTCTTGGTTCCATCTGTCCAATGTTTCAGGAAACAGTCTGTTTTGGCAGTTAATTGTGTCTACAATTCTTACATAAAATATGTTAAACATCTGTCCCTGATCAACTTAAATATCACTGCCTCTATTGTGTCTAATGCTGGCCCATCAAACTATAACTTACAAGAGAGGATTTTTTTTTCCCAGCCCATCTTAAGAAGAAGCATAATCATATTCTCAGGGCTAAGTGGGAAAATTACAATATAACAATTTCAGTATAACAGTTTCTTTGTAGACAGGTATCATTAATTTAGGGACCACATGGGATGAATTTGACCCAACCCTGATTTAAATGTATGTCCATCCTTGTTTGTGGGTTGTAGCTTCGAGGTATCTCTTTTTGTTAGCCAGGGCAATACCAAACCCATCATCCATGCAACAGTGATCTCTCCTATGTGCTAACATGCACAGCCATGATTCTGAAACTCCCCAAGGCAGTCCTTTAGGAAAGGTTCTCTCTACACATAACACCGTGAATACTCTTTCTTATTGAGACTCTATTGTGTGCCAGGTACTGAGTGGAGCTCTTCACGTACCAGCTTCACCCCTTATAGCTGTGTGAACTTGAGTCATGCACTTAACAGCTCTGAGCTTTAGTTTCCCTGTCTGTAAAATGGGGAGAACTTCATAGGGTTGTTGTGAGGATTAAGTGAGTTACTGTATGTAAATTGCTTAGAATAGTACCTGGTACGTCATAAGCGCTAAATGTGTAGCCTATGGATAATCTAATAATCCTCATGGCAGAGTTATAAAGTAATGCCATTATGTTTCCCACCTTACTGATCAGAGGTAAGAGAAGATAAATGACAATAGCAATGATCATGATTTATTACTAATAGCTGGGCTAAACAAGTTATATACATTATCACTAATCTTTACCAAACCCTTATTCCCATTGGGAAGCCAAGAGGTTAAGGTCATATGGCTGGATTGATGGAACCAGGATTCAAATCCAAGTCTTCTGATAGAAATGTCTGTGCTCTCTCTGTTACACCAGGCTACCTCTATCCTTTGGGAGTTTGGTCTACTGGTAGAAATCGATTCTAAATCCGAGTCTTCATAAATCGGCCAGTGTGTTTTGAATAACTTCTTTTCTTCCGTTGACCAAATGAGTAAGTTTGGCATATTAAGATCATGATTTTTTAAAAAAATTTTAAACTGTATCCTTGTTCGCCAATACTATGTTTTCGTCTATTTTTCCCTTTGGGTAAAAAGTGAAAGTGGTTGTTAAAATGGACTTTAAAAGTGCTTCTTGATATTAAAGCCTATCTCAGGAAATGACTTGGCCACGGGAGGATGGGTGGTGCACTAATATGGATTGAACACAGGGAGTCCCTGCGTGCCAGAGCCAATATTTTCTTACTTCAGCAACAGTTTCAAAGCAATAGAATATTAATGTGAGTGTGGGTTAGAACTATTTTCGCACTGTGCGGTTCAGGGATGATCCTGCACGGAGTCATCTGGGCCGGTACTTAGTAAGGGGCAGATCGCTGGGCTGAACTGGCTGAGTCCAGAGGTTGGAGGTAAGAGTCAGGCATCTGCATTCTTGCAAGTCCCCCCTGTGATCCATGTGCACGGGACAGGTCAGACTGTTGCTTCATACATCGGACTTTCCCTCATTCTCATCATCTTTAGCACAGACTCCCAGAATCAGAATGGGGACCTTTACACATCAATAGTCAGATATCGGGAAAGCTCTGATCAGTAGTCAAGAAGAGATAGAGAGCAAAGCAGGTGGGAAATTACAGTGAGGAGAGATCGTGTCACCCTGTAATCCCTTGAAACTTCTCTCTCTCTCTTTTTTTTTTAAATTATGTTCAGTTAGCCACCATATAGTACATCGTTAGTTTTTGATGTAGTGTTCAATGATTCATTAGTTGCACGCATTATTCATTATTTTAACACCCAGTGCTCATCACAACACGTGCCCTCCTTAAGACCCATCACCCAGCTAACCTATCCCCTCACCCTCCTCCCCTCTGAAACCCTCAGTTTGTTTCCCAGAGTCCACAGTCTCTCGTGGTTTGTCTCCCTCTCTGATTTCCCCTCCCTCAGTTTTCCTTCCCTTCCCCTGTGGTCCTCTGTGCTACTCCTTATGTTCCACATATGAGTGAAACCATATGATAATTGTTTTTCTCTGCTTGACCTATTTCACTTAGCATAATCCCCTCTAGTTCCATCCATGTTGATGCAAAGGGTAGGTATTCATCCTTTCTGATGGCTGAGTAATATTCCATTGTACATATGGACCACAACCTCTTTATCCATTCATCTGTCAGAGAGCATCTCGGCTCCTTCCACAGTTTGGCTCTTGTGGACATTGCGGCTGTGAAGATTGGTGTGTGTGTGCCCCTTCTTTCTTTGAAGCTTCTCTTATGTGAGAAGTCCAGCCATGAGCTCAGTGGTCCAGGGAAGCCTGGATGCAAGGTTTCTTCTCCTTGGAGAAACTGAATTTATTCCTGGAGTATACATTCCAGGAGTTGAATATATTCCTGTTTTGAGCCAAGCTCCACAATGAGAAGACAGGGAGGGCAGGGGAGGTAGAAATAATACCAGTGGCCCAATAATCAAGGACTTACGATAGACCCCCACCTGCCAAGCACTTTTCATGCGGCATCTCACTTTATGCTCACAACCTAAGAGGTAGGTCCTGTTTTGTGCTCCTTTTGCAGATGAGTGAACAGAAGCGCAGAGGAGCTGAGTAATTTGCCCCAGAGCGCTCAGATAGTGGGACCGAAGCGTAACACCACTGTTCACTTCTCTGTTCAGCTTCAGGAGTTTGGCCTCAGTTAGTCACAAGAGCCCATATACTGCTTGCCTACTGATTCATTCACTTAGATGCATATATGTAGAAAACAACAAAAGGGGAGTATGTTTTCACTCCCATGCCTTTGGTGTTTGAATATGGGTATAACTGGGGCTAAGTTGAAACTGACCAGTAGCAAGGTCTGAAGCCCAAACAGATGGCAATCTGGTGAATACTGACCACATTTCAGTTTATAGGGATTCTAGGCTTTTTTTCCCCCCCTCTAAGACCAGGACAAACCCAGCAAAGCCACAGCCAGCTCCACGTCTGTGTTGTTAAATGTAGGCAATGCTTTAGGTAATCACCATGTGCCACGCGCTGGGTGGGAATCTCCCATGTATTTCTTCATTTAACCATCAGAACAATCCCAATACAGAAATGATTACAGTGATCCCATTCTCCTGATGAGGCAAATGAGTGAATCCTTCAGAGTGAGGTCTGCGTGACCCCAGAGCTGAGCTACCCTGCTGTATTGGTCAGGGTTCTCCAGAGAAACGGAACCAATAAGACTATATAGATATACATAGAAGAGGAGATTTTCTGCAGGAATTGGGTCACACAATTATGGAGGCTGAGAAGTCCCACAGTCTGCCATCTATAAGCTGGTGACCCAGGAAAGCCAGTGCAGTCATTCAGTCTGAGTTCCAAGGTCCAAGAACCAGAGAAGCCAGTGATGTAAGTTCCTGTCTGAGTCTCAAGGCCCAAGAACTAGGAGCATCCATGTCCAAGGGCAGCAGATGAATGTCCCAGCTGAAGTAAAAAGAGAAAATTCAGCCTTCCTCTGCTTTTGGTTCTATCCAGGCCCTCAGTGGACTTGATGGCACTCACCCACATTGGTGAGGGCAATCTTCTTTACTCCATCTACAGATTTAAATACTGATCTCGTTCTGAGTTACCCACACAGACACATCCAGAAATGATGTTTGACCAGCTATCTACGTGTCCCTTACCCCCACTCAAGTTGACACATAAAAGTAACCATCACACCCCCCTTTCCAGTATGGACTACACTACATGGAGGTAGACGTCTGTAGGAAGAAGCAGGAGATTAGAATTCCAGTTCTAACTTTGCCATTTCCACACCTGGCAATCCTGGGACAGTCCCATGTCCCCTATGACTTCAGTCTCTCCCATTCATAAAATGCGGATATTGCCCTAATTATCTTACAAACCACCAATCATTCTTTCAAAACCCTGAAACTTACAGTGAGAGAAGCCAAAAATCTACATTTTTTTTCCCAAGAAACACAATTCAGTAGGAGTTCGGTTGTCATAGTGGCCACATATGAACAGTTTCAAGGAACAAAATTGTAGTACTTTTATAAAAATGCATTAGATGTGACATTCAGTTTTGTCTTGTAACTGGAATAAAATTCCCACATCCCATCAAGAAATCTTCTCCCCACTCCTGGAGTGAAAACTGTTCACCTAAATAATATTTATGATTCCGTTGCTTCTGACACTAAAATGTGACCAGCCTCTGACCATGTTTCGCCTCAGAAGAGCAAAGGGAAGATGTAGCTTCTATAATTTTCATGTCATGTTGCATTTACCTGTTGTTTTCTAATACAAACAAAATCTTGGCTGGTAAGGACACCCAAAAGATAGAGAAAGTATTGTAAGGTGTTCAAAATATGCTGAGAGACAAGTGCCCTGGTGATACTTAATAACACATATCATCAAATAAAACAGGTAATTAGCCATGATAACGGAAATATAAACATGACCTAATTAGCAGAGCTTCTCATTACTATCTCTTGGTTTGGACAGTAAACATTTGGTCTATTGCTATCACACCCATGTGCATAATTGCTTAGTTGACTTTGGCGCCACTGGCTCGGCAGTAGTCAAGATGTCCAAAACAGTGGAGGGCAGTCACGATGCTGAAGCTTTTGTATTTGTACCATTGCCAGTGCACCAAAGATAACATATGCATGCCCTTGAATGTTCCCTGTTATCAAATCAAGCTTCTTATAAGAATTACCTTCATGTGATGTCTGTGCTCCAGCACTTTCTGTAATCTCATAGAACAGCACTTCACCCCATTCCTTCCATGACTCTGGGATGGAGGAGAGACTTAGCTCCTCAGTCCGCTGCAAAGTGCCTTCCACATCCATCAGTCTACCAGATCTGCTCAGGATAGAGTTCCCAATGACCACCCTATTGCCAAGACCAATAGATTACATTCTCCCCCATCCTTCTTGATCTCTTTGGTACTTTTTACTCTGGGTTCCGCCCTCTCTTTAACAACACACTCTGTTCTGTGATGCCCATCTCTCTTGGTCTTCCTCCTACCTTGGTAGAAGGTCTTCTCCAGTTACTTTGCTGGTAACTGGTCTTTTCCAGTTACTTTGCTGGCTCTCTCCCCTTCTGCCCACTTTAAGTGGGACTTCACTGGTACTCTTCCACTCTTTTCCCTCCATGAATAATCACTATGAAATCTCATGCCCACAACAAATAGAATTAAGCTATTATTTCCTTTAGTTCTTCCTGGCAGTGCCTTACCTCCGTCTCTTGTTACTTGTCTCTTGGATTATTTCAATGCCCTCCCAATTTTTCTCCTTGCTCCCATTTTGACATCCATTCTGTACCAGTATTTCCAAATTGTATGTTTGATCCTGTTGTTCTATGTTCTCTGTCCTCTGGGCTTCTTTTCACAAAGTCATCTTGGGTACGAGGCAGTTAGGGTGGTTTGTGACTCCCCGGGGCTGGGTGACTGCAGGGGCTGAGGTGAAAAAAGTGATGGCTGCTATCACAAACAGGTTTTCCTGAGGGACAGGTATATAAAGACCAGACTGAGAGGAGGGTGACTCTCCCAGGATCTTCCAGGAGCAGGGGTTTTGTCCCCTGAAATGTGATTGCCACAATGTATTCTGATCATTAATAACTGTTGTCTTGTCAAGTTTCATTCTCGCATAAGGATAGTATGTGGACAAACATTGTAAGCAGGGAGAATCAGTAGCCACCTGACTTAAGGATACCAGGAAAGTCATTGAAAGTCTTTTCATTTCCCTGCCAGCCTGTCATAGTGCCCACTTCAGTAAGATTAAATTAAGTTGTTATAAAACCCAAAGAAATAGAAACCTAGATTGAAGTTTAATGCTCTCTTACATAAGCAAAGTCCAAAGGTTAGCTGCCCAGGTGTGCTGGGGTGCTTCCTGGTCATAAGATACGGGCTTCTTCCAGCTTCCTCCTCCATTATCATCAACACACTACTTTAACCTCATGATACAACCTGGCTGCTTAAGCCCCAGCCTTCAGGTCTGTGTTCCAGCCAATAAGAATTGGCATGAAAGATCAGACTACCTTCTATTAAGGATGCTTCCTGGAAGCTGCATAGACTGCTGTCTTTGCATACCGTTGGCCGAAACTCAGTGACCTAGTCACCTTAGCTGCAAGGGAGGCTGGAAAATGTAATATTTTCTTTCGGGTGGTCATGGTCTCAGCTAAAGAATGGGCATTCCATTATTAGAGAAGAAGGGGCAAGTTCAGCTATGGGAAGACTATCGTCCCCTGCTGTAGCACCTGCAAATCCTTCTTTGGAGACACAGACCTTAGTCTGAAAGATTTTCAGTGATACCCAACATTCTTTATTAGGTACCCTTGTGCTTCCTCCCCAGGCATTGATTCATCAATTCCCTTCCAGTGTGACATCAAGATAAAGGGGATGTCAGGACAGGAGGGAAGGTTACCACCAAAAGACAGAGGGGCTCTAAAACCAGAAGGAATGAAATGTCATATACACACAATCCACTTAATAATTTCAGGGGGGAGAACAATAAAATAGAGAAGTTAGAAGCAATCCTGCGTGAACTTGGAGTCAATTTTCCTCCTATAAAATGGGAATAACTGGGTTATTGTGATGATGAAAGAATGAGCATGTTTTAAAGTCACAAGTACCCTGCCCTGATGGGTCACAGACATTAATCAATGTTGCTATGACTAACTACAAATATTAGGTCAAACAAAAGCTGCCAGAAAGAAACCAGGTTCCAGATGTAGGTCTGATATTGTCTGTTAGCCCAGCTAATGGCAATGTGCTTGTTGTTTGCTTCATGAAGGCAGGAACGGGACCTGTCTTGTTCCCCATCAGATCCTTGGTGCCCAGCACAGTACTTGGCCCATGACTGGGACTCAGGAAACAGTCCTTGAATTAAATGAGTGAGTGACCCAAAGAGGTCAGATGAACTGCAGAAAACGGCTAAGGACATCATAGTAGAGAGGGCATGCGAGTTCCAAATCAAATGAAGAGGAAACTAGCGTAATGAACAAGGAGATTTTGAGAGCCGCTGGAAGAGAAGAAAGAGTTGACTAGCACATTCGATGCTGGCAGATATCTGGCAGAATAACGATGCTTTTATCCACGACTTTGGGAGTTTGACCTTTCTTGTTGTTTCTGAATTTGAGGTTTTTAAGTTCTTCTTTGATGCTTTATACATTTGGATGGGAGAAAAATGTCAGCTGGAGTTGGTGTAATTAATCGGGCAAACAAATACAGGCAGAGAAACCTGTTACACGACATGACACCCATGAAGAAGTGACAGCCCCATGAGCTGTTGGCACCTTCCTCTGGTCCAGATCGTTCTTCCCTTGAATTAAACAACTCTCAATGTTTGTACAGTTCTTGAAAAAATATGGTGACCACATGAAGAAAGTCAGTCAGAGCTTTCTGTTTATAGATTGTGACACTCTGTTAATGAGATATTTACGGTGTCAGTACAGTCATTCCAGGTTTGTCACAGGACATTTAATACTCACCTGGACATTGTATCACGTAACCGCTGGAATGTGTAAATATTTCTCACCACCAGTACCGAGAGCTCCTCCTGGACTAAAACCATATAATTCTTCTTTTGTCTTTGTAAGAAAGTTATATATATATGTCACCAGATTACTTTTTCTCTCACATACACCTTGTCCCACCTCGATATTAGCTTGCTGCGCCTTAGTCATCTTTTCACAAAGAGTGAGTCTTAGTTCATGATTCAAGTGTACAAGGAATGTAATTTTATTTGTCCACACTTTGCCTTCATTACTGTTTCGAGTCCCTTCCCAACAAAGATGGAAGGAACTTAATCCCCACCGATTTAGGATCTTTGCTCTTTGCCCGTGGTTGCTGCTAATTCAGCCTCTGCCAAGGCAATGAAAGGAAGTCCACCTGCTCCCCTGTTGACCCCTCTCCATGTAGCCGCGGCTGTGGGTGCCCCCTCCATCCCTGTCCGGGTATCTCGGGGAGGGGTGGGTCCAGTCCGTGAAGTGCAGTCCCCTTTAGAAGAGGGCAAGTATGAGGTGTCAGCAATAAACACCTCAACACCCAGGAGACCAGAGCATCAGCAGGGTTAAAGGATCTGTGCAAAGCACAGACAAGCCCAGCAGGTTGACCATTTGTCCAGCTTGCTGCTACATGGGACCCGTTGCTACCACGAAGCCTGTTCAGATCCAGCGTTTGCTCTAATGCACCTGTGGACACCCTCCAGGATGCATGGGAATTCTTATCCTGGAGTGGGGTAAACCGAATGAGGCCTCTAAGACCCTGTTGGCTGAGACAACATATGACATACGGTCATCTCTTTTCTCGAATCCTGCTGCCACATAAGAACTCTGCCTGGCAAAGTTTGGAACCCTTTCTTCTTGATCCCAAAACCCCATCTGCAGAGAGTGCCACCCCCCCTCCAGGTCTTGGGCTACTGAGTTACAGGTCATGCAGGGCAGATGAACCTGCATCTTAGCCCTCACGGCAACCCTTGACCCTCCTCACCCAGGCCAGAGATTCTTTTCTAATTCCAGGGGCAAAAACCCTTGCTCTGACTGAATACATTTTCTCCCAAATCTGCTGACTACACCATGAGTCTTTGTCTTCCTCCATTGTCTTGGTGGATGCTATTTAATAAAAATAGAATGTGAACCACAATGGTGAGCCACACACATCACTTTCTAGTAACTCCACTTATTTTTTAAAAAGGAAATAAGTGAGATTGATTTTAACCATATGTTTTACTTAGCCCAATAAAATACTATCATTTCAACATATAATTGATTTTTAAAACTAATAATGTAGTATTTTACATTCTTTTCTTGTACTAAGTCTTTGAAATCCAGCTTGTATTGTATACTTACAGCACCGGAGCAACCACATTTCGGGCAGTCAGCTGCCACACGTGGCTGGGGGCTACCATATTGGTCAGCACAAGTGTACGCCATGAGTCTTCCTTTCTGTTCTTTTGTCGTCTAATTTTTAAAAACGCAAAATCCAGAAGAGTCCCCTTTCTATCTGCTTTTCTGCTACTCTGTTTCCTGAGGCAGTGAACCCAAAATGGACCACTTCCCAAATGAGGAACATGGTTATGGGATTAAAAACAAATTCTGGAAGAGGGATGGGGAAACAAAGATTAGTAATTCACAGATGTTATCCCACCGTGGTTTATTAATAAATTATTTATGGTTTATTATAAATTTATCAATTATGGTACTTTACTATAGCATATTTTATTATGTTAATATGAAATCTTGTTATGTATTAGTAAGTATTATGTATTATATAATGCTATCCTACTATTATTTATTGAGTGCCTACTATGTGCACATTATAAAACTTATTTCTAAGACTTTCAACAACCCAACATAGAAGTCATATGCAAATTTATCAACCGAAGGCACGAGCTCATAGAGGTTAAGTAACTTGCTCACGATTGGGGATGACAGAATCACGATTCAAACCCACATCTTTCTGGTGGCCCCCAAATCCTTCACCCCTTCCAGTGAGCCATACCAATTTCTTTCTCTTCCTGCTTGAACTGTTTTGTTTTCCCTCCGCATAGTGGCTTTAGCAGAGCATATAGAAAAGACTGCCTGCCACCCCTTTGTGACCTTGGTTGAATTAGTTCTCAGAGTCCACCAGGAGGGGAACCCAGCAAGGCTGCAAAGCAGCTGTTGGGATGGCTGGTTCAACCAGAGATTGCCCTGGCCTTTGCTGCCATTCAAAGCGGGGCCATCACTGCTGCCCATGTCAGGAGAACCTTCGTTTCTGATAAATGATGGCAGCTGGGATTGGAAAACTCATGCCCACCTTTGGCAGCGAGCTATGGGCTCGTTTCCTCAAACTGACTGCCTGCACGTTCATAGGCACGATTGGATGTGAGTACTGGGTTCTCAGCCATCATTCGGGATGCAATAGAGATGTGACTTGGGGTTTTAATCCTAGCTTAATCTTTTCTATAATAATTTTCATTCTTTATCTGAAGACAGCTATTTCTTTCATTTCTGCTCTGTGCCACACAGATCTAATTTTCTTTTTCCTTTTTGAGAGAGGGCAGTCCACAAAGTTCAAAGGGCTGCTTGAATTACCTGCTTCAGTTCTGCTTAACTCTTAGGTTGGTCTTCAGCATTTGAATTTGATTTTCTCCTTCTTATTAGCAATCCGAGGTTAGACCACGTTTCATTTACCTACAACTATATAATTATTTATGCATCTGTCTGACCCATTTTTAGCAGCTTGAGGGAAAAGATCCTGTCTTATCAACTTCTTTTTCCCCTTGGTCAATGCGTTCATTCAAAATATATTTATCAAGTACCTACAAGTATCCCAAGAACAGGTCTGCCAGAAAAGATACAAAGAAGGACACAATTTGGTCCTTACCCCCAAGGAGTTTAGAGCAGTGTTTCTGACGTTGAATGTGCATCAATTTTATAGGAAAGAGATTCCTTGAAAAATGTCATGTTAAATTAACCTCACCTCCACCCGTCGACTCTGCAGGACCTCTCAGAGCCTTTAATATGCTGATGTGCACTATGAATCTCCAAAAAGAAAAATAAGATATATAACATTTCCTGAAGTGTTTTGACAATAGAAGTGTTTTATGTCATACAATCACTTGGGACAAGTGTTTTATGGAACATGTTTTAGGGAATGGCAGATTTGAGGCTAGAAGAGGGGAGATAAATGGAGAAGTAATTACAATAATGCCAGCTAACAATTATGGAGTTCTTACTCCACGCCAGGTTCTGTGTAGATGCTGAGAAAAGGAGAGCCTCCTGAGGCCAGTAGAGAAGACATCATCAAGGAGAGGACTCAAGCTGGCAGTTGAAAGATTGGGCAAAGACTTACAGGTAGCTCTTGAAGAACATGCGTTGACAAGATGAGTAAAAAAGACATATCTGCACTCGACTTTGTATGTACTACCATTATAAATGTTAATAGTTTTGTTTTGTTCGTATGTTAAGGATCCAATTTGTAAATAACTCAAAACTGGAATTGTGGTGAGCTAATTAATGGCCCCCAAGATGTCTTTGTCCTAATTCCCAGTACCTGTGAATAAGTTATGTTAGATGGCAAAAGGCACTTTGCAGGTGTGATTAAGTTAAGGATGTTGACACAGGGCGATTGTCCTGGATTATTCAGGTGAGCCAAGTCTAACCACAGGGGGCATTATAAGAGGGAAGCAGAAGATCAGAGAGACAACAGACAATGTAACCACAAAAGCAGTAAAAGATTTGAAGAGGCTCTACTGCCCACTTCGAAGGTGGAGGAAGAATGCCAAAAGCCAAAGGATGTAGGTAGTCTCAGGAGCTAGAAAGGACAAGGAAGCAGATTCCCCCTGAAGCCTCCAGAAGGAACATAATCATGGGGACCTATTTTAGACTTCTGACCTCCAGCACATTCCATTAATAAATCTGTGTTGTGTTTAAGCCACTAAGTCTGCGGCGTTTTGTCCCAGCAATTACGCAGTAATAGGAAACTAATGCAGAATATATTTTTTCTTTATTTTTTAAACACACTTTAAAAAATTATTGACAATTCCAAATAGCTCTTGTTTATATGAGTTAGGACTACTGCTGTTTGCCATATTAGAAATCCAAACTAAGAATGTGGTAAATAATTCATGTATTTAAAATGGCAATAATAAGCTCACTACATGGTAACAAAAAAATGCATATTTTTAAGAAAAATAACTATATTATCTAAAACAAAAAAAGAAGAGGAGCCTTATTCCATATTTTTGCTCATTTTTTTAATGGTTAGCTTAATAGAAGGCAGCCGGATTCTAATAACTGCTTCTGCATTCCATCTGTCATGATATCACCCATCAGGTAGCCTCTGGAAAACTCCAGTGAGTGAAAGAGCAAATAATGAGCATGAAAGCCATTTTGACCTTACACACCCCCTGACAGACTCCTCAGGGTCTCCAGACCACAAAGTGAAGATCCCTGATACAGAGAATGGACTGTGTCCCTGGCACCCTTTGCCAGACAGGCAGTCTGACTCAATCCTCACAACAATGCAGTATGGCAGGCACTCATATTAACCCATTATAGAGATGAGGATGTGGAGATTTGAACAAGGTAAATAACTGGTCTCGGGCGACATACTGGTGGAGTCAAAATTCCAACCCAGGTAGCGTGACTCCACATCCCAGGATATTTCTGCCACCGCTCCACTGTCCCCAGTTATCCTGATAGACTGTTAATGGCCATCATTAACCCATGTGTGTAGGACTCCCTCTTTTCTGCCTTTTTTTCTTCTAGATCAGACCACCTGCCAAGCTCTCTAGACCACCCATCACATTTTGTCTAGATATCTGCTTTTCAACTTTTAATGAGTTGTAGAATCACTAAGCTGGAAGAGAGCTCAAAGTCCTTCCCCCTCATTGAACCTTTGGAGAAACTGAGGCCCCAAGGAGGAAAGTCACTAGCCCATGATAACACGGCTAGTTATTAGCAGAGCCAGAAAAAGAATGCAACCCTTCTGACTGTTCAGTTGTGATTCACGCAGATCCCGTGTTACACAGGATGCTGGAATTCAAACGAAGATTTTAAATATAATAGAAAAATAGCAACCGTCCTCACAAAGCATTTCCACTTTAACAGCTACCCATCATGTCTGTTCTCCAGAAAGCGTAAGGAAATCTTCCAGGGTGTGGGTCAGCTCACGACGGAGACATCTTTGCTTGAACCCCTGCAGGCGTGCTATCCAACTGCATGGTAACAATAACCTCAGTCCCCAATACCAAGTGGGTACTTAATAAATATTGGTGGGATGAGAGGGGCAGCTGGGTGGCTCAGTCAGTTAAGCATCCAACCACCATGATTTCAGCTCAGGTCATGATCTCACTGGTCATGAGATCAAGCCCCGTGTAGGGCTCTGCACTCAGTGTGGAGTCTGTTTGAGATTCTCTCTCTTTCCCTCTTCCTCTGCTCCTCCTCTTCTCTCTCGCTCTCTCTCAAATAAATAATAAATCTTTATAAAATAAAAAAATTCAATAAATATGGATGGGATGTGTAAGTAAATGAATCCCTCCTTCCCCTCATTGCACCTCTGTGTGGTCGCAGGAACGTGGTCGATTTTACATCTCCACCTGTGGAAGCCGGCTGGGAGTTTCTCCCAAGCAAAAAAGAAACACTGAGATCCCAGACAGTAAAGCAGCTTCGTGTTTTGCCTTCTGTTTCCCTTTCAAATTCCGGCTCTTGAGCAAGGCCTCCACCCTCTCTGCCAGAAAAGAGGGAGGGAAATTTTTAAAAAAGAAAAAAAAGAAGAAGAAGAAAAAGAAGATAAAGTGCCTTTGTAACAGCTCAGACTTATCTACAGCTTCCTCTTGAAGCTACCCAGCCCTTCCCTTCAGATTGTAATAACTGGACCCTTTTTTCCCCGTTTTTCTTATCAAGAGGAAAATAAGAAAAAAAGTGCCTTTCCACAGGCTCTCAGAAGTTACCAGATTGCATCTCTGGAAGGGGTGAACTGTTCAGACATTTAGGGAATCAGGCCCAAGGAAGGCCTCCTCCCAGTTAAGGCACACCTGCCCCCCAAGAAGGTCCTGGCTTTGTGTCTGGGGACAGAAGGGGTTTACCGAGTCCGGGGGTGCAGCTGTTCGCTATAGGAAAATAGCTTACGCTGTAAATACTCCAAGGTATTGTGCCTGGTGTACAAAAATGTTGGTTCCAGAGCAAATACATAAATCTGCGCCTGACGGGGGAGCTTAGTGGGCCACATGTTCGGAAACATTCGGAGTTCTCTTTAATGAAAGCAGATTGCCTTGCCCTGTGGACTTAGGGGATCCTATTTTCTTTTTTCATTTCAAATCCACAGGCTCTCAGAGGAATTGAAAGCAAGTAGGTTACACCAGGTGCTTTGAGGACAATGAAACACTGCCGCCGGACCTAAAAGCATTAGTCATTTGGGGAATTTCTCTTTTTCAGACAAGACCTGGTGGAATTAGATGCTTAGAGCAGTTATTACAGTTTAGCTGGGCCAGGTGGTTTCTCGGGCAATGTCTGCAATGGACCAGGTTCAGTCGGTGGTGTCAAAAATCTGGTTTGTTTCATGAAAAAGGAGATAGCCAAGCAGATACCAGAGTTCTCCCCTAAAAAAAGGGGGGGGGGGAGAAAATCAGTTAAGTTGTTGAATGATAAGAAAACCTCTCGTACAGGCTTTTCCACACTTGCGTTCAAAATCTTCACTGGAGACGTGGATGAAATGAAGGATTATTTGTCCCAAGAAATGCTCCAAACCAAAAATTAGTGCTAAGATCAGTCAACCCTAAACCAGGGACCCAACAAATTACTCAAACATTTACTGTTTTGACAGTTCTGTTCTTTATAGTCACCTCCCTTTGTTACTTTAATTTCTTCCCCTCAAAAAAGAATGGTTAAAATTTATGGCTAGGAGAAGTAACTGATTACTGCTGGCAAGTTAACTGAAGGGGCCAATTGTTCCATACGGCAAGAATCAGAAGGCTAGGAAGCCATTCACCAGGGAAGACTGATGTGCGAAAGGGCAGAGCAATGTTCCCTCCATTGTGTGATAAAGAGTTTCATGTTTGGTTCCAAATTCCTAAAGGCAGCCTGGTGTGCAACCGACCGGGCCATAGGGAGAGCATGCGAAAGTTGAGAGTATATGCTTCACACACAAGATGGGGTCAACTTCCAGGAGACAAAGGTTTCCTGTTCACTTTTGTTAGAATGGGTCCAGGCATTCGGTGCATTTGTCAAGACAGGAGAAGCAACGTGGCCATTTTGCTAGTTTCACATGGAAGCTGAATGGCCCCGGGTCTCATCAGACTCTAGGAATGACGTCATAGAGACCCCTTGGGACACCCACACACACACATACAGCAGAGTGCTTCTTGAAACCCCAGGGGAGGCTCACAGATGCTTGAGCCAACTTTAACTGGCCGATACTACTCCAGGCAACTGTGCGTATTGCCAAAACTTCTCTGCCATCTCCTACCAGGCAATCGAATCTCAGCCACCGCTGTCCCACTGTTCCAGGGGACGCTGTCGTCAAAGTGTAAGGACTGAGCCCAGGACAGAGCTGGGTTCCACCCAGAAGTGGGACAAGGCTCTGCCCCACGTTTTGTCATAGGATCCTAAGCAACGCTGTATGTGCCCATATTTCTAGAGCCCCCCCGCCCGCCCTTGAAAACAACTGCAGCTTTTCCATGGAACTCTCCCTTAAGGCTTACAATGCATCCATGGGATTAGGGAACAGACCCTGCCTTTCATTGGTTAGTCCCCTCCTACCCTCAGGTGCCTGCTTACAAAACTTCCTTCTCAGTGAACCATTTTTCTGTCCGAGTCTACCAATTCATACAAATAATACACCAACTAGACGCTGACCCCTATGTCAGTGAAAGCCAGCCAGACCCTGACCCCCCACGAAGATGGTGTTCCACACAGTAGGTCCACGCAAAACCTCAACTAGAAAGGGTCCAATTTGTGTGGGAGGCTCTCTGTCTGACATACTTCCTTATTACCTCACCAGTCATTTGACGTGTTTATTGTATGTGTTGCTAAGAATGAGAAAGTCACAGTACAAGAAAGTGTTATAAGTAAGAGGGCACTACAAGATGATCTAGTCCGGCCAGCTGCAGGAAGGAGAAACCTCAAACCTTATGTCCTCTGCATGGTCATAATAACCACAGCAGCAACCGTAATGACTAACAGGCATGGATTGCTTTAGAATTTATGAAGCATTTTACATACATTATTTCATTTAAATAATGAACTGAACCCGCCCGTTTGGACCCCTAGTTGTTAAATAGCAATGAGATGGAACTTAATGTTTCTAAGTAGGGAAGCTTAAAAAAAAAAAAAAACTTATTAAAAATAGCTCCAAAGGCAATTTGAACATCAAAGAGCTTTTTATGAAACAGCATTTTGATGAGTTAAGTGTAAATGAATCAGAAACATATGGATTAAATTTTATTTAAAATAAACAAGGGTTTAAAAATTAAGAGGCGAAGTAGTTTGAAAACACATCCAACTTAATCCAAAGTGTCTGAGCCCAGAAAGGGCCGAGGGCTTTGTAAACCAGGGAGGTGAAAAATGACAATTTTGTTACCTGGAGTTCTTGTCCTGGGTTCTACACGGAATAAAACTCTACAAACCTTCACTCCTAAACAAGAGGAGACCTAAAAGTTATTTCTAAATTCCCCTTTAAGTTACGAAGCTATTGTATTAGTACCAGATGACTAAAATCATGAATTAAGCCAGCCACAGATTGATAATGTCATTGAGCTTCTGTTTTTCTAACATTTTAACTCTTCTATGCAATGCTCGGTTTTCAAAGATGTTTTTGAGATTTATATCTCTTCCTCCTGGTTTCTTTTTTTAACCTCCAAATATTTATTTTGAGCTATCTCTGTTATTTTTTTCCTTCCAATGTAATAGGCAGCCCACCGACTATGAGATTTTTATTTCCATTTTATTCATCAAAATCATTGGTGGTTCACTGAGCCAGATATTTTAAGAGAATGCAACTTTAAAAATCCACCTGCTTTGGGGAGTCATAGTTGTTTCCCAGTTACAATAAGAATCCTTGGTTCTAGCTGGTCACCAAAACCGGTGAAGTTTGGGTTTGCACCAGATGATTTCCTCTTGTCGTGAGAAATGTGTACCTTACCGACAGTCCTTTGTCTTTAGTGAGCATTGCAGCTCGGCGTTATTGTGCACACGTTTCCTATGTAAAGAGATCAATGCTCCTACTCCATTGCAAACCTGAGTTTTCACGTGAAAAGATTCTCTTCTCCTGCCTTGGTGATGAAATTCCCAAAGCAATTGCCACTCTTAGTCCAGCCCCAGTAGCTACTAAAAAAGTATCACTTGATAGAGTCATGATACTTAATAGATTTCTAGGAAACGTTTTAGGCCATGTCTGGATGTCTGCAGTAAAATTGGATTGAGACAGAGATTCGTAGTACCAATTATCCTCTGCCCATCCATGTCATCCCGTCCTTAACTGGGTTCCAGAAACCAGAGCAGCCTGGGGCAAATTGTCAAATTGTCAAATTTGTCCTCGGCAATCTTCCAGCTTCTCGTATTAGTTCCACAACTCCTGTGCCCACATGCAGACCCGGGGCTCTCATTCCGATAGAGTGGAAGACATTGTACTGAAAGTCACCCAGACCCAAGTTCAAGACCCACATCTACCACTTGCTGGTAGAGGCAGTAAGAATTTGCCCACCCCCCATCCCACCACATGGCATTTCTTTATTTTCCAAGTCACTTCCTTTCCATTTTGTGTTTGACTGTCCTGGGCTTAAAGCTAGATGTGTTATCACATTAGCTCCCTTTGATGTTGTCTGTTTGGGGGGCTGTACATTCGAATGTGACATTTGTTGCCTCCAGAAGATGCCGTATTTTTGTCTTACAACCTGACGGCCTCCATCCCTACCTTAGTCTTTGCCCACATGCTTCCTCTGCCTGGAATTTGCTCCCTGAAGCTGGCCACCATTCTTGCTGCCAGGAGCCTGACAATCCTGCAGGCCCGCCTTTCCTGAGTCTCTTCCATGCAGGGCCTGGTCCGAAGTGATAGCTTGGTCCCCTCAATTCCTGTGCCCCAGCTGCGCACCCCCCCCACACACACACACTGTATCAATATTTGGTCTATGACAGTCTCATTTCCCTTTCTAAACCTGCTCTGTCAATATGGGAGCTACTGGCCATGTGTAGCATCTTAATTTTAAGTACTTAAAATTAAATAAAATTTAGAATTCAGTTCCCTGGTTGCAATAGCACCATTTTGGATGCTTACGAGCCACATGCGTCTAGTAACTGTCATATCGGATAGCGCAGACATGGCACGTTGCCATCATTGCGACAAGTCCTATTGGACAACACAGTTCTAGACGCTGTGGGATTTAGGGCCAGATCTCTGTGCTCTTTCTCTTCTGCAAACTCTCCCCTCCATCTACTACATGTACGATAGTGCCTGGTTCATGAGGTTCTATCTGCTTCTGCCAACTTCCTGTCTTTCGTGGGGCCAACTCAGTACCTTTTACAGAGTGATGATGGTAAAATCTTACCGCCGTAAGTGCCTTATACCATACTACACGCTTCACGAGGTAGGTGTTAGTAGCTTCCTTTTACAAATGAAATAAGGAAGTGACCCGCCTAGGCGTCGCAAGCATTAGGTGAAGAAATCAGGGTTTGACCCCTGGCATTTCTGACTCCAGCACCATGTAATTACGCACCGTGTTCTGGGGCAGGAGTCCTCAACTGCGGCCCTCGTGATACTTCTGGCTCTCTGAGGCCAGAGAATTCCTGGTTGCGGGGACTGCCCTGCGCCCTCAAATGTTTAGCAGCATTGCTGGCCTCCGCCTGCTAGGTGCGGGAGTATTACCTCTCCACTCCCCAACCCCAGTCTGCACAACCAGAAAAGTCTCTAGACATTGCCAAATGTCCCCTGGGGGGAGGGGGGCAACCTCATTCCTGGTTGAGAACCATTGCTCTAGACGGTCAGTTAAAGTTGGTCATACGGCTGAAGAAAGGCTCTCAAAATACTGGCTTCTTGCTTTTAACAAGTGAGAAGCAAGTTTACACCTCCTCTTTGGGGCAACCCAGTAAGAATTCTCTTAATCTGCTGTGTAATCCACCCGGCCAACTCCCCATCTGGGAAATGTTCTGCGGCTGCTTCCTCTCATGTTCAGCAGAGATAGAGCCTTGGGTTGCTGACAGCCCAGATGTTCTGCACCCCCGCATGACTCACGTTAACACCCACATACCCTGTTGCACAGGGCCGGCCGGCCAGCTTTTCCTTGAGACCACCTGGTTTAGACAAACAATCTCAGCAAACAGCACCTCTGGGGGGGGTGCGGGGGGTGGGGTTGAAGACATGTGGGAAGGAAAAAGAAAGAGCTAATATCTGGCCACTCAGTACAGCCGTCCTGAGCTGTTTGAGAAGACCCAGGGCCTGGCAAATGGATCCAAACCCCGCCAAGCCACCTGGGAATGACATTTCAATCTTTATAACAATCCCAAAATGAATAAGACAAATCAGATGGTCGTTTCAGCCCTGTCCTACCCCGCCCCTCAACTTTCTCTGCTTTTCCTTTGTTTGTTTTGTAAGTGTGCTGACTGCAGACACCCCCTAAGAAAAATATTTCTTTTTTAAAGTGTATCCCGAAGGCAGCATTTGCCCACTAGCCCTATGAGAAATGCTACAGGTAAAAGGTGGGTCACACAAGTAGGAGAAATGCTGACAGTTCTCTCCCCTTCCTGGGGTTCCCAGGGCACACTCACACGTAGAAGCTCTGAGAAGTCTCACAGCAAAGAAGTGCAGATCGCGAGCAGAATTACCCTTAGCTGGCTTACTCAAGCAAAAGGTGCCTAGGCCTGCCCAAAAGCCCTGTAGGAAGAAGCAAAGTCACAAGATAGCAAGTATGAAAATATTCTTCAATGTTGAGAGTATAAATGCAAACATCTGGTAGAACCCAGAAAGGCTGCTTTTTGCAAGGAAGCAGGAAAACTCTGAATTATGGGACCATTGGGTTCAAAACAAACTTCACGGGCTCAGAACTTAAAAAAAAAAAAAATGAAAAGATTTTTCCCCAATGAGTATATTAAGCTTTATTCTTACAAAAATAATCTGTTTGAAGAGTTTTATTTTAGGTTCAGAATTTCAGATGTTCTCCATGTCTCTTTCTTGGGCATCCAAGTCCCAACTCCAATTAAGAACTTTAGACTCAGCTCTTCAGGAGCAATAAAACCCAGAGAATGAGCAGTTATAGTTCATGCATGATGGCTGTCGTGAGGGTGACGCGTTAACTGGCAGAACCTGTCCTGAAACTGTTTCCTCTCTGCCTCCTTACCTCCCAGAGCCCTCCCGTCAAGGTTTCCAGGGGAGGCGCCATGGCGGTTCGAGGCTCAGGGAGGCCCAGGTCACAGGGCTAGTAGGTGGCAGAGCTGTCTGCCCTGCTATGATAGAAAATCTTCCCTATTACCCATGCCACCTCTCAAAATAATGACAGTGACCACAATAATAGCTCAATTCATTTTGTGCCAGTTGTTAGTGGAAGTGCTTTTTCGAGAACAGTGGTGCTAGAGACCCAAAGTTTGGGTTCCCTCTAAAATCCGCGTGTGGAACCCTAATCCCCAGTGTGATGGTATTAGGAGGTGAGGCCTTGAGGAGAGGATGAGGTCGTGAGGGTGGAGCCTTGGTGAATGGGATTAGTGTCCTTATAAAAGAGACCCCAGAGAGATCCTCCGCACTTTCCCCCACGTGAGAACATTGCAAAGACAGCCCTCTGTGATCCAGGAACCAGGTCCTCACCAGGCACCAAATCTGTGGACGCCTTCATCTTGGCCTTGCCAGTCCCCAGAACCGTGAGACAGAAACTGATGTTAGAAGCCACTCCCATAGCACTGTGTGGAAGCAGCCTGAACAGACGAACACGAGGGACTTTTATCCCGGGATCCACAGATGTCCAAAGGCTTAGTGGTTAGAAGTCTTAGTCTTTCTACTTGGATTAAATTAGATGTGATTTTTAAAATATCTGCTTAAATATTTTGATAACAATATTTTGGTATATTTGGTTTCCTTTGGAATCCTATGCATTTTAATTTATGCTTTTAAAAATATTTTTTTCTGAGAAGGGATCCACAGACTACACCAGACCGCCAAGGGGTTCAAAGCATGGGAAAGATTAAGAAGACCTAGGGGGCACCTGGCTGGCTCCGTCAGTGAAGCTGGATCTCGGGGTTGTGAGTTCGAGCCCCACATTGGGTGTAGAGATATCTTTTAAAAGAAGGCGAAGAGGAAGAGGACGGGGGAGGAGGAGTAGGAGAGGGAGGGAAAGGGGGAGGAGGAGAAGCAGAAGACCTGAGGAGCACTATATTACCCATTTTCACAGACGGGGATACTGAGGCACAGAAACACCTAAGTAATTACCCAAGGTCAGAGGGCGTATGAGGAGCAGAGCTGGGATAGGAACCCAGGTAATCTGGCTCCAGAGTGTATGCCCTTCACCGAGACCCCATGGCTGCCTCTCTGAGGCTCTATATCAGATCCTCTATGAGATTCCGGAGACCCCACGTTCTCCCCACAAGCAAGGTAGACCCTCCTCTGTGCTTCGCATAGCAGCCAGGTGTGTTCAGTGAAAGCTTCACTGGCTTCCCCTTGCACCGTCCTGCTTGCTCTGGCCTTCGCCTGCCTCTCCCAGCCCCTCTCCTTCCCTTCTCTCCCCTGCTTTCCAGCCACATGGGTCTCCTTCCTCCATCTCCCAGCCTTTGAACGTAGCCTCTCCTCTGCTGGAATGCTCCTCCTCCCCTAACTTCCTTCTCATCCTGTGATCTCCTCTTTGGTGTCACCACCTCACAGAGGGCTTCCGTGATTAACGTATCAAAGTGAGTTCCCTTGGTTTTCTTTATGTATTTTACGTAGTGATCCTTTCTCTGTTGTGAGTATTGCAAATATCTTCTCCCCATTTGGGGCTTATCTTTTCACCTTCTTTATAGAATCATTTCGTGAGCAACATGCTTAGTTTTAATGAGTCAAATTGGTCTGCTACCTGAGAGTTTGTGCTTTTTGTTCCTTGTTTTAATAAATCATTCTCTATGTCCGAGGGCAGGGAGATAAACTTTTGTGTTTCTTCCTAAAAGTTTTAAAGCTTTGCGTCTTACATTTAAGTCCTCAATGCATCTGGAATTTACTTTGAAAGCTGTGAAACAGGGATTCAATTTCTTTTTAAAGATTTTATTTATGTATTTGACAGAGAGATAGAGCCAGAGACTGTGGGGTGGGGAGGGATGGCAGAGGGAGAAGGAGAAGCAGGCTCCCTGCCGAGCAGGGAGCCCTACCTGGGGTTCGATCCCACGACCCTGGGATCATGACCCGAGCTGAAGGCAGACGCTTAACCGACTGAGCCACCCAGGGGCCCCAATTTTTTTTTTCCTGTATGGATAACATTAATTATCGAGTTGTCTGGTTTTCTCCCACTGGTCCCATGTGGACCTTTTATTTCTGTGGTCTGTTAGCCAATCCCTGGACCAACTACTCTGCTTTATTTCATATAGTCTTAACATGTGTTATGGCAAGTTGCCTTTACTAACTTTTTTCTTAAGGAGTGTCTTGCCAATTTTTGCTTTTCTATGTAAATTTTTGAAACAGCCTGTCAAGTTCAACTTTAAAAACAAACAAATAAAGAACCTGTTTGAAGATTTTCATTAGAATTACTTTATGTCTTCAACATTAATTTGAGAAGAACTGACATTTTTAAACTATTGAGTCTTTCTGTCCATAAATGGAAATTATCTGCAATTCTGTAAGTCTTTCAGTGCTTTTATTTGGGTGTTCAATGAAATGCTTTTGATTTCTAATTATCTCTATCAAATCTTTTGCATATTTCATTACATTTCTTTCTAAGCTAGGTAATTTTGCTATTTCCTATTTATTGCTATTGCAGAGAAATATCATTAATTATATTTAGAGGTATTCCACAACCTTGTTAAGTCAAGTTACTCGTGGGTTATTTTATGTGTGTTCTCTCTATACAGACATATAGATCATCAGCAGATGGTGGGAGTTTCTTCCTTTCTAATATTTATGCATTTATTTACTTTTCTTATTTTATTGCATAAGCTAGAAACTCCAAAACAAATGGTAAATAAAATACCTTTTCTTTTCTTTTCTTTTCTTTTCTTGATTTTGGTTTTAAAAGAAATGTTTTTAACATTTCAGCATGGAGTCTGACGTTCGGCTAAATGTTTATGTAGATACTGTGGGGGTTTTGTGGGGTTGTTTTTTTTTAATATTTTATTTAAGTAATCTCTACCCCCAATGTGGGGCTCGAATTCATGACCCTGAGATGAAGAGTCACATGCTTCTCCAACTGAGCCAGCCGGGCATCCCGTGTGTGTGGGGCGGGGGGGGGGGGGGTTATTAAGAAAGTTGCCTTCTAGGGGCGCCTGGGTAGCGCAGTCGTTAAGCGTCTGCCTTCGGCTCAGGGCGTGATCCCAGCGTTCCAGGATCGAGCCTCACATGGGGCTCCTCGGCTGGGAGCCTGCTTCTTCCTCTCCCACTCCCCTGTCTCTCTGTCACATAAATAAATAAAATCTTAAAAAAAAAAAAAAAGTTGCCTTCTAGTCTTAAAATTTACCATGAGTTTTACCATAAATGTTTGCTGAGATTTAATGCTTTTTCCTCATTTAACAAAGTTAATTCATTTCCTATGTTTTGTTGATGTGTGATTTAGTACACTTTCCAAGGTTGAACCAACCTTGCTCTCCTTCCTGGTTGTGATACATTATCTTTTTTTATTCATTGACGGACGTCATTTCCTTAGATTTTGCTTAGAATTGTGTGTTTATGATCTTCAGTGCCCTTGAGCTATTACTTCTCCTCTCACACTGTTTTTGTCAAATTTTGGTGTCTGGGTTTTACAAGCCTCATAAAAATGCATTGTGGTGTAGTCTCTCTTTTCCTATTTTTGAAGAGATCCTGTATAATTGAATTTGTCTGTTCCTTGAATATTTCGTAGAACTTGCCAGTAAAAGCATCTGGGTCTAGTACTTTCTTCAGGAAAAGATTTTTTAACAGAATCAGCGTCTTTGATGTTAGGATATGATAGATTACAAAAATGGCCACAATCCGTCTTTCTTCTGTTTATCTATGGCCCCTCACCAAAGAGATAGCTACATCCTCACCTTTGGAATCTGGGCTAGCCTTTGTGAATTTCTTAACCGACAGAATACAGTTCTTGCCCTGTACTGGTTTCAACCACAGGTCCCTGGAGGCTTTTCACACTTCTGCTCACTCTCTCAGAACCCCGCCTACCACATGAGCAAGCTCAGCCTAGACTAGCAGAGGGTGAGGGACCTTGTGGAGGTCAGTTCAGGTATAAATGTGTGTGAGAGAGTTCAACCTTAATTAGTAGAGATACCTACTCAACCTGCGTCTGGCCAAAGACATGTGAATAAGCCTAGCCAAGACCACAGGAACCATCCAGGTGACCCATGGATTTCTGAGCATAATAAGTACCTCTTTAAGTGACAGACTGGTAGGGTGGTTTGCAGATAACTCATGCATAGCACCACTCATATTTTTTGTTTCTTGAATCTATTTGGGTAATTTATACTTTTCTAAGAACATACCGTTTCACCTGTATTTTTAAAAGTTCTTGACATGAAATGATTCATACAAATCTTGTATTTTCATTTTTTTTCTTGCATCTATCATTTTTGCCCTTACAATTGTTTTGTTTGGCTTTTCTTTTTATTTGATCAATCTTGTAAGAGGTTGTCAGTTATATCACTTTAATAAATCAACCAATATCTACACGTGGAGATCACCTCTATTGTATATTTGTGTTATCATTCATTAGTGTCTGTCTTTTTGTTATTATGTCCCTCACTCAACTTTCTCTGGCTTTTTTCTGTTTTTCGTTTGTGTTGTTTGTGTAAGGTGTATGTCAGCGCATTTATCTTCCACCTTTCCTATTTTTAAATGTAATCATCGAAGGCTACGATGACATCATATGAAGTTGTAAAGGACACTGTTTGAATGCCCATTGTAATTTCTTCTTTGACACATGCGCCATTGAGAACTATGTTTTTAGTATCTAAATGAAGGAGGAGCTACACTTTTGTAATTAATAGCTACTTTTGTAATTAATACTTACACTTTTGTAATTAATACTTTTTATAGACAGGGCTGCGGCCAAGACCAATTTGTACTAGTTCACAAGATGTGATTGTTGGAGACTCGAGAATTTTGCACAACTATTGTTAATAAATTGATAGCCTGAAATCAGCTGTGGTGGGACTATTTACACCACAGAAATCTGGAAACATTACGAAGCAGGGTTTCGTTTTGTTTTTCCAACAGAGGTAATTTACCAGCATACTGTCGTCTGTATGATACCAATAGCTTGGAATGTGTTGATACTTGCTTTATGCCCCAGTACATGGCCAAATGTCACATATGTTGCAGGTATGCACACAAAGAAAGGTTTATTCCAGTTATTAGGAATAATATTCTGCGTCTGTTCACTCAATTTATCTTGCTAATCATGTTAAGTCTTCTATGTACTTCTTTTTTATTTCCTTTACCTATTTTTTATTTCCTTTATCTTTATCAATTATTTTTTTAAAGATTTTATTTATTTATTTATTTATTTATTTATTTATTTATTGAGAGAGAGAGAGAGAGCGCGAATGGGGGGAGGGGAGAGGGAGAGGGTGAGAGAGAATCCCAAGTAGACCTCACGCTGAGCATGGAGCCTGACGTGGGGCTCAATGTCACAACCCCGAGATCATGACCTGAGCCAAATAACGAGCCAGACACTTAACCAACTGAGCCACCCAGGTACCCCTATCAATTATTGATTAAGAAGTTTTTACTCATGGGACACCTGGGTGGCTCAGTCAGTTGGGCTTCCAACTCTTGATTTTGGCTCAGGTTATGATCTCAGGGTCATGGGATTGAGCCCCATATCAGGCTCCATACTCAGCATGGAGTCTGCTTGAGATTCTTTCACCCTCTCCCTCTGCCCCTCCCCTACTCATGTTTTTCTCTCCCTCCCCCCCCCCCCCCGCCCGGTATAAATGAATAAGTCTTTAAGAAAAAAAGAAGTTTTTACTTAGTAGAGTAGGGGACTTGTTCATTTTTCTTTGTGGTCTCGAAGCTCTTGCTTTAGGTATTTTGAAATTATATTATTGGAAGCATACATTTAGAATTGTTCTTTCTCATGAATTGAAACTTTTGTCAAAATATCATGACCCTTTTCATCCCTGGAAGCACTGTTTCCACAGGTACAGTTACCCATATTTCTTTAGGTTGGTAAATACCTGTTCTCTTTTGTCCATCTTTTCATTTTCACTCTTTTTGTATTGCTGGACTTTTTTAATGTCACCTAATAGTCTCTGATTTCTTACAGAAATGTTTGGTTTATTTTCATCTATTTGATTGTAACTACTGATGTAATTGGATTTATTTCTACAATCTTATTTTAAGCTTTCTTTTGACTGCCTTCCATTCAGACTGGGGGAGACTTCTCTAATTCCATTATGTCCTCTCCACTGTTGTTTTGTATTTTATATTGTTTCTCCTCACGTTCTTGTTAAGTTTGTTTCCTAATGTTTGTAGTGGTTTTGACTGTGAAAGTTATTTCTAGGTATTTTCCAAGACTTGGGTTGAAACCTGGTTGTGTTTCTGTATGGAGGATTAGAGATTTTCCTTCTGCCAGCCACCTCACGACCACCTCAAGTTACATTTTTGATGAAGGTCCTCTGTTTGTCGACGCCATAGACCCGACACCAAACCGGCAATTGCCTTTACCACGGGTTTATGATAAGGAATTCTCAAGGAGTTCTGTCATCTTTTTTTCTTTACCCAAAGGTTGGAGCAGTTACTATACGCCCAGTGTCCCCTCATTAGTTGGTTTTTGTTTTGTTTTGTTTTGTTTTGTTTTTAGCTCACTCACTGGGACTGTTGCCCTGTTTTCTCTGGGATTTATGTAGAGGTTTACCCATCCAATCTTACACCCTTCTTCTTGTCCCCCACACATGGCTGATTAGAACCCAGGATTCACGGACACATGGGTGGCTCAGTCGGTTAAGCATCTGCCTTTGGCTCAGGTCATGATCCCGGGGTCCTGGGATCAAGCCCGTCATCGGGCTCCCTGCTCAGCTGGGAGCCTGCTTCTCCCTCTCCTTTTGCCCCTCCCCCTGTTCGTGCTCTCTCTCTCTTTCCCAAATAAATAAATAAAATATTTTAAAAATAAAATAAAGTTTTTAAAAAACAGGATTTAAGCTGCCAGGGACAAGATTTACCCCAGGGCAAGTGCCAACTCCAGAGTTAAGTTACCTCTCCCCTGATGATTCTTGCTTTCTGATCATTTCAGGCCCCTGCAGAATTCCCGTCCTCTCCTGCCCAGGCAACCATGTGTTCTTTTGCTTGTTGTTCATTTTTTAATGTCTTACTATTTTTTAGCCAAAACCAGAAATCCCTCCCCGCTCTTCTCTTTCTCAGTCCCTTATTCATTTCCTTTATAACACACAGTGTGTCATTATTTGTTTATTTGTTTATTTTGTCTTTCTCACCATAGTGTATCATCCATGAGGGCAGCAACCCTGTTCTCTTCTTTACCATCTAACTTCAGCACGTAGCAAGCATGATGAGGCTCTCAGCGCATTTTTATTACACTTATATGTGAGCGAATGAATGAAAGCTCAGCACGCTGAGGGACTAGTATATAGTGATAAAGGGGAGGCGGGTCCTTGCGGGAAGTGCTTACCCCACACCTCATATTTAGGGGAAGGAGAAGGCGACTGCATGCGGCGGGTGTATCCGGGGGACAAAAACAATGTTCAGGCAGTCTGTGGAGCTGCCAAACAGAAGGGACCTGTGGTCCTGATCTCAGGGTGTCAGGCACCTCAGGTCTCACAGTGAGTGAGAAAAAGGGTTTTATAGGCTGTTGTCTAAAAATATTCTCTGTCTGGGGCGCCTGGGTGGCTCAGTCAGTGAAGCGTATGCCTTCAGGTCAGGTCATGGTCCCAGGGTCCTGGGATCAAGCCCCACCTCGGGCTCCCTGCTCAGCGGGGAGTCTGCTTCTCCCTCGTGCCCTCCCCCCCCATTCATTCTCTTCCTCACTCTCTCTCTCTCTCAAATAAATAAAATCTTTTTTAAAAAATAAAAATAATAAAAATATTCACTGTCTTGATACAATCTACATATTACAAGTTCGATGACCATGTTGTAAAGTGTTTTCAGCTCCTTTTATCATAATACACATTTTTTTAAAGGCTTGGTACGCCAATTTAGGTTAGTGAAGAGCTAGATGCCCCAAGGACATCATGTGCACTGTGAGAACAAAGTACTAGCAATACTGTTTACCCTTTGACCACCCTATTCCTAGTTTCTGCTCCAACAGGTTTTATTTATCTTCAGATTAAAGCAAGTCACCAGTGGACACATAGTTATTGCTTTATGGTGAAGTACAGACACGTAAGCCAGGGGCATCGGTGGATTCTGTCACCTTCGAAAAATTTATTTTTTTTATAGGCTTTGTTTTTCACTCATGGGTAACCTGAGAACATTTCAGAGCCTGAAATCCTTCCCTAAGCTAAAATAACCTGTTGAAAGTAAGTGTAAACCAAGTCTACGCTAGAAGAGCAGAGGTTTTTTATTTTTTATTTTTTTCTAAAAGTTCCTTGAGTCTGGAAACATGTCTGGTCATACTATTGCAATATGGAAAATAAATCATAATTAGATTTCATTGAGTCACAAATGACCCTGAAATTGACTAACTGTATTACATTAGAGAAATCTAAGCCTCATAAATACAGTGATTAATATGCCTACTCTAGGCTCTGTGCCATCCTTAGTCAATTATGGTGCTCCTCCACTGGGCCTCAGAATCCTTCTTAACACAGAACAACGGGAGAAGAAGCCTAAATGTCATTGCTGATGCTCGCTGAATTAAACCATCCACCCCATTTGCCATCTCGCCAACTAAGCAAATGCTAAATCCATCCCCTTAGTGTAAGTTGCGGATTTTATGTTGGTTAACTTAATACCTGGTAGTTCAAGGGTTGATTTCAGAAGTTTGGGGATACTTGCTTTCTAGGTTTCTTTTTCACAGAAATAATTTATTTTTCACTTATTCTGCCTCTATCCTACCATAACTTATTTCCTTCTCTCTCTTTATAACCATTCAAAACAAAAATAATATGTTTACAAGTTAAGGAAATTCCTAATAGCAGAGAAATGTGCAATCAGATAAATGGAACTGTCTTATTTTCCATAAAATGAACTTAGTGGCTCTCGTCCCTCCTGAGCCCAGTGGAAGGAGATAAGCTCTATAGGACAGCAGTGGAAGTTGTGATAACAATCAGCAAGTGATTTTTTTTTACCACAGTGAAGAGATTTTCCATCAGATTTCATTTGACCTTGAACGCTGTGTTAGCAATGAATAATTAATGGTACTTATTACAGTAATGTCCCCACTTAACTGACATTATCAGGGAATTAGATGCCCTAAATGAGTGAATTGGCCAGATAGGAAGACTTGCCCCCTTTTGGCACACACACACACACACACACACACACACACAAATCTTTATTGTAACCATTTCTGGTGCTTTTGTTTTTTTAATGTGTGGCAAAATTTTGTGACTTATTGACACGCTCAGAAACATAAACGTTTATTCATTCAGTAAATATATCTTAGTGCAGCCCATAATGTGCCAGGGACTATGCCAGGTGTGGGCAATGTAACCGTGAATGGAAGAGATGGAGTCCCTGTCCGTACGAAACCCATGTTTTGGTGGAGAAGAGAGATGAGCAAGGAATCATGCTAGAGTGCTAGAACAAGAGCAGGGAAGACTTACGAACTACACTGGACTGAGTGGCAAAATAGTTGAACTCGACTTGGCTGAGTTCTCCAGGACCGTCTGCTGCTAAATGGCATCTGATGGCTGCGTCTTGAGTTCTTGTGATTGATCCTGGTAATATATCTCCTTTAAATTCAGTGGTAGTTTCTCGCTGCTTGTAAGTATGTGGTGCTGCTCCTACTCTTTTTTTTTTTTAAGATTTTATTTATTTGACAGAGATAGAGACAGCCAGCGAGAGGGGGAACACAAGCAGGGGGAGTGGGAGAGGAAGAAGCAGGCTCATGGTGGAGAAGCCTGATGTGGGGCTCGATCCCAGAACCCCAGGCTCACGCCCTGAGCCAAAGGCAGACACTTAACGACTGAGCCACCCAGGCACCCCATGCTCCTACTCTTTTTTTGTACCACAATAATGTACGTAAAACGGTTAAACGAAGGATGGCAAATGCGTAGCATACTAGTTATCTATTGTTGTTTAACAAACTACTCCAAAACTTACCAGCGGAAAAGAACACCCATCTACTATCCTACACTTCATGTGGGTTGGGAATCCAGCAAGCTCGGCTGGATCCTCTATGTCAGGCTCTCTGACATGGCTACGTCCCCTCAAGGTGTCAGCCAGGCTGGGGTCTCATCTGAAGGCAGGACTCCGTTCCTCAGGGAATGTGGGACTGAGAGCATGTGCTTCTTGCCAGCTCTAGTCTGAGGCCACTCTCAGTTCCGTGTTACGTGAGCCTCTCCGAAAAGGCAGCTTGCTTCATGAAAGCCATTGAGAGAGAAAGAATGTATTAGCAAGGGGGAAGTCACAATCTTTTCAAACCTAATCACAGAAGCAACGTTGTTTCACTTCTACTGTATTCTCTTGATTCCAAGCAAGTCACTAGGTCCTGCCTACACTCAAAGGGAAGAATACCAGCAAGGGGATTACTGGGGGCCACTATAGAGGCTGCTCACCCTCATATACCAAGAATATGATCATCATTCTTCCCAGGGCCGTAGCAAACCTCACTGACCACTCATGGCATTCTCAACCCCTGAGCCCCAAAATGGTTTCAAAAGCATACTTAATGGAGGACTCCAAGAGGCCCATTACTAATCAGTTGGTGAGATAAGGCCAATTTTCCTTCCCTTACTTAAACAAAAACCATTCCAAGTAATTGTTATGGGGAAAGTATGCAGGCCAAGAATCTGGACAGAGATGGGAGTGCTAGTTAGAGCCCATCTACAGCGTGACACAACAATAGCCATCATCTGTCAGGTCAATGGGAAGGAAGCAAAGCCTGTAGCAGAAATTGACTAATAGAGACTTAAAGACAAATATTTCACAGTAAGGACCTTGAATTGGGAAATACGTATCACAGCAGGCAAGAGCTCAAATGAGATCAGATCATATTATGGTTGGACACACACAAGAAGAATCTGGTCCTGACCAGGACAGAGGTTATCCCCTTGGCTATACTGAATAAGAGTCATCATCATTTTTCTCAATGAAAAATACCAAAGATGAACATCAGACACCGTGGCCTAGCCTCATGTCTCTTTCTTATGCCTGTCTCAGATTTGGGGGTTTCCCACTCTATCTATGGTAGTGTTACTCAACCTTCCTTCACAAACCCTCCCTTTGCATAAACATAAAAATCTCATTATCCATCTGCAAAGGAATGTCTCTGCTCCCTTCTTTGACAATCACTCACATGTCTCTCCGTATTTTATTCCCATTACAAAGTGAGGACCTCCTCATTCTTCAAGAATCTTTTTGTTTGCTCACACCAGCTCTGGACTCCTTAAACTTCATCTCTGTCTGTGGGGCTTCCAAAAAAAATTAGTGATTTTCAAACAAGGGGATCACAGCCCCCCACGAGAATTTTAAAAAGAAATTAAAGATTTTGTTTATTTATTTGACAGAGAGAGCGCGCACAAGCAGGGGGAGGGGCAGGCAGAGGGCTAACAGACTGAGCCACCCACGTGCCCCTAGAATTTTTTAATGTTTTATTTTTTAAAGTTTCAAACATTCAGAAAAACTTCAGTAATTGTACAGTGAGTTCCTGCAAACTCTTCACTCAGACTCTTCATATTTCCCTTATTATCCTAATATGTATACTTATATTTGTTTTCCTGAACCATTTAAAAGTAACTTGCAGAGGGGTGCCTAGGTGGCTCAGTTGGTTAAGTGTCCGACTCGATTTCGGCTCAGGTCATGATTTCGGGGCTGTGGGATTGAGTCCCACAATGGGCTCTGTGCTCAGTGCGGACTCTGCTTGAGATTTTCTCTCTCCCTCTGTCCCTCCCCTAGTTTGCTCTCTCTTTCTCAAATAAATAAATAAAATCTTTAAAAAAATTTTTTTTAATTAAAGTAACTAGCAGAGATGATACCCCATTACAATGCCCTTAATATTCCAGGATATGTTTCCCAAAACCAAAGGTCCTTACCTACGTAGCCATAGTACAGCCATGACACAATAAATAATAGCTTCTAATCTGTACATTTCCCTAGCATTTCACTAATGATCCCAATAAGTGTACTAATGATCCCAATAAGGTACTTCATAGGTCAGATCCAATCCCAGTCCCATGTGGCATTTAGCTGTCAAGCCCTTTCAGGTCCCTTCCTTGTAGAACATCCCTCAATTTGGGTTTATCTAAATGTTTCCCCATGATTGGATTCAGGTTTTGCTTTTGAGGGAGAGCTATCAAGAGAGATGATGGTATGTTTTCCTCAGTGCCTGCTCTCGGTGGGTACCTAGATATAGTGTCTGTCCATACATAGTGTCTGCCAGTTTCTCCACTGTAAAGCTGATTTATAAGTAGTTTGTACTTAGGAATTAATGAATCATTCATTCATGCTTTGCAGGGAGACACCTTGAGACTCTATAACCACCCTGTTCCTCTTCAGACTTTCGCCTTCCCCCCAGCACTTCTCCCCCCCGTTGATGATTCCTGTCTGAATCTGTTATTACTCTGATAGCTTTGCCACAAAGAATTTTTAAGGGTGACTTTGGCATGAATGGTTTTAAAGGAATCATTTCCAGATTGTCACCTCCTCTCTAGATGATGCTCGAACTGCTGTCTGAGAACAGGCCTGCGGCGTTCTGGTTCTGTTCTAGGGCCTCCAACTGCATAACTTCAGGGCCCGCTTCCTGCAGGCTGCCCGGGACACAAAGGGAAGGGCGCCCCCGGGGTGGTGCCTCAGGCCTCCGCTGGTCCCCTCTCTCACTTCCCTTTCCCAGCTGCCTGCTTCCCCTTTTACAAAAGAAAGGCCCACGTCTCACCCATCCAGAAGCTTACTGTGGAGCAGTCCCCCAGGCTAAAAACAATCCAGGATTCCAAACAAAGGAGTGATTCAGAATCTAGCTGTTAGTGTTGAGAAAGTGAATGATTCTAATGATTGGGTTACAAATCCTTTTCAACTCTTTGCTTTCAACAAAATTGAAGAAGGATCTGATGGAGTTGTCAGTTAGTAGATCATTAAAAATAATTTTTGATGATAGATCACCATACGATTTTTGGCAAATACCCCAGAAGAGTTTGAAGAATTGAGTGATGGTGCCATAAGGAAACTCTTTCCTTCCCACTACTTATGTGAACCAAGTTTTGCAGTACTTACAAGGATGATTCAAAGGGAAAAAAAGAGAGTAAAACTGATGCTGAACCCTGTCTCATTTGAACTATGAGAAATATCCAGAAGTTAATAAGAGGGAAAAGTCCCATTCATCTCATTTAAGATACATACTTCCACTAAAATTTTACTTCCCATGTTTTATAATAATTTATCCAAACTTATAATGTATTTGTTGTTTCGAGCAATTAAGTACAAATGCGAATAATCGTAATGGGACAATTCAACACAGAAGAAATTGTTTAACATTTACAGCATCAAATTCACTGAAAATATTAAAGATTTCAAAGTTTAACTTTGTACAGAAAGTTGATCCAGAAAATTGTGACAAGAGTGATCAATAAAAAGCCTTTCCAGCGTTAAAATACATTACATTGTAGTAAATTCGTGCAGGAACTGAAATGGAAAGAGAAGAAGGAGCGAAGTGTCAAATCTAGCATCAAGACTAAAGTGCTAGAAATTGTACAACTCTATAACCTTATGACGAAATATTGTAGCCCTCCATTTTAAAATGTAAGGAATAAATAATTTTTCAAAAACATTGTGGAAACCACATGAGCGACAGAGTTGGAAGAACGGGAGTTCTCTGAGGCTTTGCCTCCTGTTTTCTCTGGCAAACATTCTGCTTCCCATCTAGGGTCCATCTCCACCTTGCTCTGGGAGCCCCACTCACCCATCACACTCGCCCAACCCCCGCCCCATTGTTGCCTCACCCCCAAGTCAAAGACCAGCTCGCCCCTTGGTGGGAGAGGCTCCGGATCATCTCCATAGCTTCTCAAATTAAAGACTGTCCTCTGAGTATTGCATTTATTTTACCTAGACCCTTAGAGCACATGGCCTCTGTCTGAGCATAGTCAAGATCTCATAACCAAAGAGGAAAAACTTGCCCTTGGGGCAGGTGCCCAATGGTCACGACTCTGAAGGAGGGTCACCTCACTCGAGGCATGCGCACCGTATCAGGCCAGCTGCCTCGTGAGTAAAGCGCAGTAAGAGTCCTCGAAAGAAGGCCATCAATAGGAATTCGTAAACGGCAGGATATCCTTGGTAACCTGCAAATTCCTGGGCCTTGCCAAGAGGATAATCTAATTTGGTGAGTGTGGGAGAAGGCCCAACACACCAAGTACAGGCCCCGTCGGGTGACTTTGTTGAGTTTTGTCCTTGAACCATACCTTGACCACCACTGCCTGAGTGCGATCTTCCATCCCGCCTGAAGCTCCTAAAATCCGTTCCTTCGTTTCCATTCAGGTACTTGAAATTCCAGAGGGTTCAAATGGACTCATAAATCAGCTGAAGGTAAGTGAGCTGTCAATGCACAGCATTTTTATTTTTGTAGTTTATTCCAGCCTGATTACTTACGTCAAATGACTCTATGTATTATACCGAAAATATTACTTTTAATGGGAAGTCTAGTCAAGCACAAAGACAATAATTATTGAAGTTTAATTGAATTTTTAAATATTTAAGCTCCAGAAGAGATACATGAATGGGGAAAATGAACTTACAGAAGAAGAGATATAAATGATAAGCGTATTTTAATTGATGCTTTCTAATGAAATATAAAAGTATTACATGATAAAATGTAACAATATGGTGAAATTCTATGGTGAGGATGTGGTAAAAAGAATATGAATGAGATTAGGACTACAATTAATTTGTCTGTACCTGCAAACAATACTTTCAAATTCTGTACTCGTTTAGCCAGTCATGCCAGTTCTATAAATCTAGTTACAGGAAATGCAAAGTTAAAGTCAAATTTGTTCACTAATTGCATACTAGTTAATTGTAGAATGATAGTAGCAATAAGGAGAAAACAAGTGGTACAGGGATTGGAGGAAATTCACCGGCAGAATAACACACAGTTCTTTCAAATGTAACTGTCAAAACACATTTAATGTTGACAGACAATGTTCAGGACAGAATATAAAGGGATCAAAGTGGGTTAAAGAGAAGGAAGGGAGGAGGAGGGAGGGAGGAAGCAGGGGAAGGGAGAGAATGAATCTCAAACACATAGAAGTAAGAAAACAATAGGCTACCGTGATGGTAAAATTAAGGGTAACTTTTATTTTCTTATTTACATTTTCTTTAGCTTTGGAATTTTTTGCAACGCATGCATCAGTTTTATAATTCAAAACAGTATTGCTTTAAAAACTGTATTAAGTATGTATCCCAACTTCTGAATTGCTGGTTTTGAGGAAAACCAGATTACATGGTCCACCTGTGGCATATTTGCACAGAGTGCCATAGACCTAGTCCATTCCCCTGTGCCCCCCAGTCTATGGACAGCAGCTTCACCTCGAGTTAGACCTACAGGCTGGTGTCTCTTTCTCTCTCTCTCTCTCTCTCTCTCTCTCTCACACACACACACACACACACACTCACACACATGCACACGCACACGCACACACACACAATCAGACAAGGATATTCCAGGACGTCCCCCGAGAGCCTACTTCCTTTCCTTTATTCTGAATAATTTAAATGGAACTGAAGGAAGCTATTCTTTTCCATGGGCTGATATTAAGGGGTTGAGAGAACCAGGTAATGAGTTCCTTTCATTTATCAGTATGATCATGATTAAATGTCCTCTCTTACATTATTCATTCATTCGACAAATAGTTTTGAGTGCCTGTTAGCCACTCAAATAGCCACTCTGGTGGAGACGAAGTGGTATTCTTTCATTCGTCTGTGTAGTCAGTCAGTAAATCATGTTTCCGACAGTATTTACCCAGTGTTCAGTGACAGACGTTGCTCAAGACGTTGCAAAAACAGTAGAAAACTAGGGGAGCCATAGTCCCTGCCCTCAAGGAGCTCGCGGGCCAGGAGGAGAGAGAGACAATTGAACCCATAAAAATCATGACAGGGTAGCGCTTGGTTTCGGCTCAGGTCATGATCTCGAGGTCCTGGGATCGAGTCCCCCGTGGGGCTCCCTGCACAACGTTGGAGTCTGCTTAAGATTCTCTCTCTCCCTCTTCCTCTGCCCCTCCTGCTTGTGCTGTCTCTCTCTCTCTCTCTCTCTCTCTCTCTCCCTCTCTCTCTCAAATAAATAAATAAAATCTTTAAAAAAAAAACTCCTGACAGTTTGCAGCGTGTGCCAGGCAGGAACACAGTGTTGCAACAGAGGCTGGCAGTGGTACCTGACCAGATGAGGTGGCCAGGGAACGCCAGTCGAAGCGGGGATCTGGAGAATGAGTAGGAGAGCAAGTCTGGCTGAGGAGTGCTGAGGAGCTATAGCTTTTTACTCTCCAGAGATTTTGAGGGCCTGTGAAGTAGGAGGCATGGTTCTGGACAGTGGGTTGGGAAGGGATGAGGGGGGAATAAGGGATGATCCCTCATCTCTACTATGACCTCAGACACAAGAGGGGTTGACAGACACATATGTAAGTCATCACATAATCTCCTCAATATGTGAGAGTCAGAAAAGTCTTCCCAGCCAAGGTGAGTCCAAAAATTAATTTTTTCCTTCATTGTGATTGTTTCATGTAGTGTTTGAATAGGTAAGTATATTCATATATCAAAAAGATTACAAAAGTAAAAAAGGGCTTATGGTGAAAATTCTCTCTCCCAACCTCTACCCTTCACACCCAGCCAATGCCCCTCCACAGAGAAAACCAATGTCGCTGGTTTCTTCTGGATCCTTTCAGAGATGGTCCATGTTAATCCAAATACATGAGTGTGTTTTGGGTTCTTCGTTTTTCCTTTTTATCATGTGAGGATCTGAGCTGAATCTTCAAGTATGAATTTTCCAGAGAAGGGGATTTGGACAATGGAAGAAAGAATATGGCAATGAAAGGCAAGAGAAAACATATGTCTCAAAGAGACAGATTAGGTGCATAGGACAAGCTCTTCTGTGTTGCGGAAATATGAAGTGTGAGGCAGGAGGGCGGGGGAGCCCGATCATGGCAAGATCTGACTGCCACGCTGCGAGGCAGAGATGTAATCTGGCTGGTAGCAGGACTCCAACAAAGACTTTTAAGTACAAGAGTAAAATGTGCTAATTGGTGTTTTAGGATGATCGTTCTAGCAGCTGGTAGATGATAGACATCCAAGGGAGCCTTGTTCACCAAATGGAAACATTGAGCTGCTTTCCTTCAGCCAGAGTGAGCCAGGAACAGTTTTCAAATAGATGTCTGGCAGGGTCAGAGGTTGTATTAGGCAGGTCCATCTATCAGCAATGTGCTGTCCCGAAATTCAGAACAGAGTTAGAATAAGAAGAACTGAGAGAAAATCAAGTGAGAATCTGGTTGAACACCAACCCTCAGCAGAAATGTGGGCCTTTCCTCGACTTTTTAACTTTAAGGAAGAAATCTGTATTAGTTACCTATTGCTGTGTAACAAATTACCCCAAAACGTGGTGGCTTAAAACAACCCACCCAGCTGGCGCAGGTCAGGAATCTCAGTTGGGTTCTCTGCTTCAGGGTCACTCACGAGCTAGAATCAAGATGTCAGTCAGGACTAGAGGTTCATCTGAGATCTTGACTGGGGAAGGATCTGCTTCCATGTTGTTGGTGGCTTCACTGAGGATTGTTGGGTGTTAATTCCTTGACATCTAGGTCTCTCCCAACGGCAGGGAGCTTGTTTCATGAAAACGAACAAGTCGGAATAGCAGTAAGAGAATCTGCTAGCATGAGTTAGACATGTTTGCAATCTCATCTCAGAAGTGACATCTCATCACCTGTGCCGTTTCTCTTGGTTAGCAGAAAGTAACTAGGTTCGGTCCATACTCAGCGGAGGGCAGGGGATTACACAAGGCATGAATCCAAAGAGGCAGGATTGTTGGGGCTGATTTAGAAACCGCCTACCAGGGAAGCTTAATGAGAACTGTTCCTGTGAGTATTAGGAGATAGGACAAGGTCTGGGGGGATAAAGCCAGTATTGTTCCTCGTGCATGGTCTAGTCAGGAAATCATTTTGCTCTCCCCTGGCCTGCTGATTATCACCCTCCTTACAATCACCGCCATGCCGCGTTCATGTTTGTCCACTGCCCCTGATGACAACGCGCCACCCTCTGGAAATCAGAGCATCTGGGAACATTTATATGCGCGCTGGGTTGGGCTGCATCTCCCTGCTGGCGTCGGACACTTATGAAAGTTTCCTCACTCCCGCCTGTCACACATACTTATGACATCAACCCACTAAAAGAAACACCTTTAACAGTGAAGATCAATCCTTAACGCATCCCTGACTTCTCAAACAGAGCAGGCTGGTTAGTTTGGGAAAGTAGAGCTTTATCAATCATAGTGGTAGACAACAGCCTTAGAGCGAGCAACTCAGGGAATGCCCAGGGGAACTTAGAGCCTGGAATGCAGGCGGTGTAAGCTGCCACTCCAAACCAAACAGACATCAGGGAAATAGAAATTACAACAGCCAACACTGTACGTATGACTGGGATAAGAGCCTGACCCTCGTTGTCTTGTTTTGGTTCACTAACTGGGCAAGGTCATTGCTGTTATCCCCGTTTGACAGAGGAGGGACCTGAGGCCCAGAGAGGTTAACTAGTTTGCCTGCACTCATAGCTAAGAAGTAACAATACCAGGATTCAAACAGTTAGTTTGGTTCCCTGCATTCTTAAATTGGGAACCAGCAATAATTCATCGTTATGAACAGTCATGTTTTGCCCTGAATTACAGGGCAGCCTCATCAGCTGAGGATAATTGGGGGGGGGGGGGTGGAGCAGGCATCACCTAGAATAAATCAACTTAAAATGGGAATCAAAATATAAGTGTAAATAATGGAGGGAAAAAACTTTTATTAGGACTAGATCTTTAGGGGCACCTGTGCGGTGCAGGTGGTTAAGCATCCGACTCTTGGTTTCGGTTCAGGTCATGATCTCAGGGTCATGAGATCGAGCCCTGCATCAGGCTCCATGCTGAGCACAGAGTCTGCTTGAGACTCTCTCCCCCTCCCTCTGCCCCTCCCCCCAATAAATAAATAAATCTTAAAAAAAAAAAACTAGATCTTTTAAAAAAATTTTTAATAAAGAAGAAAAGTTTTTTTTTTAAGGTTAAGTCAGGAGTCAGCAAACTTTTTCTGTAAAGGGCCAGATAGTAAATATTTTTTGCTTTGTGGTCACTAAAATCTCTGCTGTAGCTACGGAAGTCTCCGAGTATGATATCGGAGCTGCCATGGACAGGAAGTAAATGACTGAGCATAGCTGGTTCCAATAGAGATTTATTTACAGAATCCTGTGGCTGGCTAGATTTGGCCATTGAGCTGTAGCTGGCCACCCTTAATTAGGTCTTAATTGTAAGGGATACTAATTCTCGGAAAAAGTAAGACTCGTATGGGTTTTTTACGTAATATTTCTGACAAAATGTGTGCTAACCCAATCCCATGTCATCCCTCCCTATTTGGCTTCAGCAGTTTTATCAATAAGAGTCAACTGTGCAAAACTAGGCTTTATCACTTTTCTCAGGGTGTGCCTCTATCTTTTGAGAGCCAAATAGTTCTCTTTTGAAACTCCTATAACGTCATCCTTCTGGATTTTCTCTTCTTCAGGTGTAAATTTATCTAACTGTGCTAGATCCCTGTTTCCGTGTAACTGAAATAGTTCTCCAGTGTCTTTTCATCAACTATGTGAAATCCTGTACCATTTGTAAGATTTCCTGTTCATTTTCAAGTTGGTTTTCACAGAAATTGTTTGTTTGCTGGGTGGGCATCCAGTGGACAGCAAGACTGGGAAACCAGCTAAGACTGGGATCTGCTGAGCAAAGATGCTAAACAAGGAAGAATTTGAGTAAGAACTTTGAAATAGTCATGTCATTGGTGAATATTTTCCATGTTACTGCAATCCCAGCTTCCCTTCACAGCTGCTACCTACAGGTTCTCAAATAACTAATATGCAGGTAATAAAGATCTTCCCGTATGATTTATCCACCATTTTTATGCACACATTACGCTCTTGCATTCAGTTTTTCTGTTATGCCGCCATTTATTGCGCATCTACCTTGTAACAAGTCACTTTACTTATACAAATGTCCCTCTCTATTCAAACTCTTACTAGCTAAGCTCAGTAACATTGACACAAATCTTCCTATAAAATCTTTGTTACTTAAAAGTCAGCTGTTGAATAGTTTCAGAAAACGCTATATTCCTTATGATAGAAATTCACTCCTTTGGTCTCATAAACCAATTCATCTTTGACTAGGAAGGGATACGTTTGGTTTTTTACGGTTTCTGCTAGCAACTGTGAGAAGTGTTTTACTGCCCCTGTCTTTCAGATCCGGAGATCCTAAGAGAGCAAATAATTTGCCCCGGTTTTCCTTGCCAGTCAGCAGTGAAGTGAAATTCAGAGTCAAGTGTCATTGGCTCCAGAGCCCATGATCGTTCTTTCACGTGCCTTTCAAACATGGAATTCACATTGATGAAAAGCCCTTCTATTTTTCTCCCACAAAGTCAAAGCCACAGATTCCTAAGTTCCTTAAATCACACTTTAATTAATAATGCTGATTTTACATCACAAGCGGTAACACTGCCATTTTTTTAAAATCCCACCATGGGGGTGCCTGGGCGGCTCAGTTCTTGCTCAGTTGGGCGTCAGGCTCTTGATTTCAGCTCAGGTCGTGATCTCTGGGTGGTGAGATGGGGCTCTACATCTGGCTCCGCGCTCAGCAGGGAATCCTCTCTCCTTCTCCCTCTTCCTCTGTCCCTCCTCCCTTTGCTCGCAAGCTCTCTCTTTTCTCTCTCTCTCAAGCTCTCTTTCTCCCAGATAAATAAATCTCTAAATCCCCCCATAAATCTGAGTGTTAAAAGAAATGCACTTAAAATGCAATTGCTCTATTGATCGCACTGGTTCTCAAACTGGGGTGACGGCACAGCAACATTAGCATCACCTGGAAATGGGGAAGGAATGCAGATCTCGAGCCCTACCCTCAATAAACTGAATCAGAAACTGTGAGAATAGGGCCCATTGATCTGTATTTTAACAAATCCTCTGGGTGATTCTAATGCACAAAGTTGAGAACCACTGAACTGTAGGATTAACAACAATGGTCTCTGGTGATTGTTTTAATAGGAACTAGAACGTACACAGATGCCAAAAGTCCAGATGACTTTGTGACTGTCATAAAACTCTGGTTAATGCTCTTGTTTCCCTTCTCATTCATTCATCTAACCAATAAGTACCGAGCCCCCCTTCTGGGTCGTCAGATACTAAGCCAGATGTTGGGACAAGGGAGGGAAGAAAACAAATATGGCTCCAGCTTCCCTCAGGCTTACAGTCTGATGTGGGTGACAGACCAGAAAACAGTCAATTCCAGTAGAATATACTCAGAGGTCAACTCAGGGTGCTGGGGGCAAGGGGTTCACCTAATCCAGCCCTGCAAGTCAGTGAAGATTTCCAGAACAAATGACTAGAAGGGTAGGAGTCCCGAACTTTCTGAGAAGCTGTAGTGCCATGGGAGGTTGTTTGGTCTCTCGCTCAGGTCCACAGCCTGCTTGAAGCAGCTTCAGATGAAATAAGGGGGGAAAACGCTCGACCTGTTGCTTCCAGCTTGTTGGAACACTGATCTCTGACATGCATTAAAAACATATGGACGGTCACAGCCCCTTGTGTTCCCTTGGGAGGAGAGCAGAAAATTGGGGAAGCAAATAAGCCTACCTCCCAATCCCAACTATCGGACTCCTACTGCCAATTTACGTAATTTCCTGTGCTTATTTCAAACTAGTCAGGAGGGCAGGAGACATTGTGAACACCATCACTAGCCCATTTAGACTAGCAGCTGCTGACACAGTCCCCTCTTCTGTGATTAAAAAAAAAAACTTCTAGCAGAATTTGAGAGGAAAGCATCTTTTTGGGAAAGGGATGAGTGATTTCTTAAGAGAAATCAGTTTAGATTTAACAAGCTGCCCCACAGAACGGATTCCCACTTATTTATTCGGCAAACCGGCTCTGCATGCCTACTGCGCGATGACACAGAGCTGGGTCCTGGCAACAGGACAAGTACCGAAGGCACCTGACTCCTAGGAGATGAGAGGACGGACCTTGAACAGGACATTGAAAGGGTGATATTTAATAAGAACACACCAGTACAAATAAAGATTGTTAAAATGTTGAAATATATCGGTCCTGGGTAAGGAATGGTGTAAGTTTTTTTCTGTCACCCAGAAATGGGCAGTCCTGGAGCAGGAGGACCCAGAGGGGCTTGGCAGCATGAATGTGCTCCCAAGCGGCCTGTGTCTCTGGGACTGGGGAGCAGATGGCGAGGTAAGGGGCTTCGGTGGTGTCCCTGTTGTCAGTGCCTGAGGCAGGGCATCTCCGGACCCCGTGGGAAGCTCTGGCCTCCTCACCTGACAGGTAGCACCCCTAGCCCCAGACAAAGCCTGCCAGGTCCCTTATGACTACCGATGTCACGGGGAAGTTGTTGGAAAAACATCAGTGCAGTTTCCTATGTCAGATCATGACGCAGAAGGGACACACGTAGCTAGTGGCAGCCACGTCAAAGAAAACACCACATGAACTATCTTTAAAATTAAGGCTTTGGGGCCACCTGGGTGGCTCAGTCAGTTGAGTGTCTGCCTTCGGCTCACGTCATGATCTCAGGGTCCTGGGATCGAGTCCTGCGTCGGGCTCCCTTCTCACTGGGGAGCCTGTTTCTCCTTCTCCCCCTGCTTATGTGCTCTCTCTCTCTCTCTCTGTCAAATAATTAAATAAAATAGTAAAAAACAAATAAAATTCAGGCTACATACTGTGTGATTTTACATACTATATGATTCCACTGATACTACCTTCTAGAAATGACAAAATTACAGAGATGGAGAACAAATCAGGGCTCATGGCGGTTGGGGACAGGGTGGCAGTGGCTGTGAGCTGGATTGAGTCTTACTATAAAAAAGTAGCACCAGGGGTCTTGGTGGCGATGGAGCGGTCCTGTGTCTTGATTGCGGTAGTGGTTCTATGAATCTACACCTGTGAATAGTTGCGTAGATCTATACACACGCACACGCACACGCACACACACACCCTACAGATGTAAAGTGCATATAAAACTGGTGACAAGTGAGTAAGGTCTGTGGATTAGACCAGTAACAATACCGTACTATGGTTATATAAATGTTGCCTTGGCCGGGAACTAGGTGAAGGGTACACCTCTCTGTATTATTTTTGCAACTTCCTATGAACCTATAAATATTTCAAAATAAATAGCTTTTAAAAAGCGATGGGCTGAATGGAGTCCCCTTCAAATTTCACATGTTGAAGCCGTAACCCCCAATGGGAGGTATTTGGAGATGGGGCCTCTGGGAGGAAATTAGGTTTACGTGAGGTTATGAGGGTGGGCCCCCGTGATAGGATTCATGCCCTTGTTAGAAGACACTAGAGAGCTTGCTCTTCCTTTCTCTGCCATGTGAAGGCACAGCGAGAAGGCAGCCATCTGTAAGCTAGGAAGAGGGCTCTCACCTGAACCTGGTCTGGCACCCTGACGTCTGGGACTTGCAGCCTCCCGACCTGGGAGAAAATCGATTTCCGTTGCTGTAGCTCGCCGAATGTGCGATTTTGTTCTGGCAGCCTGAGCTCAGACAAAGGGGGGTATTATTCATCCATCATCCATTTGTTGGTACCATCCATTCATGGAACCCAGCAGTGATGACATATTGTGACTGTTCCCCCTGGTCTTTGGGGACCCGTGGGTGAGAGCCACAGAGAGCCTTCCTGGTCAGAGCGGGACTCCGGGAAAGATGAACAGACACCAGCCAGTGAGATGGACACGAAAGGGTGTGCCAGGAGGAGGTGTCTAGGTCCTGGAGTGAGACAGGCCACATGGAACAATGGGGGATCCAGCACCATGTAGCAGAGAGCAGAGGGGGAGGGAGAAGTCTGTGGAGGTAGGCCGGGGCCAGTGGCGTGGGCCTATTGAGTTAGTGACACATGTCCCTGTGAGCCGGGGACAGCCTCTGCATATAGCCTTTGGCCTGGCATTTTCAAGGCACTTAGCTCCACGTTCAGAAATGTCCTCGTTTGGATGATAATTTAAACAGTCCCCCTACATCTGAGCCAGGGTGAGGACCATGGCTGATCCTTCACAGGATTTTTAGCTAGACTCTTAGTGTCTCATTTTGATTCTAGAAAGTCCTTGCTGGCTTCGGGGATTCACACTCTTGCTGAAAAGGGAAAATAAGCTGACCTGAAGATATTTGCTTATTCTCCACGAAGGGAGGGGGAAAATGGGAGTGGAGAGAAGGCTGCCAAGGGCTTCAGAACCTAAGAGAATCTTTGTGGTCAAACTCCATCACCCTCCATTGCAGTTAGGATGGCCACACCCAGCCACAGCGGTCAGTTCCGGTCAGTCTGTTGTTTATTTCACACACACACACACACACACACACACACACACACGCCCTCTAACCCCCAGCCCTCTCATCCGTTGTCCTCTTCACCCTGCCCTCCTGCCTCCCAGACCCATCCCTAGACAATAATCTGGCTAACAAAGGACACGGTGGAAGGAGGTGGGCAGCAAAGAGAGTTTGCGAGGCAGCGCCTGGTCCTTGCTAGGGATTCAGGCCGGGAGCTAATGAGCTGCAGGGTTCACTGTGGACACCCTTATGCAGAGTCCAGACAGTTCTGCCTGGCCCTGCACCAGCATTTTCCCCTGCAAGACAGCAAGAATCCTGGGTTACCTTTGGGATAAATGCACCCATGCTTCATGATCATTCACTGCAGAGATTTCCTGCAGGGTTAAAAAAAAATCAGATTTTCTCCCAATTTCTCTTGTGCGTGCTAACAGGAAGTTAGGTCAGTGTAATTTCTCTAAGAGGTTCTTCTCTCTCTCCTTTATCCTCTTAGCTCCATCCCCATTCCCCTGATCTTTTTACTTGCCAACTACGCAAGCTGTTATCTATTGGTGATTTTTTTTCCTCTTTCCCTCTATTGGTGATTTTTAACTTCTCTGCAAATTCCTCTCTCTAACCATAGCCACAAACGCTGTTCTTAAGAATTTGTTAGGGTGCAATATTCATTGTCACAGCAAGCACTATTAAGCACATCACTAATTTTCCACTTAATTTCATTTTAAAATAACCTTTTTTTTCCTTTCCTTTTCTTTTTTTTTTTTTTTTTTTTTTTTTTTTAGTGTAAAACCAAAGTGGTCCCTGTCCCTTTAAATCAAATATCCCAAATGTGGACTGGAGTTTGTATTGGCATGATCTTGAAAAGAGAATTATTTCCTGACCTTGCTGAGGAAAGAAAACTTTCTGGCTATTCTTTGGTGAAGGCAATTTTGATGTAAACTGACATTTCTCAGATGCCCTTCTTGGGAATATTCAATGTGAAATCCAAAATTTCTGGCAGCTGAGAGCCCAGCCCAACTGCCAGGCCCTGGGCCGAGATGAAAGAATGTCGAGGAGCAGCAGGCAGATGGGATGCAACAAGAAGCCTTTTCTCTGAGCCCAATGAGATGAGCTGGGGAAGGGGTCAAGGAAGAAGGGGGAGCCGCACTTCACAGTGAGAGGATCAACAAAAAAGGCACTTTTTCGGCTTTTTATTGAGAGGGCCATTTCCCTGTTGTCCAGCCATTCCCCTGTTTTGAGCACCATTCAGTGAGAGGCGCCTTTCTTCTCAAGTCTTTTATCCCAGGATGCTGAAAGCATTCCCGTGTCCTTCCTCCGGAGAGGATTCTCCCACACTCCGGAGGCCTCCAGCGGCGGGCCCCAGCATTTCACTGCTGGCTGCATGCTCCTGCTACCTACTCAGCTTTGAAAGCGGCTTTATGCTCTTTCCCCTCTTCCTCCTCCTCCTCGTACCCCCTCCTCCCCCTCCGCCTACCCCTCTCCCTCCTCCACCTCCTACTCCTCCTCCATTCCCAAGACCAGGAATTCAAAAGTTTGAAAAGATAATGCCCCAAAGTGGGGATTGCTCTTTGGGAGAGGATAGTGGTTAGGTTTGAGATAGGGAAAACCTTTTTGATTTTTTTTATGTTTATTTTTCTAAGTAGGTTCCACGCGGGGCTCAAACTCACAGCCGTGAGATCAAGACCTGAGCCAAGATTTAGAGTGGAACCCCTCACCCCCTGAGCTACCCAGGGACCCCAGGGAATTTAATTCACTCTTGATTTGTTTGCTCTTCTTACATCTTCCAAATCATCTGTGAATTGTACTTAATTTTTTTTAATACCTAAAATCAGAAGGAAAGCCATCACACACTTTCCTTCGCCACCAGGTTCTCGAAATTTCAGATACCTGAGATAGGGATTCATTTAAATTTGGGCTTGACAGACAAGCCATGGGTGAGTAATGGAGTAAGGAGTGAAACTCAGTCTCCTTGCCTGCAGCCAGCTGTCTAGATCCAGATCTCAATCCTACCGCCTCCTGACTGTGTGACCTTGAGCAAGTCCCTTAAGCTCCCCATGCATCAGCTTGCTTTTTTTTTTTTTTTAAGATTTTATTTATTCATTTGAGGCAGAGAAGTACAGAGACAGAGAGCACGAGCAGGGGGAGCAGCAGAGGGAGAGGGAGAAGCAGACTCCCTGCAGAGGAAACCCGATGCGGGGCTTGATCCCAGGGCCCTGGGATCATGACCTGAGCCGAAGGCAGACGCTTAACCAACTGAGCCACCCAGGCGCCCCTCTACATCAGCTTTCTATATGAATAAAATTGGGAGAAGAGTAGCACATATTTGATAGAATTGTTGTGATGATGAATTGGAGCGTGGCCTACTAGCTGTTCAAGAAATGTTAACTTCCGTGTTTACTCTGTAACTATACATTTACTATTTACTAATGTATATTGCATATTAACTTAGATATTTCCTTCTGGGCAAACACTGATTACCCTTCATCTAAAACAGAAAGCTGGGTACCCTTGCATTTAAGGCCTGTCACTTCTTGGTTTTAGTATTTGCCCCCACCTGAGGCCCTTTGGCAGGAATAGGCCCCAGACAGTGTGGCTCACGGGACAGAATTCTAGGGTTTTGGGAATTGGTCACTTAAATAAATATGAATCTCTGGATTATTTTTTATTTATTCTTTCAAAGAAATTTCCAGAGTAAAAAACAGGACATGTTGGCTAGAAGGAAAGTCCCAAAACCCCTGTGCATACTTCTGTCATTGCCCTGAAGAATGGCTGGGTGGGACCTCCCAGCTGTTTTGCCCCTCGAGCCCTACCCTTTTCCTTCAGGATCTCAAAGTCATTCAAGGTCAGGTGGGTCCCCGAGAAGCTCATGGTCCTCTGCACCCAAATCCAAACACTTGTCCTGAGGGAGAATGGATTTTCCAAAGCCCTGCCCATGGGTTTTCCAATGTCCCAATTTTATGCTTGTTGTTATGACTTATAAAAGTTGCTGGGTTTGTTTTGAAGACAAAGGAAAAAATAACATTACGCTATTTTAAACGCCTGCAAATATTTCAAATATGACCCAAGGCAGTAAAAATGCCGTATTTCCCAAACCACAAACCCCACTCCTTGTTAAAATCCAATCGCCATCTGAGTGTGGGATGAAGAGTCAGGATGCCAAGCCTCGAGCCTCACACATTCTATCTTTCTTTGGGTGACTGTGAAATACTCTTTTCTCCATCACTTTTATGCCTGTTTCACCAACTAACTTCTTAAAACCACTGAAAAACCGCACCCCACACGGACAGATTTGGACCAGCTTGATGCCAGGGAAGAGTGCTTGGTAGAGAATGAGAAGTGAAAGCAAATCACTTCTGGTATCTCTTTCTCGAGATGTTAGAGATGGAAAAACGCACGTCCATGTCAAAGTCACTCCCATCTTGTTCCTCCTGCTTCCCTATGGTGCTCGGAGCACAAGGACTGTTTCTGGTTCGTTCTCGGGTATGTCGTGCCAAGCGCGGTGTCCGACACCGAGCGCTCAGTGGACGGTTGTTGAATGAATGATCTATTTAAAGAATGAGGCCTAAACGGGAAGCAAAATTGGCATCACTCACTTTATTTTTACTGTATTTAAGTAAGTGGACTGTTTTATGTTAACTGTATAGTTTAAAATTTAAACACAATATTTGTGCCTACATAAATAGTTGGAAACGGTAAAATGTCATAACACTGGGTGTTTGTTATTAAAGTTGGAGCTTGCCTTTGGATTATGACAACTTGATTTAAAACAAGGAATGGATTGTTCCTCGCTCCACTTACTCTAAGTTGCAGTGTTTTGCAACATCAGATCTTTCCTAGGGGTATAAACAGATGGTGACAAAGGATAGGTGCCTTGTGGAGTCATTGCCTCTGAGCACGGGCATTGCTGGGGGGTTGAAGGTAGGGCAGGGAAAAGCTGACCCCAGAGCCAGGATGCAGCAACTCCGAAGGCAAAGGCATCCAACCTACAGTGGCCAGAGAAAGCCAGCCATTCCTCCCCAAAGCCCAGCCGTGGAAGACTTGACCTTGACGAGGTAGTTAAAGGGGCAGACAGGGGACTTTCTTTTCCCCCTTGACTTTTTTTTTCATTGCTGTATAATTGAACTTCCGCATCGTATTAGTTCCGGGTCTACGACGTAGCGGTTCGGTGCTTGCGTATATATTGCAGCTTCATCACCACGGGACGTCTAGTTGGCATCCGCCATCATCCAGAGTTACAGAACTTTTTTTCTTGTGATGAGAACTTTTAAGACCCACTCTCTCAGCAACGTCCAAAACTGCAATACAGTGTATTAACTAGAGTCACCGGGCTCTACGTGATATCCCTCTGACTGATTTATTTCATATCGGATTTATTTTATATCTGATCTATTATTTTATATCCTGATCTTGGCTCAGGTCTTGATCTCGGGATTGTGAGTTCAGGCCCTGCGTTGGGCTCCACACTGGGCATGGAGCCTCCTAAATAAATACATACATACATTAATAAATAATAGTAAGTTTTTAAAAAATTAACATCAAGGATATGTGTGCAGGTGTTGTATGACCTTTATCTCAACACAAGAGGAGAGCTTTCTCTCTGAGCCTCAGCACCCCCACCAATGGTGTGCGTGCACACACACACACACACACACACACACACGGCCTGTCTACTTTCAGCCACTGTAATTTTCATGGAGCAATAAGGCTTAGGTGTGACGCAAATTGTCTTCCACTCCAGGGGGCTTGGAGCTCCAAGAAAGTCCCCAATCCACTTGTATGGCCACATTCCACCTAATTGTTGGCCTCTCGAGCTGCTTCTGTGCTCACTGCCTATCAACGGGTGTATCCGAGCTGTGCTACGTCTTAAAATGAAGAAAGTTCTCTTGAGTCAAAACAAAAAACAAAGAACCCAAAACTTCAAAGGGAAGGGCCTCTCAGAAGAGTCAATCCAAGTTCAGATCCCAGCCTACCACTTGCTGCCTATGTGGATTTAGGCAAGTTACCTGCTCCTTGGAGCCTCCCTGCTATTGCCTCATATGTAAAAATAGAAATAATAAGAGCGCCCTCCCTGCGGAGCTGTTGTGAGAGCCGAATGAGATAATGCATGTAAAGTGCTCAGCAAATGACATGACGCACAGGAAGTGCTCAATGGAGCTTTAAAACAGATAAATACATGAGTCATGTTTAATGAAAAAAAAAAATTCAGGGTCTCCCCCAGGACCACAGCAGTGGAATTTTCTGCAAAAGAAGCATTTCAAAGAGAGGCACTCAACCTGTTTCCACCCAGGAGGGGTTAGTGATGTTCTGTCAACAACCAAACCACAAGGAAAAAACACCCCATGCAACCTGTCTGGGCCTCCTCTTCCAGCTCAGTTGGTTCCCAATTAACACCTTGTTAGGCTGCACACCTGGGGTGTGACTTTTTCCTGTGCCAGCCAGTCTTTAACCCTGTCCTGGACTTCTCTGTGAGGGGGCCAAAGCTGAGTCAGGGTTTCCTCACGGAGAGGCAAGACCAAGGGCAGGGCTAGAGCTAGAGAACTCTTCGTGGAGATCCCTTTGCCTCCTCTGTGACAGGGACTTTCGGCAGTCTGGTGAAACCCAAGGACCCCTTCTCAGAATAAGGTTTGAAATGCAGAAAACAAAATACACTGGATTGTAGGAGAAAAAATTATGTTAAGACACAGTGTTTGAATTTAAAAGTTGTGTTATAATAATACGGGAGCTTCTTAATAATGCATTAAATAACATGATCTAGCGGCCGGTCTCATAACCACCATGATTTTGAAGAAGCGATGAGGGAACGTGTTATTCCAAGGTTCCCACCACAACTGGAGTATGATCGGAAAATTCCTGTGATTTCTTCTGGTGGCAAAGAAACAGGCACTACCAGGCGGGTATGGTTTATTGCCCACATCATAACAGAAGGAAATGTTAAATTTCAGTTAGAGGTGGTTGAAAATTAACTAGCAGTTTTTTTCCCATCCAGGTTTATCTAAGTTGGGAAACCCTGATCAAGACAGCTCCAAACCCTCCTCTTTCCCCATCCTCCCCTTCAATCTCTGGATCCAGGGCCGACTGGTTAGGTGCAGTAGACACAAAGCCTAGGGCCCACAAGACTTTTAAGTGTTCATAAAAAAAGTTTTCATTTTAATCTCTTTTCAAATCAATGAATCCAGCCCAGCTTATATTTCTCTTTACACAAATACAGTCTTAAATATAATTTTTAATACTTTTTTAAGGAAGAAGGGACCCACAGAGGCAATAATGCCCAGGGCCCAAGGAAGTCATAATGCGGCCCTACCTGGAACTGATGGTGTTTTCTCAGGCAGCTGTCTTTGAACCTCTAAGTCTAAGTCTAGAACAAAGAAGGCCAGGGACGTAAGTCAAGTCCTTGGTTTGGTGATCTCTTCCGCCATCTGAACAGTGGCCTGCTAGGACACTGCTCTTCCCATGCAAGAGCGGTGTTGATCCAAGTCTCGTAAGAGCCTCGTCTTTGTCCCCCTTCCAAGTAGAGTCATTCACGTGTCTTGGTTTGCCCAGGACTTCCCCCAGTTAGCACTGAAAGTCCCATGTCTCAAGAAACCCCTAGAAAACTAGAACAATTTGTCACCCCACTTCCAAGGTCCACTAGTCCAGGTACCTGCGGTGTCATCAAAAGGACTGTCTGCCATGGGTTCCCTTTCAAGCCCCATCCTCAGAGAAAGAAAATCATAAACCCACAAAGCGATCGGGAGCACTGAGCTTTACCCACAGTTGCCCTCGGGCACAAAGTGACCTCTCTCCATCTAAGAATAATTTGACTGCTTTAGTAGAGAAAAGACAAAAGTTAAAAGGACCATAATCCCAATGACAGATAAGCCCTGCTGATATATTTTTCCTTAACTGAAAGCCATGCATGTACCAGTAAATTTTTTTCATATGCTATAGAAAGACATAAATACAGAGAAAGGAAAAAACATCTCCTCAACCCCAAATGTTCTTTGCAAAAGTAGCCAACATTAACACTTTCTTATGGATCCCTTCCCAAAAAAGATTCTGAGTTAGTCTCACATTAACCTTGACTTGTCCCAAAGTCTTTGTTTCAAACCACTTAGCCCCACAGCCCACTGGTTGGTTGAGTGTGGGTAACCTCTTGGTACCCCAGTTTCTGTGTCTATAAGATAGGGGTAGCGAGTAGACCTCCCCAGTGGGAAATGGTCCATGCGAGATGCTTAGGAACGTACTTGGCTCTATAAGTGTTGTTCGTGATTGTAGCAGTAATAAGAATAGGGTCGTCTTCATTGTTGTTGTGTCTTCCCTCACACCAGGTTCCTTGTGGCCCAGCAATGTGGAATGGTCCAGAGCAGGACAGTGTTTCTCCTGTCTGGCAGGAGGATCTGGGTGGGGAGTCATAGGTCTTTATGGCTCATCCTTCCCCATTGAGAGCAGTGAGCCCACCACCTCTCAGCGTGTCCTTGGAGAGCTTGAGTATCCAAGAGACATGTGGTTTCTTCCAGACCTGCACTCTCTAATATGATAGGCACTAGCCACATGTGGCTATTTTAATCTAAATTAGATGTAACGTAAATTTCAGTTCCTCAGTCACACTAGGCGTAGTCCAACTGCTCCGTCGCTGCACGGGGCCGGTGGCTACCATATTGGACAGCGCAGATACAAAGCACTTCCACGATTGTAGGAAGTTCACCTGTACAATGCTGCTCACTGCCTTCCCTCATCCTAGCACTTAGATGTAGAAAGTGTCCTGGGTAGCCAGTGGAAGCCTTGTCCCCTCCTGCTGTGGTGTTTCAGCCCTCTATGGAAGAGGTCTACCCCAAGTCCATGAATGAACTTCACAAGGCTCATGAATGGAGGACTAAATAATACGTGGTTAGCCATTCTTCCTTCCCTCTTGACACTTGAGCAGACAACATACATTCCTGCCTTGCTTCTTCCAGGCTGCAGCAATCACTTCTACTTAGCACAGAGCCCATCGACAGCGTACAGCCCCAAGAAGTTTCAAGCAAGTCCCCATGCATCCATTTACCTGCTTAAGTTTTACATTCAGACCCCTTTGCACACCCTCTGGTGTTATGTGTGGACTTTCCCATCTGCCCCCTCTTCTGCCTGAGAGTCTGCTCTGAGACCGAGAGCTCTAGCCCCAGGCTCTGGGGCAAGGACAGCTACGTGGGGAAGGTTCTCGATCTTCCTCTCACCTGTCTTCAAACTGGATATTCCATTGCTAGGCTTTTCCTGGCCTTCCTCCCTCCCTTCCCTCTTTTCTTCTTCTATCTTGATGGTACACCTGTGCTAGACATCATGAATTTAAAAATAAAAAGGCTTGATCTCTGCACTCAAAACGTTTACAGCCTAGGAGGTAAAGGCAAAAAAAAAAAAATAGTGATGATTATGGCAATAACAGTTTGCGTTTATTGAGACTTTATGTGCCAGTCTACCCTAAACACTTTATAAATACTTATCTATATATACATATATTTTCTTTACTTACTTAATCTTCATAATAACCCTATCAGTGGGTGAACATCCCGCAGCGCACAGGATGGGACCCCCCAGCAGAGCTTACCCAGCCGCGAATACCAGTAGCCCGAGGCTGAGAGACTCAGACATAGACTAGTCATCGAATGTAAAGGATTTGATGAGAGGCTCTATGTGTCCATCCTTCAAGAAAGAATTCAGAAATTGATACTGTTATTGCGACTATTTTCACCAGTTTCATTTTTGTTAAACAAGAGAATGATAAAATTTTCAAATTTTCCTCTCAGATAAACGTAACCCAATCCCCCAAATCTAAGAACCCAAAGGTTGTTACTTGAACGCAAGCCTTTGAGGGGTGAAGGAGCATGGCTGAGCTGCCGGTCACCCTCTCCGCTCCCACAACCCAGCCCCCACCGGGAGGCGGCCCATATCCTCCCGACCCTGCAATGTCCAGGTCCCCTGAGCGCCCTTCTGTGCACCACCATAGGAAATAATTATCCCCCCTGGACTCATGCCAGTTAAATTCTCCCATGGCTTCTTGTTAGCAGAAGAGTGTGGGGAGGCGGGCTTGTTGGCATCCATTTCCTGTTCATCTCATCTGGTCTCCTGCTTCATCAGCAAGTGAGCTTTTTCTCAGGATGCCCACAGCTGCATTCCCAGCCCAGTCAGCCAAACATTCCTGGCCCCACCCGCAAGCTGACTCTCCCATTTATAAGGAAAAGGGGGAAAGAGGCAGTTTCTGGAGAGGCCTGTCTGAAGGTTCTGCTCCCTGGGATTGAGAGAAATCTGTCCAGGGAGTTCTGTTTGGCTATTGGCCCCACGCCCGGGAATGGCAGCTGAGGCCACCAGATCCACCCATGAACTTGATAAATACGACTGAGGAAGAAGGTCCTAGAGATTATACAGCCCAGCATTTCTCAAAGCATATTCCATGGGACACTTACTCTGGAGCACCTTAAAAGATCTTAAGAGTAAAAAGTTCTAGGGGCGCCTGGGTGGCACAGCGGTTAAGCGTCTGCCTTCAGCTCAGGGCGTGATCCCGGCGTTATGGGATCGAGCCCCACATCAGGCTCCTCTGCTAGGAGCCTGCTTCTTCCTCTCCCACTCCCCCTGCTTGTGTTCCCTCTCTCGCTGGCTGTCTCTATCTCTGTCAAATAAATAAATAAATAAAATCTTTAAAAAAAAAAAAAAAGAGTAAAAAGTTCTACAGGCACTGAATTTGGGGAACCTTGAGTTAAAGACAGCTGGATGGGTCTCTGCAGCAGGACTTGTCAGCGCTTCAAATGTTAATGTGCGTTTTAAATGTCTGAGGGAGGAACAGAGCATGCAGTGTTTTCTCAACTATTTGACCATATGTCTTAGTTTGAATTCTCCGAAAGGCAGACAAAAACTTGGGTTCAAGTACAGCTTAATTAGGAGTTGATTCCAGTGATCAAAAATGACAAAGTGAGCCAAATAAGACGGGGAAAGAACCAACGGCAATAAAGATGTGTTAATGAGCTGATTAGAAACGTGAGCAATTGGAACTCCGTGTTGCTGGAGAATGTCTGAGGAACCATAAATCGTTTGCCTCAAGATCAGCCCACTAAAGGTCAAAGCTCCTTGGGCTCCACTCCCCGTTGGTTGGAGGTTGCACCTGGGGGGATCAGGTGCCCCACACTTTCCGGGTGGCACCTGCAGGCTGGCAGAGCAGCCCTCCACAGCTCTCGGGAAAGCTCTGAGGCAGCAGAGCAAAGAGACACTGAGGGAAACACTTGACATGGAACTTGGCAACGTGCATGGAAGTTTCCACACAGCCTCACTGAAATAAGGTGGGCCAAAGGGATGTGGTATGGCACACATGTTTGCTTACCACAAAAGTCTTTATTTTTCTCCTAGAACATCTGATTTATAGTTCTCCTTGGAAGGCTTAGGAAAGTTTGCTCTAAACTGAGCGCCTTAAGTTACACGTGAGGGACCGAGATTCAGTGGAAGTGTGACTTGTTCAAGATATGTCACAGGATTCCAAAGGAGGCTCCCTGTGTTTCTCATTCCTCATCTGTAAAGTGGGGCTTATGCTAGCTCCTCCTTCCACAGTAAATTCACGTATTACATGCTTACGACCATGCCTGGCACAGAGGAATGGCTCAGTAAAATTTACTTGTTACTATGTGCCCCAAAATGAGAGTGGTGACACACTTGGAAAGTGCTACCATGCTGTCATGCTCACACCACAGTTGTGGAAAGATGAAGTCCTTCCGTTCCAGAAACTTACGGACTTAAAACGAGCAAGGTCATGATTCATTCCGTCAACAGGTAGATTTGGTGGCTGGTGCGGGTATCACGGTGAAGGCAGTAGAAGGGGCCCCTCCCTTCATGGAGTGGACAGCCCAGTAGAGAAGAGAGAAACTAAACAGACAATCCAGTGACTAATTACTTCAAATATGATGATTGTTTTGACAGAAAATTATCTATGCTGCAAGTCTACCTTCTGGACTTCTGGCAGCAAAACTCTCTTTTGCCCCACCTACACACATGAATACCAGCCCCCCACAGGGGCGGCTAGCGGCACATCCAGAGCTAACAAATGGAGAGCCTGAGGCCATGTCTCCGTCCCACCCACAGTCCCAAGTCAATTTGGTAAGAAAAAAAAAAATTAAGCACGTTATGTGTCTTTATTGCCAACCCTCCTCCCCCATCATATACCCAAAGGGGACTCATTTGTGCTTTTCCAGGTTTTTGAACACTGTCTGAGGGCAAAATAACAGAAGACCCTGAGGGAGAAAAAAATGTTGACTCTCGCATAAAAATATTTAACATTATCATTGTAATAGTTACCATTTGTTAAACATCAATTCAAGTGGTACTTCATACGGTACTTTGTATGTTATTTCATTTCAGTAAATATTTACTGAGTACCTACTTTCTGCCAGGCTCTGTTCTGGACATAGGACATGGCCCCGAGAAAAAAGAGATAAAGATCCATACTCTCTTGGGACTCACAGTCTAGCTTGGGGGCAGGGATAGTACAATAGCAAGTAAATTATGTCAGTGTAGCAGGTAGCTTTTGCCACATAACAAACTGCCCCGAATCTCAGCGACTTAGAACTATAGCCATGTCTTCAGCTCCTGATTCTGCAGACCAGTTATGTAGGCTGAGTGGTTCTTCTCATCTCAGCTGGGGTCACTCACAAGTCTGGGAGGCAGCTGGCTGGCTTGCAGCCGAGAGCTTGATCATCCAAGGTCACCTGGAGCAAACCAGGCCATCCTGGTTCCCGTGTCTTTCTCATCCCTCCAACAGGCTGGCCCAGGCATGTTCTCATGGCAAGACAGACATGCAAAGGTGAACAGCCCAGTCCTGCAGGAGGGAAAATGGCCACACACACACACATTTCGAGTCTCTGCTTGTATCATAGTTATTAGTATCCCATTGCTCCAAGAAAGTCAAACAATAGAGCCCAGCCTCAGTGGTAGGGGACTGCAAAATCGCAGAGCAAAAGATGAAGATACAAGGAAGCCATCAGTTGGGACAGTTACATGAATCACTTTGCCATAGATAGAAATAAGCTCTCCAGAAATGAGGCAGGGGTAGTGAGATGGAGTGTGCGGAAGCCTCGGAATTTCTAGTAGGAGGATCGGGTAGTCTTCCCAGGGAGGGTGGCATTTGAGAAAGACTTGTCTCTTCATGTATTATTATATACTAATAGTGTTTCTTATCCTCACAGCGAACCACACATTATAAATTGTTATCCCCATTTTACAAATGGAGAAATTGAAGTTCAGTGTGGTTAAGTAACCCCAAGATATCATAACAAGCAAGTGGTTATAATACTAAACAGGGCTTTTCCTATTACACGCCTTAGGCAACCGAACCCAAGCCTGCACCTGCCAAGAAAAGGTCAGAGAGGGAGAATGAGTGGCTTACAAAACTGAAAAGGTCATCAACAGACACATCGTTAGAAAGACAGGTCGAGAGTGTGGCTCAATGGAAATGTTGAGCCTCTGGCAGTTCCCACCAAAGTTGAGAGATTCAGTCCAACTGGACCAGTTTTGATCCTAAGCATCCCCCTGACCGTTCACAGTGATCAGGAGGAGGTTATGTGAAACCTGCCTTCTGCCCCCCACCCCCAGCAGGCGGACTATCTGACTGATAACTAGGCAATGTAGTGGGCGCTTGACCAGTGTAAAATAAATGAATGAATAAACAGACCTCAAGAGGACTTAGTAACTTGACATGCGTGAGTAGTATCATCTATACTAGCCTATTTTCTTCCCAAATATTGACTAAAACGCTTACTTCTTTATAATAAATGATTGTAACTTTTATAGTGCTTTCCCCCACCCCAACACACACCTACACCTTTATGGATATCAAGTAGCTTTGCACGAATTGTGGATTTCACTCTGCAATGCACAAAGGTAGCTGATGGAGCACCTATGACCCAGAGAAGGCAATCGCTTTATCTGGAGTCACACAGCAAGCTTGTCCTGGAGTCAGAAAACAGAAAAGTCTGATTTCCAAAGGCTATCAAGCCATTGCAAAAACCCTATTTGTTCTGTAGAGGAAAATGAAAGTATACTGTTGAAGAGCTCTTTCAGAAGAATCAAAGATAAAATTCTCCAAAAGAAGGGCCAGTATGAAAAATTTTACATAACCATCATAATGAAAGGCTTCCTATAAGGGTAATGTACATCCTCAGCTGCCTTTCTGAATCTCATGGTTGATAGTTCTGCAGAGCATGTCCTTTGAGAAATCACTTTGCATTGCATCTCAGTATATATAATAAAATTTGAGATCACAGTGACCCAAAGGGAGATATGTTATTCATGTTAATTGCCTGGAGCTGGGCCATCCCATAATAACACAGAGATACCTACAGCTCAGGTGATCTCGGAGAGTCTCACAGCTGACATTTCTCAACTTCATGAACTGGGCACTATTCTAAGCTTTGGACACTCATCATCTCATGTAATCCCCCAAACAACCCTATAGGTGGGTATTATCATCCCCATGATTCAGATTAGGAAACTGATACAGAGAGGTTGAGTACCTTGTCCGGGGGTCACTCAGCTAGGAAGGAACAGAGTATTGAATCAAACCCAGGCAGTGTGACTCGAGAGCATGTCTTCCCCTCCCACCTGAACAGCCCTGCTTCCTTCTGATTCACACGAGCCCTGAAGACGGTATGAGTCACGTTATCCTAGTGTTCGGCCTCATGCTGCAATTGCCATTTCCTGAGTACCTCCCCTGGGCCGGGCACCTGCACGCAGGGAGAGTTACCCATACTAGCCCACCTGGACTGCAGGGCACCTCTATGAAGTTAGTGTTATTACCCCCACTTTTCAGTTAAAGAAACTGAGGTTCAAACCAGTTAAGTAATGATCGAACGACTAAAAATTGGTGAGGTGATCAGAATTAGGGAAATACGAGCAGGACCTCTCCCCACACCCCTAGAGATTAGAGCCACCATTTATTGTGCTTTTATTTGCCAGCCCTGGTGCTCAATACTTTGTATAAATTATCTCCACTATTCTTCCTCAGGAAAATGAGTACTAGTATTTCACTAACTTGCTCGAAGATCACACTGCCAGGAAGTGGCTGGCCTAGGATTCAGTCCCGTGTCCAGCTGCCCCCCAAAGCCTGTGCTCTCACCCACTAATGAGAGTAAGAAGCGATGAGGGCCTGACCCTCCAGTGGGGAATGGTTGACACACTGTGGGACACGCATGCAATGGGACACTACTGAGCAACGGGAAAGAATGAATTAATAATACCAGAGGATGAATCTCAAAAGCATCGTGCTAAGTGAAAGAAGCCAGACTCAAAGGCTTGCTACTCTAGGGGAAGCGAGCAGATCAATGGTTGCGGACACATGGTGGCAGGGAGGGGTTCACTGAGCAACACAGGGACTTCGGAGGCTGATGGAACTATTGCACATCCTGATCATGGCGGTCACATGACGGTAGGCGTTTGCCCAAACTTACGCAAGTGTACATTAAGATAGATAGACTTGACTGTTTGCAATTGGTAGCTTTATTTTTATAAAAGAAAGAAGAAGGAAGGGTGGAAGGCCGCTCAAAGGAGCTCAGTGAGCATGGAGTCTTCAGAGAGGCCTGAATTCTTCCTAGAAAGCGTATCAGATGGAAACATTTGTCGATGGCATCAGCGAAGGTGTACTGAGCTCCCTCTATGTGCCAAGCACGACAGGCATACCTCGCGGATATGGCAAGGTTGGGCGCCAGACCACCACGAGGAAGCAAACGTTACAATAAAGTGAATACTACCATGAAGTGAATATTCCAATAAAGTGAGTCAAATGAATTTTTTGATTTCCCAGTGCATAGAGAAGCTATGTTGACACTACGCCACTGGCTATTGAGTGTGCAACAGCATTAGGTCTGAAAAAGCAATGTAAATACTTAATCGCTAAAACATGCTAACCATCATCTGAGCTTTCAGGGGGTAGTAATCACTGATCACAGATAACCATACAAATATAATAAGAGTGAAAAAGTTTGAAACACCGCAAGACTTACCCACCTGTGACACAGAGACATGAAGTGAGCCAACGCTGTTGGAAAAAATGGTGCTGAGAGACTTGCTCGATGCAGGGTGGAAGCACACCTTGAATTTGTAAGAAATTGCGCTCTGCAGATAAAGCAAAGCACAATGGCATGAGATATGCTTGTATATTAGGCAGAGCGAATACCGCAGTGAACAGAAGAGAGGAGCTCCTTAACCTCACGGCTTATGTGCTGGTTTCAATTTTTTAAAAAAACTAAGATTAAATAATATAATTCCAGTGAATGGCAATAACATAAGCAAATAAAACCAGGTGACAAGGGACGGTGGATGTACTTTAGGTCAGAGAATGCAACCTCAGTGGCGAGCAGAGTACAGGGCAGGGAATAACCACACGGAAAGTATCAAGGGTTTTGTACCTTGGAAAAAGTCCCAGACGACAGTGCACGCAGTCAGTGCTCACCCATGCCTGCCTAAGTTCTCCACAGGAACGTTTTGACCCCCGGGAGGGTTTCTGCAACACACACGTCGCCCTTCTCCAGCCACTCAGGGAATGCTCATTCATTTGAATGGTAAATTGCAGGAAACATATTGAGAAAGAAATATGCTGGGGCGAGACATCACATTATTCCTTCCCAGGACTTGGAGCAATGCTTTTGGATGATTCACACACTGCTCCTGTCAGGTTTTTTTTTTAAGATTTATTTATTTATTTGAGAGAGAGAGCACGTGTGTGCTTTCAAGTAGGGGGAGGGGCAGAGGGAGAGGAGCAGGCTCCCTGCTGAGCGTGGGGCCCAACGTGGGGCTCCATCTTACGGTACCGAGATCATGAGCTGAAACCAAGAGTCAGATGCCCAACCAACTGAGCCACCCGGGAGCCCCGCTCCTGTCAATTCTAAATGGATTAATCATCTATTCTTTTGCATAATATGAAAAAATTACAATTCCTTTCCAATCTGTGCTGTTTGCTTAGCTTTCTATTTTATGAACAAAAATTCTTCCCTTCCCTTGTTCTCTTTCCTGTGCTTTATGCAGGAAAACCACACGGCTTCAAATGCTTTAGGGTCAGGTGGCTTCTTCCTCTTATGTCCTGAGAACCTGATGCCAGAAGTCACCTCCCACATATACAAGGTATGTTCCTTGTTTGGCCAGAACACGTCCTTCCTCCCTTCACCTTTGTCCTGTGCTCACCTGGAAAATGCTACAAGTTCAAAACATCCCCGTAGAGTCAGGCTGTTGTCAGAGTTGAGGGTGGAAATGGCGTTGGTATCTTTACAAATACACCACGTTGCCTCCAACACCTTCACTCCAACCCTGTTTCTCTCCTTACCCGCCCCCCAAATCTAACCCGGTGTGGGCTAATTCCATGGCCATTTTTGGCTTTCAGTCCAAGAAACCTGGTAATTGGTTCTGAAGCCATTCCAGGAGTAAGATTATTATGTTATGATACCCAAGCTCTTGTGAAGGTTGCAAAATCTGACGCGAGTTGTTCCTGAATTTCCAGTGCTCAGAAAAGAAAACACCTTGTCTTTTGTCTCTGTGAGCTGTTTACTTAGGGCTTTGACGGGGCTCCCCACCTTCCATACACAGAAAAGATGACTTCCAGCCAGTTGGCCTTAGCTGTTTTAATTTGTCCATGAGCACGTCTTTTTCTTCTTTAACTCTCTGTGAATGTCAAGAATCTTCACTGGAAACTCAAAAAGAAGTTGAGAATTTTTGGAAGTTTCTGGCAGAAGAGATTATAAAGTTACTCCCTGCCAAAGGCTGGCCTGCCCCAGCAGGTTTAGGCAATGTGAAAACCATGTCTCTAGTGAGAATTGGCTGTGCTGCCTTGTTCCCCTTACAACCTTGGCTCTCCTGTCAGTGTTATTAGGAGAGAGCAAACACTTGCATTTTTTTCTTAAAATGTTTGTGGGTTTGCTGTTGGCCATGTCATCTCAGTTAAATTCAGTGGCACCAAGTGGTTTCCAAAGCAGTTAGGGCCAAACTGATTTTGAAGAAGTCATCAGGGATGTATGTAAAGGGGAAGCCACGAGGATGTTCATGACGATGGTATCTATGATGGGAAAGAAAGAAAAGGAAGGAAGGAAGGAAGGAAGGAAGGAAGGAAGGAAGGGAGGGAGGGAGGGAGGGAGGGAGGAAGGAAGGAAAGAAAGAAGGAAGGAGGAGGAAGGAATGGGGGAGGGAAGGAGGGGGGGAGAGAAGGAGGGAAGGAAGGGAGAGAGAGGAAGGAAGGAAGGGAAGAAAAGGAAAGAACAAAGAGGATAAGGAGCAATCTAAACGTCCAACAATAGAGTATTGTTTGAATAAATCTTTGTACAGCCATTTGATGTTAATGACAGGCGGTCATGAAAAAATGCTGCTGTAGAAAGTTCCATGAAGGCATGAAATTATTCTTTCTCTCCTGTAAGCACCAACACACTAGAAGGTAACCAGTAATATTAAATAAAGTGCTGAAATTATTTCTTAACTTGCAAGTGAAAGTGATAAAAATTGTATGTACAATGGGATCTCATTTTTATTTTAAAAATGTAAGTAGATACAGGACAGGGTTTCTCAGCCTTGGTTCGATTGACAGTTGGGGCCAGATAATTTTGTTGGGGGGGCTCGTCCTGTGCATTGCAGGACGTTTAGCCGCAACCCTGAGGGATTCACGGTATTAGCGACAAGCACAAATGTCTCCAGACATAGTCGTATGTTTCCTGGGAGACAAAACTGCCCCCAGATGAGAACCACGGGTCTAGCACATAATGATAAAATGCAAGGCCATTACAAAGGAGAGGGACTTTGTAAGAATGTGTTGAGTACATCTGGTCCTGTCTGTGGGGTCAGGGGAGACCTTCTTTCAGAAGTGATGTTGCATCAGAGATCCGGAGGGTAACCGAGAGGTACAGAAACAAGGGGGACCGGGGGAGAGCATCCATGGATCAGAGACCAATGGCTAGAGCACTGGGGATCATTCCGGCTCTATTCTGAGAGCATTGGCAGGTCAGAATCTCAACCTGTCACCCAGGCTCTCCTCCAAAGAAGAATCTGGAGAGTTATGACATCTTCACCATGACAAGAGCTTAAAAGATTGAGAAGTTGAGAAGTTGAACAGATGGGATTCAGGGTCAAAGAGCCCTTCGATTTATCCTGCCTCTTCCACTTACTAGGCACGTAACCTTAGGCAAGTTATTGAACCGCTCTGAGTATCAGTTTCCCCATCTGTAAAATGGGTGTCATAACTCCAACCTCACAGGGTTTCTGTGAAGATTAATTCTGTAAAGCTGCTTGCACGGTGCCGAACGTGTGCTGTGTGTTGCACAAATCGTGGCTGCCGCTGATGACTCTCACTTTCGGACCCCTCATTAGGTGCCCTGAAGCATGTTTCAAACCTGATACACATTTTTGCACTAAATCTTCATAACATTCTTGCTTTAATATTTTAATATGTCTTACACATGTGGAAACTGAGACTTCTAGAGATTAGGTAATCTGTTCAAAATCACAGAACCAGTAAGCAGTGGAGCCAGGATTGTATCAGAGAACTTCAAAGAAAGAACACATTCTCTTGATCAGCGTGCTACGCGGCCTTCTGGCTGTGGAGCTATCTGTCGTCTTCTGTACTGCGGTTCTCTGGTCGAGTAACAGATTGCCACAAATCTAGCAGCTTCAAACCCCACCAGTTTATCATCTCACAGTTTCTGTAGGTGTCTGCTCAGGGTCTCCTTGGGCTGAAATCAAGATGGCAGCCGGGACTGCAGTTCGCATGTGGGTCCATGACTCCTCTTCCAAGCAGACTGGCTGTGGGCAGAATTCACTTCCTTGCAGTTATAGGACTGAAGTGCCTGTTTTTCGGCCAGCTGTCAGCCAGGGACCACTCTCAGCTCCCATATACAGGTCCTTGCCACGTGGCTCCATAGGCATTGTACAGACAACAGACCTTTGCTTTCTTCTGGGTCAGCCGAAACCCAGCTCTCTGAC